>NC_137160.1:58352659-58952659 GCF_951394435.1 Stenella coeruleoalba | reverse complement strand
AGCTTGAAAAAAAAATGCACCTGCTTGTTTCTATGACAATAGGCAGAGTGAAATCACGCTCATACAGATGTGATGATGACTGCCACCCCGCTATTGCTGTTATTTTTTTCCCTGAACAAGTCATCGAATTCTTCTCTGCTATCTATCAGTAGACAAAACTGTGTCACAGAAGTCTAAAGGCTGTTTTGCTAATGCTAAGAAACCAGAAGACATTATTCTGTTGTTATTCCCAAGACAATGTCTATCAACTCCACTAATTGGATCATCAGCGCTCTTCTATAATTCAGGAGTAAAATATTTTAGAGCTGGCGAGAACAGGATGCCATGGTTGCCTCCTGTCATATACAAATAATGTATATGACAGAACACTTACTGCTTTTAACAAAGGTGATTTTTAAACTATATTATAGTGTGGCTTTACATCTAATAACATGTAATCTGGAAGCATCTAAATCATGGTGAATATACATCCTGAAATTATACATAATTCGAAAACTCATTTTTAATTTTTTTGCTTCTATTCAGTAACCATTATAACTATTAAAGGCATTCACTTCTTAAAAGGCATGATGTTACTATGCATTTTTAAATACTAGTCTAGCTATCATAGAAGTTACAGTAAAAATTAAATTACTAACAAATGTATATACTACCTCATATAAAGTGATGACACCATAGGTTTGAATTGGTTCTCGCCATTGAAGAAATATCTTCTCTTCAAAGGTACTTCCTTGGATGGATTCAGTAAGAACAGCACCTGGAACTAGAAGGGGGGAAAAATCGATACATATTTAAGTAAACCAAAAACAAAATACATTTTTCTAGACTTGACAGGTTTTTAACTCTCTATTGAGGTGTAATATTTTAATAGATATATTCCATTTTCTTGCAAAAACCTGCAATTTAAAACCATTTTGGCTATACTGTCTTTATAAAGAAAAGAATTTCATCACATCTTCCTCTAAAAAGTTTGAATCAATTAGACAAAGCTCAGTATCATCTTGTAAATAAACTTTTTTATTATTCAGAAATAAAGAAGGATGTGGAGCAATGCGAATTCCCACACATTGCTTGTGAGACCATAAATTGGTACAGCCACTTTGGAAAATAATTTGCCTGTATTCACTGAAGTTAAAGAGGCACATGTCATACGACCCAATAATCCCACCTCAGGTATATTCCCTAGTAATATTCTTGCACATATGTACTAGGAGACATAGACTAGGATGTCAGCATAGTAGCATTTTAAAATAAAACTAATAAATTGGAGACAAAAAATAGTTTAAGAAATTAGTTTATATTCACTCAATAAAATACAAAAACGATGACAGCTTTATACATCATCATGGATGAATTCTATAACCATAACACTGAGTGATAAAAGCATGTCAAAGAAGAATATGTATGAACTCCTGGACTTATACTTAATATGTCTATGAAAAGTACACACAAAAGAGAAGTTCTACAAAGATGTGATGTAGATGAAATATTTTTAAAATATTTCGTTTTATTTATTAATAATAAAACAGATTTGGGAAAGTTTGATGCCATTTTTTAAAACCTAAAGTATGTAACACCTTTTGATTAGCGAGAAAATCTAATTGACGTAAGGGAAGACAGAAATGTACTTGCCAATTTTCTACAAAATAACATACAATATTATTTTTAAAATATCATTTATCTCATATTCATTTAAATTAAGTTTTTGAGTATGCTTTATATGATACACAATTTAGTGTCTAGTGTGCCTATCCTATTTATAAACCAGTATATCTGTACTGCCTATAAGTATGCGTATATTTGGGGATGGTGCGATCAAACTTTTTGGTGATGGTGTGAGTAATCAAAAAGTGGTTTGAGAGGACTCAGGCTTCTCAATTTCAAATTTACTAAAAAGCTACAGTATTAGGACATCATGATATTGGCATAAGGATAGACAGATAGATCAGTACAACAGAATTGAGAGTACAGAAATAAAGCCCCACATTTATAGTCAATTGATTTTTATCGAAAGTGCCAAGAAAGTTCAGTGGGGTCAAAATAATTTTTCCAAGCGGTGCTAGGACAACTGGATATCCACATGTAAAAGGACGAAGTTGGTTTCCTACTTCACACCAAATATGAAAATTATACCAAAATAGATTAAAGAGCTAAATATAAGAGCTAAAACTACAAAACTCCTAGAAGAAAATATAGGTGTAAATATTCATGACATTGTATTAGGCAATGGTTTCAAAGATATGACACCAAAAACAAAAATAAGAAAAGAAAATATAGATAAACTGTACATCAGTAAAGTGAAAAGCTCTTGTGCTTCAAAGGGCACTACCAAGAAAGTGAAAAGACAACACACAGAAAGGCAGAAAGCTTTTGCAAATCATGTATCGGTCAAGAGACTTGTATCTAAAATACATAAAGAACTATGAAATCCCAATAAAAAGATAAATAATCCAATTAAAAACGGGCAAAGGATCTGTATAAACAGCTCTCCAAAAAAAGATATACAAATGGCCAATAAGCACGTGAAAAGATGCTCAACATCATTAGCTAGCAGGAAAATGCACATCAAAACCACAGTGTGATAGCACTTCACACCCTCTAGAATGGCTATAATCCAAAGACAGATAATAGCAAGTATTGGCAAGAATGTGGAGAAAGTGGAACCCTCATACACTGCTGGTAGGAATGTAAAATCACAAAGCTACTTTGAAAGCAGTCTGGCAGATCCTCAAATGGTTAAACACAGATAAACTTACCATACGACCCAGCAATTCCACTCCTACGTATATATCCAAGAGAGCTGAAAACATGTCACTCAAAGGCTTGTACACAAATATTAAGAGGAGCATTATTCATAATAATTAAAAAGTAGAAACAACACAAATCAACTCATGACTGTATAAACATATCTCAATAAAGTTTAAAACATGGGGGCTAAAGAAATGTTTGGTTAGCTTGTGGAGGGTATGAATAGCCCTCTAAGGGTTGGTGAGATCTCCTCAGACTAGAAAGACTGACCAGAATTACAAAAGGACTCATAGGCAGTACACATTTGTTTAGTTGAGGGGCTACTTAAAGGTAGATCTAGGACATTTATATTGATAGTTATTCTAAACAGAACTAAGGAGAGTTTAGCAGAAAAAAAAATCACTGATTCAGATAGGGGGGCCTGGGTTCTGATTTAAGACTTTCCAGTGAATAAACTGTGAAATTTGGGCAATGCACGGACCCTCCTTAGGTCTCAGTTGCCTCACTTCTAAAATGAGGAAGTTGGAGTAAGTTGATCCCTAATGTCCAAACTCTAAAAAATATATAAATGTGAAACTAATCGTTTGTCTTAGGTTGAAGGAATTGATGTGAAACTACATCGAAGCAAAGAAACAAGGTATTTAAGAAGTGATGACACCGGTGAGTTCTAAGAAAATTTGGATTCTGGGCTCTGAGACTAAAATGCTCATCACAATCAGAAGTTGGACTACGATGGGCCATGCCAGAGAAAGCTCTACTAAGTCTCAGACTTCCCTGGTGGTGCAGTGGTTAAGAATATGCCTGTCAATGCAGGGGACTCGGGTTTGAGCCCTGGTCCAGGAAGATCCCACATGCCGCGGAGCAACTAAGCCTGTGCGCCATAACTACTGAGCCTGCGAGCCACAACTACTGAGCACGCGAGCCACAACTACTGAAGCCCGCACACCTAGAGCCCATGCTCCACAACAAAAGGGGCCACCGCAATGAGAAGCCCGCGCACCGCAACGAAGAGTAGCCCCCGCTCGCTGAAACTAGAGAAAGCCCACGCACAGCAATGAAGACCTAATGCAGCCAAAAATAAATAAATTTAAAAATAAATAAATAAAATAAAAATTTTAAAAAAAAGCTCTACTAAGTCTCTTCCTCTTGACCTTGAAAGTGTTTATTTTGATGTCATCAGGTTCCTCACAGGATCAAGATAATTATGATGCATGTGTGGCTCTATTATTTTGTGATAATATTTCTGAACTGAAAATATTTAGTAATCTATGTACAGACGTAAAGAGGGTGAAAACTTAGAAAAAAACAAATCTTTGGTTTCATTCGATTAGTATAAATGAGAGTAAAATTTAAAAAAAGAGAGATTGTCAAAATTATGTTGAACAGAGGATATTTTAAAAGGATGAATGTAATAAAATATATTGGAGGGCTTGTAATCATGAAAATGTTAACAACAGGAAAACCTAAATGGGATTCATATAATTGTTGTTAGGTCAGGAACAGATCAAGTGAATTAAAATACCAGAAGAGTTAGTTAGATTAGGGAAACTGGTACCTCACAGGAACTTAGGTCTGGTGCCTTTTTTAGAAGTTCTAGGAATTCATGATTTGGGATATAGAACCATAATATCTAAGTTAATGGAATTGAGCCCTATAGTGTCTAGTGACACTCTTAACAGTAATAAAAAGATAATTTTTCCCACATATTTTCTGATGAAATAAATAATATTTCAATAAAAATATACTACAATAAAACTCACGATGTACAACAAATTGTAGCCTTTGTTAATGGCAGATAAGTAAAGTGACACTTCAATTCTTTTTTCTTCATGCTCGGTAGGTATTAACAATTTTTCTTTTTCTGTCTTATTTGAAGTCTTTTTTTCCTTTTGCTCTTGTTAGGAAATATAATTTGAAATCAAAGTTTTTCTAATGAACTGGATGCCAGTGTGCTATGTAAACAATAGATTTTTATTTGGAAGTAATGCATGCCCCAACTCCAGGGACTAGCAAGATAATTTAAACACACAAACAAAAAAGTGACTTATTTAACCTTATGTTTTAACAGCACTTAACAGAATTATTAGCTCATGTAAATTCGAAATCCAAAAGTATTGGTGAGTTCATGCTTCAGCAAAACATCTCTCATCTCTAGAAATGACTGCACTTGACTTTCCTCTCTCACTGATGGAAACATTACTGTTGATTTAAGCCTGAATTAAATGATTATCAGCAAATTTTACTATTTTATTTAAAGACTAATAAGTATTTTGAGTGCTTATTACCTACTCAATACCACGCAAATTGCTATAGAAGAAAATTAGATGGCTTCTTCTCGCAAGTGGTTTACAGTTAAGAGGAAAAAATTATATATAACATAATGAGAGAACAAGAAAGGGTCACGATAGGGCTTCCCTGGTGGCGCAGTGGTTGAGAGTCTGCCTGCCGATGCAGGGGACACGGGTTCGTGCCCCGGTCTGGGAAGATCCCACATGCTGTGGAGCGGCTAGGCCCGTGAGCCATGGCCGCTGAGCCTGCGCGTCCGGAGCCTGTACTCCGCAATGGGAGAGGCCACAGCAGTGAGAGGCCCGCGTACCGCAAAAAAAAAAAAAAGAAAGGGTCACGATAAGTTCCTCTGAATTCTTACAATAACAATAATAACGCTCACCTATTAAAAGGCCCCTCTCTGCAGCTACAAATAGCACACGATGGAAATGGCTTCTAACCCTAATATGCTGGAGAACTGTATTATTCTTGCTTCTCAGATGAGGAAATTAAGGCTCAGAGATTTAAAGATCTTGTCAAGTGCAAATGAGGTCAGAAGGATGAGAGAGGAATGAGGGTGTGAGAGTTGAAGACAGCTTCATGAAGGACCTGAACTTGAGGAGAACTCTGGAGGGTCATGGAGGAGATGGAATGTAGGAAGCCAGGTGGGGAGGATGTGCAGAGGAGGACAGACAGTGAAGGAGCACTCAGGATGCATGGAGTGTGGCAGCAGGACCAGCACCAGGGCACGTCTCTGCAGGATGCACTGTCAGGGAGGAAAAGCTACCTGGTCTAGAGCCTGAGCCTGGAATACCGAGATATGGGTAAAGAGATTCACTGACGGCTCTTGTGGAGAGAGTAACATGATGCAAATGTATTTTAGAGATTAGTTTAGGGAACGAGTAGAGGGCACTGGAATTGGACAAAGCTGAAACAATAAAAGGTTAGAAACTACTACAGAAATTTCAGCATAAAATCTGGATATAGGTAGTGGAAGTTGAGAGAAAGGAACCATCTATTATCATATTATGTGAAGTAAGTCAGACAAAGACCAATATCACATGATATCAGTTATATGTGGAATCTAAAAAAATGATACAAATGAACTTTTTGACAAAACAGAAATAGACCCACAGACATAGAAAACAAGCTTATGGTTACCAAAGGGGAAAGGTAGGGGGCAGGGAAGAGATAAATTAGGAGTTTGGGATTAACAGATACACATTACCGTGTATTAAATAATCAATAAGGACCTACTGTAGAGCACAAGGAACTATACTTAATATCTTGTAATAACCTATAATGAAAAAGAATCTGAAAAAGAATATATATATATATATAAATGAATCACTTTGCAGTAAACCTAAAACTAACACAACACTGTAAATTAACTATACTTCAATTAAAAAATGATTGTAAAAAAATACCTCAAGGCAGAAAGGTAGAATAGACAGTAATATCAATGTTTATATAAATAAGGCCTCTAGAATACTAATGATCATATTAGTAAGTTCTTAGAAGTACTTTGGCACATAGAAGTACAGGCCACAGTTTCTGGAACCAGACATCTGGGTTTACCATTCACTTTTCTGACTCAGTTTCTTCATATGAAAACCAGAAATATAATAAAAATAATTAAGTCAAAAAAAAGAACAATCTAATATTTTGGAAGTAGCAACAACAGGAGTTAGGACCAAATTAAATACAAAAATGCAGGAGAGGAAGGGGCCAGAAAAGACCTGCTGACAGTGCTGAAACTTTCTTGAGTCTCTCCTGGGACACAAGGAAGAGCTGGTAGAAACAGAGATAGGGCTTCCATGCTCAGCCTAGACTGAGTGACTCATATCAACCTATACTTCTCACAAAAAAAACTGTAGTGAAACAACCACTTGAGAGCAACCAACACAGGCAGGACTTGAGGGGCTACAAAAAAGAAAAGAGAAGATGTGGCCGAGCTTCCCATTTACTCTGGCTGTTTCCATGTTTTTATTTTATAGCAATATGCCTGGTGTTGCATAGGTCATCAACACTCAAAAATACCTTGTCAGCTCTTTAAATGAAAAAATAGTGTTGTGATAAACATTTAACACATGTTACAATCAATAAAGATCATAATCAGCTGCTTGAAGAGAAAAAGGTGAAATCTATTTTTCCCAGGAATAAGCAAGTGGCTCCCCATGTTGTTTGCCACTTACTCTGATGCCTGGCAAATGAATTTTAAACCAAAGACACGACAAACTACCGCTGTATTTTATGTGCTACACGGACTCACTATTGTACATGAGAGTCCCCTGTATAATCAGTGTAAAAGCACATTTACACCTATGCTATGGGATTCCAGGTGTCATTTTACCATTTTAAATTATTTTAGAGGCTTAATGCAACTGTATATTTGCTTTTTTTGATGAGTTGCTGGTGACATGCACTGTCTATTTATTAAATTCTTGGTTACTGGGGTCATATCCAATTACTGCATTGTTCCTATGGAAAAGCACGATCTATTACATAACCACTGACCTAATGAGGTAATTTCTCAGCACTGTGCTGAACAGCAAGGGCAGCCTCTATTTGGGGCTGAATTTTTATCTGAACTATGAAAAATGTTTCAGAATGCTGTTTGAATAAGCATTTCTTATAAATAATCGAATACCCGGAACAACAGTTCTTCAGTCCAACATGATGATAAAACTTGAATGAAGAACTACTTAGAGCCATACAGAATAATCATATGTAGAAAAGTAATTATATGACTCATAAAAATTAAAATAAGCTTCTGGATCTTTATTCCCTTTACCCCTTTTAATCAGTGCTTCAGTATACAGCAGCACAGATATACATGTGTGTTATTCAACCCAGTAAGTAATTCTTCCTTCCATTTTCAGTGTAAAGATCTCAATTAGAAAGAAACATGAGCTGCTTTTTAAAAAGACTGTCTGTTTCCCATAAACATAACACTTGAAAGTACTCACGATCTTCATCTGTCTGTACTACGAGTTCTTGGCTCTCCTTCCGTCCCTCGGGATTCATGAGGATGAGTTTCACACTGACGTTGGTGTAGGGGGAGAGGTTGGTGATGGTGTGTTGAGGGTGTGAGTTATCCGTGTCCCAGCTTACTTCTTCTCTCACTTGTTCCTGCCCTCCGACCTTGTAACAGTAGTGGACTGTGAGGTTGTAACTATGGCAACGAGTCACGTTATACCCAAATGGCTCCCAGCGGAGAGTGATTTGTCGAGATTTGACTTCGACGACTTCCAATTTTCTTGGGCCGCGCATGGGATCTAAGATGCAAAAGAAGGAAAAAGAGAACATGAGAGAAAATAATAATAAAAGTTCCAGTGAAGCCCAGGTATCACAGATAATCCTCCTTATCCCCAGTATCTTGTCTTCTCTTCTTCCATATGAATAAAACACCTAAATCTTAGACGGGCATGAGGCCACCCAGAATAAGGACTAAAATTTCCAGTCTCTTCTGCAGTGAGGTCTGTCCTTCTACCCAAGTTCTGGTGGATAGCATACAACGTGAGACATCAAGAATGGATTCTGGGCAGTGTCTTTGAAAGGAAGGGGCTCGCCATCCTTGTTCCTCCTTCCTTCCTATTAGCTTGATTGAGGATAGGGTGTCTCACGCTCATGCAGCCATGATGGACCATAATGTGCTTAAACATTAAGAATTCAAAGCAATGATGATGAAGAACCCAGGGTTCCTGATAATCACCGCACTACCATACCATCCCTGAAGGGTCTACTTCCAAAATTTTCATTAGAGAGAAATACAGTGCTTTTATCTAAGGCTCCTTCCTCTGGGGCTCTGATACACAAAAGCAGTCTTAATGCTAGTTGATGTATATATATTTTATCTTTTTAAGATAATTCATCATTATGTAATTGGAAAACAGAGTAAAAGCTTGAGAAATCAGAATGAAATAATACAATGATTAAAGAGTATAAACTTCTGAACAGAACTCCAGGCCTTTTTGGGTTGTGATTTGCAGAGAATTCCACACACTCAATGCTGAAGTAGTTCTTTACTACCCCTGATCAGGTCTTGGTGTTGTTTCTTAGTCCAAGCTCCAGGGACAGAGTTTCGAGCTTAGAAATCTAAGTGAAACGCAGGGAATATAAGCATTCTGATGGGCTTAAAAGGAAGAATATATACAGAGAAGGCTTTCTTTTTATACATATCTCTTCTTTTATTGAAGTATAGTTGATTAACAGTGTTGTGTTAATTTCTGCTATACAGTGATTCAGTTATACATATATATGTATATATGTACACATTCTTTTTTAATATTCTTTTCAGTGTGGTTTATCATAGGATATTAAATATAGTTCCCTATGCTATACAGTAGGACCTTGTTGTTTATGAGAAAGCTTAAACTTGTTTATGAAATGATGATGAAAATACAGTAATACTAACTACATAACATTTACTGAGCCCTTATTATGTACCTTACACTGTTCTAAGAATTTACCTTTCACAGGTTTGGGGAAAACCTAATCTAAAATACTTTGCTTTAGTATATCCATACATACAATTGATCCATATATTTTGATTTTTGTTTTCCTGAATGTGGTCACCATTTATGAATATAAAGAGATCTATAATTGGAAAGTGAAAATAAGCATGAAAACTTGAGAAATAATAGCTACCATGGGTAGAAGGACTCCCTCTTGTGAGAGCACCAGAATCACAACTAACTGCTGAACAATCATCGACAGGAAGACACTGGAACTCACCAAAAAGGATACCCCACTTCCAAAGACAAAGGAGAAGCCACAGTGAGGCAGTAGGAGGGGCGCAATCACAATAAAATCAAATCCCATAACTGTTGGGTGGGTGACTCACAAACTGGAGAACACTTATACCACAGAAGTCTACCCACTGGAGGGAAGGTTCTGAGCCCCACGTCAGGCTTCTGAACTTGGGGGTCTGGCAATGGGAGGAGGAATTCCTACAGAATCAGACTTTGAAGGCTAGCGGGATTTGACTGCAGGACTCTGACAGGACTGGGGGAAACAGAGACTCCACTCTTGGAGGGCACACAAAAAGTAGTGTGTGCATCGGGACCCAGGGGAAGGAGCAGTGACCCCACAGGAGACTGAACCACACCTACCTGCTAGTGTTGGAGGGTCTCCTGCAGAGGCGGGGGGTGGCTGTGGCTCACCATGGGGACAAGGACACTGGCAGCAGAAGTTCTGGCAAGTACTCCTTGGTGAAAGCCCTCAGGGAGTCTGCCATTAGCCCCACCAAAGAGCCTGGGTGGGCTCCAGTGTTGGGTCACCGCAGGCAAAACAACCAACAGGGAGGGAACCCAGCCCCACCCATCAGCAGACAAGTGGATTAAAGTTTTACTGAGCTCTGCCCACCAGAGCAACAGCCAGCTCTACCCACCACCAGTCCCTCCCATCAGGAAACTTGCAAAAACCTCTTAGATAGCCTCATCCACCAGAGGGCAGACAGCAGAAGCAAGAAGAACTACAATCCTGCAGCCTGTGGAACAAAAACCACATTCACAGAAAGACAGACAAGATGAAAAGGCTATGTACCAGATGAAGGAACAAGATAAAACCCCAGAAAAACAACTAAATGAAGTAGAGATAGGCAAACTTCCAGAAAAAGAATTCAGAATAATGATAGTGAAGATGATCCAGGACCTCGGAAAAGAATGGAGGCAAAGATCGAGAAGATGCAAGAAATGTTTAACAAAGATCTAGAAAAATTAAAGAACAAACAACAGAGATGAACAATACAATAACTGAAATGAAAACTACACTGGAAGGAATCAATAGCAGAATAACTGAGGCAGAAGAACAGGTAAGCGACCTGGAAGACAGAATGGTGGAATTCACTGCTGCAAAACACACTAAAGAAAAAAGAATGAAAAGAAATGAGGACAACCTAAGAGACCTCTGGGACAACATTAAATGCAACAACATTCGCATTATAGGGGTCCCAGAAGGAGAAGAGCGAGAGAAAGGACCCGAGAAAATATTTGAAGACATTACAGTCAATAACTTCCCTAATATGGGAAAGGAAATAGCCACCCAAGTCCAGGAAGCGCAGAGAGTCCCAGGCAGGATAAACCCAAGGAGAAACAGGCCGAGACACAGAGTTAGGAAATTGGCAAGAATTAAAGACAAAGAAAAATTATTAAAAGCAACAAGGGAAAAACGACAAACAACATACAAGGAAACTCCCACAAGGTTAACAGCTGATTTCTCAGCAGAAACTCTACAAGCCAGAAGGGAGTGCCATGATATACTTAAAGTGATGAAAGGGAAGAACCTATAACCAAGATTACTCTACCTGGCAAGGATCTCACTCAGATTCAATGGAGAAATCAAAAGCTTTACAGACAAGCAAAAGCTAAGAGATTTCAGCACCACCAAACCAGCTCTACAACAAATGCTAAAGGAACTTCTCTAAGTGGGAAACACAAGAAAGGAAAAGGACCTACAAAAACAAACCCAAAACAATTAAGAAAATGGTAATAGGAACCTACATATTGATAATTACCCTAAACGTGAATGGATTAAATGCTCCAACCAAAAGACAGAGACTTGCTGAATGGATACAAACACAAGACCCATATATATGCTGTCTACAAGAGACCCACTTCAGACCTAGGGACACATACAGACTGAAAATGAGGGGATGGAAAAAGATATTCCATGCAAATGGAAATCAAAAGAAAGCTGGAGTAGCTATACTCATATCAGATAAAATAGACTTTAAAGTAAAGAATGTTACAAGAGACAAGGAAGGACACTACATAATGATCAGGGGATCAATCCAAGAAGAAGATATAACAATTATAAATATATATGCACCCAACATAGGAGCACCTCAATACATAAGGCAACTGCTAACAGTTATAAAATAGGAAATCGACAGTAACACAATAATAGTGGTGGACTTTAACACCTCACTTACACCAATGGACAGATCATCCAAGATGAAAATAAATAAGGAAACAGAAGCTTTAAATGACACAATAGACCAGACAGATTTAATTGATATTTATAGGACATTCCATTCAAAAACAGCAGATTACACTTTCTTCTCAAGTGCTCATGGAACATTCTCCAGGATAGATCACATCTTGGTCACAAATCAAGCCTCAGTAAATTTAAGAAAATTGAAATCATATCAAGCATCTTTTCTGACCACAATGCTATGAGATTAGAAATGAATTACATGGAGGAAAAAGTAAAAAACACAAAGACGTGGAGGCTAAACAATATGTTACTAAATAACCAAGAAATCACTGAGGAAATCAAAGAGGAAATCAAAAAAAAACTAGAGACAAATGATCACGAAAACACAATGATCCAAAACCTATGGGATGCAGCAAAAGCAGTTCTAAGAGGGAAGCTTATAGCTATACAAGCCTACCTCAAGAAACAAGAAATATCTCAAATAAAAAATCTAACCTTACCCCTAAAGGAACTACAGGAAGAAGAACAAACAAAACCCAAAGTTAGCAGAAGAAAAGAAATCATAAAAATCAGAGCAGAAATATATGAAATAGATAAAAAGAAAAGAGTAACAAAGATCAGTAAAGCTATCTTTGAGAAGATAAACAAAATTGATAAACCATTAACCAGACTGATCAAGAAAAAGAGGGAGAGGACTCAAATCAATAAAATTAGAAATGAAAAAAGAGAAGTTACAACAGACACCACAGAAATACAAAGCATCCTAAGAGACTACTACAAGCAACTCTACGCCAATAAAATGGACAATTGGAAGAAAGGACAAATTTTTAGAAAGGTATAACCTTGCAAGACTGAACCAGGAAGAAACAGAAAATATGAACAGACCAATCACAAGCAATGACATTGAAACTGTGATTAAAAATCTTCCAACAGGGGCTTCCCTGGTGGCGCAGTGGTTGAGAGTCCGCCTGCCGGTGCGGGAGACACGGGTTCGTGCCCTGGTCTGGGAGGATCCCGCATGCCGCGGAGCGGCTGGGCCCATGAGCCATGGCCGCTGAGCCTGAGCGTCCAGAGCCTGTGCTCTGCGACGGGAGAGGCCACAGCAGGGAGAGGCCCACGTACCGCAAAAAAAACCAAAAAACAAAACAACAAAAAAAAATCTTCCAACAGGGTTTCCCTGGTGGCGCAGTGGTTGAGAGTCTGCCTGCTGATGCAGGGGACATGAGTTTGTGCCCCGGTCCGGGAGGATCCCACATGCCATGGAGCAGATGGGCCTGTGAGCCATGGCCGCTGGGCCTGAGCGTCCAGAGCCTGTGCTCCGCAACGGGAGAGGCCACAACAGTGAGAGGCCCACCTACCGCAAAAAAAAAAAAAAAAAAAGTCTTCCAACAAACAAAAGTCCAGGACCAGATGGCCTCACAGGTGAATTCTATCAAACATTTAGAGAAGAGCTAACACCCAACCTTCTCAAACTCTTCCAAAAAACTGCAGAGGAAGGAACACTCCCAAACTCATTCTATGAGGTCACCATCATCCTGATACCAAAACCAGGCCAAGATGCTACAAAAAAAGAAAATTATAGACCAATATCACTGATGAATATAGATGCAAAAATCCTCAACAAAATACTAGCAAACAGAATCCAAAAACACATTAAAAGAATCATACACCATGACCAAGTGGAATTTATCCTAGGGATGCAAGGATTCTTCAATACACGCAAATCAATCAATGTGATACACCATATTAACAAACTGAAGAATAAAAACCATATGATCATCTCAATAGATGCAGAAAAAGCTTTTGACAAAATTCAACACCCATTTATGATAACAACTCTCCAAAAGGTGGGAATAGAGGGAACCTACCTCAACATAATAAAGGCCATATATGACAAACCCAGGGCAAACATCATTCTCAATGGTGAAAAACTGAAAGCATTTCCTCTAAGATCAGGAACAAGACAAGGATGTCCGCTCTCAGCACTATTATTCAACATAGTTGTGGAAGTCCTAGCCACGGCAATCAGAGAAGAAAAAGAAATTAAAGGAATACAAATCAGAAAACAAGAAGTAAAACTGTCACTGTTTGCAGATGACATGATACTATACTATACACAGAGAATCCTAAAGATGCTACCAGAAAACTGCAAGAGCTAATCAATGAATTTGGTAAAGTTGCAGGATACAAAATTAATGCACAGAAATCTCTTGCATTCCTATATGCTAATGATGAAAATATGAAACAGAAATTAAGGAAACACACCCATTTACCATTGCAACAAAAAGTATAAAATACCTAGGAATAAACCTACCTAGGGAGAGAAAACACCTGTATGCAGAAAACTATAAGACACTGATGAAAGAAATTAAAGATGATACCAACAGATGGAGAGACATACCATGTTCTTGGACTGGAAGAATCAATATTGTGAAAAAGACTATACTACCCAAAGCAATCTACAGATTCAATACAATCTCTATCAAATTACCAATGGCATTTTTTACGGAAGTGGAACAAAAAATCTTAAAATTTGTATGGAGACACAAAAGACCCCAAATAGCCAATGCAGTCTTGAGGGAAAGAAACGGAGTTGGAGGAATCAGACTCCCAGACTTCAGACTATACTACAAAGCTACAGTAATCAAGACAATATGGTATTGGCACAAAAACAGAAACATAGATCAATGGAACAAGATAGAAAGCCCAGAGATAAACCCACACACCTATGGGAAACTAATCTATGACAAAGGTGGCAAGGATATACAATGGAGAAAAGAGAGTCTCTCCAATAAGTGGTGCTGAGAAAACTGGACAGCTACATGTAAAAGAATGAAATTAGAATACTACCTAACACCATACACAAAAGTAAACTCAAAATGGATTAGAGACCTAAATGTAAGACCGGACACCATGAAACTCTTAGAGGAAACATAGGAAGAACACTCTTTGACATAAATCACAGCAAGATCTTTTTTGATCCACCTCCTAGAGTAATGGAAATAAAAACAAAAATAAACAAATGGGACCTAATGAAACTTCAAAGCTTTTGCACAGCAAAGGAAACCATTAACAAGATGAAAAGACAATCCTCAGAATGGGAGAAAATATCTGCAAATGAATCAACGGACAAAGGATTAATCTGCAGAGTATATAAACAGCTCATGCAGCTCAATATTAAAAAAACAAACAACCCAATGCAAAAATGGGCAGAAGACCTAAATAGACATTTCTCCAAAGAAGACATACAGATGGCAAGAAGCACATGAAAAGCTGCTTAACATCACTAATTATTAGAGAAATGCAAGTCAAAACTACAATGAGGTATCACTCAGTTAGAATGAGCATCATCAGAAAATCTACAAACAACAAATGCTGGAGAGGGTGTGGAAAAAAGGGAACACTCTTGCACTGTTGGTGGGAATGTAAATTCATATAGCCACTCTGGAGAACAGTATGGAGGTTCCTTAAGAAACTAAAACTAGAATGACCATATGACCCAGCAATCCCACTACTGGGCATATACCCAGAGAAAAACATAGTTCAAAAAGACACATGCACCCCAATGTTTATTGCAGCACTATTTACAATAGCCAGGTCATGGAAGCATCCTAAATGCCCTTCGACAGACGAATGGAGAAAGATGTGGTACATATATACAGTGGAATATTACTCAGCCATAAAAAGGAATGAAATTGGGTCATTTGTTGAGACGTGGATGGATCTAGAGACTGTCATACAGAGTGAAGTAAGTCAGAAAGAGAAAAACAAATATCGTATATTAATGCATATATGTGGAACGTAGAAAAATGGTACAGATGTACCGGTTTGTAGGGCAGAAATTGAGACATAGATGTAGAGAACAAACGTATGGACACCAAGGGGAGAAAGTGGGGGTGGGGGCGTGGTGGTGGTGTGATGAATTGCGTGATTGGGATTGACATGTATACACTGATGTGTGTAAAACTGATGACTAATAAGAACCTGCTGTGTAAAATAAAAAGAACATTATTGGAAGAGTAGGATATAATAAACAAGGATAGGGTTTATTAAAGCTGTAATTGGTATATAAAAATAAAATCATTGATTAGCAAAACAAAACAAAAACAAAACAAACAAAAAATAGCTACCACGTACTGTGTGTGTACTTACTATGTGTGAGTTGTTTTGTATATAATCTCTATTCCTCCAAACAATTCTGTGGCTTAAGTACTATTCTTCCCAATATAGAAATGAAAAAATTGTGGCCACGGTGGGTTCAATAACTTGTCCAAGGTCAAGGTTTGACTGTGGCTCTGAATTCATATGTCTGGTAATGAAATAGCATATGTTTCATTATCAAATCTACTGCAGAGCCTCTACCAAAATAAAGAAAATTGGATAAAAAGAAATCAGGATGTAAAGATACTTAAAACTCCACCTGACACATTACCAAAGAATGTAAACTATAATAAAGGTCCCGTGTATCTCATCTTGGGACAAAAGTGCTGGGAAGAATCCTTCACCTTTCTCCTTCTGGTTCCATAGAAGAGGGGTCCAGGCCACGTTCCCCGGCCCAGCTTTTCCAGACAACCACACATACACTTTGTAGCTACTGGAAATTTGTCTGAACTATCATTGAAGTTCATATCTTGCTTTTTATTTGTGCATAAATTCCTTGTTTTCTTCATCATTTGGGACCTAGAGAGAACTTAGAGATGTCCCCTTTCCCTGTGACCTCCAACAAATGAAAAAGTTTCATGTGAAATAAGGCTCTGGGTTTATATTTGTGAGATGGGATTTATCGGCCAGGTATCTGTCCAAACCATAGCATGAGGTTAATAATGACCATTCATGCTATTCTATCCTGTAATAACTCTAGGAACCAAGGACAAATGAGAAAAAATTTCCCAGGAGAATCCTGAGTGGATGATTTTCATGGAATGTTCCTTTTTACCAAATCAATTTTTTATATTTAAATTACCAGTGTTAGGGAAAATATAAATAAGTTACTTAGCAATAACACTGTAGGTGTTTTTCAGTCTAGTGACTTTTTACCATTTAAAGGCAATGTTTAATTTTATATAATGCTTCATTAGTTGAATGTTTACAAAAACTTTTAATAAGCTCCAGATCCCTTATACAAACAGATTAACATGCATCTCTTTGACCCTTTCCTTATTAATCACACGTCTCCACAAGGACTGTTCTAAGGTTTTCATCAATTTTACTTACTAAATGACTGAATGCTTCAGATATTAGTTTCAACTAGCAATGCAGTCCTAACTTAATTTCACTAGAAAAACTACTTTCTCTTGCAGAAGGAAGCCTGCATCATTTTAATACACCTTAGCCAAGAACACACACAGGTGAATTAAGCCCCAGGACTAAAAAACACAGGTTCTATGTGTTTACTGGCCAAGTTGTCTTGAAATCCATGCTCCCCTCCCCTCTATTACCTCTCAGAATTCCATCACAGTAAAATTATGCCCTTCTGTAAACTTGCCAAGTCAAACAGCTAAGCCTAGCACCATGTCCATGACCAAGCCTCCAGAGCCCCTACTGTCATGAGTGGTATTAAGATACCAGAGATAGAGGCTGAGTTCTGAGTCTTAGATGGAAGGAGGTTGTGGTGTCCGGCTTGCATCTTGTTCCCAGTCAACTGAAACAAAATCGAGTTACAGAAGAGATTCCAAACAGAGTATTTCTTTTAAAAAATATTTTAGGGCTTCCCTGGTGGCACAGTGGTTGGGAGTCCACCTGCCGGTGCAGGGGATACGGGTTCGTGCCCCAGTCCGGGAGGATCCCACATGCCGCAGAGCAGCTGGGCCCGTGAGCCATGGCCGCTGAGCCTGCGCGTCTGGAGCCTGTGCTCCGCAACGGGAGAGGCCGCAGTGGTGAGAGGCCCGCATACCGCAAAAAAAAAAAAAATTATTTTATTGGAGTAGAGTTGATTTACAATGTTGTGTTAGTTTCAGGTGTACAGCAAAGTGATTCAGTTATACATACACATATATTCATTCTTTTTTAGATTCTTTTCTCATGTAGGTTATCACAGAATATTGGGTAGAGTTGCCTGTGCTATACAGTACGTCCTTGTTGGTTATCTATCGTATACATGGTAGTGTGTATGTGTTCATCCCAAGCTCCTGATTTATCCGTTCCCCCCACGTTTCCCCTTTGGTAACCATAAGTTTGTTTTCGATATCTGTAAGTCTGCTTCTGTTTTTTTTTCTTTTTAAAAAGTATTTTAATATCATTTCCAAACAGAATATTTACATCTGTGCCCTTTGTGGACCTTTGCCTGCTATAAGTACAGTTCTGTTGTGTCTCTTAATATGTCACTACCAACATGGCGGAGTCAAATCCTATCAACAAGGGGAGGGATGAGTCCTAAACGCTTCTCCCTTTAGTCAACAGCTTAAGAGAGAAGTTGAATCAACACGACGATGCAGGCGACACAGTCTACTGTCTCTTGCCAGGGCCCAAAGGCAAGCGCTAAGTGAGATGGGAAATGACATCTGATAACACAGACTGAATGTCTTGGGCTACCAAGTACCTGTGATAATATCCCCTTTGACGACAGCACTGTTAGGCTATGTCCAGTGACTAAGGGCATCTGACAACCCTGTCAACTCATGCTAAGCAAACTGCCGGATTTCACTACTCCTTTTCTCCTTTCCTTCTTCCATTCTGCAAAACCGAGCTCTGATGCAGTGATGGCTTCTAATGATTACATCTTAATTTGGTGTTTTATAGCACCTTCATCTTCAGTGTTTCCGCCGGAACCGTGTCTATTAGTGTGCTGCAAGCTGTGAACGAGGCATTCCACAGGGACACTTCCCCTAGTGAGTTACGCTGACGATCGCCGAAGACTTTGAAGGGCATTGCTGTCGACATAGAACACACTGCGGGAAATAAACAGCAACTTCATAGATAGAAATGCGGAATTTCAGTCGGCTAACTGCAATTCACAAGGCATTTCTGGGAGCAAAATGCAAATACTGCTCCCCAAATTTGGCATACTATTACTACTATTCCACGTGCACAAAATAAATCTCTTAAGAGTCAGATAACAGGGTAGTTAATTGTATTTACTAGTTGGAGGATATCTGCCTCTCTTTTCTTACAATCCTAAAGATGCTTCGGAGGATGTGTGTGGATTCCAAGGCCAGTTCTCTTCACATCCCCTTGGCCCGCAGTAGGATGGGTAAATGAAGGCCCCGTTGGCACAAGTCATAAGGCCAGCGGATCCAGTCTGGGCCTACAGGCTCACGACAAGAGACCGGAACGGTGTCCCTGAGGAGTGCGGTGGCTGTCACGCCCGCAGCCTAGGCAGGGAGCTCCCGCCGATTCCCTCGCTGGCACCACCGGCAGCATCTTTCCTTCTGTTCTCTTTCTGCCAGTTCGAGCCAGGTTTCAAGCAGAGGTGTCTGACACTTGCAATCCTGACCCGGGGGACCAGCGAGCCGGTCCTAGCCTCCGGCACTTTGGCATCCTATTTAATCAGGGATCCCGCCTCCTTCTACACTCAGGCCTCTTTTTCTACGGATAAGGGCAGAGACTGACTGATAGGATCAATTTCCATTGCAGGTTCAATTCACAGCTCATTTCTCTGGAACTCTGCTCTTTACCTTTCATTACTACTACAGTGCTTTTTCAGAAACTCAATTTCAGAACCTGTGAGATAGATCTGGGTGTAATTTTAGAATCCTGTCATTGATAATCAAAAACACAGATTACAAACCAAGGCTCCTGCTAACAGGTTTCTCTCTTCTGCCTCTTCACGGACTTGCCAGAGGTCTATTACAATAAAAGGAATAACAACCAGAATGGCATGGTGGGCCCCTTTTGTCATCTTCAGCTACTGAATTTCTGCCTTGCCAGTCACACAAACTAATAAGGTAATAGCTTTATTTACTTTACTATTCAGTTAAATCAGAGCAGAGACCTGGTTAACTAGTATTTTATCTTGGCCTACCCAGTCATTTAATATTCCTAAGCAGCAAAGGTTCCAGGCACATGGCACTGTTTGCAAGCAACATAGCTATAGTTTTTGAATTAGCCGATGTTTTCCACAGTTTAGAAAGTACCCTTTGTGCGCAGTTGAAAGTTCTGAAATATATCAACCTTTAACCTACAGCATTATATACCTGTGATGTAATTAAATAAATGAAAACTTGTCATAAGAATGACATGAATTTGAATAGCCTCTTCCACCAAAATACTTTTCACATTAGTAATTCTTACATCATGATTAGAATCAAGAAACGCACTTGAAAATGATCTATTCTTAAATATACCACACAGTCCTATATAAAAGAATAGTTTCTTCCTAAAAAACAAGCTGAATTTCAAAAATAGTACGAAGAGCTGAAAAAACAGTCATTGAATAAATGAAGGCAAGGGCAGCCATGCCAAGCCTCACACAGAAGCAAACATTTTCCCAGATCTCCTGGTTTAGGAGGGACACATTCTTCACAATGTCTTTCCTGTTTTCCAAGTGGTGGTTTGGATTCAGCCTAAATCGTAAAGGTAAGTGACCCACTACATTATGTTGCTGGGAAATGGACTCTCCACGTATCAACTCTACCGATGATTCTAATTTTGATCGCTGTAGAAAGGTGGAATTCCTATTCATGTCCTATGGGAAATGTAAAGATTATCTTACATAACAAATTACTAGGACACAGACCAAGGTGAGAACAGAGACCCTCTCAGGCAAGAGGGTAAGGCTGCACTCACGCTCTGAACTTGAGTGACCACTGACAGCCTGGAGGGAGCATTTACCTGTGGTGTCAGGAACCCTACACACAGGTAACTGTGTATAGACGCTTTGTTTAGTTCTTGGTTTGGTTTGTACATTAAAAAAATTAAAGTAAAAGGATACATCTTGGGTCTTTGGTTAGTCACCCTTGGTGTCTGGTTTTAGGCTAGTGTCACCAAGTCTTCTAGGATAATTTTTAAAAAATTAAAATTTAAAAATTCTTTTAAAAACAATTTTAAGATTTAATGTTCTCAAGTAAAGAGTTTGTTGAATGGGGGTTGGAAAAAAAGAGGGAATACAAGTTACTGTTTTCAACCGTCCAAAATAAAGAAATGCTGGCATTGACAATGCACTCACTGACATTAATATCTGTCATATTTTATTCCACCTGAACTAACTGTAAAGAATAAAGGTAGGAGTCCCACCATGGTTGAAAGATATTATTCTGTTAAATACAAAGTATTCTTTTCTGGTGTTAATTTAAAGTTTTTGAAATTTTAAGTAATAAGACCTTTAAAGCACATTGAAAAGTACAAAATAAAACAATCACCTGTGCACCTACTAATATCAAATATTAACATAGGTGTTTTGCTTCAGATCACTTTTGATTAAAGAAATAAAATAGTGCTGATACAAATCCTTTCCATGTTCTTGCAGGCTACCTCAAGGTTATTATGTGTCACTCCCAGACATGGTTTTGTACTTTTATGACATGTATCTGGGATACTTAAAATTTAACACAAATGCTACCATTCTCTGCAACTTGACTGGTTCAACATCAGCCAAGTTGAAATACACAGATCTAGTTTATATGTATAGATAGATCTAGTTTATATCTATAGATAGATCATATAGATCATTTTAACTGGTGTATCGAATTCCAGTAGATAAATGAACAATAGTTTACTTCGGCATGCCCCTACTGAGGAGCAGACAGGTTGAGTCTACATTTTCTCTATTACAAGCGGTGAACAATAAGCAGTGGTACCAGCAGGAAGCCCACACCTCTGACCTTCTGAAGCCAAATCTTTAGTGCACATTAAAGTCTGAGAAATTCTGAATTAGAGGAGTGTTTTTCAGAATGCAGGCTGGATCCCTCAGGTCTTAGATTAGCATTCATTTTAAAGAAAGAGATAGAAACTAAAACATTAGAGTGCATTTTAGGTTGAAACGTGAGGACTGTGCAGATTTTGTTTTAGTTCTACCTACACACACTCCTGTAAATTTACAAGTGAGTGTATGACTGTGTCACAATGTAAAATACACTTCATACTGCAACAAGAGTGAAAAACACATCTCTAGAGAAATTCTTCCCTGGGTTACCAGAAGATATGTATAGAAATGTTCTTAGCAGCATTGTTAACAAAAGAATAAGAAAGAAAAATGTGGGTTCCCCTGGTGGCACAGTGGTTGAGAGTCTGCCTGCCAATGCAGGGGACATGGGTTTGTGCCCCGGTCTGGGAAGATCTCACATGCCGCGGAGCGGCTGGGCCCACGAGCCATGGCCGCTAAGCCTGCGTGTCCGGAGCCTGTGCTCTGCAATGGGAGAGGCCACAACAAGAGGCCCGTGTACCACAAAAAAAAAAAAAAAAAAAAGAAAGGAAAATATGCCAACAATCTAAATATCTACTGACCAGAAAACAGACAGATATTTATACAATGGAAAAGAATTCTCGACACAAGCCTCTTAGATAACCTCATCCATCAGAGGGCAGACAGCAGAAGCAAGAAGAACTATAATTCTTCAGCCTGTGGAACAAAAACCACATTCACAGAAAGACAGACAAAATGAAAAGGCAGAAGACTATGTACCAGATGAAGGAACAAGATAAAACCCCAGAAAATAAACTAAATTAAGTGGAGACAGGCAACTTTCCAGAAAAAAGAATTCAGAATAATCATAGTGAAGATGATCCGGGACCTCAGAAAAAGAAAGGAGGCAAAGATCAAGAAGATGCAAGAAATGTTTAACAAAGACCTAGAAGAGTTAAAGAACAAACACCTAGAAGAATTAAAGAACAAACAAACAGAGGTGAAAAATACAATAACTGAAATGAAAAATACTCTAGAAGGGATCAATAGCAGAATAATGAGGCAGAAGAACAGATAAGTGACCTGGAAAACAGAATGGTGGAATTCACTGCCGCAGAACAGAATAAAGAAAAAAGAATGAAAAGAACTGAAGACAGCCTAAAAGACCTCTGGGACAACATTAAACGCAACAACATTCGCATTATAGGGGTCCCAGAAGGACAAGAGAGAGAGAAAGGACGCGAGAAAATATTTGAAGAGATTATAGTCGAAAACTTCCCTAACATGGGAAAGGAAATAGCCACCCTAGTCCAGTTAGCGCAGAGAGTCCCAGACAGGATAAACCCAAGGAGAAACAGGCTGAGATGCAGAGTTATAAAATTGGTAAAAATTAAAGACAAAGAAAAATTCTTAAAAGCAACAAGGGAAAAACGACAAATAACATACAAGGGAACTCCCATAAGGCCAACAGCTGATTTCTCAACAGGAACTCTACAAGATGGAAGGGAGTGGCATGATATATGTAAAGTGATGAAAGGGAAGAAGCTACAACCAAGATTACTCTACCTGGCAAGGATCTCACTCAGATTCAACGGAGAAATCAAAAGCTTTACAGACAAGCAAAAGCTAAGAGATTTCAGCACCACCAAACCAGCTCTACAACAAATGCTAAAGGAACTTCTCTAAGTGGGAAACACAAGAGAAGAAAAGGACCTAAAAAACAAACTCAAAACAATTAAGAAAATGGTAATAGGAACCTACATATTGATAATTACCTTAAACGTGAATGGATTAAATGCTCCAACCAAAAGACACAAGCTTGCTGAATGGATACAAAAACAAGACCCATATATATGCTGTCTACAAGAGACCCACTTCAGACCTAGGGACACATACAGACTGAAAGTGAGGGAATGGGAAAAGATATTCCATGAAAATGGAAATCAAAAGAAAGCTGGAAGTAGCAATACTCATATCAGATAAAATAGACTTTAAAGTAAAGAATGTTACAAGAGGCAAGGAAAGACACTACATAATGATCAAGGGATCAATCCAAGAAGAAGATATAACAATTATAAATATATGTGCACCCAACATAGGAGCACCTCAATACATAAGGCAAATGCTAACAGCTCTAAAAGAGGAAATCGACAGTAACACAATAAGAGTGGGGGACTTTAACACCTCACATACACCAATGGACAGATCATCCAGACAGAAAATTAATAAGGAACACGAGCTTTAAATGTCACAATAGACTAGATAGATTTAATTGATATTTATAGGACATTCCATTCAAAAACAGCAGATTACACTTTCTTCTCAAGTGCACACTAAACATTCTCCAGGGTAGATCACATCTTGGGTCACAAATCAAGCCTTGTTAAATTTAAGAAAATTGAAATCATATCAAGCATCTTTTCTGACCACAATGCTATGAGGTTAGAAATCAATTACAGGGAAAAAAAATGTAAAAGAACAGAAACACACGGAGCCTAAGTAACACATTAGTAAATAACCAAGAGATCACTGAAGAAATCAGAGAGGAAATCAGAAAATACCTCGAGACAAATGACAACAAAAACACAATGATCCAAAACCTATGGGATGCAGCAAAAGCAGTTCTAAGAGGGAAGTTTATAGCAATACAGTCCTACCTCAAGAAACAAGGAAAATCTCAAATAAAGAATCTAACCTTATACCTAGAGGAACTAGAGAAAGAAGAACAGACAAAACCCAAAGTTAGTAGAAAGAAAGAAATCATAAAGATCAGAGCAGAAATAAATGAAATAGAAACAAAGAAAACAAAAGCAAAGATCAATACAACTAAAAGCTGGTTCTTTGACGAGATAAACAAAACTGATAAACCCTTAGCCAGACTCAGCAAGAAAAGGAGGGAAAGGACTCAAATCAATAAAATTAGAAATGAAAAAGGAGAAGTTACAACGGACTCCACAGAAATACAAAGCATCCTAAAAGACTACTACAAACAACTCTATGCCAATGAAATGGACAACCTGGAAGAAATGGACAAATTCTTAGAAAGGAATAACCTTCCAAGACTGAACCAGAGGGAAACAGAAAATATGAACAGACCAATCACAAGTAATGAAATTGAAACTGTGATTAAAAATCTTCCAACAAACAAAAGTCCAGGACCAGATGGCCTCACAGGTGAATTCTATCAAACATTTAGAGAAGAGATAACACCCATCCTTCTCAAACTCTTCCAAAACACTGCAGAGGAAGGAACACTACCAAACTCATTCTACGAGTCCATCATCACCCTGACACCAAAACCAGGCAAAGATACTACAAAAAAAGAAAATTACAGACCAATATCACTGATGAATATAGATGCAAAAATCCTCAACAAAATACTAGCAAATAGAATCCAACAACACATTAAAAGGATCATATACCATGATCAAGTGGGATTTATCCTAGGGATGCAAGGATTCTTCAATACACGCAAATCAATCAATGTGATACACCATATTAACAAATTGAAGAATAAAAACTATATGATCATCTCAATAGATGCAGAAAATGCTTTTGACAAAATTCAACACCTATTTATGATAAAAACTCTCCAGAAACTGGGCTTACAGGGCACCTACCTCAACATAATAAAGGCTATATATGACAAACCTACAGCAAACTTCACTCTCAATGGTGAAAAACTGAAAGCACTTCCTCTAAGATCAGGAACAAGACAAGTATGTCCACTCTCACCACTATTATTCAACATAGTTTTGTTAATTCCTGGCCACGACAATCAGAGAAGAAAAAGAAACAAAAGGAACACAATTTGGAAAAGAAGAAGTAAAACTGTCACTGTTTGAAGATGACATGATACTATACATAGAAAATCCTAAAGATGCCACCAGAAAACTACTAGAGCCTATCAATTAATTAGGTAAAATTGCAGGATACAAAATTAATGCACAGAAATCTACTGCATTCCTATACACTAATAACGAAAGTTCAGAAAGAGAAATTAAGGAAACAATCCCATTCATGATAGCAACAAAAAGAATAAAATACATAGGAATAAACCGACCTAAGGAAGTAAAAGACTTGTACTCAGAAACCTATAAGACACTGATGAAAGAAATCAAAGAAGAGACAAACAGATGGAGAGACATACCATGTTCTTGGATTTGAAGAATCAATATTGTGAAAATGACTGTACTACCCAAAGCAATCTACAGATTCAATGCAATCTCTATCAAATTACCAATGGCATTTTATACAGAAGTAGAACAAAAAATCTTAAAATTTGTATGGAGACACAAAAGACCCCAATAGCCAACACAGTCTTGAGGGAAAGAAACGGAGCTGGAGGAATCAGACTCCCTGACTTCAGATTATACTACAAAGCTACAGTAATCAAGACAATATGGTACTGGCACAAAAACAGAAACATAGATCAATGGAACAAGATAGAAAGCCCAGAGATAAACCCACGCACCTATGGTCAACTAATCTATGACAAAGGAGGCAAGGATATACAATGGAGAAAAGATAGTCTCTTCAATAAGTGGTGCTGAGAAAACTGGACAGCTACATGTAAAAGAATGAAATTAGAACACTCTCTAACACCATACACAAAAATAAACTCAAATGGATTAGAGACCTAAATTAAAACCGGACAATATTAAACTCTTAGAGGAAAACATAGGAAGAACACTCTTTGACATAAATCACAGCAAGATCTTTTTTGACCCACCTCTTAGACTTCCAAAACTATGTTGAATAATAGTGGCGAGAGTGGACATACTTGTCTCATTCCCGATCTTAGAGGAAATGCTTTCAATTTTTCACCATTGAGAAATTAAAAACAAAAATAAACAAATGGGACCTAATGAAACTTCAAAGCTTTTGCACAGTAAAGGAAACTACAAACAAGACAAAAAGACAACCCTCAGAATGGGAGAAAATATTTGCAAATGAATCAACGGACAAAGGATTAATCTCCAAAAGATATAAACAATTCATGCAGCTCAATATTAAAAAAACAAACAACCCAATCCAAAAATGGGCAGAAGGCTTAAATAGACATTTCTCCAAAGAAGACGTACAAGAGGCACATGTGTCAAGAGGCACATGAAGAGCTGCTCAACATCAGTAAGTATTAGAGAAATGTAAATCAAAATTATAATGAGGTATCACCTCACACCGGTCAGAATGGGCATCATCAGAAAATCTACAAACAATAAATGCTGGAGAGGGTGTGGAGAAAAGGGAACATTCTTGCACTGTTGGTGGAATGTAAATGGATACAGCCACTATGGAGAACAGTATGGAGGTTCCTTAAGAAATTAAAAATAGAATTACCATATGACCCAGCAATCCTACTACCGGGCATATACCCAGAGAAAGCCATAATTCAAAAACAGTCATGCACCCCAATGTTAATTGCAGCACTATTTAAAATAGCCAGGTCATGGAAGCAATCTAAATGCCCATCGACAGACGAATGGATAAAGAAGATGTGGTACCTATATACGATGGAATATTACTCAGCTATAAAAAGGAACAAAATTGGGTCATTTGTAGATACATTTGTAGATACATCGACAGACAAATGGATAAAGAAGATGTGGTACCTATATACAATGGAATATTACTCAGCTATAAAAAGGAACAAAATTGGGTCATTTGTAGATACATGGATGGACCTAGAGACTATCATACAGAGTGAAGTAAGTCAGAAAGAGAAAAACAAGTATTGTATATTAACGCATATATGTGGAATCTAGAAAAATGGTACAGATGAACCAGTTTGCAGGGCAGAAATAGAGACACAGATGTAGAGAACAAATATATGGACACCAAGGGGGGAAAGCGGGGATGGGGGGGGATGGTGGTGGTGTTGGGATGAATTGAGAGATTGGGATTGACATATATACACTAATATGTATAAAATAATTAACTAATAAGAACATGCTGTATTAAAAAATAATAAAAAAGAAAAGTATTCTCTAGTGAATATGAATGAAGCAATAATGAATCTTAGAAATACAGAATTGAGTGAAAAACTTGTCAAGTCACAGTAGAGAACTATTAAAAAATTTTATAGAAGTGAAAAATCAGCAAAAGGGAATTAACATACATATGTGTTAAAACCACTT
Source organism: Stenella coeruleoalba (assembly GCF_951394435.1). Taxonomy (NCBI): domain Eukaryota; kingdom Metazoa; phylum Chordata; class Mammalia; order Artiodactyla; family Delphinidae; genus Stenella; species Stenella coeruleoalba. Next base: position 58,924,792 of record NC_137160.1, on the reverse strand, counting down.
TAACAGCAAAAGAAGAGAAAAACAAAGGACAAATTTACGTGAAAACTCAGAATACTGTTGATCTCAGATCTAGAGGAAGAGGGATAAAATGAGAAGCTTGCAGTTAGATCCAGAGGTTCTAAGGATGCTCTATTTTAAGCCAAGGAGTCAATTATTATTATGCTGTACAATTTAGGTAGATTACTTCTACTCTTTTGTTACTATCAAATATTGCATAATAACTTAAAAGAATATTATTACAGGGAAGGCATGAATATCCCAGAAACACTGTTGGCACTTTGAAGTTCCCTTCCTGAAGAGCAGTCTACCTTTGGTTCTTATGAGAGAGAGACTATGGTTACTATCAGCCAGACCTAATGGAAGCAAGACAATGTCTCATTGAAGATTTAACTCTTCTGGATACATACCCATGGCTGGAGGCCTGTGACCTGAAGAGCTTTACAAAGCCCTGTACTCACAAGGGGTAACAGGCATCACACCAGCGATGCTCTCACCCCTGAAACCAGACATCTGGATCCTGAATGCTGAGTCTCAGGCCTGGCTCTGGCCACTTAGGGTACAGTTATTGCTTCTCCTGCCCTGCCCAAACTTCTGAACCTCACTCTCTTTCATTCTTGGATACTCGAAGAGAGGTCCAAAACGGAACTCAGGACGGCTACGCGAGGAGGGAAAGAGCATGAGGAAGGTAACCAACTGTCCAAGGCCATGGCCGGCCCATCCTCAAGGCACTTATTGTCACCTGCTGGAAAACTGCACAATAAATATACAAATCTATGCTATGAATCGGCACTGCATGTTTATGCTGTGCACAGCTTGCACAACCATATGCCGTGGCCCTGCTGGAATCAGTGTGCTTGTGTGTGTATGTCTACATGCATATGTTTATGTGCTGTTCTAAATGTGCAAGTTCCATGACCAAAAAGACCTATATATGCTGCACACACTAAGAGTTCTGAGAGAATTTAATGGACGATTTTATAACTTCTGATAGAGCAGGTCTGCAGAAGTGCATATGCTGTGAGGTGTGCTTGTTGACAGAAGTGTGTGGATTTTTTTTCAGCAAACTAATACCATTTACTCATTTAACCATTTAACCATGAATATTAACTTCACATGCATATATCCACATATAGTACTTAAAATTGCATTTTCACGAAGGTACCAGTTCTAGCTACTCCTCCCTAATCTTATCTGTCCCTCATACCTTTGCTTTTTTACAAGTTCATCTGAATCAATCGGAGGACTTCTAATTGATGCACCCTTATCATAGGAACCAAGTAAGAATGATTCCATGAGTAAGTCACAAGTGCCAAACAGATCATAACCATTCTCGCTTTCCTCACCAGTCGGGTGAGTCTGTCTGCCGTATCCCAAATACCGTTCTCCCTCCAAAATTAACATCTCTGTTCTCAGTAATAGTCACCTTTTTATCTGCCAAAAAGTAGCCTTCAATCCCTTTCAATCTTGGTTCAAAAATCAATCTCTTTCATGACTATTTCTTCTTAGTTAAAATAAAAACTCAGACATTCATACACCCACAATGTCAAAATCCTCACGTTCATATGTTGATTATGTTTCTATATGTTTTCTTGTTTTCTGTAACAATCAAGTTTATTGACTACTGATCCCATGTCTAACAGGAATGCTTTATCCTAGAAGAATCCTATGTTTACTAATCAATGCATTTGATAAAAGGATGCTAACAGAATAATAAATACCAAGCGTCTAGCTCAGTTCCTTTGTTTTCGTAAGTCAGTTCAGAAAACATCTCTTCTCCAGTATTTACCAGTTTTCTATGAAAAGCCTTTCTAAGTTCTGTGTTGTGACTTGCACCTCTGTCTTACTTGCTGCTTTATAAACATGGCTCCCCTAACAACCAGAATAGTCCATTTCTGCCTGAGTTCCTTGGTGACATTTCCAAAGTGTAAAGTTCATCCCTGCACGAGGAACACTACTGCTGTACACTAAAATTAGGATCTTCAATTGTTTTGATGCCCTGGAATGAACGAATTGTAATTCATCCTATAGATGAACTTAATAAGAAACTGTTGTATGAAATAAAAATGATTCTCCAGTAAAAGACTTTCTTAGTATTTATTTCAGGCTATATTAAAGGAGGAGGCAAATGATTTTCACAGAGTTTTTCAGAACTGTCAAAACTTCGTTTGGAATGTGTTTTGACCTTCTCTAACCCTCATAAAGCTGTGATGCCCACGAAAAAACCTTAGAAGTTTGGATCTGATATTTCACCCAGAGCAAAATAGTACCCAAACCAGTCACTTCCGGTTACAGAAGTAATGTGATTAGTGTTGAAAAAAGCCAATTGAACGCAATTTTAGTTTTACCCATATGAACCATTCTCTCTGCTAGTTGATATTAAGCAGATAAATCTTTCAAAAACATTTTTACCTGTTCAGACCCTCCTACTGTAGTATTTACAATTTTTTTTATGATTACACAGTTTTCTGTTTGAAATTATTTGTGAATGTGTGCAAATGGCTTCACAAAAGACCACACTCAACTCTGCTAGATTTATTGCTATATACACTAGGCCCCCTTACCCAAGGAAGGTCACTTCCAAGACCCCCAGTCCATGCCTGAAACTGGGGATAGTACTAACACTATGTTTTTTCCTATACAAACAGACTTATAATAAGGTTTATAAATTAGACACGGTAAGACATTAACAACAATAACTAATAATAAAGTAGAACAATTACTAGTATATACTGCAACAAAAGTTATGTGAATGTGGTCTCTCTCTCAAAATATCTGATTGTAAAACTTAATGCCTTTCCCATCTTAACTAAGCACTTATTATGCACTCTGGCCATAACTTGTGCAGCTTGAGGTGTGAGAGCAAAACTAGCACAGAATTCTTTTTCCTTCTTGACAACTTCATGGATAGAAGACTCATTCTTACCAGAGATCTTAGCGACCTCAGCATACAATTTATTTTCTTTCCTTATTAAGTAGAGGACGTTCACCTTTTCCCTTAAAGGAGGCACTTTACGGCTTCTCTTGGGCACATCCCAATTGCCACGCACTTTGGGGTCGTTATTAAGTAAAATAAGGGTCACTTGAAAACAAGCACTGTGCTACCGTGACAGTCAATCTGGTAAACCACTACTAAGTGACTAAGGGCAGGACACACTGGAAGGTGACAGATTTCATCACGCTACTCAGAATGGTGCCCAGTTTAAAACATGAATGGTTAATTTCTGGGATTTTCCATTTAATACCTTTGGACCATGGTTGACCGAGGGTAACTGAAACCGCAGGTAAGGGGGGACCACTGTATAACAATTCTTCTGTGTTTTCGTCAAAAGCTTGTTTTAAAAAGAATTTTCCTCCATTTAAATTCACATATGATGGACAAGTTTGTATTTAATAAGCTAAGTTTTCCATCCTTCTAACCTTCTAGGGATGCTTGGGGAATGAAAGGGTAGAAAACTCAGTTCTAGAAGGACAGCATGCTGCCAGCAGCCCACTGAGGGTGTTAATATTAGGACAGAAAGAGGGATTTCCATGGGAAGAAAGGAATCAGTTTCCTTTGCTTTAAAAAGGTAAGAAAAAAGAAAACAAAGGTTCTAACTTGAAATTATCTCTGTTCCCTCAATCAACAAACAACTTAAAAAACTTGCCCTTTTTGTAAATATGGCATAGTTTACCTCTCTGCTGAGATATCTCCATATTTTGTTATCAAATTTTAGCATCGACTTGACCCTAAAAGTAGTTTCTGTGTGGAATCATCTCCATTTTCCCATCTGTCTTACTTTGCAGTGTTATTTTTCTGACCTTTTCAAATATGAAGTCTCAGGTAATATGAAAAAGTGCAATTTTCTCATTTACAAAATGGAAAGGCAATGTGGATTTTTTTGTTTGTTTTCCTGGAAGCCAGAAAATCAATGGATGACTTATTAATGATGTACTGATTCATAGTCACTTATTGCAACACTCTTGCAGGCCTGTCGTCTGCCCGTACCCCTTATCAGTAACCACCCCAAACTTCTCCTTCAAATGAACCTTTGTCTCTTGACTTCATAGCACTCAAATCCTGATCTCTGCAGTCCATAAAGATTGGGGGGGTGGGGTCACAACCCTCCCCCAAAAAACCCCATGTGTCGACCCCACTACTCCACCTCCCTAGACTCTGATGCTCAGCTCCCCAGGGGAGGACAAAGGGGTCAGCAATCAGTTGCCCAGGTGATCTGGGGCCAACCCTCTCCCCACCTGGTAAGGAATCCCTGAATTACAGACATGGACAGACATACACTATTAATATGACATCTGGAGAAAGTGTGCTGTGTTGTTTGGTGCTACCTCTTCTTTTTTTAACTTGCCATGTTTTCTATCTTTTTTGTATGGCTTAAACAACAGAAATTAATTTTTTCCTAGTTCTGGAGGCTAGAAGTCTGAGACAAAGTTGTCATGAGGGTTGGATCCTTCTGAGGGCCGCGAAGGAAGGACTGTTCCAGGCTTCTCTCCTTGGCTTGTAAGTGGCCATCTTCTTCCTGTGTCTTCCTGTGTCTTTCCTTTGTATATGTCTGTGTCCCAATTTCCTCTTATAAGGTATAACAGTCATATTGGATTAGGGGCCACCCTAATGACATCATTTTAACTTAATTACTTCTTTAAAGACCCTTTCTCAAAATACAGTCACATTCTGAATTGAATTTTGGGGAGCACACAATTCAGCCATGTTTTCTTTTTTCTTTTTTGGCCTCAATGCACAGCTTGTGGAATCTTAGTTCCCTGACCAGGAATTGAACCTTGGCCCTTGGCAATGAAAGCTCGGAGTCCTAACCACTGGATCACCAGAGTGTTCCCTCAGCCTTTTCTATCTTTAAGGAAAGAACTGTTCTTTAATAAAAGAACAGGAAACGATCACAAATAAGGATTTTATTACAGCTCATTCCTCACTCAACTTTTGAAAATAAATCACAGTTCATTGATACATATATCTTTTATTTCTGTTAACTTGCCACAAAAACTTGTTTTAAAAAATTACAACTATGCTTCCTCGAGCATTTGAGTATTTCTTAGAAGTGGCTTAAAAACTATGGAATATATTATATAACCTTAATAAGATAGATGACTCATTTGCCATTTAATGTTTAGTTAAAAAATACTCATGATTCTTACATATTGAAAATCAGACATTTTCATGAGGAGCCACAGATAATAATTCTAATTAGTTATTGATATGATAAACAGTATGACATATCTTAGCTTTTTTCATCCTTTCTGAAGTTGAATTCTTGGTAAAGAATATAGTCTTCATAAAGTAAAAGCAACCTTTCTTTGGTGTAGCGTTCATTTTCCTGAATTTCCAGACACGTTCTCACTTACGAATACCTCGTAGCCAGAGCACATGTTGGGTCAGATGTGGTAGGAGCGAGCCTGGGTGGTGTGAGGAGGGGGCAATGCTGAGCTTTGGGTTGGACGTCCAGGAATCTGGATTTTGAGGAGCCCCACTGAATATGATCACATTTATTCCTCCAATGCTGTGAGAGTTAATTTGCCACACTGGGGAGACGAGACCTCCTTGCGGGGGTGAAGATGAGAGAATACAATAAATGATGATTGAAAAAGATAATGGATTCAAGTCAGGAAGTCATATCATGGATGACCAACAGATTGGGGGTCATGGGGAGGGGCTGCTGATAAATAATCACATTTCTTCCACAACTGCCTCACAAAAATTGGGCACCAATGAAGAAATATAAACACAACAGTCTAGCTACAAGGTGGATACAAGATAAAATATAGATGCAAGAGACAAGGTATCCTTAGCTATGCATAACGTTGAGGTCTTAGGAAGCCAATACATAATAGTCTGTCTTCCCTTTAGGTTCTCAACTGAGGGACAGAGACCCATTGATTTTAGACAGGTGAAGATCATGCTATCAGATTTATGCTGATAAAGGTGATTAAAGAGAAAAGCTTATATCTGTGGCCAGATAAGCTTGCTATTACAATCATTTAAGCCCTTTTTTTTTCAACACCTTTTTGAGCTTTAATTCACGCCATAAAATTCACCCATTCAAATTGCATGATTCAATGTTTTTTACTATTTTCACAGAGTTGTGCAACTATCGCCACGGCCTAAGTTTAGAACGTTTTCATCACCCCCCAAAGAGACTACATATCAATTAGCAGCCACTCCTCAACTGCCACCAACGCCACCACCTCCAGCCGTCAGTCACCATTAATCCACTCTATAGATTTGCTTATTCTGGACATTTCATATAACCGGAATCACACACACATGGTCTTTTGTAACTGGCTTCCTTTTACTTTGTATGACATTTTCAAAGTTCATCCATACTGTAGCATTTTTCAGTACTTCACTCCTTTTTATTCCAACTGATACTCCATTGTATAGATATAATACAAGTTTTATATCCATTCATCAACTGATGAGAATATTAGACTATTTCCACATTTGAATAATGCTTCCGTGAACATTCATGTACAAGTTTTTGTGTGGATATATGTCCTCCGTACATTCTTGGGTCTGTAGCTAAGAGTGGAATTACTGAGTCATGTTGTAACTTATCCATTTGAGGAACTGTCAGACTGTTTCCAAAGTAGCAGCAATGTATGAGGGATACAATTTCTTCACATCCTTGGCAACACTTGTTAATTTTCCCATTTTTAATTTTATCTTTTTAAAGGGATGCTGGTTGATATGAGGTGGTATCTCACTGTGGGTTTGGTTTTCATTTTTCTAATGGCTAATGATGTTAAGCATCTTTGCTTGTGCTTACTGGCCATTTGTATATCTTCTTTAAAGAAATGTCTATTCAAATCCTTTGCCTATTTTTTTAAACTAGGTTACTTGTCTTTTATTACTGAGCTGTAGGAGTTCTATATACTAGATGCCAGTCCTTTATCAGATATATAATTTGCAAAAGTTTTCTCCCATTCTCTGCACTGTCTTTTAATTTTCTTGATGGTGTCCTATGAAGCATAAACGTTTTAAATTTAATGATGTTCAGTTTGTTTTTTTCTTTTTTCACTTATGCTTTTAGTGCCATATCTAAGAAACCATTGCCTAATCCACACAAACGTCACAAAGACTTATACCTATTTTTCTTTAAAGAGTTGTATAATTTTGGCTCTTACATTTAGATATATGATCCGTTTTGAGGTGATTTTTGTCAATGATATAAGGAAGGTGTCCAGCTTTATTCTCTTGCATGTGATGTCCACTTGTCCCAGCACCATTTGCTGAAAAGACTTTTATTTTCCCCACTGAATGGTCTTAGCACCCTCATTTAAAATCAACTGACCATAAATGTAATAAGGTTTTTTTTCCCGAACTCTCAATTCTATTGCATTTCTCTATACATCTATCCTTATGCCAACACCACACTGCCTTGATTACTGCAGTTGTACAATGAATCCATTCTAGAATTAAATGCACACGTACCCCTTCATTCACCAGCAGATACAAGCTCTCTCCACCCCCGCCTAGGGAAGGTCTATGTATCCATGGTTGCATGAAAGAACATTTGTGTCCTGAGGACGATGCCCAGAAGAAGCTGGTCAAACGTCCTCACTTCCTTTCCCAGATGCCACCAGTCCAACGAGTCCCTGCTGCTCACACGGGAAGGAGGAAGAAGGGACAGGATTCTCTCTGGGACCAAACCCCAGTCAGGCTCCTCTGGGTCCTCCTCTCCACCAGGCCCCCACCTGGGCCCACAGAGACTTGAACAAAGACGGACATAATTTCTAACAGCTCGAGGCTGCATCCCTAGGGGACCCCAGACCCCCTGAGAAACTCAAGGCTGCCTGGAGAACGGATGCTGGTCCCAGCGACACCTGAGGACAGGGCCCCAGCTCCCAGCTTCTGTGGACGGGAGGACCTGACTTATTCCATAAGCACCAGTCAGCAAACCAGATGGTGTTACATAGACCAATGTTTCACTTCCCTGACCCTACTGAGCCCCCATCGTCCCTTTCCCACCCCCTCATCCTTCCTGTAAAGGCCCAGTCACCTCTGAGCAAATCCAAGCTGAGTTCAGTTCATGCTGGACTCATTTCCCTAGTACAATAGTGGATTTCTGATTAAAATCTGTCCTGGCCTCTTTAACTAGTATCTGGCTTTGTTTATCTTTGATAGAGGGCAGAAGAGGGGACCGGGGCCTTTCCTCTCCATGGAAGCATCAGGAGTAGAGGATAAGCATTCCCCCAATGTGGATGATATAAAAAAGAACTTTAAAAAACTAAATAAATAACAAAACAAACCAAGAATATCAATATAGTACACACAAAGCTTATTTCTAATGTAAACCAGAGTAGCAAGCATATATTATAAAGGCATTATCACTAGAGAGAGAGGAGAGATATTCTAGGAGGATGATATAAAAAAGAACTTTAAAAATCTAAATAAATAAATTTAAAAAAGGAAGTCAACATAGTACACACAAAGCTTACTCCTAATGAACCAGAAGAGGAGGCATATATTATAAAGATATGATCATGGGACCAAATAATAGAGAGATTCCTGGTGGAATAGACGATTGATAAATGAAGACACAATGTTGGGTGGTCCCATAACATGTCCATTCAGCAGAGACTAAAACAGAGGGGTCAGGGTAACATTAGGAGATTCTACCAGTGACCAGCAAGGTCCTAGGCATAGAATGTGCTCCAGGGGAAGTATCAGGCATGTCATAAAGCAAGAGGGTCCAATACCGCAATAGACAGGCATCTAGTTCTTGACGTGGAGTAAGTTGGGATCGGGCTGCTCAGTTATCTCGGGGGTTAAGACAAGGCGATAAGGCCACCAGAGCAAAGGGACTAGGAGACGACCTGCGTGTCCTCGTCAGACCTCCCCCGTGTGAGGTCAGTGTGGGTCCTGGAGACAGTAAAGGGTTAGGCCTACCCGGGGGCTCAAGGGGCCTCAGCTGTCGGGAGAGGAGGCCTGGTGACCTGTGGGTCAGACATGGGGACTGGCCAGCTGGCAGTAGAGGGTGGACTGAGGAGGGGAGAGCCTGGAGGGAAGGGTACAAGGCTGGGCTCTCCCCGGCGGACCTGCAGGTGATGGCCAGGCCAGCCTGTACCAGGAAAACGGCAGCCCAAAAAACATCCTGGAGATATACACCACGGAATGTCATCCATTAAATGGTCAGGGGCTGGAGTGGAGGGTGGGACCAGGAACAGGAAGGCGACTGTCCTGCCAAGACAGGGGACAGAGGGAGAAGAGCTGGGGTTGTGATGGACCTGCTTGCTGCCTGCATGATGTCCACGAATGGACAGCCAGCATGAGCCTAGGAGGAACCTGAGGCTCAAGATCGGGGGTGAAGGATTTGGAGGCCGTGCAACTATTCAAGCCACTAACACAGATGGTGGTTCCAAGGAAGAGCATTTAGAAGAAAGAGAAGGATAAAGGAAAAGCCTATGCTAGCTGAACCTCATTTTATTTTGGTTTCATGTTTTCCTTTTAAGATTCTTCAAGGCATCTCCCCTCCCCTACGAAACTGACAGTAATAAGATATTAAGACATATAATTTTTAAACCATTCATTCTTTGATATATGCCACTTTCAACATATTATTTTATAATAGGTTTTACTTGAATTTTAAAAGAAAAGTTTTTAGTCAAGTGAAGAATCTTCAACTCTGAACTAGAACCAGCTGGTATCTGGATTTTTATATTTGGTACCTACTTAATAGTTACACATTTTTAGAGAATGCCTCATTTAAATTCTAATGTATTTTAATAAGGAATGAAAGAAAATATCACCCAGTATGTACTTTTTTTTCTTAAATTACCCCTAGTGCTTGATTACTGATTACTCCTCCACAATCAAAATCATGTCTTAAATACGAATGATACAAAACAAGACTACAGCCTGAATGTCTAACAGAGAGGTTTTAGCTGCTTGTTTCAAATGACATACCTAGCTATTCAGTAATCACTTTATAATAACCCCTTTCATTTCCAAATCTACTTAGCCATCAGGCAGCAGCGAGGAAAGAGCTGGCAGCAGTTTTTACAATTGCACATTCGTTTTACATTTCATGAAAAGCTAATTCTAGAGAGTTCTAAAGGGAGACAAGCACGGGTCCCTGTGATTTTCTTCCCTTTGCATGAAGGAAACATGTGTCTAGCTGCTAAAGGAAAGATAAAAGACTAAGACATATACTTTTCACCTCACCCTCATGTCAGTGACAATTTGCCCCAACTGCACTCCAGGTGCCATGGTTCACGTCTAAGTCAACAAGAAGTAAGCAGGCTGCCAACCGCTCTTCAGCCCAAGCCAAAGAGTTGCACGAGTTCAGAATCCCAACCACAACTGGACTCAATCATAGCATGATAGTGGGGTCTTCGTAAGAGGGCCTGGGTTTAAATGCTGCACAAACATAACGCAGAACTTCAGCTCTTACATTTTACAAGGCAGAAAATATAACCACCCGATACTAGAAATGACAAATATGCTTGGCCATTTCAAATGTGCTCCCACAAAAGGCATTTCGATGCAGACGAACCCTAGGTCATGCCCTGTGATGCCCCTAATTAAATTCAGAACCCCTCCCAGTGTCAAACATGGGTCTGTACTGCACCAAGCAGCTGAGAGAGTAAACTGATTTTCAAGGCATTATTTAAGCCAATCTACGATCACACTCGAGCAACACTTTAAGCTCTTGGTTTAAGCTTTGAAGGTTGCCATGAAAATCACCTGGGAAGATGATAAACCACGGTATAAATCTCAGATTTGAGCAGCTCCATCCTTGCCAGAAAAGCAGAGGCACAGATGTTGTTTATAATGCTGTAGAGAAATAAATGGGATGTGTGATTCCACACATCAGTCTAAAGAAGATGTAGCAGGATGTACCCGCTCTCATGGCAAGTCTATTGCCGCTGACAAACTGCATTAATTCAAAGTCATTAGCCCAACAATGTGAGCTAAATCGAGAGTCTCAGACAAAGCTTTACTGAACCGGAGACAAGACTGCACAGCCACGTAAATACACGCTAAAGAAATGTCATCAATTAATGCTACATGGCTAAACAGCAGAGCTCATTTTTTTCTAAACGGATACATTCTGATATGTGTGATCTGCCAGAGCCAAGGCGTGTAGAATGAAAGCAACTTGGGCAAATTAACTCTCAAACGCAGGAACTGAGAGGTGAACAACATTCTCCAGGTCAACTGGAGGAATACACGTTGAACTGCTCGATGCACTCAGGCCCAGACTGCACAGAAATAGCCCTCTCACAAGGCAATAATGCAATGACTGTTCTAAACATCTGGCAACAAGACAGAATAGAGCACAGATGTGAAAACGGAGAGACCTGAGATTAAAAGGTAAAACACCAAAAGAAATTCACTTTTACTTTTTGGCTACATCTTATTCTTTTTCTGTTTCCCCACACCAAAAAAAAAAAAAAAAAATCCATATCACTATTCTCACAAAGCCTATGACTCTTCTCCTTTGAATGCTACCTCTACCAATGACCTTGAACCGTACCTTATCTCTTCAACTCCAAGTCAGCTTGGTTGACTTGCTACATGATTTAAAGAGTAGCACACATGTGCTATCCCAACGCAACCTTGCATTCATTGTACCCCACCACCATACAGGAAGCAGGGGTAGCTGGCTCTGGACCTGCGGAATCATCCAAGTACAAAAATACTTTTGAATGGCAACATTATTTGGGTGGGGAGGACAGTAAGGTTCATGCCTGGCTGTCATACGTCAAAACACAGGGTACATACGTATTCAGAGAAAGCACACCAGCCAGCACCCGTCCACTTTTCATAAGCTGAGACACACTGCCCTGAGTTACTGCCGAAACCTAGAAGCCTGAGATGGGTCACCCACGAGGCTCAAACTGAAAGGCGTGATTGCGGTGGGAAGCAAAGACACCGCATCATCACTCACTATAGCTCCAAGGGCAAGAGTAAGTTGAATGGACCTGGGGAGATGGGAGTGGCGTCAGAGCCTGGGGAAGCATCACAGGGCAAACGAACGTTCTAGTAGTGGAGAGGTACCCACCCTTTGTGCATCCAACCCTCACATTAGGGGGAAGGCATCCACTAAAGCTTTCATTTTTTCCATCTCATGGAAATGATGACTTCTTTGGTAAAGCTATGAATGAAAAAGATTTAAATTGCCAACCCTAATATTATATCAGCTGGTAGTATATCCACTTTGGAATACATCCAAGAATTTTTTCCTTCTAATTGAGGCCTTTGATTATTACTTGGGACCAGAGTATGGGGATCCGCAAACAAGAGAAAGTCCTTTCAATAGTCTCAAAGTCTCAAGAGTCTCTAGAGCGTTAATCTCAACTCCCCACTATCTCTGGAAATCTTGTATCCTGGAAAGGAATAAATATGGATCTAGCCATGCATCAAATACCACATTTTAAATTATAACACTAAAGATAATGTCTATCATTTTTGAACAGTTATCTTCCAAGCAGTATACTAGGCAGGTATACGTATATATTTAAATGTAATTAATAATTAAAAATTATTAATTAAATATAGAAGGGATTATATAGAATATAAGATTAAGATCAAACCTCCTTTAATTTAAAAAAGGAAGCAGGAATGAACAACTATCAAATCATCGAGGAGAGAAATACAGTAATCCGTAAAAGTTCCCAGAACTTCATTTCCTCATGGATGGTTTGTATAAAAACAAAACAATATACAAGATTAACGGGTATTTGCAACACTGACAAGTGCATTTTATTAACTTCCAAGGCTGGATTCAAGACAATCAATCTGGTGTGTTCTAATAATGTAGGTATTAAAAATCTGCTACTTACAGAATATGAATTTGGTAATTACTTCTGAGATACATGAAATCATAAAATGCATCATGCCTTTGCTAACACATTTCTGGTAGAAAATAAACTAAAAAAAGTAGCCCCAGTTATTCATCTATATTAAAACCTTTTCAAGATTTTATATGACATGTTTTACCATGGATTTTGTTCCCAGAACTACCTCTAGCAAACACCCTAATTCTAGCTAGGTGTCTAACTTTAATCATTCTGCAGTCTCCCAGAATTCAGACAGGGGAGGAGGCATTGCCTGGTAAAAATCAAGAGGCTGACTAAATGGCGATTGGAAATACTATTAATATTGTGACAGTATTATGATTAGAAATAAGGCTATCTGGGGCTTCCCTGGTGGCGCAGTGGTTGAGAGTCCGCCTGCCGATGCAGGGGACACGGGTTCGTGCCCTGGTCTGGGAAGATCCCACATGCCGTGGAGCAGCTAGGCCCATGAGCCATGGCTGCTGAGCCTGCACGTCCAGAACCTGTGCTCTGCAATGGGAGAGGCCGCAACAGTGAGAGGCCCGCGTACCGCAAAATAAATAAATAAATATGGCTATCTGCTAAAAATTCAAAAAGCTAACTGCAGAGGGGAAAAAAAAAAAGCAAAGGGACCTTCAAGATAGTGGAGGAGTGAGATGTGGAGATCACCTTCCTCCCCACAAATACATCAGAAATACATCTACACGTGGAACACCTCCTACAGAACACCTACTGAACGCTGGCAGAAGACCTCAGACCTCCCAAAAAGCAAGAAAATACCCATGTACCTGGGTAGGGCAAAAGAAAAAAGAAAAAACAGAGACAAAAGAATAGGGACGGGACCTGCATCTCCGGGAGGGAGCCGTGAAGGAGGAAAGGCTTCCGCACACTAGGAAGCCCCTTCACTGGTGGAGACGGGGTGGAAGGGAGGAAGCTTCGGAGCCACAGAGGAGAGCGCAGCAACAGGGGTGCAGAGGGCAAAGCGGAGAGATTCCCACACAGAAGATCACTGCCAACCAGCACTCACCAGCCCAAGGGGCTTGTCTGCTCACCCGCCAGGGCAGGTGGGGCCTGAGAGCTGAGGCTCGGGCATCGGAGGTCAGACCCCAGAGACAGGACTGGGGTTGGCTGCATGAACACAGCCCGAAGGGGGCCAGCACATCACAGCTAGCTGGGAGGGAGTCTGGGAAAAAGTCTGGAACTGCTTGAGTGGCAAGAGACTGTTGTTTCAGGTGCATGAGTAGAGGGGATTCAGAGCACTGCCTAAACGAGCTCCAGAGACGGGCATGAGCCACGGCTATCAGTGTGGACCCCAGAGACGGGCATGAAACGTTGAGGCTGCTACTGCAGCCACCAAGAAGCCTGTGTGCGAGCACAGGTCACTATCCACACCTCCCTCCCGGGAGCCTGTGCAGCCCGCCACTGCCAGGGTCCCGGGATACAGGGACAACTTCCCCGAGAGAACACATGGCGCACCTCAGGCTGTTGCAACATCACATTGGCTTCTGCCGCTGCAGGCTCGCCCCGCATTCCGTACCCCGCCCTGCCCCCAGCCTGAGTGAGCCAGAGCCCCCTCATCAGCTGTTACTTTAGCCCGTCCTGTCTGAGCAAAGAACAGACACCCTCAGGTGACCTACACACAGAAGCAGGGCCAAATCCAAAGCTGAACCCTGGGAGCTGTGCGAACAAAGAAGAGAAAGGGAAATCTCTCCTAGCAGCCTCAGGAGCAGTGGATTAAATCTCCACAATCAACTTGATGTACCTGCATCTGTGGAATACCTGAATAGACAAGGAATCATTCCAAAATTGAGGTGGTGGACTTTGGGAGCAACTGTAGACTTGGTGTTTGCTTTCTGCATCTAATTTGTTTCTGTTTTATGTTTATCTTAGTTTAGTATTTAGAGCTTATTTTCAATGGTAGATTTCTTTATTGATTTGCTTGCTCGCTTCCTTTATATATATATATATATATATATATATATATATATATATATATATATATATATATATATTTCCTTTTTCTCTTTTTGTGAGTGTGAATGTGTATGCTTCTTTGTGTGGTTTTCTTTATATAACTTTGCTTTTACCATTTATCCTAGGGTTCTGTCCATCCATTTTTTGTTTTGTTTTGTCTTGTTTTTTTTAGTATAGTTTTTAGCGCTTGCTAACATTGGTGGATTTGTTTATTGGTTTGGTTGCTCTCTTCTTCCTTCCTTCCTTTCTTTTTTTTATTACTTTTTTATTTATACTAATATATTTTAAATTTTTTTACTATAATAACTTTACTTATTATATTATATTTTATGTTTCTTTTTCTTTCTTTGATTTTTTTCTCGCTTTTCTTCTGAGCTGTGTGGCTGACAGAGTCTTGGTGCTCCAGCCGGGTGTCAGGCCTATGCCTCATAGGTGAGAGCCGAGTTCATGACATTGGTCCACCAGAGACCTCACAGCCCCACGTAATATCAAGTGGTGAAAGATCTCCCAGAGATCTCCATCCCAAAGCTAAGACCCAGCTCCACTCAACAATCAGCAAGCTACAGTGCTGGACACCCTATGCCAAACAACTAGAAAGACAGGAACACAACACAACTCATTAGGAGAGAGGCTGCCTAATATCATAATAAGGTCACAGACACCAGAACACACACCAACAGACACGCTCCTGCCCACAAGAAAGACAAGATCCAGCCTCATCCACCAGAACACAGGCACCAGTCCCCTCCAGCAGGAAGCCTACACAACGCACTGAACCAACCTTAGCCACTGGGGGCAGACACCAAAAAAAACGGGAACTATGAACCTGCAGCCTTTGAAAAGCAGACCCCAAACACAATAAATTAATCAAAATTAAAAGAGAAACACACATCAGCTGAAGGTGCAATGTAAAAACCCACCCAACTGAACAAATGAAGAGGAAATAGGCAGTCTACCTGAAAAAGAATTCAGAGTAATGATAGTAAAGATGATACAAAATCTTGGAAATAGAATGGAGAAAATAAAAGAAACGTTTAACAAGGACTTAGAAGAATCAAAGAGCAAACAAACAAGGAGGAAAAACACAGTAAATGAAATAAAAAAATTCTCTAGAAGGAATCAATAGCTGAATAACTGAGGCAGAAGAATGGATAAGTGACCTGGAAGATAAAATAGTGGAAATAACTACCACAGAGAAGAATAAAGAAAAAAGAATGAAAATAATTAATGACAGTTTCAGAGACCTCAGGGACAACATTAAACACACAAACATTCGAATTATAGGGGTCCCAGAAGAAGAAGAGAAAAACAAAGGGACTGAGAAAATATTTGAAGAGATTATAGTTGAAAACTTCCCTAATATGGTAAAGGAAATAGTCAATCAAGTCCAGGAAGTGCAGAGAGTCCCATACATGATCAATCCAAGGAGAAACACGCCAAGACACATATTAATCAAACTATCAAAATTAAATACAAAGAAAAAATATTAAAAGCAGCAAGGGAAAAGCAACAAATAACATACAAGGGAATCCCCATAAGGTTAACAGCTGATCTTTCAGCAGAAACTCTACAAGCCAGAAGGGTGTGGTAAGACATATTTAAGGTGATGAAAGGGAAAAACCTACAACCAAGATTACTCTACCCGGTAAGGATCTCACTCAGATTCAACGGAGACATTAAAACCTTTACAGACAAGCAAAAGCTAAGAGAATTCAGCACCACCAAACCAGCTTTACAACAAATGCTAAAAGAACTTCCCTAGGCAGAAAACACAAAAGAAGAGAAGACCTACAATAACAAACCCAAGACAATTAAGAAAATGGTAATAGGAACATATATATTGATAATTAAATGTAAATGGATTATATGCTCCAACCGAAAGACAGAGATTGGCTGAATGGATACAAAAACAAGACCCGTATATATGCTGTCTACAAGACACCCACTTCAGACCTAGGAACACATACAGACTGAAAGTGATGGGACGGAAAAAGATATGCCATGCAAATGGAAATCAAAAGAAAGCTGGAGGAGCAATTCTCATATCAAGACAAAATAGACTTTAAAGACTATTGCGGGAGACAAAGAAGGACACTACATAACGATCAAGGGATCAATCCAAGAAGAAGATATAACAATTGTAAATATTTATGCACCCAACACAGGGGCACCTCAGTACATAAGGCAAATGCTAACAGCCATAAAAGGGGAACTCGAAAGTAACACAATAATAGTAGGGGACTTTAACACCCCACTTTCACCAATGGACAGATCATCCAAAATGAAAATAAATAAGGAAACACAAGCTTTAATGATACATTACACAAGATGGACTTAATTAATATTTATAGGACATTCCATCCAAAAACAACAGAATACACTTTCTTCTCAAATGCTCATGGAACATTCTCCAGGATAGATGATAACTTGTGTCACAAATCAAGCCTTGATAAATTTAAGAAAATTGAAATTGTATCAAGTATCTTTTCCAACCACAACGCTATGAGACTAGATATCAATTACAGGAAAAAAATCTGTAAAAAAAACACACACACATGGAGGCTAAGCAATACACTACTAAATCACCAAGAGATCACTGAAGAAATCAAAGAGGAAATAAAAAAATACCTAGAAACAAATGACAATGAAAACACGATGACTCTAAACCTATGGGATGCAGCAAAAGCAGTTCTAAGAGGGAAGTTTATAGCTCTACAATCGTACCTCAAGAAACAAGAAATATCTCAAGTAAACAACCTAACCTTACACCTAAAGCAATTAGAGAAAGAAGAATAAAAAAAAAACCCAAAGTTAGCGGAAGGAAAGAAATCATAAAGATCAGATCAGAAATAAATGAAAAAGAAATGAAGGAAATGATAGCAAAGATCAATAAAACTAAAACCTGGTTCTTTGAGAAATTAAACAAAATTGATAAACCATTAGCCAGACTCATCAAGAAAAAAAGGGAGATGACTTAAATCTGTAGAACTAGAAATGAAAAGGAAGTTACAACTGACACTGCAGCAATACAAAGGATCATGAGAGATTACTACAAGCAACTATATGCCCAAAAAATGGACAACCTGGAAGATATGGACAAATCCTTGAAAAGCAAAACCTGCCAAGACTGAACCAGGAAGAAATAGAAACTATAAACAGACCAATCATAAGCACTGAAACTGAAACTGTGATTAAAAATCTTCCAACAAACAAAAGCCCAGGACCAGATGCTTCACAGGTGAATTCTATCAAACATTTAGAGAAGAGCTAACACCTAAACTTCTCAAAATATTCCAAAATATAGCAGAGGGAGGAAGACACCCAAACTCATTCTACGAGGGCACCATCACCCTGATACCAAAACCAGACAAAGATGTCACAAAGAAAGAAATCTACAGGCCAATAACACTGATGAACATAGATGCAAAAATCCTCAACAAAATACTAGCAAACAGAATCCAGCAGCACATTAAAGGATCATACACCATGATCAAGTGGGGTTTATCCCGGGGATGCAAGGATTCTTCAATATACGCACATCAATCAGTGTGATACACCATATTAACAAACAGAAGAATAAAAACCATATGATCATCTCAATAGATGCAGAAAAAGCTTTCGACAAAATTCAACACCCATTTATGATAAAACCCCTCCAGCAAGTGGGCATAGAGGGTACTTCCCTCAACATAAAAAAGGACATATATGACAAACCCACAGCCAACATTGTTCTCAATGGTGAGAAACTGAAAGCATTTCCTCTAAGATCAGGAACAAAACAAGGTTGCCCAGTCTCACTGCTATTATTCAACATAGTTTTGGAAGTTTTAGCCACAGCAATCAGAGAAGAAAAAGAAATAAAAGGAATCCAAATCGGAAAAGAAGAAGTAAAAGGGTCACTGTTTGCAGATGACATAATACTATACATAGAGAATCATAAAGATGCTACCATAAAACTACTAGAGCTCATCAATGAATTTGGTAAAGTAGCAGGATACAAAATTAATGCACAGATATCTCCTGCATTCCTATACGCTAATGATGAAAAATCTGAAAGAGAAATTAAGGAAACACTCCCATTTATCACTGCAACAAAAAGAATAAAATACCTAGGAATAAACCTACCTAAGGAGACAAAAGATCTGTATGCAGAAAACTATAGGACAGTGATGAAAGAAATTAAAGATGATACAAACAGATGGAGAGACATACCATGCTCTTGGATTGGAAGAATCAACATTGTGAAAATGACTATACTACCCAAAGCAATCTACAGATTCAGTGCAATCCCTATCAAACTACCAATGACATTTTCCACAGAACTAGAACAAAACCTTTCACAATTTGTATGGCAACACAAAACACTCCAAATAGCCAAAGCAATCTTGAGAACAAAAAACAGAGCTGGAGGAATCAGGCTCTCTGACTTCAGACTATACTACAAAGTTACAGTAATCAAGACAGTATGGTACTGGCACAAAAACAGAAATACAGATCAATGGAACAGGATAGAAAGCCCAGAGATAAAGCTACGCACCTATGGTCACCTTATCTTTCATAAAGGAGGCAAAAATATACAATAGAGAAAAGACAGCCTCTTCAATAAGAGGAAACTCTTAGAGGAAAACATAGGAAGAACACTCTATGACATAAATCACAGCCAAATCCTTTTTGACCCACCTCCTAGAGGAATGGAAATAAAAACAAAAATAAACAAATGGGACCCTCAGAATGGGATATTTGCAAACAAAGCAACTGACAAAGGATTAATCTCCAAAATATACAAGCAGCTCATGCAGTCAATATCAAAAAAACAAATAACCCAATCCAAAAATGGACAGAAGACCTAAACAGACATTTCTGTGAAGAAGGTATACAGACTGCTAACAAACACAAGACAGGATGATCAACATCACTAATCATTAGAGAAAGGCAAATCAAAACTACAATGAGGTATCACCTCACACCAGCCGTCATCAAAAAATCTACAAACAATAAATGCTGGAGAGGGTGTGGAGAAAAGGGAACCCTCTTGCACTGTTGGTGGGAATGTAAATTAATACAGCCACTATGGAGAACAGTATGGAGGTTCCTAAGAAATTAAAAAAGGAACTACCAAATGACCCAGTAATCCCACTACTGGGCATATACCCTGAGAGAACCATAATTCAAAAAGAGTCATGTACCACAATGTTCATTGCAGCACTATTTAGAAAGGCAGGACATGGAAGCAACCTAAGTGTCCATCAGCAGATGAATGGATAAAGAAGACGTGGCACATATATACAATGGAATATTACTCAGCCATAAAAGGAAACAAAATTGAATTATCTGTATTGAGGTAGACGGACCTAGAGACTGTCGTACAGAGTGAAGTAAGTCAGAAAGAGAAAAATATCGTATGCTAACACATATATATGAAATCTAGGGAAATAAAGGTTCTGAAGAACCTATGGGCAGTATAGGAATAAAGATGCAGACATAGAGAATGGACTTAAGGACATGGGGAGTGGGAAGGGTAAGCTGGGATGAAGTGAGAGAGTGGCATGGATATATATACACTACCAAATGTAAAATAGATAGCTAGTGGCAAGCAGCCACATAGCACAGGGAGATCAGCTCAGTGTTTTGTGTCCACCTAGACGGGTGGGATATGGAGGGTGGGAGGGAGACACAAGACGGAGGAGATATGGGGATATATGTGTACGTATAGCTGATTCACTTTGTTATACATCAGAAACTAACACACCATTGTAAAGCAATTATACTCCAATAAAGATGTTTAAAAAAAAAAAAGGCCAAGAGCTAGTGTGTGTTAGAAAAAACTGTGCTGGCACCTTTTTCCCACCTATCCATGCAGCAATTTCTTTCCTGGTAAAACCAATGAAAATTTGATTAACATGACAATTAACCTTATTCTAAATTCCAGAGATGTTTCCAGAGTCTGATGGAAGACAGCAGTAGAGACCCCTCTCTATCCTACAGTTTCACAAGAGCTATTTGAGGGCGAATCTTCAGTCATTCAATGGAGAGTGACCGAGCATGAGTCATGTATTATAAGGGTGTTTACATAGGAAGGATCCAAGGAGCTCATTGGATTACATCAGCATCAGTGCTACACAACTGTTTCAATACAGAGTAAGAATTTCAAAAGTAGAACCAAGTTCCTTTGATGATGACATATAAGAGGGGCAAAAATGCCCTAAGTATTAACAGATAAATGTCATGAGGCCAAGCTTGACTAGCCTAGAAAAGACTGATTTGCAACTTCCAAACCCAACCACGATGCTCTGTTACAACAGTCTCCATTTGTCTGCCAGACACTTGTGACAACCCCTCTGATGGCAAGGCCACCTACGACACCTTTGTCTCCTTTCCTCTTTGTATCGGAGACCACAGCTCTGCAAATGTGCCTCATCTTACCTCTCCTCCATTGTCTTACTGTAATGCATTCACTTCACACGCAAGAGGAAGACGCATGTTTTGCCCTGACTTTGTGCAGAACTGGCTTGCCGTCCAGACTCTTTTGTTTCTGGCATTTTCATTAATTCCTCGCATACTGTATCTGACAGAATTACTGCTGTGTTTGTTGACAGGACCCTCTGGCCTCCAAACATCAAACGCATGATGTTCTTATCAAACTTGACACCTCTTTTTCATTCCCAGGCATTGATTTTCCACCCACTAGCCAACATATTTCATAGACAAAACTGTTAGCACGATCTGCAGAGTATTGACTGCAGTAACACTGAAATCCCTACCTGAAAATTCACAGCCTTAATTTCTAATAGGTTACATCAGTTATCTCCAAGTGGGTGACGATTAGGTGTGTGATCAGCGTGGGCTATTTCAAATATTTACTACTGAACAGCCTACGCAACCTGCCACTATGACCAAATCGGAAAGATGGAAATAAATATTAAGTAACTGACTGATGAAGTTTCTCAAAGAACAGATGAAATGGCCAATGATTTCCATGAAAAGAATCGAAACACACACAAAGCACACAGTCTTGGGAAAAAAAAGAAAAAGGATCCAAAATCGAAAATGCAAGTATTCAATATTGTAATTTAGGAACAAAAGACTGGGTAGTTTACGTGTAATTTCTTCTCACATCAAGAGTAAAAAGACTTGTCTTTTCAAAATGTTATGACACAGAATTTATCCCTTTATATATACAACCTATAGAGTCTCACTGAGATTTAATGATCTCATTCATTATTCAACAATTATATATTGAGGAACTATACTATGTGCTGGTTACTGGACTGAGAATTTCATCTGTAAACCTCACGTTGTCTGCGCATTATTCATAAGCTTGGTACTATTTTCCATACTCTTTAAGGGAGAATTCTCTGTGTTCTACAAAGAGGAGACACAGAGAAAAAGTTTTCAGCAATGGAAATGAAAGAACTTAATACTTCAAGATTTATTATATTAAAATAGACAGATGAGCTTTAAGATAACCCCAGGATTAGCACGCTGACTGCTTACTACAGAAACACCAATAACACTGCTTACAGACTCTTTGCACGTGGCTTTGAATAAATCCTTGCTTTAAGGTGACATGGCAAGGGAAGAATCATTGGACACCTCCTTAGCAGCGACTTTGGGAAGCTAGTCTATCAGGTTCCAGGCCGCCAAATCACTTCCCACTCTAGTCAACTTACTATTCAGCAATGACTGATTACCCCAACATCAGGCCCAATGCTGTGCCCAGTGCTGCAGGGAATACAAACGAAGTATAAGGGACAAGTCTAATGCTCAAAATATTTGTTATTTTTGTGGTGGGCATGAATCTAATATACATGGAATATGAGGTGAAGATGGTGCAGAATGCCCACACTATATTGTGCAAAGCAGATATGGCGTCTTCTTTGAGGGTTCTGAGAAGACGGACATAAAACGGGCTGGGATTGGTTTATGAAGGTGGTGGGATCTGGGATCTTGCATAAAGGGAGAGATTGGTCTGACTTGTTCACAGGTGGGGAAAAAGAAGGAAGGTTTTCTTGGCAAGGATGATATCATTAGCAAAAGCTCGATGTGAACTCAGTGTGTCTGGATCTGGGCCGAGGGCCACTGGACAGGCTGCCTCAGTCACAGGTGAGATCAGGTCAACCAGGGCGGCAGCTGAGTTTGAACTTCATGCCTCGGACATCAGGAAGACTTAAGGAGGAAAACATTCAATTCAGCAAATAACTCCAGTGTATGAAGTGGTAGGTACTTAACAATATTAGCTTAATTAATGAATAAGCTATTGCTTATGGGAACTGCTAAGTAGGGCTCTAGGAGGTGGTACAGACAATAATGCTCATATGGATTCTTGCTTTTAATCGAAGCAGAGTTGCTCATATGGCTGTAACGGACAAGTTCTGGTTAATATTTCATACTGACTGTGTCCATGAATTAAAAACATGCTGAAGGTACCAACTATAAATACAAAAATGCACATGCTTGTATCTACAGCTATTTAATAATTTTTTCTCTAGTGATGCTAAGGGCTAAGCATTTTGCTAGGATCTACCCAGTCCTCTCCAAGAAGAAAAATCAAGTAATCAGATGAGGGGTCTGTACAGCTAAGAACGGTAATCAGGATGGAGAGTCAGAGTGGAACGTGTTTAGAAAGACAGTGAATGGCCTTGTAAAACAGCAGAAAGACCACCAACGGTGGTGGGGGGCAGTGGTACAAGGTAACAGAGGAGGGGGAGGAAGGGATGGCGGTGGGGAAGGCAGAGAGGGGGAGGAAGGGGAAGCTGATGGAAAGGAGCCCAGAGATAAATTCTATTTTTTTTATTTGTTACTTTTTAAAATATAGGACTTGTACTTGGCTCTATTCAGTTGTTCTCTTAAAATTGTAGTAAATCGATTACTTTACACGTGTCCTACTTTGTTGAGTCTTCCATACTAATTTAAAATTATGTTTCTCATTTAAATATCAAACTTTCACAGGTTAAGCTCCTTCCTGCTGTATGTTGATTTGCTTTTTAAAAAAAATTGCTATGTGGGAAGTCTCTAATGCCTAATAAACACATATGTTTATACATGTATATATTTGGCTTTGAAATATGTTAGCAGGAATATGCAGAATCTGATTAAACAGAAATTTCAAAATGACTTATGAAGATTATTACCTCACGAGTGTACACATTTCCATACAAAATACATTCCAGAGGAATGTAAAATCCCAATAACTTTCAAATACCGAAGCTGCTGGGACTTCTGTTTGCTTAAGGGATACATTTCTCATTCCAGAATATAAGAAATTAATTATCAGGTTATCTCTCTACGTAAAACTTGAATGTAACTAGGAAGACAAAATAACTGTCTAACTTATTTATAGTAAGATAATAAAAATATTGAATCATATGTCACTCAAATTCTGAAAGACTAATCCTTAAATGGATAGATCAAGACTTAATCAACTTTAACAATATTTTGTAGTGTTTTGCTAGAAGTGGATTTTGGTTTTTGATGAAGAAATGAATATTATCAGACTCAGGCAAAGGCTCTTTGTTTCATATACATAATACAGAAGAATATAAATCAGTACCAATGGATATCTATTTGTGCACTGATAAACACCAATTATTGGAGACATTTGGTATCTATTTTTTAAAAAGATTCTTTGACAGGGGAAATAGTTTGTTTATGAATATATCACCTGCCTCAGAAGTCAGCACTTTATAATATAAGACACACAGCCAGGACCATATAAGTCTTATTACTAAATGGCATGCTTTGATTTTTGAATATACCAAAACTTGGAAATAGGATAACTGAAATACTGGTTAAATAATGTTGCAGCCATTAGGAAGTTAGCATAGAATTAAGTAAACTTAACTACCAATATTGTTCCCTCTACTTCTTTCGATCTTCTCAATACTGTATGTGATTTTGGACCCTAATTATTTTGCACTTAGTATATTCTTTTATCTGTCACTGTGCAACACTCACAAGTATCATTCTAATTCTTACGTACCATTCGACTTGGAGTTCCGGCACATATCAAGTATCGGGACAGGATTTGAAGCTTGACACATCTAAGCAATGGAGAAGCAGTTGGTGTTCGATACCATTTGCTTTCCCTTCTCTAAGCCTCCCCTGCCTCTCAGACTGGACTTGGAGGCAGAACATCTTGCTAGATCTGGTAACCCAGAGGTGAGTTGGGATACCCAGCTTTTGCGGGGCCGAAGGGGTGGTCTTCACCCTGAAGTTAGCCCAAGGTGCCAGTGTCTGTGCCCAGCAATTCCTCTAAGGGCTTTTGAGTAGGTGGGAATATGTTCTCTCTTCCTTTTGGCTCTGAGCTCTGTGTCAGTTCCTTTGCTGATGGGTCCTGTGACAGCTTTCAAGTGCAGTAGGGCTGTACAGCCGTTCACTGAACAAGCACTTTCCATCCTGGCTCTGTCTTGAAAATCTCTCTTACACTGGCATTTTACATGTGCAGCAGGTCTTACTGAGGTTCTCAGGGGGTGAGCAGGAAGGATTTTATAACAGACCCATGTGGTAGGTAACGAAATATTGAAAAGATACCCTTCGGCCCTTTTTTTACCCCAAAGCTCATCCCTATCTCCTCTCACTCCTCCCGTCCTCGAATTCCTGTTTTTATTTGGGATGAGTGAGCTATCTTTGCTTCCTTGACACCTGAAAACCCATGGTCTTCGGTTCTATGTCACACCAAGAGGTTTACCAAGGCATTTTCCCAAATGAACAAAGTTCCTTCCCTAATCTGGTGCTAGCTGTTGAAATAACTCATTTCTTATGTTTATATGATTATAAAATACTCCATATTATACGAAATACAAACATAGCAAATAAACACACAAAAAAATGTTATTTGTTAAATGAATACCTTCCTTGAGAGTATTTAACCTTTACAGATGCTCAAAGGAGATGCAATGGTTAATACAAAAGAAGGAACCTCTTGTGGTACCAAATCAGGCAGATTTTCAAGAGATATACAGGGTAGGTGGTCCTCCCATCCCTCTAGTCGTAAGCTTTAGGTCGTTGGAGGCTACAGGAGCCACAGGGCTGTTCAAAAGTTTTCAGAACAGTTAATCAGTTTTCTCATCTTCAAAATTTAAGGTCATGTAAGTCAGTTCTTTTCAAACGTGTAGACAAAAATAGCACTAACAGCAGAGGAGAGAGAATACAGAGGCCTGCGGACGCTGTAGTAAGCAACTTACTGCAAAAATGATACTTCTGTGAAGACCCAAAAGTTTATCTTAAAAATATGCAGGCTTTGGATCCTATTTCATAAAAATATATTTTAATATAAGAGTAGTACTCATACTTATCAGTGATTAAAACTGCTACGTTAGGAAGGTGCGGTTTCCACCCCATAGTTTTGCATATGAAGTAGGATCCTCCTGGTTTGAGGAGTGTGGTCTTAAGAAAGTGACTTGCTGAAATATGGACAAGTTAAGACTTTGAACAAAAAAATGGTCACCTATAAGTAGAGTACCTATATGCCCTAGTTTACAGTGGATAGGCCCAGGATTAAGCCTGTTGTTCTGGAATAATTATTATTAGCCAAATGTGTCTGGGTTTGGATGACAAAGTAGAAGGTTACCTTGCCTATCAGCCATGAAACTGCCACCATATTCTAGACTCACAGTTGTCTTTGGCAGAAATGCCCCCAAGCCATGGGACAATAAGAATGACAGCCAAACTCATGACCAATCAGATCAGGTCCCCACTGAAACTTGGATGGAGATCAACCAAATGGTAAGGCTGTAAGAAATCTGACATCTAAATATTTAGTTGAAATATTTGCCTGAAATGTTCAAATCAATGAATACGATCCCTAATACTAAACAGAGGTAAAAATTAAAAACAAAGAAGTAAACAAAGAAACAGAGCTCATCTCATACCAGATACGAAAAATCATTTCTGCCCTCATAATACACAGATCAACATGAGATTTCCTAAGGGCAAGTACAGCATCTTCCACAGTTTTTTAATATGAACCCATAGTGCCAACATAAAGGCATGTATCCAGCCGACTGATCCATAAGTACCTGATATGGTCAAGCAGAGCAGTTATATTGATTACAACGTAGCGCTCACTCTATTGATTAAAATAAATACTAGAATAAAGTCAGAAAACGGTTCACTTGTAGGAGATACGTTCGTATGGGGGTGTATTGTGTATTCTGATAATTAACCATTATAAATAGGTAAATATTATCAATTATTCACTTTGTACATTACCCATAACAATTTTTTAGATGTTCAATTCCAGCTGACGTTAATACATTTAAAACTTTTTCCTTTTATTGAAAATAACAACCTTCTCAAAAATTGCCTAACACTGAACTTTTTTTTCCAGCTTTACCGAGATATAATTGACGTATCATATCCTGTAAGTTTAAAGCGTACAACATGATAGTTTGATGTACACATATATTGCTAAATAATTACCACCATAAAATTAGTTCGCACAACAGTCACCTTACGTGGTTACCTACCCATGATGGGGCAGGACTGTGGGCAGTTCACAGTTGCTCCGGGCACAGCTCACTGACCACACAGTAGGATAGGACCTTGCACTGTGCTCTGGGATCAGGCAGGGCCACAGGCTGTGCTCAAAGGTGGGTGGACTTCAGGTAGGCCATTGGCTGTGCTCTGCTGTCCAGTGAGATCACTGGCCGGGCTCTCTGGCGGGAGGGGCCCTTAGCTGTACCTGCAGCTTGGTGGGGCTGCAGACAGCTCTGTGGTCAGCTGGGGTCGCTGTCCAGGGTCTCAGGTCAGGTTCAGCTGCAGGCTGCGCTCTGCGATTGTGCGGGGTCACAGGCTGAGACCCCTGCCCGGAGAGGCAACTGGCTCAGTTGAGCAATCAGCAGAGCCATGGGATGGCGCTGGGGCTGGGGAGTTGTGGGCTACGCTCCGTGGCTGGTGGGGGACCGCAGGCTGAGGTCTGAGGCTGCTTGGGGTCACGGGTTAGGATCCCTGGCTGTGCAGGGCCGGAGGCTCTCCATACAGCCGGGCAGGGCTGCGAGCTGGACTCCTGCCTGGGTGAGTCTTAACACGTGTTCCTGGTGCACACGGTCCATCGGCGGAGTATCCAAGCCAGACGGTACTGCCCACTGAGCTCCCTGGCCAGACGGGTCACCATGTCAGCTCTGCAGCTGGTGAGGGCACTGGCTGGGGCCTCTGTTCAGGTGCCACTGGAAGCAGGAGGACGCCTGCCAAGACCTGAGAGCCGGCGGCCCTTTCTCCATGTCAGTCTGGTCCCCGCGGCTCAAGCTGCACAGACACCCGCCCCCACCCCTGCAACCGTGAGAGGTGAGACCCAGTGGGCCTCCTGGGGAGTGACTCGCACGCTGGGGAAGCTGGGTGTCCACCTTGGTTCTCCTCTTCCCACTGGAGAAGCCGTAACCCAGGGCCCTCTGGGTGCGGTGCTGGGCTGGCCTGGCGAGAGTGCTGTGGTTAGAGTGGAATCCCTCCGCAGGCCCTTCTAGCCCAGGCTTCTCGGTCTCCCTGCCCCAGGGGTCGCTTCAGCCTCACCCCCAGTTCTGGGGTCTTCACAGGGGGTCTTGTCTGTGGACAGTTGCCAGTTGTCCTTCTTGTGAGGGAGAATGAAGTCGGGAGTGACCTACACTGCCATTTTGATGATGATGTCACTGCCCTAAGGTTCTTCACTTAATTTTCTAAGACTCCCCTCACATCAGAGTTCAATTCTGAGAAAAACACCAGAATGCTCTAAAACGATCCAGTGATACACCAACTTACTACAGTGAACCACAAAAAACAAAGGTAGTGGGTTCTTAGAATAAAGTCCTTGTGTCAAATTATGAACGGGAACTTACTTACGCCAGCTTTACTTAAAATAAGAACTATACCTATTACTAAGTTAAACATAGATCATAAGATAAATATGGTTTGTTTTGAAACCAATCAGAAGACGCTTCAGGTCTCTTACATTAGTATATGATTTCAGCAATCGTGCCCCTGAGAACATATAAGTACTTTACCATTACCTGGAATTCATGTTCCCCCCAATTCGAACTTGATAAAATCTCCGGTTTCTTCAGTTTATCCACTTCTCCCAGATGGTCCGTCCCTTTCCTTCCCTGCTTTTCCTTTTTTCCCTCCCCAGTGGGGGTGGCCTGGCTTATCCTAAACCCCTTGACCCTGGTGCTTCCTGCACCTCACACGGCAGGCCCTATGCTCCTGTGTGAGACGTCCTCACCCTGACTTCTCACTCCTACATCGAGGCCTTTGTCGATGGCCGGATAACTCTGAATATGAGGATGGCTACGTGCGACTGAGGCTATGCAGTCTCCCTGGGGCTGAAACATCGTTAGAGGGATTCTGCTGCTCCCCTGTCCTCTCCCACCCCCTCGGCAGCTTTGCCAAACATTTTACATCCACAGCAGTTACATAATACTAGGTAAACAGAAGCACTGAAATACCTTCAAGCGAATGATAGAGTGACTCCTTACATATTAAGGAATTTGAAGGTCACTCAAAAGGCTGAAGGGTGTTGCTCCCGAGGGAGAGTGTGGGCCTGGGGAGGGAGCTACCGCGAGACAGACTTCAGATCAACAGGAGTGCAGTTAGGAGCTGGCCAAGCATTATTCACCTCGTAAGGCGTGAGCTTCCTACCCAGACGTGCGCTTTAGTAATGGTGGGTGGACACCTTTTAGAGTTTTTGTACAGGTGACAGTGGCTGAGGGGATAAGGTGATCTTTAAAGGTCCCTTAAAGATCCAGATTCAAGAAAGGTATGCCATGAGCTGCGAAATGATAAGGATGATGCATGCAGGGTAATAAGCAAAAGAGCAGAAACAGAAAAGGATGAAAAATGCTTCCCTACATTCTATGCTTTCTCTGCAGCACTGCCCCGATTCGCTCAGTACTAAGCCCCTGCCTCTGTTTACAGGGAGCTGGGACCAAGAATGAGCAAGGTCAGGAGCGAGACGTCACTATGTGAGGATGGTGGGGACTCTGCCCAGTTCACAATTAGTCTTTCTAAATGGTCCTCTTGTCCATAGAAGCGAGTCCCAGAGCTGAAGCATCCTTGTTTCTGCCTGGATACAACCTGGGAGCTGTGGACAGCCTTGTAATCTTCCACAGGACCTACAGGGCAGGAGATGGCGGCTCTCAGAGAGAAGAAAGAAGTGAAGGGAGGAAGCAGAGATGCAAGATGGAGACAGAGTCCTGGGTTCCATCCCAGATCAGTCCTGTCTGTATTCTTATATTCTTATCATCTCTGCCTCTTTCATGCTTTAAGCATGTATCACTGGTTTCTATTACTTGGAACCAAAGCAGCCTAACTAGTTAACCACACCTCCTTTAAGAGATGGCTTGAAGCAGCCACCTGACATCAACGAAGGCTGAGGTCAGAAAGGCTTAATTGTCACCATGCACAGAGAGTATTTACTACTGCCCAATGCAATTTTCCAACATAGCAGGACGGGCACTAGGTACTACTCAGAAGACTGCTAGACACTAAGAACCTTCTCAAAGCCCTCCCCACAGGTGTTTCTGCCCAGGATCGCCACACGTTTATTATCAGAATTTATCCAGTTACAACCAAGTCCCTTACTTCAGTGGAAACTAAAGGCTCAGAGAATGCCACTGGCCTGGGAAGCTGTGCCTGGGAAGCTTCAATGATCACGAGTGCCAGGGCTTTAAAAAAATCATGGTCCTTACAGAAATATTCCTCATGACAGCACATCTGTTGAGCACATTTCGATTCTGTACTCACCCGTCGCACAGAAACAATATGCAAAACAGGTGTTTACTGTGTTGGGTGATTGTCATCTTTTTCTTTTCATACCACCAATGAACAAAACCATCCATCAAAAGTGGAAGAAAAAAAAATCCTGCAAGAATAGTATACAGCACAATATAAATATCTCATAATTGGGCTGGAAGTGCATCGAGCAAGTACTAAGAGACCAAGAAGGGACTCAGCTGACGAAGCAAACGTACTGGGTACCCAATGGAGCACAGAGTATGCTCCATGTTCTAGACCATATTAAGAAATTCTCATGGAATCTATAAATATTTTCAGAAGTATTTTCACCTTACTAAAACGCCATTTTGTAAAAAAAAAAAAAGCATCGTCTAGGGCATTGAATACATCTTAAGACTTTTTCCCCTCAAATTTTGAATATTCACAGGACCAGGGAAATTCTCTTTAATCACATGCATTATCTTTCAGACACATAGCTTACAGTAAAACTGAAAAGACAGTGTCTTGCGTCTCCCCTTTTTTGTGCCCTAAAGACATGTGAGCCCACAATGAGAATCCCATTAAGTGTGATTTAAATTAAATGAAGGTTATTTGTGCAGGGGATTGGGACGACTTCACCATATGCATGAAAAAAAGGATGGGGTGGGGTGTGATTTCTTTAAATGGAGAGTAATGAGCTCAGATACTTCAGATACTTTTTGCCACAGATACTTCAATAAAAAGAGCTCATGCGAATTAGTGTCAACAGTTCATTAAAATGATTCATACATACGAAAACTTGCCTTCAAGGATTCTCCTTGATAAGAGTTTTACAAGTACTATTTCTTGTTGCCCTAGATTACTGGGACAAAAAGTGATAGTGCCCCTTTATTAAATAATAATCACCTTTCTTGGGAGGATCCTTTTTCCGTTACTCTGAGTTGCAGGGCTCGGACTCAGGAGAACAATCTCATCAACTCCATGTTTACATACACAATGAACTGCAAGCCCATTTAACAAAGATAAAACTCCATCTCTAATCCTCCTTGTTTGACTCTGTGACAGTCAACAAGGGATAAGAAAGACAAGGAAGGATAAAAGGTGTTTTCTTTTCCACTGCTGCAGGTTAAAAATACAGAATGAAGACTAGAGAGACGGTGAAATTATTAGAAATAATAACCAAAGCGTCCTATATGTACAACCCCATTTCGTCAACTCTATAGGATAATAATGCTTTTTATGTATTTCTCTACATGGTCCAAAACTAAAGAGGGAAATTTAGGTCGAATTTTCCATGAATTCAATTCTTACATGTCTGGGTTACGCATGTTACCTCTCATTAAGGAGGATGAAACAGACTCCATCATATCAACTAACTCGTCCCAAGTCACGTGAACAATGAGTGACAAAGTCAGTCCAAGGTCACTCCACTGTGCTTTCCACTGCGCTTCCTCCCTCACCATCCCAATGGGATTTACACCACCTACTAGAGTTTTAATGTTCTCCTCCTCTGAAGAGTGAAGAAGTGATGGCTGCTCCCCAGAAGGCTTTTCTGTTGTGTTTCGATTCATTACTTTTCTAAGAAGTCTCAAGCCTGTAGACATGACCTTATCCATCTTCACCACTTATCTGGGCATGCTGGTTGCGGCTATTATTACTACTGTTATTATGGGTGGGGAAATTAAAGTGAGCACTGGTGAGCGGGAACGTCAGCAAGTGAGTGGCAGTTTAGACCACAAGTCTTGCCACCTAATACATAATCCAGAGCCCCAGCCACTAAATCTTGCTTTTTGTGATATGGTAAAACACACAAGCCGAGCTACTATTAATCTTTAATGAAACCAAATGTCAACTGTACTCTTCTGAGTCATCATTCAGTTTCTAGCATAATATTCAGTATACATCCAATCTTAAGACCACATATCCATATATAAAGCTTGAAAGAAAATCCAATTTCCTTCTATAATTACATAAATTATTTTAACATGTCACAACAATTTTACATGAGAAAGGAAAATGAACTTATCCAGCAATTTACACTCAAATATTTTCTTTCTCTCCTAAAGGAGTTGATCCCCTAACATTGTAGATGAATTATTTTTCCTTTCCTTAAAGAGTTCTTAAAAAGAATGATGTCATTCTGATAAATGTTTCCTTCCCTATTCACCAGGAGCAGAAGGCTACTTTTGCCTAGAGGACAAGTCTAACGCTCTCTGACCCTGAGCAGAGCATGACAAACATAAAACAACTTGTGTCTCTGCTCAACTCGGTTCATGAGGCAGCTTCCTCCCAGTTTTACAGACACACAGCAAATACAAAAATCTGCCATTTTAAAAGTTTCCTATAGGTTTCCCAATAATCCCTAATGTTATTAATAATCAGCCTCCTATTTTAGTTGGATCTTGACCAAAACGTTACCTTTTAAGCGGTCACTTAACAAAAATGAAAATGAATTCAGAAAAATGCACATATCAAGGTTGGGCTGTAAGCTCTCAACATATGACACGCCCATTTCACTTAACGGAGTCCCAAGGATGGTTCAAAATTAAAAGTAGAATTAAAAGTACGTTAACCCCTCTGTGTCTCCATGAATGCCCTTTCTTTCAGCTAATGCCTGAAATTAGCTCCCACATGTATTCTTTACCAGGAACGATCTTAGTTATCCTTTAAGGCTCGGCAGAAAGACCACCTCCTCAGGGCCACCTGGGCTGCATGGTGTGGGCTTGAACATGCCTCCTCCTGGTCATAGAGCATTTTAGTAGTTCCTCTATGAAGCAGGCATTTCCCATTTGCTCCCTAATAATGTATATAGCCTTCCTTTCTAAGGCAGTGCACTCCTTGACAGGTGGGCCAGGCATATTTTCTCTCTGTACTTCACCTAGGACATCCCCCTCTTTGTTTCTCCAACAGGTTAGCCCTGAATGTTTGGCAAATGTACCACAGAGATCCCTCCAGCTATAAAACCCTTGGCCTTGTACAGCTGATACCACGCACCTCGGCTACCTCACTGTAAAATGGACCAATGAAACCTGCTTCTGGGAAGCTGTTTCTCTGACCCCGAAGCATAATTGACAATTTGCTTTGTAAATTGTGTTTTGCTATACAAGTATAAGGTATCATACCTAGATGTGTGTATAATTTTTTAAGGATAAGCTATCTTATACCATGTAAGACAACTTGAAATAATGAATACGTGGTCTATGTAATAACGTATTTGAACCATTTCAGTGAAAAACATGCTTAAGGAAAATACTCTCAGAAATCAGCAGGAGATAGAATTACCCAACTGGTGTCTAATTTATACATGAATGTAGTGAAAAAATAATTCATTATAGATGAATGTATCAGTTTACATAATGAACATCCAAACACCTTAGTGTAGCTACTACAGTGACCCTGTGACTGTGGGGACCAGAGAAGTAACAACATCTACCCAGGCAGGAATACTGGCCAGCAACACAGATGGAAGGAAATGAAGAGAAACAGATCATCCCCTAAGACCCTCACTTATGCGCTGTGTTTAAAATGTGGGATCGCCTTCAGATTATTTATATGGACAGAAATGTTCTTGTAAAAATGAGTGTAAATCTCGAGTGACTTGAATGTAATGGAATTAACCTTAGAATGAATACTGGAGTTAGCTGGAAAAGCTCCTGAGGTGGATTAGTCCTCAAGGTATATAATCCTGTAACAAAAGATAGTGCCGTAAATGTCTTCTGAGAAGCATAGCCTGCTAGCTGGGGTGCCTTGTTGTATGTGTAAACACTGAAATGAAATTTTGGAGTAAACTTGAGATGGTCCTGAAATGCTGTTACCAGTAAAAGAAATAATTGATGGGGAAGGGGTGGATGGGTAGACAGGGAAAGAAGAGAGGAGTGGTGATCAAATGGTACCAACAGCTGCATGAATTCTATGCTGTTTGTCTAAGCAAACCTTATGGCAACTCTCCTCTTGTCCTCTAGCTTCCATGCCCACATGTTTAGCTTCTGTTTTGTCCTGTACCCACCGAGTGCAGAAATCAGTACCTTTCGGATGCATCAGAAGTGAGGCATATCAGGGTGTTTACACCAAACCCTCGAGAGCATGAGCCTAATCATCTGTTTTCTCCTATCAGCCATCAGAATTCCACTTGCTCTTTTTTCCTTAAGTGTGTGGGTATACAAATGTTTGCCTTCTTCAAAAAAGAAAAAAAAAAATGTAGACAGAAAAGATGTTCTTTTTACGAATTCACTGATCCAGGAGAATATCACTTGTTCAAAAACAAGAAATCTTGGAAATGACAAAATATGAAAAATAAAATTTCCAGTCAAAAGACTGCCTAATTACAATAAATAACTGAATCCTTGGCCTTACACAGGCTTTCTAAATAAAATATATACATATATGCATATAAACTCAAGTATTAACTATTACATATTTTTAAAAGTTTGATTATCTAAATTCCTGGGGATAGGTAATTTTTTGAAAAATTGGTCCAATATTAATTTCTTGTATTCTAATAGTCAGGAAAAGAATGTCCTAATTTCCTCAAAATCTAATTAAATCTACACCAAAATAAAATCTCATTCTTCTTATATTGTCTGTGTTAAAGAAGAAGAAAAACTGGAATGATACTAAAACCTTAGTTTTTGGGTTTTTTTTTTCATTTTAACTTGACTTCATTGCTTATGATGAAATCTTGAATTTCAAGATAGTATGTTTAGATATAATTTTCACTAATAGATGTAAAAGAACTCTGCACTTAAAACATACATTCGTACCTTTCTCTTGAAAGGCCTAAGAAGTATAATCTCTATAAATAGAGTGATATAACTCCTACAGTTTGACGTTTTT
The DNA here is from genome assembly GCF_951394435.1 of Stenella coeruleoalba. Lineage (NCBI taxonomy): Eukaryota > Metazoa > Chordata > Mammalia > Artiodactyla > Delphinidae > Stenella > Stenella coeruleoalba. The sequence continues at coordinate 58,889,515 of NC_137160.1, read as the reverse complement.
GAAACTACAGAAAAACTTTTAGAAGCCCAAATAGATTTTCTCCCCCAAATGAATATGTGGCCATTTCCACTAGTCCCTGTTATTCCTGAAAGAATGGCATTCCTCCATCAGAGGGGTTGACTGAGGGAGGTGAGTCAGGGGCTGGATTTTCTAAGTTAAAAGACATTGAAATCTAGGATTTTGGTTGCCACAAAGTAAAAAATTCTGTCATTTAATACTATTTTCATACTGCTTCCTGAATGTTTTCATGCTGCTGAAAACTGAACTAGTCCTTATAAACACAAAACACTGAGAACAGTGTTTACATCAAGATCTGTATTTGCCCACGTAGCCAGGTTTCCCTCCTTCTGGACAGAGACCTGCACCCACAGGGAAGGCTGATGAACGGTCCTTTGCTCCCCCCCATGCCCTGACCCTCCCATCCCAAGGAGCCGCTGGAGGCACCCACCACTCACCCTTGAGTGGTCTGGCTTCTTTGTGTGTTTCCTATTTGTCCACGCTCTGGGTAAAACAAAAAACATACTTTATCTGAGAGACACACCATTCAATGTGAATCCTGATTCCCTTTGTTAACAGAGGGTATTTCCAAATACGACAGAGACGTTTGCACCAAGAACAAAGACAATGTAATTGGGAGGCTGTGGAATGCCAAAGGGACTCCTGGAAGAAGTGAAGTAACCATTTTAGAGAATTTCTCTGCAGCTATGTATCATAGAAATGGATATCCTTTAGAGTTTCAGGAAACCAAACAAAAAAAGCATTTCTACAATAACCCTTAAGTTTGAAATAAAAGCAGATGTATCATTTCCCAGAGTTGTATGGAATCAATAAAGAAAACGTTGTGTTGAAAAAAAATAAACGACCGGAAGTCTAATTACTGCTTTGAAAGAGGTGAGAATTCACTACAGTGCCATGAGTCACACAGATTAATGTTACCACAGGGCAATGCTGATCACATATAGCCACCAGAGAGTCCTCAGAAGTACAGAAAAGGAAACCACAGCAACAAAAACTCCGATTTTCTTCTCTAAGAGACGGAAGGGGAAATACCAGGGAAAAAAACACCATTTCATTTTATACCTGTTTCTATAACTTGGTCATTTTACTGTAAGTGATTTTAAGATAAGTGCTAATAAACGTACATTTTTTCTTTTAATGGTGAAGGAGGTATCTCTTCAGAAACCAACAGTTAACGTTCAATCATTAGTTGTGTTACAAACATGGTATATTGCTCTTGATCTTTCTGCTGAGTTCCTTAGCCACCCCAAACTGTGCACATCATCTATAACAATATTTACTCTTAGTAAATATTATTAGGATGCCTTTGCATTGGAAAGTTAAGGTGGAAGGACCAGAGTAGGAAATCGTCAGAACAATTTCCATATTTCTGCAAAAGTCCTCTCTAGGATACAATAGTTTGCGTTGGTCAAAAGAGTGACTCAGAGTTCAGTGACAAAGAATTAGCAGCAGAACTCACTGGAAATGCTCAAACCTTTAAACGAGTCTAAAAATGGGTTACAAGAAACTTGCTGGAATGAAGTAAAACTATGTCAGAGGCTTTTGTTTTTTTTACTGGTACTAAAGGCTGGTTGGCTTTGAGTTGGTACTAAAGGATGGTTGGCTGTGAAGAACTGAACATCAGAAAATGTCCCAGTCAGTCTCTCTCTTACAAGGACAGAGTTGCTGGCTTCCCATCACCCTGCCAGCAGGAGGCCCAGGTCCAGAGGTCTGGGGCGTCAGTATGTCAGCTGTGGTTTTCCATGGCCAACGTCTGTCTCCAATCTACCTTCCAGCCTGAACTGTACATGATCTATACCCTCTTCTATCTCTCCTTGGACAATTTCAACCCAACCCAGCCCACCCTGGTGTACGGGCCCTGCTATTCCCCTGGCCCTTTCTGGAAAACCTGTTCTGTTGGAAGCTACTCCCTTTATTTCCATCTGGATTTTCCTAAATCCAGAGAGTTTCCTCCTCCTAAATACCCCGGATTAGAGGAAAGGATCTTGGGTTGGGCTCTTCTATGCCTCTTTGCATCTTCCAGACTTTTGTTTTTTTAACACCACTTAGTTCACGTTCAAGATACCGTTGCCAAATCACTTCCACGGCACCCAAACAACTTCCCAATGAGTCTCACCTCTGGCGTCCAGCTTTCTCCTGCCCTTCACTTCCTACAGCCTATAAGCTTTTATCTATTCGAGCCACATTCAAGTCAATCTGGCTCAAAGAACGCCAAACCCCTCCCCATCCCTTCTCCTTTTAACTTCATCTCCAGAGACATCTTCGGCCTCAAAGTATGCGACGTCCAACATCTCCAGTTTAGATCTTACCCACTCTCCATCTCCACCTCTCTCCAACTTCAATGAGTCTGTGAGTTCCTTGACCCTCTGTATCTGCCTGCCCTACCACATGCTGCCACCCAGCCTAGAGAGAATCGTAATACAAACATTTTAATGTTTCTTTCTCAACTCCTGCTCGTTTCAACATGGTGAATCCTCTTTCTTGAGCTGAGTCTTGTAACAAAGAGAGCTTGTTACGAGGCTAGGCTGTGAGACTAAGCTAGGCTGTGAGACTGCTGACATCAAAACCAGGATGGCATGAAAAACTGGGACGTATTTCAGGTCTGTGAGTTAATCACACCCATAGGAACAGAAATGTCCTAAGGGAAAACAGCAAGAGAGGGAAAAGAAGATGAACCCTGACAAGAAAGACTAATGCTTCTGTACTTGACCTGTGAGACAAGACACACTGAACGCTTTTGAGCAGGGAAATGACCAAAGAGATTTTAGGAAAATTAATTTGGTAATGGCACCAAGGAAAAGGAGGACAGCAGGAAGCATCTTGTAAACAATAAAGAGACGCTAAAAAGTCATTTAGTTCAGAATGTCCTCCTGCTTCTGCATTACCTGCTATTAGAGGCATCACAGCTGCCATAACACATTTCTAAAAATAGACTTCTCTGATTTCCTACTTTGTTTATTTCAGGATGGAGCAGATAATTCCATATAAGAAATACCAGCCAATTTACAACAGCCAAGACATGGAAACAACTTAAGTGTCCATCGACAGATGAATGGATAAAGAAGATGTGGTATATATATACAATGGAATACTACTCAACCATAAAAAAGAATGAAACAATGCCATTTGCAGCAACATGGATGGACCTAGAGATTATCATACTAAGTGAAGTAAGTCAGAAAGAGAAAAATACCATATGATATCACTTACATGTGGAATCTAAAATATGCCACAAATGGGGCTTCCCTGGTGGGGCAGTGGTTGAGAGTCCTCCTGCCGATGCAGGGGACACGGGTTCGTGCCCCGGTCTGAGAATATCCCACATGCCGTGGAGCGGCTGGGCCCGTGAGCCATGGCTGCTGAGCCTGCGCATCCGGAGCCTGTGCTCCGCAATGGGAGAGGCCACAACAGTGAGAGGCCTGTGTACCGCAAAAAAAAAAAAAAAAAATGACACAAATGAACTTATCTATGAAACAGAAACAGACTCACAGATCTGGAGAACAGACTTATGGTTGCCAAGGGGGAGGGTGGATGGGAGAGGGATGGATTGGGAGTTGGGGATTAGCAGATGCAAACTACTATATATAGGGTGGATAAACAACAAGGTCCTACTGTATAGCACAGGGAACTATATTCAATATCCTATGATAAACCATAATGGAAAAGAAGAAATAAAAAGAAATACCAGCCAACTCTAATCTGTATACCTGTTCTTAAATTTTAATTCCCAAATAATTTAGTGTTTTACTATCAATAGGAATGTAAAATAAGTTTACATTCAAATAGGTATTACTGATTGAATGAAAAAGTATAAATCAGGAAAAGAAACTGGCAAATTAGGTTAACTCTCTTGCCTCCAGTCCCAGTTTCCCTCATTCATTATAACAAAGTCAATTGCTATCTTTCAAAATGGAAGGTACAGTAGATATCATTTAGTCCAACTGACACGCTTTACATGGAAGTAAAGTGAGGCTTAAAGCAAAAGATGATTTATTTAGTTTCTTAGCTACTCAGTGGCAAAACCAGGATTCTAACTAGAGTAGGTAATGGACTCTTTCAGGCTCCAGGATATTAAAAAAAATTTATAGAAGCCGAGGAAATACAATTGCTTTATTCATTGTCTCATGATGCCTCATCCTTTAACCATAATCCTTCAAAATGACAGTCAATATTCACTTTTCTTTTTTTTTTGCGGTACGCGGGCCTCTCACTGTTGGGGCCTCTCGTGTTGTGGAGCACAGGCTCCGGACGCGCAGGCTCAGCGGCCATGACTCACGGGCCTAGCCGCTCCGCGGCATGTGTGATCTTCCCGGACCGAGGCACGAACCCGCGTCCCCTGCCTCGGCAGGCGGACTCTCAACCACTGTGCCACCAGGGAAGCCCTGACAGTCAATATTTATTGAGCACCTGAAGTACCAGGCATCCAGCTCCATGCTTTACATACTTCACCGTGGAATCTCACCCAGCACAGGAAGGAGATGGATTTATAAAGGAGGAAGGCTATGGGAGACGCTCCCTTGTCTGAAACGTCCTTGCTTCCTCTCCTCCATTCATCTCGCTGATACCTCTGCCTGCTTTGCAAGCCTCAGCCTACGTTCCAAGCCCTCTGGGGAGGCTTCTCCTGGGGCCACGGCTAACCCACGTCCCGGCTGAAGGGCTGGAACACAAGCCTGTCTGTAGCCCAGGGCCAGCCATCCACTCGGTTTTAAGACTCCTTACATTCTTATTAAGCATTTAACTTTTCCTCTCTGCTTTTCCTTCTAGACTCTAAACTCTGAGTGGACAGGATGAAGCTCTTGTATCTTTTCATACTCGCACATGGGATGCTGTGGCCTTGGAAGGGTGGATCTGCAGGCATGTGATTTTCTCCACGGAGCTGAGCATGAGATGCCAGCTTCCAGCACCAAGGCTGTTCTGTCAGGCAGCCTGCAAAACTCCAGAGGAAAGAAAACAACACTCACATGCAAAGCTACGTCAAGTCAAAGAGAACAATCCATTATTTCTTCCTCTATCAACCAACCACATTATTAAACCCTAAATCACCCAAAACACAAAGAAATAACATGACCACTTATTTAAGTTCTGAACCAAGGTGTTCAAGCGCTAGAAAAGGGAACACTTTCTTCTCTCCTTCCTTGATTATTTATTCTTAAAAACAATAAGGAAAGATGGTTAATTTAAAAATATAATACAAAAAGGGAGGTTTTCTTTTTAGAACTGTAAGCTGAAAGAGCCAACCTTTCACCAACCTTCCATCATTAGTCTTTCATTTTCCCATAGTCTCCTCAGCTGCTGTTTACTGATTTCTCAGTAATTTATTTTGTCCAGTCCAGAGCTGAACTGCCGACCTCCCAGTGCACACGTAGGATGCTCTGCAGTGCCCAGGAGACAAGGAGAGGCAGGAGCTGAGCTTGGCTGGCAGCAGGGCAGCTACAGTAGCCTCTGAGTAAGCAGGTGCCCTCCCATACCATGCCCCTCAGCTGATTTCCCTTTCTTCAGAAAGCAGCCACACTGCAAATACCTCCTATGTAGTTCAGGGATGATTCCTGCAGAAATATTTCCTACACAGGAAATAGGCCCTAAAGAACAGGTAAGATGTGCTGCCACTTTAAAGGTGAGGACAGCCACCCAGGAGGGAGGCAGCCGGCAGCCCAGGCATTGGAAGGCAGTTACCCAGGGGAATTCAAATTAACCTAAATGATCTCCTAACATCTTTATCCATTAGATAAGCATCTACCGCCAGAAATCACCATAATGTATGAAATAATTTAACATATAGTTTTCTACCCAATGTTACAATTCGTATTTCTGTATGTCTTAATATATAATTTGTATTGAATACATATTTTTATATGTAATGTTATAAAACACAATTTTTAGAATTAAGACTCTCAGTGGTCAATGGCAGATGTAGTATTGAATCTTAAACACTGGGTCCCACACCTCTATTTTGCCCCGTTAGCTCTCTTCATCCTCTACAGCAGTGGACCTCAAAACCATGGTGTCTCAAATATTTGACTAGTTACATTTTTTCCTACTTGTCAAACTAGGATGAGCACCGGTCAAGAAGCCCCCTCTCGGATCTATTCCCACCGGTGGCTGGCTGGGCACCCACAGGCAAGTCACTTGAAAAAGAGATCAGCCACTTACTTGACTCATTTAAGAATGTTCCAACAGAGACAGAATACAGAGCCAAGTGCTTTGAGAAGCATACGTTAGTAGGAAAAATTTAAGATAGTGTTTAGGTAACAAGTATCGGTCCAAGAAACTTGTTCCATTTAAACGAATCTGCCTGATAATGAGAATCACTGGCTCTTGTGAAGATGCAGGATCCCAGCTCCTCGAGACTGGGCCTGGGGTAGTTGTGCAGGGGGTAAGGGCAAACATGCTGTTGTTCAGATTCCTGGTTCTCATGGAATTTAACACACAGTCATCTAGTTGGAGTGACATGGTTTAGCGTGAGGAGGGAGGGGTTAGGATCCAGTTGTTCCATTTGGGTCGAGTTGACAAGTACCTTACAGAGAAGTGAAATGGAAATTAAACTCTTAAGCCATGTTGACAACAAAGTCATAAATATTTGTTGTCTAGCTGAGGTGAGTTTCCTAAAATAAGACTTTAGAGAGACTCAAATGGAGACAGATGGCTTCTCAGAGACTGTCCACACTGAAGTCCACGTGGGGATACAAGAACTGATGTATAGGAGACATCTGCCCACTGTCCATTTGTGGTCCATTTCCTGAGGACCTGCACGGGGGTCTGGATGATGCTAAGAGGACCCAGAGCCATGAACTGTGTTGTGTGACTCGAGGCCTGGCATTCCACAAAGGGGACCCAGCACACCACAGCAATCCTAAAATCCTGACTCTTAAAAGAGAACCCTCCTACACTGTTGGTGGGAATGTAAACTGCTGCAGCCACCGTGGAAAACAGTAAGGAGGTTCCTCAAAAAACTAAAAATAGAGCTGCCATATGATCCAGCAATCCCACTCCTGGACATATATCCAGAAAAAACTATAATTCGAAAAGATCCATGCACCCCTATGTTCACAGGAGCACTATTTACAATAGCCAAGACATGGAAGCAACTTGAATGTCCATCAACAGATGAATGGATAAAGAAGATGTGATGCATATATACAGTGGAATATTAGCCATAAAAAAGGAATGAAATAATGCCATTTGCAGCAACATGGATGGACCTAGAGATGATCATACTAAGTGAAGTAAGTCAGAAAGAGAAACACAAATACCACATGACTTATATGTGGAATCTAAAATATGACACAAATGAACATATCTACGAAACAAAAACAGACTTACAGACATAGAGAACAGACTTGTGGTTGCCAAGAGGGAGGGGGGTTGGGATGGATTGGAAGTTTGGGATTAGCAGATGTAAACTATTATACATAGGATGGATAAACAACAAGGTCCTCCTGTACAGCACAGGGAACTATATTCAATATCCTGTGATAAACCATAATGGAAAAAGAATATGAAAAAGAATCCATCTATATAGAAATGGAAATGAAATGAAAAAGAACATATACATATTCTGAACTGAATCACTTTGCTGTACAGCAGAAATTAACACAACATTGTAAATCAACTATATTTCAATAAAATTAAAAAAAAAAATCCTGACTCTGTCTGAGGCTGCCACAGTTTTAGGGATACAAGATCCTTCTAGATCTCACTCCCATCTTCTGGAAACAGGCCCAGGAACATGCCAGCTTCCACTGCTGGGAAAGCCCCACAGCTCAGAGAGAGAAGTTGGAGGGGAACCTGCCTCCACCACATGCTCTTTTGCCTTGTACTTACAGCTATGCAAGGACGTGCTAGGGTACCTTATAACTGACCTAGCCCTGGAAGGCCAGGCGGGAAGCCGCACCATGTAACATGACACCCATGTTTTCTGTTGAGCATGCATTAGGCCCACAGAACCACGGCACTGACGTAGCTCCCACTCCTGCTCAGAAATGCTGATCACGGCTATGAGCTTTTCCTGCAAAACATGCGTGCCTATTATTCGTAAGATAAAGTTTTATAAGGAAGTTTAAATTTCCTTGACATCTTCCAAGTATTTATAAATGCTTAGCTGAGACAAAGGATGTGAGCTAGGAGTTCACAGAGCCGTAGCTAGAAGCCACGTAAAAACAGATTTTTCTAATTAGTAATCGAAACGCAGGAACCTGGGCTGGTTGGCAACATGCCTAGAAGGAGCTCCTTTCCAAAGTCTCCGGTTCATCGGCTCCAGCAAACCTCAGCCAGGTCTTCCGCAGCCACAGACAAACCATCAGAAGATGAAGAGATCAAGAATCCTTCCCTGGGGCTTCCCTAGTGGCGCAGTGGTTGAGAATCTGCCTGCCAATGCAGGGGACGCGGGTTCGAGCCCTGGTCTGGGAAGATCCCACATGCTGCGGAGCAACTGGGCCCGTGAGCCACAACTACTGAGCCTGCGCGTCTGGAGCCTATGCTCCGCAACAAGAGAGGCCGCGACAGTGAGAGGCCCACGCACCGCAATGAAGAGTGGCCCCCGCTCGCCGCAACTAGAGAAAGCCCTCGCACAGAAACGAAGACCCAACACAGCCAAAAATAAATAAATAAATTTAAAAAAAAAAAGAATCCTTCCTTTTACCTCACATCCCTCTGAGTCACCCTAAAACCAAGTAAATTAAGTTCCCGCTGACAGGGAGAGCTCCACAGATCCAGAATGATTCAGGGGATTCCAGGAAGGATATCTCCCATCTCCGATACAGGCTCACCCACTGCAGCCCCTGAAATCACTTTTCAGAAGGAAAAAAAGCCACGTATTCCAGAAATTAGGAATTAAAAGGCTTAAAATACCAAAGAAATTGAGGCAGTGTTTAAGTATAAGTGAGTTTTCGGCTGCACAACAGTAAAATAATAATAATAATGGGACTATTGAGAACTGCAACCAGAGCAGAGGAAGACAGTGAGCACCCTGGGAAGGACTAGGCTCCCAAACAGGAGCGGCTGACCCGGAGGTGACAAAAGGACGCTTTTCCACAGCGACAAAAGCCACTGGAGGTGGCGGCAGGAGTCTTGGGGACAACTCTGCGTGCCGCGATTCGCTGGCTGTGAAATTCGAGGACAGTTCCATTTGCCAAAGCACAGTTTACTCATCTATAAAATGGGAACGATGTCAACCTCCACTATGGCTCCGGGAATTCGCTGGGATCACTTACGGAAAATTGTTGTGAAAGTACTCAGCCCTGTATCCACATGAAGCCATACTTGTGCATCAGAAGGCTGGAGGCAGCGAATAACCCCCGGAGACATGACCTTGTCCAAAGGGAGCCTGTTTGGTCTAACAGGACAAAGCCCAGGTGGTGCAGAGCGTGAAGCTCTTCTGGTTCCGCGGCTACGAAATCAGGTGGCCCCACCTGCGAGGATTCATGAGTCATCTGCTTGGTTTGCAGCACAGGTAACTTGATTATCAGAGGGGATTCCTTAATTGAGATATACCTGTTCCGTGCTTTGTTACCCTGCCTTGAGGTAGATTTCCATGCAACTATTCACCCGCCGTGCCCAAAGGACCTTTCTTTAAACAAGCTCTGAAACAAATTTAACACTGAGCTCTACAAGCTGCAAACACGCTTGTGTAAACTACGATGGAGTGTGTGCACGTCATTTACATAACCAGACAGCTGGAGATTCCAGAGCTGTAAATGCTGTCATCACTTACGTGCGCCGAGAAAATATTCCTCACCGAAAGGCAAGGGGCAGGGGAACCCTTTGAGGGGAAAGAGTTCTCAACAAATCCAAAATAAATAACTAAAAAACAAATTCAACTTTTCTGGAAAAGTAGGGTGGGGGCTGATTTTCTTTATACGATTCCGTGTTTATTCTGACTTACGCCATGAGCCACGAGCTCTCCCACGGTTCCTTCCAACTGTGTGAAATCTCTGGCAATTAGCTGTCCAAGCATCTCCACTTCCCCTGGTGCTACTGTTTTTCCTCATTATGACTTTGTTCCTTCACGCCCCAGGTCAGCCACCCTCTGAAGCGGGCTATTGGGAGCTGCAGGGGATACTAACTTAGGCCCACACCCATCCTACCTTTCCATTACTCAGTTCCATGTCCGTTAGAACATCTTTTTCTATTTTTTTAAGTCCACCAGATAGGCAGGCAAACACCCAGTCAAAATATGCTAACTAGTGCCAAGTGTTAGCAATATGAATTGTCTGAGCAATTTTTCTATCCAATTCCCTACAAGAAAGACAGTACTTGAATGGCAGGCACGTGCACGCGCACGCGTGCGCACACAGACACACAACTTACATAAAAACAGGAAAAATCCAGGAACTGCAAAATGCCAGCGGGTCTATGAATCTCTTTCATTACTTTAAAACAAGGGGCTTATCCATTATGCAACCTCTCAGCCCTCACGCTGGATGCGTGACTGCTCTCAATTTGAAGCCCGAAGCACTTTTAGCCTTCAAAAACGGTCCTGCATTCACCCTCAAATCAGACAAAGTCATTTGGATTAGAGAAAATCAGTGCACAGCTGAGACACCCCCCCCCCCACCACTGGCACTTTTTCTCCAGGTCGCCTGGGGCTCATGGGGGTTAGAGGTCAGTCCATGAAGACAGAATTTCCATCTCTTTTGAGGGGTATGAGCCTTCCGTACCGGCAGCACCTGGCCATCAGGAGGGTTAGAGTGTTTTTTCCAGGCTGGAGGAATTCATTCAGCTCCCATTCGCCAGAACTATTATTGCATTCTCTGAGCTTCTGGTAGGAAATGAGAGACTGAATTTGGTGTTCCTACTGAGAAGAAAAGGAAAGTGAGTATTTCTCTCCCTTCTTCCCTAAGTTACCTTAAATAGAATGGTCACAGGCAGAAGGCCAAGAGGCGGCTCGAGGAGAGAATAGTTACGGAATGCCACCGTGCCTGCAGTAGGTCCCCGCGTGTGTAGTAAATGAAGCCGTTGAACTGATGGTGGGATTATACAGATGCAAAGAAATACACCATCTCCCCAAATCTTTAATGCATGTAGTCTAGTTAACTCCAGAGATTTCGTTTAGGGCTTTGGGCCCAGCTATGACTATTTTGCAGAAGTCAAAGTCTTGCTTTGCCTCTGTGATCTTCGAGATAGCATGGGGGCAGGGGCTGCTGCGTCCTCATGCAGCAGGTGGGACAAGGCTCGAGAACACTTCCTGCCAGCCTAGGGGACCCGTGCTCTGACAGCGTTCCTCCCTCGTTGTAATCTGGAGAACACTGGTTCTGCCATCCCCACCTGAGATGGGAGGCCCGCTGTGCCAATTCTCCTTCCCAGCCAGGCCAAAGCGAGAAGCACTCTGGCTTTGGAATTTAAAGATCACTTCTCCCCACACTTGTTGGTCTCTTGGGTGTCAAGCTGAGGAGCAGAGATGTCTCAGTGTTACTCATACCTCCGCTCAGCCTGAGGACTGCGACTGTGGGGAAATGGAACCAAGATTCAGTCTCATCTCACCTCTGTGGGGAGGTGATCCCTTATTGGTTCTCAAGCTTTAGAACACATCGGAATCACGTTAAGGACTTACTACAAGACTCGTGGGCCAAGAGGCAGCTCAAGGAGAGCTAGGCCACCCAGAGTTTCTGATTCTCTATGTCTGAGCTGGGGGCTTAGAATCTGCAGTTTCTAGCAAGTTCTCCCAGGATGCTGAAGCTGCTGGTCCAGAGACCACACTTTGAGAACCTCTGACAGAGTCGAATATAAGGACGGGTCCTCACAAGGACTGAGAACAAGTACACGCAGCTTCTCCCAGACTCTCGGATCTTTCCCACCAGCATTTCCACCCATGTCAGGCATCTCCTGACTTGGTGTTGTCTTCTTGGCCACTGGCTCTGATTGCTACCTAGTCAACAGTGTGTGCGGGTAGCGTCAAGGAGCTGGTGTACGTATAGGTCAAGTCATACCTGCTAAGGACTTACTTGCTCTACCTTTCTGAGGGCAGGATATTCATTGCCCTCTGAGTGTTGGCTTTTCAGTGTGATCAAGGTTTTCAGAAACCAAGCTCAAATGAGAAAAGAGGAAGGAAACTGTCTCCATGCGTATCGTTAGCAACAGACACCTGAATATCTCTGAGTCCCGCTCCAGCCCTACGTGGTATTTCTGCCTCTGAGGAGGGCTTCATAAATCTAAATACAGCTCGAATGTGAGTGGATTACCTGGAATTTTCCTATTATCTCATCCCACATGGTCCACCGGTGGCCACAATAATCAGGAGCAGCTCTCGACATTTAACAGGAACTATTTTTAAATTCTGAACCTTGACAGCATTAGCTGAGGCAGAACTGCTCAAGGAAACCAAAGGAAACATCCATTTTAATGCACGGCAGGCGCTGACAGTGAACTCTGGGGCCGGCGAGCCATAAATATACATGTTAACACCGGTAGAATATGACTTGTGCGGTACGGCCTGTCTTAAAGCCTTCTGCCTGTAGGGTTTCCAAATGCCTGACAGCGCTGCCTGGTGCCAGTCAATCCCATCAGGCCGATTTGGGGCTGGAGGTCAGCAAAGAAAGGCAATCGACTGGGACCCTGCTGGCTTTCCCCAAGGAGAGATCGGTGCAGAGAACAGGATGGGACGGAGCAGACTTGACTACTGGGTTCTTGAAATCATTTCAGAATTATTCCTAATTTGGGAATCTATATCTGAGGATAGCCCTCTGAAGTCACAAAAGTCGGTGACTATGAAGGCAGGTAGAGGGGAGAATCAAAAACCACACCTTTCCTGCAGCCTTCCAATGGCCAGAACACCTGCTGCCTGGGTGGCAGTCCCCTCTGTCAGCAGCTTTTATTAATTTCTGTCGAACTTCCAGTAAACCTTTCAGGCCAGACACACACACACACACACACACACACACACACACACACACACACACACACACACACACACACACACACACACACACACACACACACACACTTTCACTATCGTTTTTGGCCAATGATTCATGCCTTTCGAAACTGGGCAGTGGAAGTAATCAGCCCAGCAGTTCTGGCAGCAAAGGCACCAGCACCTACAGGCATAAGCAGAGCTCCGTTCTGGGGTTTCTGAGACGTCTACATCTTACCCCCATCAGGGGACACAGGGACACAGGAACAGGAAGGGCCAGCCCTGCTCGGCAGTTTTGATGATCCGTTCCCGCACCAAGGCTGTCAGGTATCGTGGGTGACGGAGGAAGTGCCGCCTGATGCTGCCAGGCGCGCGCTGAATGGAGCATCTTTCAAAGCTTCCGTTGCTCACTCCATTTCCTCAGGTCAGAGATTTTCAGGTTGCTCTAAAATGGCATTTTTCACTAAACATTTTGGAAGTGGTGTTCTCTTTCCTGGGTGCCCACAATGTTTCACCAGTTCATCCCAACTACCTTTCTTCTTGCGTCTTGGAGTCATGTGCTGTGTTCCCACTTGAGTTCATTCAAGTGTCTGCTGCCACTGAAGATGGTGAAGTCGTCTTTGAAAAAGTAGAAAGACACGTGAGCCACTGTGAAAGCCCACGACGCTGCTGACTCCCTGCACAGTTAGGGACAGTTAGGGACACCGCCATCCAGAACTGATGCTTTTCTTCTCCTTCCTTGTGGCTTCATCATGGATGGTTTACAGTGATGAAGTAGCCTTTGTGAGGTTCATCTTTATGTGTCTATCAAACTTGGTCTAGCATGCCAGGTCTAAGACCCCACTTTAGACTCATGTGCATAAACACAACTATTTACTCCTAAGGGTCTTATTTCCAGATCAGTTATAGAGGGTAATGATTTGTTTTACTTAACTAGGGCTCAGTTACCATATCAATAATTAGTTTTACATAAAAATATGAATTGAGGCAAGGTTCTCACAAGAAATGAGAATTCTGTTATGTAACTATGTTTTTAAAAATCCAAACACATTATTTCTTACTGACACATAGTAAAACCGTAATACATCAAGGAGAGTGGCATAAACACATGGGTTTGATGAATAAGATACACATATCACTTTAATAACTGTGTTTACTAATAGTTTAGCCCATATGAACTGTTGCCTAAATCCAGCACAGTTTTCAGATATCTACAAATTCAATTTCTGGCATTCACGATTGTGATGGTTAATTTTATGTGTCAACTTGACTGGGCCTTGAGATGCCCAGACATGTGAACCAACATCACCCTTATAAAGAGTTTGTTAATTCTGAGAATCTGAAATGTCCCCCACGCATCTCAGGATGGGTTCTTTCCTACATAATTCCCACAAACTATGGGCTTCCTGTGCAGGTCCCATAAATTACGAGCCTTTAAACCTTCACTGCTCATGGTTTCCTGGGAATCAGGAAGCACATGGGCCACCAGCAAAAGCCTTAGTTAGCCTCAAACTAACGGGAACAAGTTCTCCTGAATCGGGCATCTAACACCTCACAAGTCTAAGACTGAACCAAACCAAAGGTAGTCTCTATAAAGCTGTTAGGATGGGTTGCTACTGAAACATATAAACATGCTTGGTGCAGCTGGTTCCTTTCTTGAAGGAGAATTATTTGCTGCAAGGATGTTAATGCAATTAAGACCCTGGGATTCTATTATGTGCTACTGCCTTGCAAACAAACATTTCTGTTTTACTTTAGTAATTCTGAAGGCTGCCTTACATTTTCCTCTGTCCATTTCCTCCCTCCCTCCCTCCCTCCCTCCTTCTTTCCTTCTTCCCTCCATCCCCAGTCATGAACCATCTTCCAGTGACAAAGAATAGTAATTCCATTGACATTACTGCTAAAGTTATTACAATCCTCAAATGGTTAAGAGCACTGTGTTGCTGGAATAAAACCTATACCCTCTATCTGCATTATTCCTCACTTAGAATGGTGACCCACAGACATGGTGTTTAGCTTTAATAGTGGGTGGGGTGAGAAGGGTTTTTAAAGAGGATTTTTAAAATAAAATTTCCCCCATGCCTTCATGATATTCTCCTTGAGGTCAGGGCCTAAGCAGAAAAACAGATTAGGAACCTCATTCATGGTTTTTTCATTCTCGAGAATACACTGATATTAACTGTAAGAATATAAATTTACTGCTTCCACTGAATTACACTCCATTATACTGGGTCAGTAAGCTTCAAGCAAACCAGAAGCTTACTTTGAGTCATTTTCACAAGGCCTCCATCAGCTACAACAGTCATTCATGTAAGACACCATTAAAAACATCCGCCGGAAACCTTGGCCCTTTGAGAAGAGCTTCATGAGATCACCCATTCCCCTGCCCCCAGGGCCCAGCCATCACTTGTACCCATGGAACTGGGCTGACATGATCACAGAGCACATTCTTGAGGGGAAAACATAACTTATAAAAAGGCAGAAGGCACTCCTCCGACTAGGTGATGGGGGTACATGCCCACGTGCGAGCCTCCTGTGGTTTCTCTCAAGGGTGTAACGCTTACACCTTCACCTGTGCATCACTGCTAGCCAGCACCGCCGACCTTCTGGGAAGAATTACTGAACCCTGAAAATAAGCCAATGGAAACTTTTAACCCTAAAATAGTTTGGCTGTATATGGAATATATTTTATATTCGTATTTTTTAATGCTTATGTAAGTAGTTACCACTCAAAAACACCATCATTGAAGCCATTCACTGGACAGCAATCAACATGTGGCATTATCCCAAGAAGTCAATATAGTCCCTCCTTCTTAGGAAACTATAAGATAACTGGCTGATAAGATGGCTGAACCATCTAGAGAATCAAGCTAAACACACACAGCACACACACACTCACACTCACATGCAATTCATCACGCTGCTAAAATGCAAAGGTGCATTCTGAATGATGCTTAGTGTTGGAACAGATGTGAAAGGTGTATATTCTGAAAGGTGAGATCAGGAGAAAATACCATGTTATAAATTAGAGAAGGCCTTGGAGAGCTGAATGAAGGAGGAGAGAACAAAGTTATGCCTGTGGGAGGGGAAGTGAGGACTGAGAGTGAGAGCAGAGGAGACAACATAAAAATGCAGCTTCCGTATTCTGGGCATGAAATTTAACCTTACAGAAAGTGTGTGGAAAGTGTGCAAGTGAATGAATCCAACATTTAAAATGCTGACTGACATACAAATGGCCAACAGGCACATGAAAAGATGCTCAACATCACTAATCACCAGGGAATCAAAATCAATCACAGTATCATCTCACACCTGTTAGAATGGCTGTCTTCAAAGAGACAAGAGATTACAAGTGTTGGAGAGGGTGTGGAGAAGAGGGAAATATGCACTGTTGGTGGGAAGGTAAGTGGTGTACCCACTATGGAGAACAGTACGGCAGCTCCTCAAAAAATAAAAAATAAAACTACCATATGCGGGGCTTCCCTGGTGGCACAGTGGTTGAGAGTCCGCCTGCCGATGCAGGGGACACGGGTTTGTGCCCCGGTCCGGGAAGGTCCCACATACCGCGGAGCGGCTGGGCCCGTGAGCCATGGCCGCTGAGCCTGCATGTCCGGAGCCTGTGCTCCGCAACGGGAGAGGGCACAACAGTGAGAGGCCCGCGTACCGCAAAAAAAACCCAAACAAACAAAAAACAAAAAAACTACCATATGATCCAGCAATCCCACTTCTGGGATATATCCAAAGGAAATGAAAACAGGATCTTGAAGAGATATCTGCACTCCCATGTTCACTGCAGCATTATTCATAATAGCTAAAACAAGGAAACAACCCAGGTGTCCATGTGTCCATCAATGGATGAATGGACAAAGGGGATGTGATATATATATATAGAGAGAGAGATCAATACACAGTGGAATATTATTCAGCCATGAGAAAGAAAGGAATCCTGCCACTATGACAACAGGGATGAACCTTGAGGGCATTATGCTAAGTGAAATAAGCCAGACAGAGAAAGACAAATACAGCATGGTATCACTTACATCACAAATACAGCATGGTATCACTTAAAAGTCAAACTCATAGAAATAGTAGAAAAGTAGTTGCCAGGGGCTGGAGGGTGGGGGAAATGGGGTGTAGTTAAAAGGGTACAAACTTTCAGCTTTAAGATGGATAACATCTGAGGATCTAATGAAAAACATGCTGACTATAGCTGATAACACTGTGCTGTTTGACTGACATTTGCTAAGAGAGTAGAACCTACATGTTCTTACCAAAAAAAAAGGTAAATATGTAATGGGTATGTTAATTAACCAGATGGGGGAATCCTTTCATAGTGCATAAATATATCAAATCATCATGATGTATACTTTAAATATCTTACAATTTTTCATGTCAGTTATGCCTCAATAAAGGTGAAATTAGCCATTAAAAAACTACAAAATTTTGCCATTTGCAGCATCGTGGATGGACTTGGAGGGCATTATGCTAAGTGAAATGTCAGACAGAGATACTGTAGGATATCACTTATACGTGGAATCTAAAAAATACAACAAACCAGGAATATAACATAAAAGAAGCAGACTCACAGATACAGAGAACCAACTAGTGGTTACCAGGGGGAAGGGGGAGGGGCAACCTAGGGGTGGGGGAATGGGAGGTACAAACTATTGGCTGTAAGATAGGCTCAAGGATGTACTGTACAGCATGGGGAACATAGCCAATATTTTGTAATAACTGTAAATGGAAAGTAACCTTTTTTTTTTCTTTTTTTTGCGGTTCACGGGCCTCTCACTGTTGTGGCCTCTCCCGTTGCAGAGCACAGGCTCCAGAAGCGCAGGCTCAGCGGCCATGGCTCATGGGCCCAGCCGCTCCGCGGCATGTGGGATCTTCCCAGACCGGGGCATGAACCTGTGTCCCCTGCATCGGCAGGCGGACTCTCAACCACTGCGCCACCAGGGAAGCCCTGAAAGTAACCTTTAAAAATTGTCTACAAATAAAAAATTGAAGAAAAAGAATTGAACGTGTGTGCATGCACAAAAAAATTGTCAAGATGTATATAACTGGAATTTTAAAAACTAGAAATCTAACAAATGAATATGATTACTGGAGAATGGAGATTTAACTGTATTTTAAGATATATCCTCCTCAACATAGGCACAAGCCTATTCCCTGATCCTGGATTTATTTTCCATAGTATGACCACACATGCTACATGTATTTGCCAGTATCTCTACATGGCAGAAATACATTCCTGTCCAAAGAATACGTCTCAGGTATCCAATGACAAAATAAAATAAAAATAAAAATACAATACAATAAAGCTGAAATTCTTTTAAAAGGTTGGCTATGACTAAGAATTGAGCAGATATGGTAGAAAAGTTGAAGTCAACAAGGGGACAGGAGGTTACCCAGCAGGATGCAGTGAAGGGACACAGGAGTAATGGATGGAGGGGAGCCTTGCAGCTCCCTGCTGGAGGAAAGGGGATGCAGAAGGGCAAGAAACACATTGTTCTTACAAGTCCGGCACAAGGGAAATCATGGTTAGATTTTAATTTGTGTTAAGAACTGAAGATTGATACACATGGTAAAGAAATTTCTGTGTTAAGATGGGTCAGGAGGGGAATTCTGAGGATAATAACAGCGACAGGTAAGCGAGACAAGCTCAGATTTCAGCAGAGCCTGCTGGCCTCTGGCATGCTACTAGACGACATTCATTGTTTTTCAGTACTTTATTTGCCGTTAGGTTAAGTTAGCTCCATCAGTTAACACTGCTCTCTCAGCTGGCTGTTCATCGAAATTATAATAATAAACATAATGACCACCAAACAAAAATCCTGTTACCGGTGGCTGTGTGTCTACTGTGATTCAGAGAAACCAGGGGCTCTGCATTCACCATCTAATTAGGCTTCACTGCAGCCCAACGAGGAGAAATGATTTCTAATTCCATTTGCTGCATTAGGAAACTAAGGCCTTGCCTGGTTCATCCACTTGCTCAAGGTCAGGGCTGGGCAAAGGTTCACTATCTGGGGCCAGAGCGTACAAATTTTAGGCTCTGTGGACCAGTTTCTGTCACGACTACTCAATTTGGCCTTTAAAGCCCAAAGACCGACAATACGTAAAAGAGTGAGCAGGACTGTGTTCTGATCAAACTTTATTTATGGACACTGGAGTTTGAATTCATATAATTTCACGTGTCACAAAATGTCATTGTCTTCTTGATTTTTTTTCCAACCACTACATGATTCTCAGACCATACAAAGTTAGGAGGCAGCCTGGCTTTGGCCCATGAACTGTAGTTTACTGATCCTGGGTCAAGGTGATCTATGAAGTTAAGTGGCAGAGTCCAGATTCAAAGGAGAAACTGTGCCCCCTCCTGTAGGCTTAAAAGTATAAGCTACTAAAACCACTAATTCCATCTGGTCTATGATATGGATTACTTGACAAAAGTGGCTAGCCTAAATGTTAACTGACACTAACATATAGTAATAATAATAATAATAATAATAAACATAAACAGTACAGAGTGAATTTTTACCTTATTTATTTATTTTTTGGTACGCAGGCCTCTCACTGTTGTGGCCTCTCCCATTGTGGAGCACAGGCTCTGGACACTCAGGCTCAGTGGCCATGGTTCACGGGCCCAGCCACTCCGCGGCACGTGGGATCCTCCCGGACCGGGGCATGAACTCGTGTCCCCTGCATCGGCAGGCGGACTCTCAACCACTGCACCACCTGGGGAGCCCTTTCCAAATCATTTTTATTTTCAAATACCTATTTGCTTTTCTGGACATTAAAGAAGGGTGAAAAGTTTTTGTTTACTTAAAATTTCAAAATAAATCAATAGGCACTATGAACAAAAAGAGACCAATCATAGCAATGTTGAGCCTGAAAATGTTGCTTTTTAATTTTTATGATATGTTTTTAAAGTGAGATAGTACTATAGTAACAAGGGCGTTAAATGCACTTGCTTTTCGTGGGTTTATCTAAACCAGGTAAAATCGAAACCACAACATCACCTGGGTTGATTTCAACACCAGCCCTTGCTGTGCCCGGGGGTCCAGTGGACCCCCCTCTCCACCCTTTGTCCCTGGAGAATCACTGACATAGCTGTTGGCTGTAGGGTTTATCCTCTGCTCGCTGAAATCAGCTACGTGATGAAATGGCCAGGAGGCCGCCGAGGAACAATCGTGCTCCTTTTCCCTAATCACGGACGTTCGCGTCTCTTACACATGAAGTGTTCTGAAGTGAGAGCTTATGCTATTAATAATTTAAGAACAATTAAAGACAGCAAATATTTCTCCTCTTGGGCCTTTGGCAGTGGCTTAGCCAGTTTCAGCGGGTGCTCCTACTAACTGCTGCCTCAACCTTCCTCTAATTATAATGAAAGAATAATCCTCACAAAACCATATTTAAACACAGCGGAATGAGGGCTTTCACAAAACTGTACACACTTCTCCAGCGGTGTACTATAGGGAGGAGGGAAATAAAGATAGATTTGGGGGTACAGTTGTAGCTTGAGAGAGCTGTGTTTAGATAGTCTCCACCTCGGGGTGACTAACTATATTTGATTTCTAGGGCTGCCATAGTAAAGTACCACAGACGGGGTGGCCTGAAACGTATTTTCTCACAGTCCTGGAGGCTGGAAAGTCTAAGATCAAGGTGTCAGCAGTGCTGGTTTCTCCTGAGGCCTCTCTCCTGGGCCTGTGAATGGCTGTCTTCTCCCTGGGTCCCCACATGGTCATCCCTCTGTGTGTGTCTGTGTCCTAATCTCCCCTCTTCTTATAGGAACACCAGTCATATTGGGTCAGGGCCCAACCTAATGGTCTTGTTTTACCTTAATTACTTCCTTAAAGACCCTTCTTCAAATACCATTTGGCATTCTGAAGACTGGGGGTTAGGACTTCAACACATAAATTTTGGGAGAAGGCAATTCAGCCCATAACACCAACTCAGAAGACTGCTATAAATGACTGTGTATAAAGCTGTTTTCCAAATTTAATAATATTTGTTCATTTTGGACCATCCCAGTCCACACCTACCCTCCGCGGCTTTACTGGTGCTGAGTTAACTCCAGTCCCTGCCACAGCCGCTGAACCTCTAACAAACCAGCTTCACGCAGGGGCCTTGGCTGGGGAATGCGTGTCTGCTGTTCTTGATGTTGGGTCTGAGCTTCCTAAGCCCACCCCACCAGCTCCTCCTGGCACACGAAGCGATGGGAAATGCCGCTTGGCCGGGGCTGGCCATCACAGATGTGAATAAGTGCCACTGTGCTTCTCTGTGTTGCTCTAAGAATGGCCCCGAACTACAGAATAGAAAACCTTTCTAGGCGACCAGGTACATGAAAGTCAGCAATCTGCTTTTCTCTTTCCTGAGAAAATGAAAACACATTTCAAAACCCTACCAAAGGCTTTAATTCCGTGTGTGTTAGGCTGAGCCAAGCTGCTTTAAACCCTGTTTCATGGTACTAAGGACTTGAACTAGAGGGATCTGTTATCACATTCACTTCAAATTCTGATAAGGTCTCTAGAATTTGAAAATAGTCTTCAGCCCCTCTATTTGAGCACTGGGCCTGAGACAGCTCTCCTTTTATCTTCCGACTTCAAAGTATAATTTGGGAATAAAGGTTTACTTTCCCGTGAATTCCGAAAGTTCTATACCGTCAGGGACAATGGGCTGACGTCCTTAGGAAAGAATCTCAGACTCTGAACGAACTTGCTTTGGCATCCACACCCTCCCTGGGACGGTGGAAGGGCTACAAGTATTCTGGAGCCCACCTGGCCCCTGGACACTATGGGAAGTTAACTCTTTGGACAGTAGGCATGATGGTGTATTTTCTAAAGAGTCTCTATGTTTGCATCAATTTGAATTTTTTAGTCCCCTAGCCATGAAGCAGCTGTGCCATGACAGGAAGAACACGGTTCGGAGTCAGACACACATGGAACTGTAGCCATGTTTTGTGTGACCTTTGACCTCCCAGACCCTCAGCTCCCTGATTTGGGACATGAGGATACTGTTATCCACCTCACACTCATTTGGGGGATGAGGTAAGAAAAGGGATGTGGCAGTAGCTTATAAATGACAGTGCACTAAAGATGATGTCGGTGGGGCATCTCTCCTGATTCTTCAGTGACTACGTTTCTTTGTTTAAAAACACTTGGTGGCCCCACACCTGGCCCCATGGTGTGGGGCTCCTTCATATCCTGACCTTATTTGGAGCCATTTAAGGAACAATGAAACACACTGCTTTCTATTCTAACAATATCCATTTTTATTCATCAAGTTAACAATATTTCAAGGCAAACTGACTGCCTACCAACCTTGATGATGCCGATTTACTACTACAGATGAAAACCTCAAATGTCTCTTGCTCTTTGGCATTAAATAGTGAGTGGAAGTGGAGCTTTTATTGAGAGTTTTATTACTTTACTTTATGGTCACACGTTTTTATGTGACAGTAAGGCAGCTAAACACACATTAAATAAGCGCTGAGATAACTTGATAATGACCTTCCACAGATTCTTTTCTCCAAGGAGGTCAGTGCCAAAGAAGACGGGAGAACGTGTTAAACGGAGAAAGGAGCCTGACCTAGAAGGGATGAGAGGAAGCAGGAGCCTTTCTTTCAACGTCCAAAACGTTTGTGGGCTGCCCGTGTGTGCCGGGCACTGGTGCACACAGGGTGAAAAGAACTCAGTCTGAGTTTGTCTTCTTTCTCCGACAGAGTCACAACGGAGCCAGAGACAGAGAGCGAGTCTTGAGGGCCTGAGATAAACGCCATCATAAAGACACGGTCAGTGTCTTCTCGCCGGACGGGGATGGGGCACCAGCTGCATGGGGCACGGAGCAGGCCTCATGGTTCCTGTACTCAGGGGAGGAGCTAAGCGGTTGACAAGTAGACAAGAGGAGGAAGGGCATTTCTGAGCCAGGGAACAACATGTGAGAAGGCACGGCGGTGTGACAGAGAAGGCCTCGATGATGTGCTCGGGGAGGGGGGCAAGGTCCAAGGTGACCGAAATGTAAGCTTCCGGGGAGGAGCTGGCCAGCGGCGGGGGTCCTGAACATAGAGACCCCACAGGCCTCCCTAAAGCCCCTGATTCTAACCCCCGCACAGGGAACTCTCTATGTACTTGACCCTCGTTTGCACTCAAGCGCTGGTGCAGGGCAGCTGCTCCTTGGAGGCCCTCTGGCAGCTCAGGGGGTCAGTACAGGAGGAACAGGATGCTGTATCAGACAGAGGAACAGGTGGGTATCAGACTGATAGCCTCACACTCTGACTGATGTAACTGCTCCTTTGGTGAAAAACCTTATCACCTGCTGCTCATTAGATGTCAATCCAGACTCTGAACGACATGGATTCATCCACTAAATATCTGTTGAGAGCCCACACTGGGCAGGTGCTGTGTGTCCATCAGTGAACAAGACAGGCGTTAGTCCCGAAGATGTGAGGCTTCCCGTGTTGCCGAGAGATCAGACGGTTAAAAAGTAACCCTACGGGGGCTTCCCTGGTGGCGCAGTGGTTGAGAGTCCGCCTGCCGATGCAGGGGACGCGGGTTCGTGCCCCAGTCCGGGAATATCCCACATGCTGCGGAGCAGCTGGGCCCGTGAGCCATGGCCACTGAGCCTGCGTGTCCGGAGCCTGTGCTCTGCAACGGGAGAGGCCACAACAGTGAGAGGCCCGCGTACCTCAAAAAAAAAAAAAAAAAGGAACCCTACGGGAATGCACGGTTCCCTCTCCCAGAGCCCAGAGCTCAGGGCAAGCCCCTGGGGAAGGGACCTGCAGGAGAGGTGGGGGCGGGGGCACCTCCCCCATGGTCCTTCCTGGCAGGAAGGAGCAGCATTTGGTAAATGAACAAAGTACAACAGGGCTGAAATGGAGGCAGCACGAGCCAGGGGAGCTGACGGAGAGGAGGACAGAGCCCGAGGGTGGGGTCCCGGGAGCCGGCTGGTCTTCACTCCTGTTCCCCGAGTGCCTCCAATGGCCCCGCATGGCCAAGGAGAAGGACAAAACGCCCTGCCTTCCCAGAGCAGAGAAAGATCAACGCACAACACGTGAGGGCTGATGGAGAGAGATGAGGCCTGGAAGGGCCGGGAGAGCTGGGTGGCTGCAGGGTGAGGAGTTGTATTTTACCGTCTTCCTACTTTTGCTTAGACTTGGTATGATCACATTGTACTTCAATGAGATCTCTGACTACAGGACAGAGCAGCCCTGGAGGGGAGCAAAGGGCACCTAGGATGATGAACAGGAAGGATGCACGGAGCGCCGGAGTGCGGGTGGGGCGACTGAGGCCAGTGCAGCCGCTGCGCACATAACCCAGACAGACCTCCTGGACCCGGGGCTTTTAGGACCAAGAATGGGTAGGATGCACTGAGTGGTTTGGTGTAGGGGGTGCAGAGCCAAGGGTGAGTCATAGGTTTCTGGCTGGAAGGAGTGGGCAGTTCATGGAATTATTTACTGAACTAAGGGACATGGGCAGAGGAACATTTATCTGGGGGGAGAGGTAAGAGAGAAGAGGCTGGGGGTGGGGGGAAAGGAAGATGCTCAGTGTTTTAGGGAAGCAGAGTTGAAGGTGCCCAGGGCATCCAGGTGGGGTGGCCGCGCCTGGAGCTCCCTCCAAGCTGGCTGAGGACAGGGACGTGGGGACCCAGGCACACTCCCAGGAGTGATAGCTCCAGGGTGGAAGACCTGTTCCCCGCCCTGCAGTCTGCCTCCACCTGGAAGAGGAAATGGGTCCAAAGCTGCTTCAACTGAAATGCCAGTGCAGCCCACTTGACACCTCCTAAATCCCCATCACAGCGTTCCCTGCGCCAGCTGCTGCAAGGTGACAAGGGGTCACTAACCACAGCACCAAGACCCTGGAGCCTGTGACTTCCCATTCTCCTTTTTTATTTTATATTTCACTTCTGCTACTAATTATTTGAAATGATATCATTTTCTGAGCATAAACTGCTGAAAAAAGATAAGTAATGCAAATATATTATAGGCTCTACACTTTCTCTGGAAAAAGAAGGTTTAACATAAATATTTTTCATTTGAACTAATAAACACATCACGTAACATGTTAGCTATCTGTCTCAAATGAAATACCATAGATTCATAATCTGTCCAAAAGAGTAGCTTAGGTTTACCTTTCTGAACCTGTTATTTAAATGTTTCCAATGGTGCCCAAGTGGTAAACTTATTAGGAAGAATTGTAATTGCTAACTGTCGGTATTTCTGCTTCCCAAATCCCTAATAATTTAAAATATAGTGACCTCTATTACTGATTTCTTTAGAAATCATTCTCAGAAGTTGTGCGGTTCTTGGAACGTTTGTGTGTTTTATATACTTAGAGTTAGATAAAGGTGGCCAGAGAAGGAAGCTACAACAGTGGCAGGGCCTCTGTCTGTTGGATCCAGATCATCTGCAGAAATCACCTCTCTGGCCTCACTTTTGTTTTCACTTTGGCTACAGCGAGAGCTTCAATACCACGGTGGAATCAATAACCAGCTTATAGACAGGTCACCCAGATAACATTCTTTTCTCTGCCACGGGCCTGGGGCTCAGTGAAAACCCAGGCGCAGAGCCCAGGGCCACGTTCTGTCAGCTTCTATGGTGAGGCTTTGTTTTTAAAAAGTAGCTATAGGCAGTTCTGAGGTGGAGAGATGTGTCTTTGTTTTCAAAAAATTATGAAACCATATTGGAATTTATATGAAAGATGACTGTGTCATCTGCTCATAGACCCTTCATAACAGTCAAAATCCTAACCTTACTATTATGATATCAACCTTTTTAATAACTGAAGCTGAGATGTGATCGGTATGCTAGAAGGGTCAGGAATACTATTGATAAAATATAGAAGAGTTACGATTTCTACTACAAAGTAGTACTACAAAGAAATTATTTCAAAAGAGAAAAAGATACATGCTACCATGTAAAAACAAGACGAGCTATACCAACATACACCTAATAAGTGAGCAGCATGGCCTTGCTAATGTGCCAGAGTTTCAATGAGGGCAAAAACCTTCAACAGGACCACCTTGCTAAGTCTGCACACCCTACCAGCTATGAGGCATATTAATATCTGTGGGTCGAACAGAGCCCCACTTTATAATGTAAAATACATCAGCACCCGGCCTCAGAATGGCAGCAGTCAGCAAACACAGAAATCAAGAAATAACAGGGAAGGCCAACCGATCTCACTTTGTAGTTCTTAGAAGGGTGAGAGCTCAGTGAGCCTGGCTGATAATGATCTCTTACTCCTCCAAGCATCTCTTAGTGCTGAATCACCCTGTCAGGTTACAGCTCTGCACTCTCTACAACTAACCACCTCACTCAGCTTATGTCAACTCTATCTGGTTCTCTCTTGAAATGAGGAATTCTTATTGTCTCATTACATCCTTAAATCAACTCTAAACCCGGGCTGTGGGCTGTACTCACAGAGCCCCGTTTTGTGGTGAGGGGCAAAGCAGAGTGAGCTGATTGACCCAAGGGCTGGCTCTGAAAGCAGCTTCTGCAACTGTGCACTTGTGTAAACGGACTCCCTGTGCCCTTGTGCAAACAGACTCACTGTCCACTTGCGTAAATAGATTCACTGTGCACTTGTGTTAAGTCGCTTCGCTTATCCAGGTCTCAATTTCCTACTCATCAAAAGGTAGAAGTCAGATGACATTATAAAGAACTAACTTTTTTTTCTTCTAAGTACATACATCAAGAACTTTGAAGGGTCTGAGACTTTACCCAACTTTCAAATTAACGAGTTGCCTGCCCCAGTTTCATGTACGTTAGCAGAAGACATGAGATTCTTGGGTCAGAGATGAAGGACTTCATTACTGACAAGTGGCATGAGCTTCAAGCTTCTCTCATCACCCCTTGTCCCCAAAGTTCCATGAGGGCAACAGTGAGGGGCCAGGCTGTGCTACCCACGCAGTAGGTTTGTGTTACGCCTGAGGGACCCTGAGCTCAGGGAATCCAAATCTCTTACTTGGCTATAAGCACACCTGTTTGTCCTTTGCTCCAGAGAGAGGCATTTATTATACTGAACAGGAAGACAGCCTGCCCTCTGCTTCAGAAGCAGGCGCTGCCTCTGTCTCCCGCAGCTGTTCGCTATACCAGCATCCTTAAAAAGATAGCCCAGAACA
This sequence comes from Stenella coeruleoalba, assembly GCF_951394435.1. NCBI lineage: Eukaryota > Metazoa > Chordata > Mammalia > Artiodactyla > Delphinidae > Stenella > Stenella coeruleoalba. The sequence goes on along the minus strand of NC_137160.1, from coordinate 58,862,535 downwards.
AAGACCATCAGTGCTTCCACTGGTAAAATGTGCAGAAGCGTGAGAAACCTATGGAGAACGGCATCCCAACAGCCTCTAAACAACTCAGGTGTTATACATTTCTCTCATTATAAGTGGAGTCAAGGTTAGAGACACACTCAGTATGAAAAATAGATTTCCAACTGATCCCAAGGGTGAATTCTACTAGTATCCTGCTAAAAATCAATCATCTTAAAAAAATAAAAATAAAAAGCAAGTTTCTTTGCAGATCTCAATTTTGATTCATACAGAGTACTAACAACCTTGAACACATTTATTCAAGATCGGGAATAAACCTTACCCAATTTTTCAATAGTTATTTAGTTCTCCACACCTTGTAGCTTAGGTATGGCTCATCCCATCCATAGACCCAAGCATATATCTTTTTCTTTCTTTTATTTTAGAGCAGTTTTAGACTCACAGCAAAATTTAGGCAGCAAGTACAGAGCTTTCCCATATGCCTCTTGCCCTATACAAGCACAGCCTCCCCACTATCAACTTACCCCACCAGATGGGACATTTGTTGCCACTGATGAACCTACATGAACAGGACATTATCACCCAGAGTCCACTGATTACATTAGGGTTCACTGTTCGTGTCCTACTTGCTATGGGTTTGGACAAATGTACAGTGGCATGTACCCACCATTACAGTATCAAACAGAATATTTCTACCGCCCTAAAAATCCTCTCGGCATCTCCCTCCCTCCCACCCTCCCTATCCCACCCCTCTAGGTGGTCACAAAGCACCGAGCTGGTCTCCCTGTGCTATGCGGCTGCTTCCCACTAGCTATCTGTTTTACGTTTGGTAGTGTACCATTGTAAAACAATTATACTCCAATAAAGATGTAAAAAAAATGAAAAATAAAAATAAATATAAAAAAATGAAAAAAAAATCCCCTCTGTTCTGCCTCATCACTCCCTCCCTTCTACCTCCTGGCAACCACTGATCTTTTTACTGTCTCCATAGTTTTGCCTTTTCTAGAATGTCACACAGTAGGAATTGTACATACGTAGCCTTTCCGTATTAGCTACCTTCACTTGGTAATATGCATTTAAATTTCCTTCATATATTTTCATGACTTGATAGCTCATTTCTCTTTAGCGCTGAATAATATTCACTTGCCTGGATGGACTACAGGTTATTTGTCCAATCACCTACCAAGGGAGATCCTGGTTGCTTACAAGTTTTGGAACTATGAATAAAGCTGCTATAAACATCCTTGGGCGGGTTTTTGGGTGGACATAAGTTTATCACTTCTTTGGGTAAATATCAATGAGCACTCCTGCTGGATTGTGTGGTAATATACTTCTAGTTTTGTAAGAAAGTGTGGAGCTGTATTCCAGAGTGGCGGCACCATTTTGCATTCCCATCAGCACTGAATGAGAGTTCCTGTTGCTCCACATCCTCACCAGCAGGTGGTGGTGTCAGTGTTCTGGATTTTGGACATTCTAATAGGTGTCTAGTGCAAGACTGCATCTTTATTGCTCCAAGTCAGTCTCAACCAGCAACTCAGCATCACTTGGGAATTTGGTAGAAATGTAACTTGCTGAGCCCAACCCCAAACCTACTGAATCATAAACTCTGGAGTGGGATCCAGCAATCTTTTAAAAGCCTTCCAGGTGATTCTGATGTATACCACCAACATCATCAAAGTACATTAACATTTGGGAATAAGGACACTAAGTAAATCAGCTCAAAAAAAATTTACTGGTTGTTATTATTGGTCCTAAGTTGGCCTAACAGATTGAAAGAAAGGAGTTATATTCTAGGTTTGGGAAAGGTTCTCTCCCCCTCCAATAGCTATGAACAAAGCATGTTTTCCCCATGGCCATGAAGAGGACCATCTTTGGGTTGGAGCTGACACAGAAGAGGTTTGGAAGGATCTCATGTCCCTGGTAATATTACTGAGCCACTAAATCAACAAACTGCAAAGTGTGACTTATCTATGGGCTTCCTCTTACTCCAAGTTGATACATTTCCTTTCTGGTTAGTTTGTATGAGTAGGCTTTATGTTACTTGCAGCCCAAAGCATCCTGATTAAAACAATTTATTTCTAAAGTTCCTCTGTGCCCTAATGTTTATGTTTCCTTTTAGAACCTCCTCCCTACAGCTATCCTGGGACTCTCTGCAAGCTTTTGTCCAGATAAATATGTGCGTGTGCTGCAAAACAAACGGACGACTTTATAGATTAAAACTGTGTCCATGAGGGCCAGTGCTCATGTGTTCTACCACTGTGTCCTCCATGCCTAGGAGAGTGGTTATCAAATAAGAAGGTCTCCATAAATAGTTGCTGAATAAAGGAAGGATAGGAGGAAGAGAGGGACCATAGGGAGGGGGGAACCAAAATGACGTGTGGAGGGTATTTTAACTCAGTTATGTCTACTCAGCTTTCCCACTGGCTATCCTTTTAGCTGGTTCCCCTGGGGTTGTTTGATGCCTGCTGCATTCCTGGATGCCACATCACATAACATCCGAAGGCGAAAAAGGACTCTTTCTCCTTGTACGTCATTAAAAAGCAAAGGAACCTTTTCCAGAAGCCTCCCCAGCCCTGTGGTCTTCTTTGAATGTCTTTTGGACCAGAATTTCACTGGTTGAAGACTGAAGTATGAAAATTAACGATCTTTAAAATATTCAAAGAAAATGTGGAAGTACGTTCTAAAACAAGACTGGAAAACAAGCCGCTGGAAAAATAACAGTTTGATTAGTAAAAGTGACTGCATATCTCACCATCTACCTAGAATAAATATATTTAGATTGATTTAAATTCTAGTGATAATTTAATCATATATTAAGATATATGGATAGTTCTAAAGGCTATGATTGACAGATTTAACTATACAAAATGTATACATTTCTCTTCAACAAAATGTATCATGAATAAAGTCAAAAGACAAATGGTAGAATGAGGGAAAATATTTAGAAAACATATAACAGACAAGTAGTTAATAACCCTACTATATAAAAGACTCCTACAAATTGAAAAGGAAAAGATTGTAATAGCATCCTAAAGATAGAAATAGATAACGTGATGATTAAAAATAAGGTCAACCAAAACCTATGGGATGCAGCAAAAGCAGTTCTAAGAGGGAATTTACAGCAATACAATCCTACCTCAAGAAACATCTCAAATAAACAACCCAAACTTACACCAAAAGCAATTAGAGAAGGAAGAACAAGAAACCCCAAAGTTAGCAGAAGGAAAGAAATCATAAAGATCAGATTAGAAATAAATGAAAAAGAAATGAAGGAAACGATAGCAAAGATCAATAAAACTAAAAGCTGGGTCTTTGAGAAGATAAACAAAATTGATAAACCATTAGCCAGACTCATCAAGAAAAAAAGGGAGAAGACTCAAGTCAACAGAATTAGAAATGAAAAAGGAGAAGTAACAACTGACATTGCAGAAATACTAAGGATCATGAGAGATTACTACAAGCAACTCTATGCTAAAAATATGCACAACCTGGAAGAAATGGACAAATCCTTAGAAAAGCAAAACCTTCCAAGACTGAACCAGAAAGAAACAGAAAATATAAACAGACCAATCACAAGCACTGAAATTAAAACTGTGATTTAAAAACTTCCAACAAACAAAAGCCCAGGACCAGATGGCTTCACAGGTGAATTCTATCAAACATTTAGAGAAGAGCTAACACCTATTCTTCTCAAACTCTTCCAAAATATAGCAGAGGGAGGAACACTGCCAAACTCATTCTACGAGGCCACCATCACCCTGATACCAAAACCAGACAAAGATGTCACAAAAAAAGAAAACTACAGGCCAATATCTCTGAGGAACATAGATGCAAAAATCCTCAACAAAATACTAGCAAACAGAAGCCAGCAGCACATTAAAAGGATCATACACCATGCTCAAGTGGGGTTTAGCCCAGGAATGCAAGGATTCTTCAATATACGCACATCAATCAATGTGATACACCATATTAACAAACAGAAGAATAAAAACCATATGATCATCTCAATAGATGCAGAAAAAGCTTTCGACAAAATTCAACACCCATTTATGATAAAAACCCTCCAGAAAGTGGGCATAGAGAGTACTTACCTCAATATAATAAAGGCCATATATGACAAACCCACAGGCAAAATTGTTCTCAATGGTGAGAAACTGAAAGCATTTCCTCTAAGATCAGGAACAAGACAAGGTTGCCCACTCTCACCGCTCTTATTCAACATAGTTTTGGAAGTTTTAGCCACAGCAATCAGAGAAGAAAAGGAAATAAAAGGAATTCAAATCGGAAAAGAAGAAGTAAAGCTGTCACTGTTTGCAGATGACATGATACTATACATAGAGAATCCTAAAGATGCTACCAGAAAACTACTAGAGCTAATCAATGAATTTGGTAAAGTAGCAGGATACAAAATTTATGCACGGAAATCTCTGGCATTCCTATACACTAATGTTGAAAAATCTGAAAGTGAAATCAAGAAAACACTCCCATTTACCACTGCAACAAAAAGAATAAAATATCTAGGAATAAGCTTACCTAAGGAGACAAGAGACCTGTATGCAGAAAATTATAAGACACTGATGAAAGAAATTAAAGATGATACAAATACATGGAGAGATATACCATGTTCTTGGATTGGAAGAATCAACATTGTGAAAATGACTCTATTACCCAAAGCAATCTACAGATTCAATGCAATCCCTATCAAACTACCACTGGCATTTTTCACAGAACTAGAACAAAAAATTTCACAATTTGTATGGAAACACAAAAGACCCCGAATAACCAAAGCAATCTTGAGAACGAAAAATGGAGCTGGAGGAATCAGGCTCCCTGACTTCAGACTATACTACAAAGCTACAGTAATCAAGACAGTATGCTACTGGCACAAAAACAGAAAGACAGATCAATGGAACAGGATAGAAAGCCCAGAGATAAACCCATGCACATATGGTCACCTTATCTTTGATAAGAGGCAGGAATGTACAGTGGAGAAAGGACAGCCTCTTCAATAAGTGGTGCTGGGAAAACTGGACAGGTACATGTAAAAGTATGAGATTAGATCACTCCCTAACACCATACACAAAAATAAGCTCAAAATGGATTAAAGACCTAAAGGTAAGGCCAGAAACTATCAAACTCTTAGAGGAAAACTTAGGCAGAACACTCTATGACATAAATCACAGCGAGATTCTTTTTGACCCACCTCCTAGAGAAATGGAAATAAAAATAAACAAATGGGACCTAATGAAACTTCAAAGCTTTTGCACAGCAAAGGAAACCATAAACAAGACCAAAAGACAACCCTCAGAATGGGAGAAAACATTTGCAAATGAAGTAACTGACAAAAGATTAATCTCCAAGATTTATAAGCAGCTCATGCAGCTCAATAACAAAAAAACAAACAACCGAATCCAAAAATGGGCAGAAGACCTAAATAGACATTTCTCCAAAGAAGATATACAGACTGCCAACAAACACATGAAAGAATGCTCAACATCATTAATCATTAGAGAAATGCAAATCAAAACTACAATGAGATATCATCTCACACCAGTCAGAATGGCCATCACCAAAAAATCTAGAAACAATAAATGCTGGAGAGGGTGTGGAGAAAAGGGAACACTTGCCCTGCTGGTGGGAACGTGAATTGGTACAGCCACTATGGAGAACAGTATGGAGGTTCCTTAAAAAACTACAAATAGAACTACCATATGACCCAGCAGTCCCACTACTGGGAATATACCCTGAGAAAACCATAATTCAAAAAGAGTCACGTATCAAAATGTTCATTGCAGCTCTATTTACAATAGCCAGGAGATGGAAACAACCTAAGTGTCCATCATCGGATGACTGGATAAAGAAGATGTGGCACATATATACAATGGAATATTACTCAGCCATAAAGAGAAACGAAATTGAGCTATTTGTAATGAGGTGGATGCACCTAGAGTCTGTCATACAGAGTGAAGTAAGTCAGAAGGAGAAAGAGAAATATTGTATGCTAACACACATATATGGAATTTAAGAGAGAAAAATGTCATGAAGAACCTAGGGATAAGACAGGAATAAAGACACAGACCTACTAGAGAATGGACTTGAGGATATGAGGAGGGGGAAGGGTAAGCTCTGACAAAGCGAGAGAGTGGCATGGACATATATACACTACCAAACGTAAAACAGATAGCTAGTGGGAAGCGGCCGCATAGCACAGGGAGATCAGCTCGGTGCTTTGTGACCACCTAGAAGCGTGGGATTGGGAGGGAGGGAGACACAAGAGAGAAGAGATATGGGAACATATGTATATGTATAACTGATTCACTTTGTTATAAAGCAGAAACTAACACACCATTTTAAAGCAATTATACTCCAATAAAGATGTAAAAAAAAAAAGGGCAAAGGGCTGAATAATTAGGGTATCCATATTTCATAATAATAAGTCGCTACTACTAAGAGTGAGTTAAAGATATATAAGTATTGCACTGGACTCCAGCCACTAAAGAGATGTTCAGAGAGTACTGACTGATGTGAAATCAAACTGCAGAACCTTACGTACAATATAATATCACATTGTTAGAACTAGTAAGTAAGAGACTTGGGACATAGATTGATATTTATATGTCTAAATGGGCATAGAGAGAGATGTGCAAAGATAAACACCCAAGTATTATCCCCAAGAAAGGTACTGCAAGAAAGATGAGGAAATCTATGACCTTCTTCACTATATATTTCCGTAATTTTTGCCTTCTTATATGGTACCTATGAATTCAGTAATTAAAATAGACCAACAAGCTACAAACATTAACAAATGTTACGTATGATGAATTCATGATCCAACTTAAGAGCAATATAGTCCAGCTAAAGAATAGTAAATATGTAACAATATATAACACCTAACGGAAATATATGTTAATACCTGTATCTTTTCTACTGCTAATATATGCTAGAAAGAGTTTTCAATGCCAGCTATAAATCCATGTCTATAGTCACTTGTCTAGATCTGTAAGAAAGAAATATTGCTATTTGGTCAATAGAAATATTTTACCTGAGTAGATTATATTACTTACATTACTCATTCTACAAAGGTAATAACATGGATGGAAGATCAGCAATCTTGATCTCAAACTGTTCTATTATTTTTCTTATTTTAATAATAGGTATAACCATACTTCCTAATAAAATTTCTGCTATTTGTAGTTTTAATTTCATTTATATGCATTATTCATTTTTAAAGCTTTCTATTCACTCAAAATTTATTCTAATAGGTAATGCAATTACCGGTTCTTTGTATTCTTAAAATTAATTTATAACAATATTACCCAAACACAGGAATGTGGTTAACCCTCATAAACTAAAATTGTGACATATCATCAAGCTTTCATAATCTGTTGTTATCACTCTGCAAGTTTTAGCTCTCATTTATTTTACTTCTTTTTAATTTAGTTTGTAACAACGGGAGCGACATTACCCTTACAGATGAAGCAGGCAAGTTCTAATCGGAGCCCAAATGCCACTGAATGTGTTCCAATGAGTTATCCATCCACATTAAAGAGGACAAATGAGCTGAGAGCTGGTGTGATAAGAGGAGGACGAATCTGAGCCTGCCTAGGCAAGATGGATAGAAGCACACGGGACCTATGAGGTCAAAGATAAAATCCATCTATTTCCCAATTTGTGAAATTGGATTTGCTGCGTTTGAGGCACAAACCCAGAGCGAACCTGGCGAGTTAAGGGTGCGTGAACTTTTCCTGAAATGTCCTGAAGACAAAGGTCATACTGAGACTAATTCTTTCTGCTCTCGGGTCAGGGGCTCAGAAGCCAGGTAGAGCCTGTCTCAGAAGCAGTCCACAGGGGAAGAATTTACCTGTGCACACTTCAGTCCCTTATATCCACAGCATCAGGACCCTCACCTCCAATCTCATTCCATGAGGGTCTTATATACCTTCCTGATGTCTGCAGGTAAATGGGCAAAGGGGAAGACATCCGCCAGGATGCCTCCATCACAGTGAGAGGCTGCCTTACTGCTCTAATCACGCTGTGCTTCTCAGGCTTTGGGTGTTAACTGCAAACTCAGAGGTGTTAGGGCCTGGGGCAGTGCTCTTCCAAGGGCTAATATGTCAAAAACACTCACTGGGTCACTAATAATGGCAACCACCACTGCAGACTGATGCCTCAAACGTGAATAAAGCCTTCACAGTTATCCTATTTCTTTGCCACCCTTCAGGGACTTTGGGTCACTGTGCTTTTTCCCAACAACATGGGAAGAGTCAAAAATGCACCGTTTTCCCAGGTTCCAGTGAATATTGCAACAGCTTTTGACATTAGCTTGAGGACGTACATCTATTTTTTGTTTTACTTAAAGCAATTTGGTGAGTGGGTCAGCCAAAACCCATCTGACCAGCTTAAATGTCCTATTGGAAGATTTTGCCATAATAGTGTGTATCCTCAGTCGCAATAAGTGTATTCGTTTTATCAGAATTTGCTAGCAGACCTATTGGGTTTTCCTCAACACAGTATGTAAAGATCCGAACAAACTTGTTGGCCAACCCGATACTCAGACTTCAGAGTGACCCAAGTTCTCTGCTAACCATTTCTCATGCATTTAGCACATTTAATTCTCCCAACAGCTCTATGAAGAAGGTGCTGGTATTGGTAGAAAACAGACTAGAATTATTAGAAACTTAGGTTCCTAGGTTTAGTAATTTGTTGAGATATTTTTTAGCTGTTAGTGTCAGCGTCAGCACTCACCCCAAGTCAGGCAGACTTTAAAGTGAAAGAAGTTAACCAATGGACATTGTCTTCTCTGAATATGTCCGAAATATTCACAAAGGCAATTTAGAATGTTCAGTCCTGCCCTGAGTCTTAACAAAAACCCTAAATAAGCAGTGCATGTTGATTATGCAGAGGACCCAGTCTATGAGAAATGCTTACATAGAGACCACAAAATAGACGTCTACTGAATCATAAGTTTGAGAAGGAACTAAGGCATTTGCTCTAATAAAAATTAAAAATTTCATTCTCAGTACTAAATTTTTTTTTTAAATATATAAGCGATTTGGGGAAAGATTTAGATGACCCAGGGTCTCTTTAAAAACTGCCCAGGTTAAGATTTAGTGGGTGTCTTCCTCTTTCTAGAAGATACTGCTGTGGGAAGCAGAAGCATCCTTAAGCCTTCTGGTGGCCTTAGGCTCACTCAGCACGCTGAAGTCGGTACTTAATAGGGGACTAATCCTGACCACAAGCATGTTTCTCTATGACAGCAAAGCCCCTCTGACAGAGACTGATGGGATCCGAGCACTAGAACCAGGAATTTGGTCAAGTGCTTCATTGATAAGACATACAAAATGCAGCCCAGCGGGTTCTGCGATTTTCTTCAGTGTCAAATGGCCCATCAGAGGTACGGCCGGGGGAAGCCACAGCCACTGACTGATAATCCCTGGATCTCTCTCTTAAATTTCTTTCCCTCCTCAGTGCGTTCAAAGCTACACAGGGAGCTGCCTACAACGGCTTCAACCTCACACCTAGAAGTCTGTTAGCAATGCTCACTCTTCACCGTCAAGGGGCCTGCTTGGCACCTTCTAGAACTATCAGGGCACTTAAAGAGTCACAGAGGCAGGATAACGAGGACTCTGAAAGCAACCACCTCCATCTGTCTGGTCTTCCTAGAGGCCTTTCCAAACCTCTCATACAGAGTTGCCCCAATAGTTCTAACCCTATCCCCCTCCTACCCCCCCATGGCCTTAGGGCTCAGACACGAGGAAAGTGCTGACTCAGTGTTTAAAGGCAGGGTTTCAGGTTTGGGTATTACAGCCTCTGGGGCACGAAAGCTGTAAGGCAGGGACTGAATATATTATAATAAAAAAGGTGCCACATTGCTGCTCTGCACCTGTCCTCCGCCCAATTGCGATGCACTACCCAATGCCATGTATTTACATCTGCAGACTAATAGGGCAGATGCTTTTTAATACCCTTTTAATGTTTATAATTAAGAAAGGTTCTTACAAATGTATGGACACCAAGGGGGGAAAGCAGGGTGGAGGGGAGGATGAACTGGGAGATTGGGATTGACATATATACACTAATATGTATAATATAGATAACTAATAAGAACCTGCTGTATAAAAAAATAAATAAAATTAAATTAAAGAAAAAAAAGAAAGGTTTTAATGGTTTAATGTGTTGGAAATGCATTAAAAAAAACCTGTTGCCCTTTGGCAGAGCTCTTTTAGAATTAGAATTACCACACTTTAATTTTTTTCCCTGGTAAATAAACTTAAATGAAAAATAAATTATGTTCCATCCAATGAGGTCTTGGCCTGTATTCATTCTGAATCTCAGCCTTTGTCAGGTCTTAGATGGGCTCCCACCTGCCCCCCCGTGCCCATGGGTGATCTGTGAGGGTCCAGAGACGTACTGCAATGCCAGCAACAGTTCTGTACAGAAAAGAAAAATCTGGCTACCCCTGATTTAGGAAGAACACAAATCAAGTTTTGACAGGGTTTAAATTCAGATCAGACCCATCCCAACCAGACTGTCTGTTTTGCCCCCACAAGAGGAATGAAGAATAATAAATAAATAGACACAGAGAGGTCGGCCTTCAGTGGAATGCAGGTATCACGCAATTTGGGCTTCATGGAAGGCCCTGTTGCCAAGAAACCCATCACTTTCCATTTCCCATATGCGAATCCCATTCAAGAGTATTTAAAACGATTGGGATAGACATATACACATTACTATATATAAAATAGATAACGGATGAGAACCTACTATATAGCACAGGGAACTCTACTCAGTATATACTGTGTATGGCCTATATGGGAAAAGAATCTAAAAAAGAGTGGATATATGTATATGTATAATTGATTCACTTTGCTGTACACCTGAAACTAACACAACATTGTAAATCAACTGTACTCCAATAAAAATTAAAGATAAAACAAGTCACTCCTGTGTCACATTTAGCAAACATGGTGAATTAATACTCCAAAACCAATATTAACCTAAATCTAGTGAGATTTAGACTAGGCCTGGTAGGACTGCGTGTGTTGCTACATAAAGCATGTTAAAGATGGTCTCAGGGTATACGGTAAGAGACATCACGGAACATTAACTTGTAGTTAATGGAACATTCCCCACGGCCATCCAAGCATGTGGCAAAGGCAGGAGAGAGCTACACAAATACATCTGTTCTAGGGCAGCAGTACGACCACCATCGCAAACAACAGGAGATGCACAGAAATGTACACCACCACAGGCTGAGCATAAATTCACTCTCTCACAGGCCACAGAGCAATGGAAGGTGAAGTGACTTGAGGTAGATGAAAAGTATGGCCCATCTCTCATGTCACTGCAAGTAGGATAGACAAGGTAGCTGTAACTGTGTTTATCAAATCCCAAGTAGAACAAAAATGCATTTTAATGTAACACATAATCGAAGTTCTTATTACAGTCACAGAAAAGGTTCTAACTAGGCATATACAGAACAAATATATACCTCTCTACAAACATAAAATGTACCCCCCCTTACTAGTTTGAAAGAATAGTTCATTATTTTAAAAAAACCCTCCAATTTCTTATCTCATTCGTTATTCTTGACAAACAGAAGGCTGTCTGTTGATGGGATGGCTGTACCATCCTGAGGCAGCACTTATATGCATATACTTGAACTCTCTGGAAGCACAGCATTACCACCTGCTCTAGGAGGTAAGATTTCCACAAGTCAGAAAGATAAAACGTTTTTAAACTTCGAGAATTATTCATTGAAAACCAATGCAATTGCTTAAAGTCTCAAAGGGGTTTACAAAGAATCCCATAAACTAAGTATACACCATACAACATTATCAGAGTAATTACCAAGGTGCAATCACACGTGCTACAACATGGATCAACCTTGAAGACGCTGTGCTAAGTGAGTAAGTCAGGCACGAAAGGACAAATTCTGAATGATTCCACTTACATGAGGGACCTCGAGCCATCAAGCTCATAGAGACAGAAAGTAGATCGGGGGTTGCCGGGGGGCAGTGGGGGGAAGGGGTATGGAGTTTCAGTTTTGCAAAATGAAAAGGTCTTAGAGGTTGACTGAGCGTGCGGAACGCCACTGAACTGTACATTTAGAAATGGTTAAGAAGGTAAATTTTATGTTAGGTTATTTTAGCACGATTAGAAATAAAAAATAATCTAATAAAAAAAAATCCTACCTTTCCATTCTCTATCTCTTTCTCTATTTCTCTTCACAGCATTTAATGTATTATATATGTGTGTGCATGTAATATACATATATTTATATATACAAGCACGTACATATATTTATTTATTTATTGCCTGTACAATTCCTCCCTCCAATACCCCCAAATATATCAGCTCTGAAGGCCAGATCTCGTCTTGTTGCTCTGCCCTTAGGGCCTGGAACAGTGCCTTACAAATATGGGTGCTTAACAAATTTCTTATGCATAGAATTTTTAAACAGTGCAATCGTTCTTTTTTCAAATGTTTTTAGTTATATTAATTCTAAAGAACACATTTCAGTTCAGCTTCTTCTCACTCTCACCAATCCTAATTGTTAAGTCATTAGTTTACCATCATCCTGTTTTAACTCCTGGTGCCAGTTATTAGCAAGCCACTTAGCCACAGTTAAACAATACCCAGGATACATAAAAAGCGATATCCCCAAATAAGCACTTAAAAAGTCCACTGTGAAAATCAAGCTAACAGCATCACCCATTTCTCTTTTTCAAGTAGCTACCAGTTAATGACTTGTGATATACAGGCTGCACATAGTTATAAGGATATAAGATATAATAGAAAACACAAACTAAATTGCATTTTGCTTCACTGGATACTGAAATAATTTCAGCTCTCTGAGGTTTCCCAACTATAGCTGAAATGCAAAGTTGAAAAATAAGTAGATATGTGTATAAATCTTCAAAGTAGCTCCTGACTATAACCATTTTTAATATCCCATGTCGGCAGGGCCTTTTCTCATGTTTAAAATACCTTTACAGATAATGTCTAACCCGATCTTCAAAAACACCTTTGATATTATCAGGGCAGGTGTCGAGGGCTCCTATCTGGAGAATCAGAGAAGCCAAGTGATTTGATCAGGGTCACACGTGCAAGAGCCTGTGCATATATCTGAAAATAATTTTCAGAAGCATAAGAAGCAAGAGGTCTGGCAGTGTGCTCCCGTACGATTCTTGAAAGAAATATGACCAGGTGATGAGATCGCATATACAAGCCACACATGAAAATCAATTCCAGGGCACAGAGATGGGTCATAAACAGTGATCTTTCCATTTCAATGCATGAAACGAAATACGGTTTCGTGGGTGTCACCACAGCGTGACAGGACAGGCCCCATGGGTGCAGCACCGAAATGAAAACAGAGCTTGTCCAAAAGAAATAGATTTGATAGAAAAAGAATCAGAGAATGGCGTCTGGCATGGATGCAATGCCCAACTGCAGGGGATTCTCTGAGTCCAAATATAAAACTGTATCCCTCCGATTTTCGATTTACCAGATAAGTAATCTCAGGCAACAAAATCAGGTTGCCAACATCTAATTCTTTTGAATGAAAATGTTAAAAGATAATTTTTTTTTCGCCACGGGCAGTTAACTTGTATTGACTACTTGTGACGTGTAAGGTTCTGTCCTAGGCATCTTACATGCACATTAGCTCCTTCAGGCTTCACAGCCACACTAGGAGATACAACACTATTATTATCACCCCTGTTTCATAGATAAGACAAAAGAAACTCAGAAAAGGTACGAAGTCTTCCTAAGGTCACATGTCTAGCTCCGTGCAGAGCCAGGACTCAAACGCAGGCAGCCTGGTACCAGAGCCCAAATTCTCAACTGCTGACTCCAGCTGTAGTATCCTCAGGCACTGGCATCTCAAGAAAGTGATATTTTAGCATAAAACCAGGCTGGAAGCTCAGAATAAGAGTCAGTCTTTCAAATTTAACCTGTTTAGCTGTATGAAAAACTCACTGGTTTTCCCCCCGTTTGCTCAGATTTTTGCAAACGTCATCACAGACCTCCACTGCCCAGCAGAGCACTCGATATGCATGATTAGGGAGAATTTGGAAAAGGATAAAATAAAAGTGAACTCCGAGACGTTCAGGGTAGAAATATACACTGGATCATTTCATTAGAAAGAGAACATAAGACTCTTCATGTTGAAGAGGCCTTCAGGTTCAGCCAGCTCAATCCTCTCACGAGTATAGAATCTCCTTCTGCAATGCCAGGTTCTGCCTGAACCCACCAGCCACTGGAAACTCATTATGCATGACTTAGCTCTTGTCAAATCTGCACAGACACCCTGCTCGTCCCCACTCTCTTTCTCAATTCTTCCATCATTCCTCGGTGGTTGAGCAAAGTTCCAGAACATTTCCTATCCTGGGTGCTTTCCCTTGAGCACAATCTATTCTGTGCTTTCTCTCTTAAAATGTGGGGACCAGAAGTAAGTGTGACAATATTAGGGAGGCTTCCCAGCACTGGCAGAAAAAGACTATCACCACCTACAACATAGGCTTTGCTTTCTTAATGCAACCTACACTTACATTAGGGTTTTTTGTTTGTTCGTTTTTTGGTTTTGTTTTTTGGAGGGGGTGGTGAGGCAACAGCATTACAGAGTGATTAACAGAATATGGACCGTACTGTAGATGCATATGTATTTAAACCTAATCCTCAATCTCTTTTTTTATATGTGCTGCTGCTAACTTTTATTACTCTAATTCCAGACACACACTCTTGGCCTTTTAAACCACATGGGATGGATGCCCAATTATTCCTACTACCTGTCACCCTAGTAGATTCATCCACTGTTCATGCCTGGCCAAGGCCGTTTTCCATCTTCCATCTGCTTTGCAGAATGCTCAGTGTCTCTCTCAGGTTTTGAGATCCATGACTCGCTCTTGCTGAACCCTAAACACTCGCGAACCATCCGAGGAAGAGGCCGGGACTGTTAGCACATTTTTCAGTCTAGAGTGTGTAGCATCCACCTTCCCCCTTTTCATTCCGTCCTGCATACCACGATTTCACACGGCTCACCTGAGCAGTCAACAAGCTCTCCTGCAGATTTTCTCAAAAGTCTCAGTTCAACAAAGGGTGAAACTGTATTTCTTCTGACATTAAAAGGCTCATTCAACTTCCCTTTCCTCACCCACCCAGCATCTCCCCCTCTCATTTCTAGCTTTGACCCTCTCACCTAACATATTTCTATTTCCTAAGATTGACTTGTTCGACCACAGCTTTTTCAAAAATGCTCAATCCCCGTGCAGGACAGGTATGCGACAGTGTCCATGGCAGGTTACAAATGGTAAGAGGAAAAAGCCTGCTTTCTCATCAGGCTTCCTTGCTTAAGTGAGATTAAACCTCTAAGGCACAGGGCTGGCATGCAGATATCCATTCAGGATTGGTTTTAATGTTTTAAAAAAGGACTGCCATTCTACTATGAAAGTTTCTACATTCACACATCATGCAGCCATAACAAAAAGGCTTCCTGAAAACAGATATGCATGCCTTATATTTAGGGGAAATGTAGACAATAATCATGTTGATACCTGAAATGTACAGGCACAAAACCAGGAGAAAAGACAAAAGAACAGAACTGAAAACAATAGGTAGGTGGGGTGTCAGTGACTAGAAGGACAGATTGGGTCCTTTCTCCAGCCTAGACAATGGGATTCTAACCTTCTTTTGGAGAGGAAGGAAGACGATCTAGCACCATGCCCCCAAACAGGATTCCTCAAAATAACGCTGACGTGAAAGAACGCAAACTTATTGCTCACAGATGCGGGGAGGACCGCAGGGGCTTCTATTTCCCTGCCCCTAGTAAGGGGGTCACAGTATTGGCCCCAGAGACTTCAAGAGGCAGTTATAAAATAAATAACAGATTGGAAGACAATTCTTATATTGTAAAGTGATAGATACAGGGTTACACAGCTATTGTTTGCATTACGACAGATGATAAATTATTTCAAAAAAGGCAGGGAAATTTTATTCAGTGAAAGAGAGAGAGGAGATGACATGGTATAGAGAAGTGAGGAAGAGAAAGTGTTGTCAAACTCCTTTCTCCTTGGACCACCCATGGCGGCTGTGGGAATCACCACAGTTCTTAGACCAGAGGCTCTGCGCTGAGTGTGATGTGACCATGGGGGCGTGGGACATGGGAAACAGACCTGGGTGGACAAGGCAGGCCCAACAGCACATACCCCAAGAAGAGAAAGGGTCCTGTTCCCTCTTCTAACAAAAATAGTTTTACAAAAATAATTTTTTTCCATGAGCTTTGGACTTTTCGAAACTATACACTCCAAATTATGAAGAAAGAATGAAGCAGTTACCATTGTTAAGGTTTAATCATTTCTCCTACCAGACAGGGTTAGACTGCACTCTGAGTACTTTGAAATCTTAAGAGGAAACGAAACCTACTGATAAGTGTCCTCTTAAATAATGCCACCCGAAGAATCAATTATCTCCATAAAAATGTCTTGAGTCTCCTCACCTCAGCCCTCAATTCAGCGCAAGAATCTGCATTTAAATGATGAAAGAACACTGCGGTATCCCAACCTGTCACTTCTCTCTACTTCCGACCCAAGAGCAGCCAGACAGAAACAGCACTCAAACCTCTAACGGGCTCTTTCTTTAGGGTCTGATTTTTATAAGACTCTGCATTTCTCTCTCCATCAACCCACAGAGCGGGCTCTGCACAGTCAATTAGAACTTTATCATCTAAGAATTTAAAGCCGGCGTGCAGTCCACAAATCACCCTGGCTTATTTTACAAATGGGCCCCATGTCATTGGCAAGCAGCCCCTCCATTCAATATCCGTCCATAAAAACACAGCTTTAAAGCTATCGCTAAGATGGAATCTAGCCTTCCAAAGGCCCTCGAGGCTACAAGCACATCAACAGGGAACATAAAAACAAAGGGACCCAGATGAGAGGCGGTGACCTATGAGCAGACATCATTAAAGCAAACAGCTTCTGTCAACTTTGGGATGATTCCCGTATGAATTAGGTGATACTCCTAGGAAGGTGTAAATTAAGAACGGAGGAAAAGGGGGCGGAGGCCTCCTGAGAGATACCAAGCCTTGAGGTTTGAAGTCCACAGGCTATCGGGTTGCTGTCCACAGGTGAAGGGACCTTTTGTACCCAGACAGGGTCCCAGCAGAGCTGAGGGAAGTGTGAGCCACCTGCACGGAGGTTGCAGGTCAAAACCCAGAAGACACTGACAAGCGGTCCCAGCATCCCCGGACTCACCAGCACACTTGGTTCTGGTCCTGAGAGCGGGCCCGGGAGAACCGGTGCCACCCTCCCCTGGCCGGGTGAGAAGCACGCTGATCTCATACTCTGTGTCCGGGTCGAGATGCCCGATCTTGTAGCTCGTGGAGTCCACTGGCTGCCGGTCGCTCCAGCTCCCGCTGGCGGTGCAGTATTCCACCTCCCGGGCCACGATGGGCCCATCGCCATTGATGGAGTTGGCGTTGAGCTGGATCCACAGGTAGGTGGCCCCCACGGAGGCCAGCTGAGGGGGCGCGATGGGGACAGGGGGCTCTGAAAGGCAAACAGGAGGCCATCCTTCAGACACTTGAGAAGAACTAAATGCACATCAATTACTAAAACAGGGAAGACATTAACATTTCAGCAATGAACTGACGAGAATGGTTTTGCTCAGGTTAATACGAAAAAGCATACTGAGGGAGGTTTGCATAGCGTTCACATCTGTGAAATAAGCCATCTTTAAAACCGAAGCCTGCTCAGGTAGGTACATCCCCAGTTTGTTTTAGGACGCAATTCATTTTTCTCGAACAGCTACATAGGCACCAAAGGATTTTTTTGCACTAAAAGTGACTTGTTAAAAACTCTCTCAAGTGGTAGTAATTAAGCTCTAGAAGTCTCTCCATTGTCAAGAGTTAAAAAAACAAACAAAAAATAACCGAGTGTCTTCAAAATCACCCAAGGTATTAGTTATATCATTAAATTCAGTCTCCGTATATTTGTATTCCAAAGATATCATCGCTTGAAAAACACGGACGAAATTATAGTTTATCTCATCATAAATGCATTTCCAGGATGACTCGTTTACCCCCAAAAGCTATCCCAATGGACTCGTTCTGCTCCAGGAGCAGTGAGCACTTGGGGTGATAAAGTCCAGCACTGCCACTATTCATGGATCTTGCAGTAATGAGTCTTATTAAAGCAGTGAATAGAAAGAAAAGCTCTAAAGCAAAGCACAAGTCATGCCCAGCTTGATAAAACTCTAAGCAATCAATGGCAAACGCTCTTTACAACCCAGGAAGGTCTCTCTCATTGCTGAAAACCTGAGACTGACTTCTTCTGGATCTTTGTCTGAGACAGGAGAGAGAGGCAATCTTGTTTTCCACAGTGTATCAGGTGCCAGCTGAATGGCTCTCCAGGCACCAAATAAAGGCATTCCACGTGCCAGTGTCACTGTGAGTGGCACCGCACATGACATTAGGGAAGGAGATAACTATATGAAATAATGTATTTCTACTTAATGCATCTCCATCGGAGAAAATGTTGGCCCCTAGGATGATACCAGGTAGATCCCTAGACCATCAAGAAACCAGCAACGCAAGTTCCTTTTGTTGGGTTGGGGCATCTTTGTTCTTTACCGTATTCAACGTGTGGTAAGTCATACTGACTTTTAAAATAGCTGGGGAAATCTCATGAGACTGAGGCTAAATGAGACACTTAAAAGATGAATTTTATTTGGGGGACCATAAATTTAGTGCAAATTTACTAAAATATTGTTCCTATTATTTACAAACTACAACTTTGTGCTAGCTGTTTGTTTGTTTAGATAGTTTTGATTCAACTCATAATCCATTTGGAGTTTATTTTTGTGTATGGTGTTAGGGAGTGTTCTAATTTTGTTCTTTTACATGGAGCTGTCCAGTTTTCCCAGCACCACTTATTGAAGAGGCTGTCTTTTCTCCATTGTATACTCTTGCCTCCTTTATCAAAGATAAGGTGACCATAAGTGCATGGGTTTATCTCTGGGCTTTCTATCCTGTTCCATTGATCTATATTTCTGTTTTTGTGCCAGTACCATACTGTCTGGATTACTGTAACTTGTTACTTATAATAACTTGGTTATTTAGTAACATATTGTTTATCCTCCATGTGTTTGTGTTTTTTACATTGTTTTCCCTGTAATTAGTTTCTAATCTCATAGCGTTGTGGTCAGAAAAGATGCTGGATATGATTTCAATTTTCTTAAATTTACCAAGGCTTGATCTGCGACCCATGATGTGATCTATCCTGGAGGAACGCACTATCCTGGAGGAACGTTCCATGCGCACTTGAGAAGAAAGTGTAATCTGCTGTTTTCGAATGGAATATTTAATTAAATATCAATTAAATCTATCTCGTGTATTGCATTATTTAAAGCTTGTGTTTCCTTATTAATTTTCTGTTTGGATGATCTGTCCATTGGATTAAGTGAGGTGTTAAAGTCCCCCACTAATATTGCATTACTGTCAATTTCCTCTTCCATAGCTGTTAGCAGTTGCCTTATGTATTGAGGTGCTCCTATGTTGGGTGCATATATATTTATAATTGTTATATCTCCTTCTTGGATTGATCCCTTGATCATTATATAGTGTCCTTCCTTGTCTCTTGTAACATTCTTTATTTTAAAGTCTATTTTATCTGATATAAATATTGTTACTCCAGCTTTCTTTTGATTTCCATTTGCATGGCATATCTTTTTCCATTCCCTCACTGTCCGTCTGTATGTGTCCCTAGGTCTGAAGTGGGTCTCTTGTAGACAGCATATATATGGGTCTTGTTTTTGTATCCATTCAGCGAGCCTGTGTCATTTGGTTGGAGCGTTTAATCAATTCACGTTTAAGGTAATTATCTATATGTATGTTCCTATGACCATTATCTTAATTGTTTTGGGTTTGTTTTTGTAGGTCCTTTTCTTCTCTTGTGTTTCCCACTTAGAGAAGTTCCTTTAGCATTTGTTGTAGAGCTGGTTTGGTGATGCTGAATTCTCTTAGCTTTTGCTTGTCTGTAAAGCTTCTGATTTCTCCATCGAATCTGAATGAGATCCTTGCTGGGAGAGTAATTCTGGTTGTAGTTTCTTCCCTTTCATCACTTTAAGTATATCATGCCACTCCCTTCTGGCTTGTAGAGTTTCTGCTGAGAAATCAGCGTTAACCTTATGGGAGTTCCCTTGTATGTTATTTGTCATTTTTCCCTTGCTGCTTTCAATAACTTTTCGTCTTTAATTTTTGCCAATTCGATTACTATGTGTCTCGGCATGTTTCTCCTTGGGTTTCTCCTGCCTGGGACTCTCTGTGCTTCCTGGACTTGGGTGGCTATTTCCTTTCCCGTGTTAGGGAAGTTTTCAACTATAATCTCTTCAGATATTTTCTCTGGTCCTTTCTCTCTCTCTTCTCCTTCTGGGACCCCTATAACGTGAATGTTGTTGTGTTTAATGTTGTCCCAGAGGTCTCTTAGGCTGTCTTCATTTCATTTCATTCTTTTTTCTTTACCCTGTTCTGCAGCAGTGAATTCCACCATTTTGTCTTCCAGGTTCCTTATCTGTTCTTCTGCCTCAGTTATTCTGCTATTGATTCCTTCTAGTGTATTCTTTTTTTTTTTTTTTTTGCAGTACGCGGGCCTCCCACTGTTGTGGCCTCTCCCGTTGTGGAGCACAGGCTCCAGACGCACAGGCTCAGCGGCCCAGCCGCTCCGCAGCATGTGGGATCTTCCTGGACCGGGGCACGAACCTGTGTCCCCTGCATCGGCAGGCGGACTCTCAACCACTGCACCACCCGGGAAGCCCTCTAGTGTATTCTTCATTTCAGTTACTGTATTGTTCACCTCTGTTTGTTTGTTCTTTAATTCTTCTAGGTCTTTGTTAAACATTTCTTGCATCTTCTCGATCTTTGCCTCCTTTCTTTTTCCGAGGTTCTGGCGCATCTTCACTATCATTATTGTGAATTCTTTTCCTGGAAGGTTGCCTATCTCCACTTCATTTAGTTTCTTTTCTGGGGTTTTATCTTGTTCCTTCATCTGGTACATAGCCCTCTGCCTTTTCATCTTGTCTATCTTTTGTGAATGTGGTTTTTGTTCCACAGGCTTCAGGAATGTAGTTCTTGCTTCTGCTGTCTGCCCTCTGGTGGATGAGGCTATCTAAGAGGCTTGTGCAAGTTTCCTGATGGGAGGGACTGGTGGTGGGTAGAGCTGGCTGTTGCTCTGGTGGGCTGAGCTCAGTAAAACTTTAATCCGCTTGTCTGCTGATGGGTGGTGCTGGGTTCCCTCCCTGTTGGTTGTCTGGCCTGAGGTGACCCAACACTGGAGCCCACCTGGCTCTCTGGTAGGACCAATGGCAGACTCTGGGAGGTTCTCACACCAAGGATTACTTCCCAGAACTTCTGCTGCCAGTGTCCTTGCCCCCATGGTGAGCCACAGCCACCCCCCGCCTCTGCAGGAAACCCTCCAACACTAGCAGGTAGGTCTGGCTCACTCTCCCCTGGGGTCACTGCTCCTTCCCTGGGTCCCGATGCGCACACTACTTTGTGTGTGCCCTCCAAGAGTGGAGTCTCTGTTTCCCCCAGTCATGTCAAAGTCCTGCAATCAAATCTCACTAGCCTTCAAAGTCTGATTCTCTAGGAATTCCTCCTCCCGTTGCCGGACCCCCAGGTTCGGAAGCCTGACGTGGGGCTCAGAACCTTCACTCCAGTGGGTGGCCTTCTGTGGTATAAGTGTTCTCCAGTTTGTGAGTCACCCACCCAGCAGTTATGGGAATTGATTTTATTGTGGTTTTGCCCCTCCTACCGTCTCATTGTGGCTTCTCCTTTGTCTTTGGATGTGGGGTACCTTTTTTGGTGAGTTCCAGTGTCTTCCTGTCGATGATTGTTCAGCAGTTAGCTGTGATTCAGGTGCTCTCGGAAGAGGTAGTGAGAGCACGTCCTTCTACTCCGCCATCTTGAACCAATCTCAATATTTAAATTTTGAATAAATTTTCTCAAAGGGAAAGAAGGAAGGAACTCAATCTATACTAAGTGATAAAAAGCAATTTAAAATATTTAATCCAAGTGAAAGGACATGATAAAAATAATTCTAAATCAAGCCAGCAAAGAAACAATTTATATACCTATAGATACATATCATATACATATATCTAATTGATATACATATATGAATTCCTAATATATGTCTCCTATAATTAAATATGATCTTGGCATATATGTATATATACATGAATTGTGGAGATTACATGAAATATTTTTATGTCTTTGATTACCAAAAGCAGTGGTAGACATAAAACAGACAAGAATGATAGTTTAAAATGACCTGGGCTTCATTTGTGGGCCAGCATCAAATCAGGGAATGACCTTAAGGAAGTTATAAACTCTTTAGACTTAAGTTTTTCCCATTTTGAAAAAATTAGCACTCTAAACACATGCATATAAAAAGTATTCAATCATACAGGTGGCCTAAACATGCCATTATATATTTTAAAGTAATTGTGTCAATGCAGTGCTTTATTTAATTAGTAGAATCCAGCATGTTATCTCATTTTGAAAAATCAAATACATGCAAAATATGGCTATAAAAATTATAAATGGAGGAAAAGTCAAACTCCAGATTTGAGCCATATCTGCAAGCCAATTGTCACCAGCTGTGGCAGGGTGCAGAGATGCAAAGGGTGCCCGGACATTTTATCACCATGACCCAAGATCCCTCCACGTTGTCGTAAGGCAGGAAAACGTGCGGCAGAAATGTGAGTAAGGACCCACTCAGCCTCTGTGCTTATGTGTGTTGTGGCAGACTAGAAATTTCTGACTTGCTTAGAACCCCCAACAAATTAACTTTCCCACAGAGGCAATTTTTAAAGAGGTGACTAGATTTCTATCGTACTGATTACAAAGCACCACGCCTCACCGGGCACGGGCACAGTGAAGCACTGTAGCAACCAGAAATCAGAAAACAGAACACAGTCACAAAGAACGGGACCAAGATGAAAATTAAGTAACAGTGATGACAATAAAGAACTCAGCCGTGGCAACAGCGAGGCAGCCGTTCTGCTGGATCTGTTGGCAAATGGTGTCCATTTTCCACAAGGAAACCCCTTGCTTCCCCGAGAGCCTTCTGCAGGGGAGGGTGTGCACATCTATGCAGAGTTTTAGTTTTCTTACAGGTAAAACCTAAACTCGGAAACTAGCCAGACAGGCTACAGTTTCACTACAAACCCAAAATCACAGGGATCTGCTGTGGCAAATTAGACCATGTGAGCAGATACTGCAGGGTGTGGTTCCTGGCTTCCTTCCACAGAACATTAGCCACTGCTGCAGATAAACAGTGTTGGGGGCAAGCTCCCCCCAAGCCAGGCGAGACTAACGTTGGCAGAGCTGATGTCACAGCAGTAGCATCTGCCCGGATCACCTACAGATTTTATGGCAGAGGCTCTGGTCCCAGAGATTCTGATTCAACATGGGTGTGGTAATGGTGGTAGAGAATAGGTGGGCAGGTATTTGTATTTTGTTTTATTTGGAAAGGTGGTTCAGCCATGCATTCTCAGATGAGGACCACTGATGGACTAGAACGGAGAACAAGAGCCACTCAATGCCCCGTCACGGCCTGAACAGGTGCCGGTTGCCTACTGGGTCTCCTGTTCTAAGTGCCATTCACATACCTTTTGCATCTGGTCCTCCTGATGGCCCTTTAGGGTCGGTCACATTATTATGTCTATTTTATTTTATTTAGTTATTATTATTATTATTATTTTTTTTTTTGGCCGTATGCGGGCCTCTCACTGTTGTGGCCTCTCCCGTTGCGGAGCACAGGCTCCGGACGCGCAGGCTCAGTAGCCATGGCTCACGGGCCCAGCCGCTCTGCGGCACGTGGGATCTTCCTGAACTGGGGCACGAACCCGTGTCCCCTGCATTGGCAGGCAGACTCTCAATCACTGCGCCACCAGGGAAGCCCTATTATGTCTATTTTAAACATGAAGAAACAGAAGCACGGAGAGGGTAAGCCATAGGACCACGCCCACACAGCTAGCTCTGGGGTTTGAACCCTGCAGTCTGTAAAACTGCTGACATAGAGAAATTTGCTGACAAAAGGAACAGTCCATTCAAAAGAGACCAATTTTATGTTCCCCATTTAATAAATGCAGGGGAGAACATGTGACAAGCAGGCATCATTGTCTTCCCGTAGGAGGAAGCAGCAATGGCTTGCTACAAGGTATAAAAATGCCTCACGGTATATCTAAAAGTCCAAATTCTGTCTGGGACCAAAAATTGCCTTACCAGCTTAATACTATAAACTCCTAAGTCCATGCACACACAATAAACGTCAGACCAGCCAAAGGAAATTTATCCCCCACCTTTTTTTTACTCGTCTCCCACCTTCCTGAATATAATGACTCAATTTTTCAGTCATGCAAAATATAGTAATAGAACCTAACAGCAACATTATGAATGTTAACCCACTACTATCAATGTGGCTTGTATGATATGACGGCACATTTTTATACTGACACTGCTTCATTTTATTAACCACCCTGCTATCATAAACACCGTGGCTGGGGAATATTTGCATTTTAAGTGATTTTCTATCAGTAAAAAAATTTTATTCCTTAAAAAAAAATTTATAGGGTTGCAATCTCTGTACACAGAGTTGGCAAAAGAACTTCCCGGAGCACATTCATTGCTTTGTATGCAACTGAACCAACACAAATAAAATACATTTTTCAAAAGTATTGCTCAGGTGCAAAATTTGTACTTAAAATGTAATCCATCCATACAGCCTGTCACCAAACTACTGTTCAGAAACAGACGAGGGTAAGTCTGAGCTTTCAACAAATCATGAACTCACAACCATCCCACATGTCTCTTTTAATAGACTATTTGGAGGTATAAAAATAACATTAAATACCTTTAACTACCAATTCTGCATAGTTGGATAGGCCAACTCCTCCATCGGTTCGAATCATGCAGCGGTATTTTCCAGCATCTCGTTTGGTTGTATTCATGACATTAAACGATGCTATGAATCGCCGGGAACTAGTCACCTTTATTTCCTTCAGAGGAGCATCCCGTACATCAATGCCCTGTAAACACGGGGATGGGGAGAGCAGAAAGAAACAATATCAGCTGTCATATGGAACCAGGAAGACATCTGAAGGCACAGAATGGATGTTACTGATGTTACCTCCTTACAGATCTTGGTTCCACGGTTTATTAACCATGGCAGTTGTTCCAGGAAAACAGGTGCCCAGAAACTGAAATTCTGCCTCGATCAACACTTTCAGGATTTGAGGGATGCAAAATTAAGTGTTCAGAAATGTCTTTGCTTTTGTCCCTTTAAAATGTTCATTATGTTATTCTGCCTCAACAGGAGGAGAGGAAAAAGCACATGGAAAAATTCTTCATTTTGCTCTCAAACTATCAACATTTAGTCTTTCTGTAATACTTAATCATTTTTTTTTATACTTGGTTTGGAAACAAAATTAATTCGCACACTACCCTATGACTGACCTCATTTTATACATGAACTGATAAACAACTTATCAAGAGCTACATTAAAAATGTAAGTAGGTATTAGCATAAGTTCTGAAGGATGAGTCTCAGCTTTAGGATTTTCTTCCTGGAGCCATCAGAACCAAGCAGAAGTAGGTGCTTAATATTGCCTGACACTGAAATGCTAGGAGAGAAGTTCCTTTGCACATCCCACAGCCCAGGATCACAAAAAGCAGGTTCCAACACTGGAACAGTGTTGTCTTTACACTATCCCAGAGACATTAAGTCCTTAGTTACGCACACTTGGAAATCCATTCTATGCTTCCCACAGTTTAAAGCCTCAAGAAAGATGATAGATTTCAGTCCTATATATTCTTTTTCTTACAATTATCAGGAAAGAGGCTATCTTTAACATGTTATTTGCAAGTATTAAGGAGAAAACAATGGGCAAAGACCTTAAGGCAAATGCACGACACCAAGCATTATGTCCAATTATTCACCCAGCAACCATGCTGGGTGCCATCCACGTGCTGTCACTGTGTTAGGACACTAGGCTCACAAGAGTGGACAACAGAAAAGTGGCCCCAGTGTTCACAGTAGTGCTTCAGTTGCTGGGGAATACAGGCTTGAAATGGATGCATGATCACCAATGATGGCCAAGGCAGGTGGCTGGCGGAAATCACAATGAGGCCGTCTTTAGATATGGTGCCGTTTTGAGGAAGTGACATTGGAGCTGAGATCTGAAGGGTAAGTAGGAACTGCCAGGCAAAGGGGAGGGTGGAAGAAAAGGAGTGGCCCGGTCAGAGGAGAGAGAACAAGAGGCCCGGGGGAGGTGGGCGCGCACCTGTGTATTCAGGGACTCGCAGACTGTATGAAAATGTTTGTGTTTATAGGTATGAACACGCCAGGCTACCAGTAATAAAACTCACCTGTAGAACTCAGTGATTTATATTAAGCACAGCCTTTTAGAAGCTTTTGCTGTGATATTTTCTTTGTCAGTATGTCCTAACGGACATGAGTTTGGGAATAGACGGACCAGGGTGCCAAACCTAACGTCAGAGTGATTTATGCTCCTGGGGCCCCCCTTTCCTCATCTGTAAGGGGACAATACAACTGTCAGGGCAGTTGTGAGAAGTTAAAGATATACATGCCCAAAGACACTTGCCTAATGATCGGGACCACAAGTCCCTGCCCGGATTCTGGACCAGCTGAGGGATGAGTTCAAGAAGAAAGGCGGACAGGCTGTCAAACACCTCGTTTAGTACCCGTGGACCTGGCCCTGCAGAATACGGAGAACACGGCCGATGCGCGGTAACCATCAGCTTGCGAGAACTGAAGCACGGAATTAGACTCACCCACCCAGCCACGGGCCGCACTGCAAAACCACACCATCCCCGGCCCCCCACGTGGGGTGCTGCTGGCAAACTCGCAGGATGGAGGAAGGGCTGCTGTGGGGAGTGAGCTCCCAAAGGAGAGGCTGGGCCGGGCGTGCTCCCGGCTTCCGGTCCAGCAGCCGTGCGTGGAAAGAGACAAGGCATCCCGGTGCTGCGCGAGTACAGTTCCTGCCACAGCGAAGGAAACGTCGGGCCCGCGGAAGAACAGTTCCCACCATCTTTAGTACTAGCTGTCAAAACAGCCTTGTTAATAGCTTAGAGTCATAGATCTGAATGTGACATTAAATATAGACTTTATATATCCTATGTGAGTCTTTTTTATTACTAAATCCCATTAATTTGGTCTGACAAAGGGCACTGAGAAGTTAAACAAAACAACATCAATCCAGCATTATTAATTAATACAACAGGAGAAAGTATTTCTCTCTGTATTCATACATTGTCTCCCGTCCTGTCCCCCAAATAAATAATTAAACTCTACCACTAGGAGTAACCTTAGATCTACTACTCTACAAAATTAAGTTTGTCTTTTTCAGACTGAAAAAAAACCTAATCTCGTTTTGAAAAAAAAAAAAAGAACCCTGAAGAAAGGCATACTTCACATTTATAATTTGTTTTGTTTATTAACAATGACAAAAAAACGGCTATCTACTTATTTATTTACTTACTTGTGGCATGAATCTTGTAAGAATATACTTCTATAGTCATCTTGTAATATTTGTCCTAATGAAATAAGCCTGTCTCAAAAGAATGTTTATTCAAAAGAATTTTAAAGTATGCCCTTATGGATCCCTCACAAGTACTCAAGGATGTACTGAGGGCAGTCAAGGTTAAGAAAACCTCTGTGTTGGATTCATATATATGTTGAGAGGAGCTTTACTTCATAGCTGTTGACTTCATGCCACAAATTTATCCTTTAAAATAAACAGCTTCAAACTAACAGCTTTACAGAACTCCAATGAGTCACATGAACTCTCAGGAATGGGACTTTTTTTTAAGCCCATGTATTTAATCACACAGAAAGTTAGATTCAGCTTCTTCAAGAGAAACAGTATATAGAAAGGAGAAGAGTGCAGCTAGCAATCATTTTAGCTTACAATCCACATGCTATCATAAATCTTGCTTCAATCTGCAGGTATTTTCTATTACATCATTCACACGTAGGTGGATCCAAGCATTCATTCAACCCACACTTAATAAACATCTTTTATGAGGCAGGCACTCTACATACACAGGGAGCATGGGGTTAAGAGAACCATCCCTTACCTAATTGAATCCATAGTCTGGTTAGAAAAATAGACAGGTAAGGCACTAATTACACTACAGACCGAGGAACTGCCTGACAGAGTAAACCCAGGAAAAAGAGCCTCCTCACCAGCGAGGGGGGTGAGGGTTGGCTCTCTAGAAAGCATGACTTGAGGCCAGAACTGGGGATGCACAGGACTTTCTCGGACAGTGAAGGAGGAAAAATGGAGCCAGTAAGTGAGAAGAGCTCTGTAAAAGTCAACAGCCAAGACTGCTGAACTGTGGGGCGGTAGGTTTATTCTATTCCACTAGAACACAATGTGCTCCTGGAATGGCAGGTGATGAGGCTGGAATGGTGGAGCCCACACCCAGGAATAGGACCTGTGGAGGGTTACAGTTTATCCTGATGCCAAGAACACAAGGATTTTTGGCAAAAGGGTGACGTGAGCACATCTGTGGGTACAGTAAAGGCCCAAAGCAAGGAGTGTGGGAGCCCAACTGATGTCAAGGAAACTGGCTGTATTTTCTGCAAAAATCATAGTAACACATGACAAAAGGAGGGATGAGAGATAGGAAGGGAGGGATTCTAAAGCTATTTGGGAAATATAATCTATAAAAGTGGGTTACCATATGATCCAGCAATCCCACTCCTGGGCATATACCTGGAGAAAACCATAATTTGAAAAGATACATGCTCCCCAATGATCATAGCAGCATTATATACAATAGCCAGGACATGGAAGCAACCTAAATGTCAATGTCCATTGACAGACGAATGGATAAAGAAGATGTGGTACATATATACAATGGAATACTACTCAGCCATAAAAAAGATAGAAATAATGCCATTTGCAGCAACATGGATGGACCTAGAGATTATCACACTAAGTGAAGCAAGTCAGACAGAGAAAGACAAATATCATATTATATCACTCATATGTGGAATCTAAAAAACAATACAAATGAACTTATTTATAAAACAGAAACAGACTCGTAGACATAGAAAACAAACTTATGGTTACTAAAGGGGAAAGGTCAGGGGAGGGATAAATTAGGAGGTTGGGATTAACATACACACACTACTATATATAAAATAGATAATCAACAAGGACCTACTGTATGGCACAGGGAACTCTACTCAATACTCTGTAAAAACCTATATGGGAAAAGAATCTGAAAAATAATGGATATATATACTGAATCACTTTGCTGTACACCTGAAACTAACACAACATTGTAAATCAACTATACCCTAATATAAAATAAAAATTAAATAAAAAAGAAAGAAAATTTTTAAAAGTGGGTTACACTGCAGTACCATCTTTCTCTTCTAGGAGATTATAAGTTCCTCAAGGTCATGAAACAGATGTATTCATTTTGTGGACATGGGTGCACAGGGAATAGAGCTCAATTAATATTTGCTGACTCTAGGAGTCATAGTCTCAGCGGAAAAAAGTTCCATAGGTAGGAAAGAAATGTGAGATTGTTATATTAACAGACTTATACCTGATCCTTACAACTGGACAGTGAATCTTTATTTGCAAGGGATACCAACAGGGAAAAATAAAAGGATATGTTAGAGGATCTGTGTGCCCCTCTGTCAGCAACACTGCCCAGTCATTGTAATCGTAGTAGGCAAAACAGCGGTCCCCAAAGATGTCTACTCCCTGGTCACCAGAACCTGGGAGTTTGCAGATGAGATTAAAATAAGGATCTATGGTATAAATGGAGGTATTTTGTAAAATAACCTTGAAACTGTAATTTGACATGTGTTTGGTCAGGTTGTGTCACGTTTAATTTGGTTTTTTTTTCTATGCTTTTTTCATTTGAAAACTATGTTAGCAATAATTAATTCAATAATTACCACATTCTGCCATTAAAGGATATATTAGCACCATTAAAAAATAATAATAATAAAATAAGGATCTAGAGATGGGAAGATTATGCTAGATTATCCAGGTAGGCCCAATGTAATGATAAGGTAGGAGAAAGTAGGAAGGTCAGATGCAGAAGGAGATGTGACCAGAGAAGCAAGTGCTTTGAAGACTGAGGAAGGGACCATGGGCCACGAAATGCAGGAAGCTTCTGGAAGCTGCAGAAACAAAGGACAGATCCTCCTCTACAGCTTCCAGAAGGAGCCAGCCCTGCCATCACCTTATTTCAGGACTTCTAACCTCCAGAACAGTGAGATAATGAAGCCGCTAAGTTTGTGGTAACTTGTTACAGCAGCAATAGGACAGTAACACAATGAATATCAGGATATTGAAAACTCCTGTGGCTTTTCAGAGATGCGCAATAGTCATGAATACTGATTTGTCAGAGTTACACAGAAAATCTTTAAGGCCAGTTTAGGTCTTATGGGCTAGCAACAGTTCTATTCAAAAGCCGTCACTGTAGCCAAAATAAAATAACAAAGTTGGAGGACTCACAGTTCTCAACTTCAAAACTTACTACAAAGCTACTGTAATCAAAACAGTGTGGTACTAGCATAAGGACAGACATAGACCAACGGAATAGGATAGAGAACCCAGAAATAGGCCCTCACAGGTCTGGTCAGTGGATTTTTGACATGGGTGCCAAGACCATTCAATGGGGAAATGATACTTTTTTCAACAAATGGTGCTGGTAAAACTGGACATCCATGTGCAAAACAATGAACTTGGCTTTCATTTTATACAAAATTAAATCAAATGATCAAATACCTAAAATTAAGAGCTAAAAGTATAAATCTCTCAGAAGAAAACATAGGGGGAAATCTTCATGATCCTAGATTTGGAATTGATTTCTTAAATACAATGCAACAGGCAACAAAAGAAATCACAGGCAACAAAAGAAATCAACAAAAAAATCACAGGCAACAAAAGAAAAAAATAGGTAAACTTGACTTCATCAAAATACAAACTTTTGTGCATCAAAGGACACTACCAAGAGAGTACAAATACAACAACAGAATGAGAGAAAATATTTACAAATAACTTATCTCATAAGGGATTAATATCCTGAATACATAAAGAAGCTCTACAACTCAGCAAAACAACAGCAACAAAAACCAAACGATCCAATTTTAAAATGCGCAAAGGACTTAAATAGACATTTTCCCCAAAGAAAATACAGAAATGACCAATAAGCACATGAAAAGATGCGCAACACATTAGCCATTAGGGAAATGCAAATCAAGACCACAATGAGATATCACTTCATACCCAGTAGAATGGCAATTATACCAAAAAAAAAAAGAAAGGAAGAGAAAAGAAAAGAAAAAGAATAAGCATTGGCAAGGTTTAGTTTACTTTTTGTTACAGATCATTTTAATTTAAATAAAATTTGAAATAGTGGTTTTATATATATATAATATATGATATTATACATATATGATATATATTATATATGATATATATGCATATATATGATATTATCTATATCATATATTATACATCGTAATATATGATATATATCATAATATATGATATATATAATATATGATATATATGATAATATATATATATGATCTCTTCATTTAAATTTCTTGTGATATCTGTAGAATTTTTCATAGCGTTAGATAATTTCAAAAACATGCTTTTTAATGTTTTCCACTGTATGGCTGTAGCCATTATTTATATAAGTAGTTCTCTATTGCTACACATTTAAATTATTTATATATGTCACTATTATAAATGATCTTAGGACAATCCCTATTTCCTAAAATTATTAGGTCAAAAGGGAATAAAAATTTTAAGGTTATTTTTTTGGATGAATAACCTAAAAATCTCTATAGAGAGTTATTATCTATTTATAAGAATTGTGTTTTTTGGACTTCTCTGGTGGCACAGTGGTTAAGAATCCGCCTGCCAAGGCAGGGGACACGGGTTCAAGCCCTGGTCCAGGGAGATCCCATGTGGCGTGGAGCAACTAAGCCCATGCGCCACAACTACTTAGCCTGTGCTCTAGAGCCCACGAGCCACAACTACTGAGCCCGCGTGCCCCAACTGTTGAAACCCGCGTGCCTAGAGCCCATGCTCCACAACAAGAGAAGCCACCGCAGTAAGAAGCCCGCACACCGCAACAAAGAGTAGCCCCCGCTCACTGCAACTAGAGAAAACCCATGGGCAGCAACAAAGACCCAAGGCAGCCAAAAAAATAAATAATAAATAAATAAATAAAACCTTCCTTTAAAAAAAAAATTTTGTTTTTTAATGGGAATTCAAATGGCTCCTAAAATCAAGTTATTTTCCAACTCCTTTTAAATACTACAAACAGATCAAACAGGACAGGGAATTGGCCTAAATCACTGACCTTTTCTTATTAATATTTCCAATACAATAGGGGGAAAAAATCAGCTTATCTTCGGTAAAAGATCAAATATTCAGAAGAATATATTTCTGTGGTACTGCATGCCTTTTATGGTACAAATTCATTTATTCTCTTAATCGATAGCAAATTTTTTTTTTTTTCCGGTACGCGGGCCTCTCACTGTTGTGGCCTCTCCCGTTGCGGAGCACAGGCTCCGGACGCGCAGGCTCAGCGGCCATGGCTCACGGACCCAGCCGCTCCGCGGCATGTGGGATCTTCCCGGACCGGGGCACGAACCCATGTCCCCTGCATCGGCAGGCGGACTCTCAACCACTGCGCCACCAGGGAAGCCCTCGAAAGCAGTTTTAAATTAAAATAATTCCCACTTTTAATATTTTGAAGAATGATAAATTCCCTATCATACTATATGAGATGCTGTCTAACTCTGACCTCTTTCCATCAGGCAAGGATGCTCCTTGAGACTCATCTATTCAGTATCCATAAGTGGATATTCCCAAAAATGGAAAATACAAACCAAACTAAGAAGATTAAGTGTGCTTAAGATAATTTAACTGAAGAGCATGTAGCACTACTAAAATGTATATTTAGAATTAGGGACGCATGGCAAAATTTAAATATCTATAAGATTAATTACTCAGATTGACTCATCTAAATTTGTGGCATCACCAGGAATTTCATGCAAGTCGAAAATCCCACTTGGAAAACGTGAGCAGAATAGCTGCCTGAAGACTGTCGACCACTGAGGCCACACGTAAGGGGAATGAGATGAGCAGAGAAACAAACCAGGAAAGGCGGGAGGGAGAGGCAGGGAGACGGAGAGAACAAAAGGAAGAGGAAGAAGTGAGACCCGCAGAGAAAGAAGGGGCGATGCCAGTGCCAGATGGAAAGGGACAGGACAGGAGAGGGGGGGCGCCCCAAGAAAAGGACCAAAGACCATGGGGACAGGGACGGGGGGAGGATTAAAACGAGAACAGATCACGTGCCCAAACGCCAGAGAAAGATGCGCTTCTGAGGGCCATATTCATTCTTTCCCTTTGAAATCCTGGCATTCACACTTTAATCCTGGTCTTGTTTCCTGAGGCTGAATACATTCAGCAGGTCCAACAGCACCTGTCGGTTCTGTATTAGCCCAGTTCTCAGATCACATGCGTCAAGCTGATTGGTTTAAGAAGATGTGTCATATATATACAATGGAATATTACTCAGCCATAGAAAAAGTGAAATAATGCCATCTGCAGCAACACGGATGGACCTAGAGATTATCATACTAAGTGAAGTGAGTCAGACAGAGAAAGACAAATATCATATGATATCACTTATATGTGGAATCTAAAAAAAGGATACAAATGAACTTATTCAAAAAATGGAAATAGACCCACAGAAATAGAAAACAAATTTACGTTACCAAAGGGGAAAGGTGGTGGGGGAGAGATAAATTAGGGAGTAATATATACACACTATTATATAAAAAAGAGATAACCATCAAGGACCTATTGTATAGCACAAGGAACTATACTCACTATTTTGTAATAACCTATAAAGGAAAAGGATCTGAAAGAGAATGGATATATATATATATCCATTTTTTAAACATCTTTATCAGAGTATAATTGCTTTACAATGGTGTGTTAGTTTCTGCTTTATAACAAAGTGAATCAGCTATACATATACATATGTCCCCATATCTCCTCCATCTTGCGTAATACTGAAAGGGATTTAGGCACTGAATGGGTAACTGAACAGACTGATTTTTAAGATGCCTTTTGGTCCCCAGATACTCTTCCTTATGTCAGAATTCAACAGGGAGGCAGGGAACCATGGCTGGCCCATTTTCTCTGATGCTGGACGATGTGAAAGGGCCGAGTCCCTCTCCCTGTCTGCCTCTCCCCACGACAGGGAGGACCAGACATGACAATGTGCTCAGAACCTGGGGTACCCCTGAGCAGCAAGGAAACTATGGGGAGACTGTTATTCCCGCAAAACAAAATGATGAAAATGTCCACTGGGTAGAGACAGCACCTTTGTCAGGCAGTTTTCTCTCAATTTCACAGAGTTAGAAGAGGCGGCCCTGACAAGGACTGGAGAGCTGGTTCTTAATAGCATTACAGCAGGACAATGAGGCATCAGCAAGGATGGGACTGCGATTGTTCTTTAGAATATGAGTTTCCCCATAAGAGAGGCTCCGAGTCCTCAGGACAAAATCCCCGGTTCCAGGCAGAGCTCGGCACCAGGTGTCCAGGAGTTAAAGAAACTGCTGACCCATCTTTTGTCAACTTAATGAGACAACCATAACGGCCAAATCTGCAAGGAAATGATCTTAATGGGTTAAATGCAGCTTTTTAGAAAAGCAAGAGCATCTTCAAACACGCGTGCATTTCAATTTGAGCAAGCCTGAAAAGAAGTCCTGATAGTTATTTAAATTAGACTTCCAACCTTCCTTCTGCAGTGGACTAACTCTAGGACTTCTAAATGAGCAGTAATTTACCAGCAAAAAAAGATACATATTAAGTCTTTCAGAAAGAGTTTTGCAATAATCAGAGCAATGATTGAAAGAAATTGAGGTCTGGGCAGTTAGCAGCGCTGGGAGCAAATGAATCCCATTTTGGAGCCACTCTGAGTGCAGGGGCCAAGAGAAGATACAGGAGAGCCATTCGCCCCTCCTTAGCCATACGGGTGAGGATTAAACCGCACTTTCATTTCTTTAATAGAGAAAATAGTCCGTCTCGCTCCACTTTCAAATATGCCCATTTGTAAGATACCGGTTGAAATTCTGACCACTGGGATCACTAATAGTATCAGCAGAGCCAGGAATAATTTTGTTTAAAACATTTCCTGTAATCTAAATCCAATAATAACTGAATACCTCAACAAGTCTACTTTCTGGAGCCCATGTATTTTTTAATTTTAATAACTCAGATGGTACTGACCTTTGATTTCTATCCCATAACCAAGCTAACACAAATATTTATCAACTTGGAATACTGAACCAGAAGTTCTTATATACTGTGAATATCTATTGACACGTATTCTTCAACTGGCTAATGGGTATACAGATAGCCAAAGTAACATATTATTCGAACATATGATAGTCTTATAGGCATATTCAAGTAAAGAATTTGATTACAAAAATTTAGAACCTCATTCTGATATTTAGACATAGTTCAATATATGTTTACAATACATGAATAATATTTAACAACCTGTGTTTAAATTTTATTTAAAAGTTCATCCAAATAATATAGGATATATATAATGAATGCAGTAATTAGAAATATCAAAAAAAAAAAAGAAATACCAATGAAATTAGAAGTTCTTTAGTCTTAAAATCTGTTGACGGGACTAATCTAGCCACATCAAACTAAGGAACCTGATGCTGACTGACATTTCCTGTTGGGTTATAGGTTTGGGTCTGCAAGGCTAGGACTTGACCCTGTTTACTTCAAAACTGTGATAACAGCACTTGACCATGAGGAAGATGGCAGAACCTACCGAGTTGTCCATAATCTAAGAGGCAAGGCTAGTTAAACATAAACAAGGCTAAGAACGTCACTTTTCCCCAATCAATATGCCTTAAAACATACAACTCTTTTCTGAAAACATAGTTGAAAGAAGATAAAGGCGCAAGATAAAGGTTAAAAGCCCTGTAGTTCTGAATTTGAATTGTTAATACGATCTCAGGACAGGCTTTATTCTTAAATGTGTGTATGTGTGCATACGTATATATCCCAGCTCCATAGGATGGGAAGATCCAGAAACAATAATGAGTAGGAATAAGCAACTCTGTGATCAGATTGTAAGTTCTAATTACCAGTTCCCCCTGAAAAAGAACCAGCGCTCCTTGGAGAAACGGCCAATTGTAGGTCATTAAGGTGGAAAATACAAACCTGGAACATACGGTTACACCACAAAGCAAGAAAGCCATCGAGATGGTCCAGGTCAGG
Source organism: Stenella coeruleoalba (assembly GCF_951394435.1). Lineage (NCBI taxonomy): Eukaryota > Metazoa > Chordata > Mammalia > Artiodactyla > Delphinidae > Stenella > Stenella coeruleoalba. Next base: position 58,826,149 of record NC_137160.1, on the reverse strand, counting down.
TAAATCCCACTGTTTAGGGGTGGAAGATCTGAGCAGCAATAAAGATAATAAGTGCGATGGATCGAAACTCATCAAATGTGTTTATATCCACAGGTTGATGATGACAATGATGACATCAATGACAATACTACTAAATAACCCCTTTGGTCACCTGTGAACTACCAGTGAACTACCTCACTATTTTTGACAATTTGCTTAAAAGGACAAAAATATCAAGTATCAATACCACCTTCCCTTTACGATTTATATACCAGGATACCCAAATGGTTGATAATGGGAGAGCTTTTTTCTTTTTAGAAGTACTCTAGTGACTAAACAAAGAAGGACTGAGAATGGGACAGTTCTGCAACCCTGAATGAATTAATGACCCTAGGAATGATCATCAGTGGCTGATAACATCACAAAAGGAGACATAATTTGCAAGAAACACAGCAGTCAGAACACGTTAAATGACGCTACCATAGGGCAATAAGCAAAACTCAAAACACGGGAGGACTGTGCAGGACAAACCCACTTTCCACAACAATAACAACCATCACAAATGGAGGGAAATGAACAAGGAGCCTAAAGATAAAAAGGACTTAAGACACTCACCACCCAATTGCAAAGTGTGAACTTTACTGCAATCACAAATGAAACAACTGCTAAAAGAAATAAAGTTACAAGACAGCCAAGGATATATGAACACTGTTTTCGCAGGGCATACACGGTGATTATTCTATTTTTTTTTTAAGAGCTCTTATCTTTTAGAGCAGGGGTTTGAGGCTGAGTCCATCCTGCCACCTGTTTTGTACAGCTCGCAAGCTCAGAATGTTTTTTACATTTTTTAAATGATTGAAAAAAAATCCAAAGAAGAATAGTATTTTGTGACAATGAAAATGACATGAAAGTCAAATTTCAGTGTCCATACATAAAGCTGTATGGAGAACAGCCACATTCATCCATTTTTGTGTTGTCTGTGGTTGCTTTCCTGCTACAATGGCAGAGATGAAGAGCTATAACTAAGACCCTGTGCCCTACAAAATTTACTATCTGGCCCTTCGCAAAAAAAGTTTGCCAACTCCTGTTTTAGAAAACATTTACAAGTTACATGATATGATGACTAGGACTGCTTCAAAATCATCAGAGGGGGAGCAGGTGGACACACAGAGGAAGTAACTTGTCACATATTGTTGGTTTTGAAGTCGGATGCTGGGTATATTGAGTTCATGACATCATTCTGTCTACCTCTGTATACATTTATAATTTCTATAATAAAAATAAAAATAGGAGTTTGGGATGAATATATACACACTACTCTCTATGAAATAGATAACCAACAAGGACTTACTGTGTAGCACAGAGAACTATATTCAGTATTTAAAAAGAAAAGAAAAAATATAAATAAAGAAAATAATTCTAAGAAGCAATTAGAAGGAAATCTCTCGTTTTTGTATTTTTGAACGACTACTTTAACCATCATAATTTCCCCAGGAAAAACAGATGGTTTTGCTGCTGGCTTATAAATACTCCAAAGCTATAGGAATCAAAGAACCATTTTGTCCAGGTGTCATTCACCTCCTGCAAAAGCATCAAGTCACTATATTGTAAAGATGCCACCACAGTAGAAGAAAAAATGCAATTTGGGAAAGGGGAGCAATATGCCAGGGGTAGCAGCCCCAAGCTGTAGCAACATTTGAATAACTATTATAATAATCATACACCCAGACATGGAAAGTGTATACCACACTATTCTTGAATGAAAGCAGTCATCAGCTTCTAAACCTTCAGGATAAACAGAAACTCCATTAGTTTGTCACTTGTCCTTTGTGCTTAGTGGACATCACTTCTTATCACAGAAAAAACATAATTTTCTTTTTCTTTTTTTTGCGGTACGCAGGCCTCTCACTGTTGTGGCCTCTCCCATTGCGGGGCACAGGCTCTGGATGCACAGGCTCGGCGGCCATGGCTCACGGGCCCAGCCGCTCCGTGGCATGTGGGATCTTCCCGGACTGGGACACGAACCCGTGTCCCCTGCCTTGGCAGGCGGACTCTCAACCACTGCGCCACCAGGGAAGCCCTCTTTTATTTAAATAAATTTATTTATTTACTTATTTATCTATCTATCTATCTATCTTTGGCTGTACTGGGTCCTCGTTGCTGCACGCGGGCTTTCTCTCGTTGCGGCGAACGGGGGCTACTCTTCATTGCGGTGCGCGGGCTTCTCATTGCGGTGGCTTCTCTTGTTGCGGAGCACAGGCTCTAGGCATGCGGGCTTCAGCAGTTGTAGCACACGGGCTCAGGAGTCGTGGCTCACGGGCCCTAGAGCGCAGGCTCAGTAGTTGTGGCGCACGGGCTTAGTTGCTCCGCAGCATGTGGGATCTTCCTGGACCAGGGCTCAAGCCTGTGTCCCCTGCATTGGCAGGTGGATTCTTAACCACTGCGCTACTAGGGAAGTCCAAACATAATTTTCTTACACTTGGACAATAGCCAATTCCCTTTGCTTTGAACAAAGGGAATGAAGGGTTGCTTTTTTATACGTAGGAGAGATACAGAAGAGAATAACGACCTGCTTTATAATTTCAAAGTTCATTCTCTATAGGAACCACTTGACTGCCACCGTGTGCCTGTCTCAGAGGTCTCTGGCCTTATCCCAGACAGGGTCCCTCTAGGACTACAAGCGGCATGCTTTGTTTTCCATTCCATTTCTCTGGTCCTAAAGACATTTTTGAAATCAAAACCCATCAAAAATTGTCGTGTTTCTTCCCTCTCTCTTTTCTAGGTACATAATTCCAGGTTACCAGACTGAAAATCTCCTAGAACTTTCAAGGTTACCTAAAGCAGATATGTTTACCTCCTAGCTAAAACATTTTCCATTTTTTCTCTTCCCCTTCCAAAAAGAAGAGACAGAAGAGGAAAAAACCAGAGATTCTAACAGTGTCCAAACTCTCCAGGACCCTCACTCCAAGGCCTGCATCACTAACAGGAGACAGAAGAGACAGTGTTTAGTATTCTCAGCCCTCAACCACGGGACTTCCAGAGCAGGGCTTTCTCCACCTTCCCTTCTCGTGACACAGCTGTGGATTCTTGGAAGCAAGAGAAACAAATGAACCTTTTGATGAATATGAGAAAAAAAACAGAACAAGTGCTTTTACAGGACGCGTGGTTCTTGGGTCCAAAGCAAGCAGTCCTTAAGGCTAGCAGTTGATGCCTTTCTCTTCTGTCCTCCAAAATGAACCATCTTGACCTGCAGTTTTCACAGTACAGTTCCACAGCCTGGCCCAGAGGCCTTCAGATTGCAGTGGAGGAAAACGCTCCAGCTGCTCCTGCTGCATCCTCCTCAAAGCACCAGCTGTTTACACCTTTTTTGACTGAGACAGGTAATATAACAGAGTAAAATTCATTAATTAATTTCTCTCAGAATCCCCTCAGATATGTCCGACTCTTTCATCCATGTAAAATAAATCTTTAAATGAAGGTAATCCAAAATCATATAAGTTAAAAGATATGGTGTATGCTTTCAAGGCTGCTGGTAGTTTCAGGCTGAATGTTCAACAGTATATCATATACGTGGATATTTAACTGACTAAATAATGGATGTGATTTCAACCACTCAAAATTTTAAGGAGCCAGTGGTTCCTATAGCAACTGAAGACAGTCCTCTTTGTGTCTTCCTGGTATTTTCTTTTTAAAATTTATTTATTTTATTTACGTTTATTTTTTGCCTGCATTGGGTCTTCATTGCTGTGCACGGGCTTTCTCTAGTTGTGGCGAGCAGGGGCTACTCTTTGTTGTGGTGTACAGGCTTCTCATTGTGGTGGCTTCTTTTGTTGTGGAGCATAGGCTCTGGGTGCGTGGGCTTCAGTACTTGTGGCACACGGGCTCAGTAGTTGTGGCTCACAGGCTCAGTAGTTGTGGCACACGGGCTTAGTTGTTCCACAGTATGTGGGATCTTCCCAGACCAGGGCTCGAACCCGTGTCCCCAGCATTGGCAGGTGGATTCTTAACCACTGAGCCACCAGGGAAGCCCCCGGTATTTTCTATAACAGTAAGTGATGTTAAATTTATGCTTTGATATATAGGGCCTAAAAACACCCATGTTAGGTTTGATAAGGGAGCCATAATTTTACTCCTTTTCAAATCATTTTATGGCTTTTATATATAATTACAAAATGGTTCTGATATACAGCTGTGATGTTTTTCCCACAGAATCTGTGAAGGACACTAAAAATCACCGAGAAAGGTTGACCAAATGTACACATTCCACAACACGGAAGCCAAGGCAATAGTACACGCACATGAATAAAATTTTCATTTTAAATGTCAATAAAAGGTATCACTTAAATTACTATATGATGTTTATGAATCCATGAAGAAATGTTTGGGTCTTGTGCTATGCGAGAGGCATTACAGTTAAGGACATAGAGTCTAGACTTAGATGGCTTGGTTCAAAACCCAGACCTTGTTACTAGCAATGTGCAAATGGAAAAACCACTGAAACTTCCTGAGGCCCATTTTCTTCTTCCATAAATGGGCACATAAAAGAGTTCTCCTTGGGATCAGTTAAGGGAAAAAATGGCTAAGCACACCCTAGCAGGGCACTCAGCAAACAGTGGGACTCAGCAAAAGGAGTTATAATTATTTTATTTCAAACACATCTGTTGAAGCTAGTAATGTAAATATTATTAATACAATGTACATATTCATTCATGAACCAAATTATAAAGGTCAGAGGAGCTATGAGAATCATTTTAAGTTACCAAAATCTCAGGATTTTCCTTTTTCTCTCAAAAAGGCCTAAAATTATCTGAGCTCAGAAAAGCAATGTGAGAAACTTATTAGACTGGTGAAAATGCTTTTTTCACCATTGTATAGGTCATACCCAGTTAAGAGGAATGATATAGCAAACTCTCAGTAGAAAACAATACCACTTGGCCAGTAACTAAAAAACAAAAATTAATCCCAAGTGAATATAATTTTTCAAAGAGCAAGCTTCCCAAATTAAAAGTTCATATTGAATTATATTCCATACCAAAAAAAATGAGTGGGTGGGGTTATTCATCAATTACTATGACACAGGTCTGCTGTCATGGTGAGAACTCAAGGGGACCAGCTTTATTAGACCTATATTTCTATACCATTTACTGAGGTCCAATGGCAAGAATTTTTTTTTTGAAGGGGGGAATTAAAGAACAAAAATTTACAATAGAGAATTAAAAAAGCCTCGGGAAAGGTTACAAGAAATGAAGGAAAAATGATGATGTATTGATCACATTTTCTTCGAAAATTAGTCAAACTCTGCATGATACTTGCTGTATGTTCTGAAACAGCAGAAAAGACACCACCAGATTCTATCCATCCCTCTTCTCATCAAACACCATCCCTCTGAAGATGAACCACAGACCTAAAAGAAGCATTCCAAAAAGACAGTTTGTGCCTGTTTTCCTGGTCCAACTACGTACCTTTGGGACTCCCCTGCAGGAGACACCTGGTCGTTCAGGCATCTGTAAGCCATGAGCCATGAGCAGGTTTACTGAAGATTTGTTATGTGACAGGTACCCTTCTAGGTGCTGGGTTGCACCAGTGTTTTTAAGAGCGTACTTCAGAGTAATGTCATCTGACTTCCTTTTCTATTTCTGTGAATTGATGCACGTTATGAAGTCATTTTAAAATGCTATTCTGGTACCTTACTTCTAATAAACACCAAAGGATGTTTGCTAAAAGAAAACAACTCAAATTATATTCTGCTATAATGGTTCCAAGGTTAATTCAGATATTTTCATAGTAAATCTGAGAATATTTGGTTAAAAGGATAATATTTGAAATACAAGGTCACTCAGGGAAGAAAAATGTCCAAGAGACAAAACTTACTAATTTATACATAAGCAAAAATATTTTTACATATAATTGACTTTCACTAGCAAAATGGAATTATCTATAATAAATATAATAATTGGATAGATGACTGTGTTAAAGTTCTCTACCTCTTCTGAGCTGGTTTTCTCATTAATAAAATGAGGAATTTAATTTGAAGATTGTTCCAAATTCAGAAGTGACATAATTTTGTGATTCTAAAAAGTGGGCCATTTAAAAATGATGGGGCCTCTAAGATCTGTTGAGAGAAAAGTATGATTTTCCAGCTTTCCTTCACCAGCTTCTATTCACCCAACAGGCACGTGTCAATCCCGGGTTTTATCAAAGCCTCCGTCCGTCGACCTTCGAAAAGGCATCTCCACTGCCTCCTAGTTTTCTGCCATTTGTCCTGAGGGCCGAAGCGCCTTCATTTCCACCCACTTCTGAGTTTGATGTGGTAGCTGAGTGCTGTAGATTAAATGTTTGCATCCCCGCCAAATTCATATGATGAGACCTGCTCCCCACTGTGATTGTACTGGAGGTGGGGCTTTTGGAAGGTATTTAGGTTTAGATGTGGTCGTGAGAGTGGAGCCCCCATGACGGGATTAGGGCCCTTATAAAGGGATGAAGAGCCCAGAGGATGCAAGTGATGATGCAGCAAGAGGATGGCAGTCTGCAAACCGGGAGCTGGTCCTCTCCAAGGACATGCACGCTGGCCCGTGATCTTAGGCTGCCAGCCTCCAGAACTGTGAGAAATAAATATTTGTTGTTTAAGCCCCTCAGTCTATGGCATTTTTGTTACAGTGGCCCGAGCTGACTAAGATATGGAGTAAAAAGAGTAAGGAATTGGACTTCCTGGTGGTGCAGTGGTTGAGAATCCACCTGCCGATGCAGGGGACATGGGTTCGAGCCCTGGTCTGGGAAGATCCCACATGCTGTGGAGCAACTAAGCCCATGAGACACAACTACTGAGCCTGTGTTCTAGAGCCCATGAGCCACAACTACTGAAGTCCGTGTGCCACAACTACTGAAGCCCATGCGCCTAGAGCCCATGCTCCACAACAAGAGAAGCCACCGCAATGAGAAGCCCACACACCACAACGAAGAAGAGACCCTGCTCGCTGCAACTAGAGAAAGCCCGCGCAGCAACGAAGACCCAATGCAGCCATAAATAAATAAATAAATAAGTAAATTTTATTTAAAAAAAAAAGAAAAGAGTAAGGAATGGAAGAGCCTCTACAATGTATCAAAAATGAATTGAAGGGCAGAAATTACAAAAGTGCCCCAAACTGGACCAGATGCAGAAGAGGGCAAAGTGGGCTGTATTCCCTGGAAAAGAATGTGCACACACCATCTTCAGATTTACCAGTGTCAATATCAGCTTTGGTGATTCATTGAAAAGCTGAAAGAGGAATTATAAATATTAATTCCCAAGAGAAACAAGCCTATGGCAGAAAATAAAATTTTAAATACTTCAGAAAGAAAAATAGTAATTGTAATACAATAATATGTGGCTTAAAGGGTCAATGACTGTATAAAAATGTGTAACTCAGAAACTGCCAATCAACAAATAACATTTAAGTATAAAAAAAGAACATCTAAAATCCTATTTTCTCTTCTCAGTATCTTAAATATAAACATACTCTTAAGATATTTCAAAATGTAGGCTCCACAGTGACCAGAAAGTTGATAATACCAAGAAATACATGGTCCTGTTTTGGGTGCTTGAATTGTTTTACAAACACAGTTCATTTGAGTGTCTCCCATGGTTACAGCCCAGTTGGACGCAAAGATCATCATATCTGATAGCACGTAGCAAGTATCCTCAGCAGATTCAATGCACATCAGTTTTTTACTACATAAAAATAGTTTGATAGATGCTGTCTTCCTCCTGCACACTGTCTGGAAGGTCTTTTAGATGCTTTGCAGCTACAATAATGGAGGTTCATGAGCTGTGTTTTATTTCCTTGTTCTGTATTCTAGAAAGACCAATTCCACATTGACAATAACCTGTGTGGCCCATGGATGGATGGAGAAAATGGAAGCAGATGGGACACATCTGCTAACCATAAACATTTCTTCATTAGTGTCATCCTCAGATTTATGTGTGTTATGTGTTTGTGAAAGACTCTGACATTGATCATATTTAATCTATATTTTTAAACAATCAAACCACTGGCCATTTTTCATAGACGTGGATCAAGATGTACATGTAATACAGATGGACTTTTTTGTTGTTGTTGTTGTCAAGCTGCCTCCTGGATGTAAATTACGTAATGTCAGTTACATCCAAATCCTTCTAAAAAAGTAGTAAGGGCATATTACCTATTCACCTAGCTCGGGATAGGAGAAGCCAGCACAGCAGACTGGAATTAATCAGTGGTGAAGTAAAAGTGAAAAAACAGGGGTGTGCTATTCCCAGCTATGCCATTTCCCTTTTTGAACCTCGCCAATCCTGCACCTCAAAAGCCTCATCTATAAAAAAGAAGTACAAAACCATGGGATACACCATGAAACTCCACAAATTGCCTACAGTAGGACTCAAAAGACTGTAATGCAAATGATTGCAAATGATCACGCTTCGCAGTATCAATGTTCCTCCAATAAAGGATGTATTATTTATTTCTAAATCTTGACTTACTATTGGGAAGATTCAAATGATAGAAAAACCTAAACATTTTTTTATTCAGTTTTTTGCCTGAATCTTAGAATTACTTTGAGGATCCAAGGGAGTTCAGATGCAGGAAAGCTTTTTTTTTTTTTTTTTTGCGGTACGCGGGCAGACCACTGTTGTGGTCTCTCCTGTTGCGGAGCACAGGCTCCGGACACGCAGGCTCAGTGGCCATGCCTCACGGGCCCAGCCGCTCCGCGGCATGTGGGATCTTCCCGGACCGGGGCACGAACCCGTGTCCCCTGCATCGGCAGGCGGACTCTCAACCACTGCGCCACCAGGGAAGCCCAGGAAAACATTTTTGAAAGTGTTAGAACATTCAGGTAGGAAGGAAGAAAAGTCCATATTCATACCTCCAAGACTAGAGAGGCCTGGTCTAGTTTTCCAGGTCTGCTTCTCCCCACAACTTGTAAAGAATTGCCTGAAGCAAAGGGCCAGGGCACAGGCAAGAGAGCAGAAGGACTCTGTGAAACCATCCCCTGCCACAAATCCCGATGGCTGCTGGAAACCATCTCACACAACACAGGTTAATAGAAGCCATCCTTGCAAGCGAAAGACCCTTTTCTTATTTCATCAGCTGCTAATGAAATAAACATCTCCCCCCAGAATGCCTATCTAAACAGAGGAAATAAATTATTGAACACTAAAACTATTCTAACATCACAAAGACTCACAAACCACATAGCAGGCTGAGTCCAGGACAAACTCGGTGTCACTTAGAATTTCAAAGTCATCCCAGTGCTGTCTTACCCTCAGTCCCTTCTTGACACGACCCTTCTTGAAAGCTGCAGGACAATATGCAGTCATTGATGATAAGAAGGGCAAGAGAAGACGGGGTAATTGGCAAAGAGAGGCATTAATGGATTGATTGGGAAACAATTTATCAACACTATGATTAAATTTAATAGAATGAAACAAGACAGACCTGGTAGGTGGGAAATTTATCATGAGAGTCAGATCGAGGCTACCCCAGATCAATTAAATCAGAATCCGGTGTAGACCACACTTTTTTTTTAACTCTCCATGTGATTCTATAGTGGAATCAGCATTGGGAATTCTGCATTTAGACCTAATGCAGAATCTAATTCTGCAATTAGAACCTTTTTGCAAACTGGTAGCTAGCTTTCTCCCTACAGCATGATGGATTCTCTAAAACAAAGTCTCCCACTTCTTAAGAGGAAGGAGTTAAAGATCCCAACCCCAAGGAAGTGCTCAAGTGTAAGCAGGACCCTCCCAAGGCCTGTAAATTCCTGCAAATGTCTAAGACTGCTGAGACAAAAGCTTAGTCTTTTTATTGTAGTCTCTCAAATAACATTAAAACAAATATCAGGGACAAAAAAAATGCTTTCCATGAAAAAGTAAGATTTCTGGAGATAAATCAAAGATGACGAGGGTAGTTTCACTTTTTCATTATTTATTTTAAAAAATTTTGGTGGGGGGCTTCCCTGGTGGCGCAGTGGTTGAGAGTCCGCCTGCCGATGCAGGGGACACGGGTTCGTGCCCCGGTCCGGGAGGATCCCACATGCCGCAGAGCAGCTGGGACTGTGAGCCATGGCTGCTGAGTCTGCACGTCCGGAGCCTGTGCTCCGCAACGGGAGAGGCCACAACAGTGAGAGGCCCGCGTACCGAAAAACAAAAAACAAACAAACAAACAAAAACAACAACAACAAAAATTTGGGGGGGGTATTTTCATTTTTAAAAGGAAGGTAAGGCATTGTGAAAAATGCCAATTAAAAACGTCTGTCTCATCAATTACCATACATACATATGTAGCCAAACTTGATCAAATGTAATACGAAACAAGCACTAACTGAAAAAAGAATTCTCAAGCTCTAACATCAAGAAGCTAAAATAACTGGGACGTAGGATAAAAAAAAATTTGAATACCGAAGACCAGGGTCAAGCACATTTTTCACATACTGCAAAAAGCTCTTAAAGTAGTGATTACAAAATTTTTAGAGCGAAGGAAACAGTAAAGATGAATTTGGACCTAGAGATTGTCATAGTGATTGAAGTAAGTCAGAGAGAGAAAGACAAATATACGATATCGCTAATAACGTGGAATCTAAAAAAATTGTACAAATGAACTTATTTACAAAACAGAAGTAGAGTTGTAGCTGTAGAAATCTTACGGTTACCAAAGGGGAAATGTGGGGGAGGGATAAACTGGGAGATTGGGATTGACATATACGCACTACTATATATAAAATAGATAACCAACAAGGACCTACTGTATAGCACAGGGAACTCTACTCAATACTCTGTAATGACCTATATGAGAAAAGAATCTAAAAAAGAGTGGATATATGTATATGAATAACTGAATCACTTTGCTATACAACTGAAACTAACACAACATTGTAAATCAACTATACACCAACACAAGCTAATTAAAAAAATAAAAGCACTCGGAAAAACAGAAAATAAAGATGAATTTGGTACATACCATTTCAGTCCTCTGCACACATTCCTCTCTCCTGGCCTGGGGACTCTCTCATGGGGACAGTAGGATATGAGAAAAGAGAGTGACATCAGGGTAGAAGGTGGAGGATTGTGTGCAGAGGACCCCAAAGCATTTAAGAAGCCTCCTTCAGAATGTATTCCCCATTTGTCAATACATTGCTGAGTGATCTTGGGATAGCACATTTCACTGTTTTTCATTTCCCCCAGAAATGGAGTTAGAAAAGTGACCACTGACTTCAGCTGTGATGATTAAAAGGAATACGGGATTTAAAAATAATAGAGTGTCAGGCAAGTGTGACACATGACAATTGTTACTACACGGCAGAAGGAGACACATGATAGGTGGAGAGTGACATATATCAAGGAAAATTCGGCACGCGTGGAACAGGAGCCCAAGTGGAACGGAACAGGCGCAGAGAAGGGTTAGAACATAACGCAGCTCAGTCGCAAACTAAAATAAGTAAATAATCAACCAAAACAAAACAAAACCCGCAATAGAATCTGTAAGGAAAGGGGGGTAAAATCAACACTAGTCAAGGTGGAGAACAAGCAGCCTATAGATCAATGCGCAACAAGAAGCAATAAGAATAAAATTGGAGAATTCTACGGGGGAAACCAAACCCAGAGTCTAAAGAAGTGGGGGGCATGCTGGTTAGGGGGGACAGGTCACGTACTCCCGCTCATTTGGTCAGAATTCCTGAAACCCTTGATCTGTCCATGAAACTACTGGCCGTGCAAAATACAGATGGTGGAGTTTGAAAGACAATAAAACGAGACACACAAGTTATGATGACCCTAAAAAATGTCTGCTTAAGTGCTCAAAGGTAAAAGGTGTGCTATTAATTTATAAGTTTAAGCTTATTGCTGCGGAAATGAAAATTACAGAAAGGCCTATAAACTTGTGTGTGTGTGTGTGTGTGTGTGTGTGTACGTATGCTTCTTTGGGTTTTTTTCCAGAGGAAGAGTGGGGGAAAGGTACTGTATTTTGGACTCCAACATACTGCTCCAAAAGTAATTTGGTAACCAGATCTTCCAAATGAGATGGCTAAGCAAAAGCAAAGGGAAAAACCAGAAATTCACAACAAAGTTTGTGGAGAACAACACTGAGCTTGTCTAGAGCTCTTTGTAATCTGGCTACTTACTGCGGAAGAAGGAAAAGAACTGGGGAAACTGCTCAGAGCATCCATCTCCCGTAGGGGCCTGACACTGACCCGATCTCTGGGGCGCTCCCCAGGGGACACGCACTCTGCCCGCTGGACTCTCTCTGAACCATGAAAGTGAGTTACTGTACCTGTAACCAGAGCCTGTCGCCGGCCACAGTCCTGCCAATGGCACTGCACTGGAAGGCGGCAAACTGGCCCGCGTTGACCTCCACGTTCTGAATCCGCAGGAAGTGAGGCGTTCTGGCTGCACAAAGAGAAAGAAGTAAACAGGTTAAAAGTCGAGATCTGAACTCATAGGTGTCTTTTTTAATCTATCTGCAATTTCTGGCCTTTCCCTTTTGTTTACCTTTGAAGGAAAGAATGCCTTTGCTTCTAAGAGCTTTAAAGATTTCATTAGGATTGTAAAAGAGATTCTGGAAGGCTCTGGTGTGTTCTGCAACAGCCGGGCATTCTGGGATAGAACCAGGCCGAAAGAAGATACTTTATTGTCCCTGCTGTGCAAATAATCATAGCTCAGCAGCCTTCTTGTAATAACAGACCTGTATTAATAAAGATTATACTGAGGCCTAATTGATGTTTTGAACAAAAACATATTAGATATTTACACTAGCAACATGAAAAGAACAGTAAGAAGTTAAATGCTGCTGCCAAGGAAACTTTTTAAGCCAAGTACAGAGCTGTGAGTAATATATATTTTAATACAACTCATTGGTATGCAGCATTACTCGTGTAATCTTTCCCAGCTACCAAAAATACTATCCCCATAGACAGATTCTGTGAAATTACGTTGGGACTGCTATAGCACGGCGGTGTTGGCAGATCCGGATTTCCAATTCGAGAAGAAAGAATGATTCCAACTGCTAAACAGCATTAAGTCTCATAACATACATCGTCCATAAGGGACAGCTGTTTAAATAAAGGATCACTCTGTTTGACCTGAGAAGCACAGACCCATTTCCACAGCACACTGAAAATGCGTGTCAGGACCTGGAGTGACAGGTCAGGAATGAAATTTTATGATAACTTCTACTTTTAGGAAAACATTCTCTTATCAAAACAAGGATAGAGAGAGAGAGAGCAGCAAGAGGTGGGGTGGGGGGAGGTGAGGGAGTAGAAAAGAAGAAGATAGGACACCAGTGTTTTCTGGGAGGGATGGATAAACCTGGATGACAGCTAGAAGGCATTCTTTATGCCTCATCAGCCTCCCCCCAGGGCCAACGTGTCTCTGGACCACATCTAGACACTTTCAAAGAACGGTACCCCACTCCTGGGCACCCAAAGATGATAAACAAGCACTAAACGTTAGCCTGTAAAAAACATAATTAGGAGTGGAAATGAATTAGTATCCAAGAACAAAGAAAAATGCATTTTAATACCAGTAACACAGAGGAAACCCCCATTACTAATTTGGAGGCCACCAATACCTCAGACAATGCATTCATGATGCCTGGCAGGCAAAATGTCCTAAGTAACTTCTAAAAAACCAGTATAACTCTGGGTCATTGTTTCTAATACTATTATATTAACTTAAAGCCCTGTAAACTATTTCTCATTAACTTAATCAAATTCCCCTTGGTCAAGGATAACAGCATTCTATGGTTTTAAAGATCTGTGTAAAAAGTCCCTGCATCAAATTTCTCTTCTACTCACTGTTCCCAAGAAGCTGGAAGACCCACTGCTTTTAGAAAATGGAAAAAGGTAACGTTCTTTTTGAGCATTTCAGGGACCAGAAACTTTTCCATTGATGACTCACACATGTTCTGTGAGGAAGGTATTTTTTCCATTTTACTTGTGGGTACTTGGCTACTAAGCATCAGAAGCAGAGTGGAAACTTTGGGCTAGCCAGTTCCAAAGCTCAGGCTCTGCCCATCAGGCCACACTGCCTCGGCGAGCCTTGCAGCCCGGTGTCTGCCTTCCCCATGCTCTCATCCCACCAGGTATGGCTCCCAGTCTGACTGCTGGAATTCCAGCTACTTTCGAGGACCTTCTCCAATGCTTTTCCTTCCATAAAGCTTCCATGGATTCCCTTAGCTTGCTGTTAGACCCTTGAGATAACACATGTCCTCCGTCAGGACATCTCACTGATGTTACCCTCTCCTGTCCATCTCATGGCCTCCTAACTCTGCTTGCCTCTGGATGCAGGTCACTATAACGCATTGGGTCTCTAACACAGAGTGTTGGGTGTGTAGCCATCTTTCATGACAACTTGGGTTAAGGGAGTGTTATACCTGCCACTGCTGGTCTGCAGTGTCACCGCACATGGTTAAGCTCAGGGTCAGTTCGGAGCCTATGCTGAAGGGTTGTTAATTATTTTGAGTATCACCCCTGCTGTATCCTCCCATAGTTAGCATTGTTAGAATACTTTTGACACAAACTGCTGAACTGCTTTCCTTAGAGCGTATGACAATTGGCATTTCTACCAGCAGAGTAGAAGAGTACTCTTTTTACCACGCCCTCAAAAATGCTAAGTGTTAATTTCTGTAATCTTTCTGGAGAATCTGATTAAATATATGTGCTCTGCTTCATCAGCTTACTTAACAATAATAAATAACAGGAATATCAGAATTGTCACTGGTTCTGCTATAGGTCTGTCCATCCATAGTAGGTCCGCCCTGGAAGGTTGTTTTCCTAAGGGCCCTGCTTCTAGCAATGGCTACTGAACCAAAGAGAAAGACATAGCAAAGCTCATTTATCAATGCAATTTCCTAATTGTATTAGGAGTTCTATTAGAATATAACTTACATTTTTAATTTGGTGGCCAAAGGATTGTGTGATAGTATTTCTGTACCCCCATCCTTACTAAGACATGCTGCCCAGAATGAGGGCTATCCTTTCTCCTTTAGAATGGATTTGATGTTCAATACGGTTTTCTCAAAGACACCAGGGCTTATTACTTGCACACTAAGGTTAAGAGTCTAAGGAATTGATACCTCTGTTCAAATTGTATTTTGGGAGAGTTCTTCTCTGAACAGATTGGCTGTGTTCAGTTTGGGAAATAGTGTTTCTTGGTTGAGAAGAAGACTGCCAGAAAAAAAAAAATAGTCTGACTAAAATAATAAAGCCATACCTCCAATGGAAACCAGATGAAGACGGAAAAACCTATTAAGTGTAAACACTTTTATCAGCAAATTATCCTTTTCAAGCAAGAGAATTAATTCAATGAATTAATTCATCCACCAGGGTGAATAAGACAAAGGGGCTATGGAATTCTATGTTCCAGATCAGTTTCCTCCAAGATCATGAAGGTTAAAATTTCTACTGGTGACATTTGTAAGTTTTTTCAATAAACGTTAAAGGCATACATAATCATTCCAGAGGTTTAAGATGCCTGGATTCTCCCTGCCTAGTGCTGTAAACCCTACAACTGTTTTCAGTTCAGCATAATATGTGTTCAAGCTCAGGCTCTTCCTACCTTTGAATAGAAGCAAAAAATCTTCAACCCAAGCCTTAGTGGATTTTTTTTTTAATTTGCAAAATAAGGATTTAAAAATAGTACTTATTTCATAGGGTTGGGATAAAGATTAAACAAGATGCTGCCAGGAGGACGTATTCTGTGTGCCTCGTACTTAGCCTCAAAAATGTTCATTATTATTTAAAATAATGGATCTATCACTGGAAACTGGAAAAGACCCCAAGAAAAAGAGCTCCACAGCCAGAAAAGTTTCAATTCCACGCTCAGCTGCGTGCTCTGAACCTTGCCAAACTAATTGTAACACAGGTAGAGCACCATTACAGTGGAAAATTTCAATCTATCCCATACTCAGGAAGAAAAATTCTCTCTTTCTCTCTAAATTTATAGGCCCATTTGTCTCCTGGATACCCTTTCAAAATGCTATGCCAGTTTTTTTCTAAAATCTGCAGGAGTTCTAAAAACTAAATATCTTCCATGAATACTAAAAGGTTTTTGAGTACAACTCTCCTATTTTTTCATTTCTGCCATATTCTTTTGTTTCTTACTAAGAAAACAGGTTTCAAAAGAATAGAGGTTTTTGGGTATTAATTGATCTCACATCAGCATTTGATCCCAAAGCCAGGAATTATCATTGACCAGGATGCAAATCCTTTTGTAGATGTCTCATATTAGTGATTCTTCAAAGCCTGCACCAAAACACTAACAACAAAGTCAGAGAATGGTAATTTGCGACATCAAAGTGCAAACGGGAATGGACAAAAGTGGACTGTGCCCTGACCCCTTTGTATCTTCATTTACATTTTAATGTAATGGCACAGGTTGAGATGGGCTGCAGTCATGCCCACCCACCAGAATGCACAGTCAATGCTTCTATTTGTGTAGCACATCATCACAAAGAAGAGAGCCAACTTCTGCTAAAAAGAACAGCTGGGACTACCTGAAAACAATCTATTTTGCAAACTTTTTTTTAACTTTTGAAATGGACACTGCTAAGTTATCCCATCTAAGAAATCAATCAATTTAGCTACTTAGAGTTAAAATCTGCAGCTAATTCATTCTTGTGGGCCAATCAGGATGTAGGCCTAATAATAATAATAGTAATAGCTAACATTTATTGAGTTCTTAGAATGTGCTAAGCTCTGTTCTAAGTTCATTATGTACATTAACTCATTTAATCCCTACATTTACTTGTGAGGAGAGCATTGTCCTTATTATTCTCCACTACGTGAGCACGTTTATAGGACCACAGAGGCCAAGAAACTCTTGTGAGCAGGAAGCTCTTAACATGGTTCAAGACAAAACTACTTTTGTTTTGCTTGAGAGGTAAGAATGGATCTTAATGGAATAATTTGTCAAGGGAAAAACAGAGTCAACATCCTTATCATAGAAAAATAAGCTAGGCACTGTGTACAAATAACTTTTATTAGTCACCCATCTCTTGAAGAAGAATGATAGTCCACTGGAGAAAAAGCCAAGCTAAGTTCCCATGTGTAAAATGGAGAGAAAAACAAATACCGTATATTAACGCATATATGTGGAATCTAAAAAACTGGTGTAAACAATCTTATTTACAAAGCAGAAATAGAGACACAGATGTACAGAACAAACGTATGTATACCAAGGGGGAAGGCGGGGTTGGGATGAATTGGGAGATCGGGATTGACATATATACACTATTGATACTATGTATAAAATACATAACTAATAAGAACCTACTGTAGAGCACAGGGAACTCTACTCAGTGCTCTGTGGTGACCTAAATGGGAAGGAAATCCAAAAAAAGAGGGGTATATGTATACATATGACTGATTCACTTTGCTGTACAGTAGAAACTAACACAACATTGTAAAGCAACTGTACTCCAATGAAACTTTTTTAAAAATAAAAATAAATAAAATGATAAACTCAAATAAACTCAATTCTGAGTTCTGTGCGTCTCTCAACCAAAGCACATGGGTCAGTTGTTATTCAACAAACATAATTCAGAAAACAGTTCCAATTTTTTATATGTCTCTGTTATTCTTATTTTAATCACACTGTTTAATGTCTTCATAAAAATTTAAATTTGAAAGTAGGCAAGCAATGTTTGAGTGTGCAAATAAATATGAGTGAAAAATTAATTTTGTTTTATAAAATAAGAATAAATTTGAACCTAGGATGCCATATTATGAACTCAGCATTTCTTAAATGTTTAAAGAAATTGCTGACTTATTTCATATTGCAAAGTAGTAATACAGAAATGTCTTGGATTTTTGTATTCATTTTATCCTATATATGGCACATAGGTTTATGAGGGTTTTTGCAATCTTTTTCATTATAATATTATTTTTTAATTGGCAGAAAAATAATGAGGCATTATTCTGTGTAATTTTTAGATTTCAGAATTCAAGGCATCATATATGCAAATAACTTCATATTTAAGGTGTTATATGACAACATATAACAAAGACTGTACACTGTAACCCAGTGAGATTTATCCTGGGAGTGCTAGATTGATTTAACATCCAAAAATCAATCAGTATAACACACCCCACCAATAGGATAAAAGATAAAAGCCATACGATAATCTGATAAATAATGGAGTTCAGAAAATGCTACCCAAAATATGGCACCTTTGCACACTGAATAAATTAAGCTGAAGGAGTTCAAGAAAACAGCAGTAGCAAGAAGGTCACTCTGACCTTCCCTTCCCTTATCCCCTAAACAGGCCATAAAACCCTCACGTGAGAGGTGCCCTCCCTGCACCAGAAGAAAGGAGCTTTCTTATCTCCAAAGACAAAGGTTCACCAAGAAGAATCAACACATCTTATTTGTCTTCCTCAGTTTGCCACACTTGCTGTACAATCTCTATCATATCATATTCCTCCATGAATGTCGGCTCTTCACGAGAACCAGCATAAATACACCAGGTCTGTTTCTGCAGGTCTCCATTTCCTTAGGAGGCTCCCATGTCACATAAAACATACATTAAATATATCTGTATGCTTTACTCCCATGAAACTGTCTTTGTCAGTTTCATTTTCAGACCCAGTCAGAGACCCTAAGAGGGTCAAGGAGAACTTTTTCCTCTCCTACATACATAAAGGAAAAGCATTTGCTAAAACCCAACACCCTTTCATGATTGATTTTTTTTTAAATACCCAACAAAGTAGGAATAAAAGAGAATGTCTTTCCTGATAATGAGCATCTATGAAAAACCCAAACCCACAGCTAACATCATACTGAATGGTGAATGGCTGGAAGCTTCCCTCCTAAGACAGGAACATGACAAGGATGTCTTCTCTCCATTTGTACTCAACATTGTACTGGAGGTTCTAGCCACAGCAATTAGGCAAGAAAAGGAATAAAAGACACCCAGATTGAAAAATAGGATATAAAACTAACTTGACCTAAAGATGACATGGGTCTTGAAAATTCTAAGGATCCATAAAAAACAATTAGAGTTTATAATAAGTAAGCTCAACAGGGTCTCAGGATACAAAATCAATATACAAAAGTCAATTGTGTTTCTATACACTTGCAATGAACAATCCAAAAAAGAAATTAGGAAAACAATTCCATTTATAGTAGTATCAAAATAAAACACACAGGAATAGATTTAACAAAAAAAGTATAAGGAAAGAAGTTCAGTTAGTACCCTGAATACTGCAAACACTATTGAAGGAACTTTTAGAAGACCCGAGTAAAAGGAAAAACACCCCATGTTCCCATGCACTTTGAGTGGATGAATTGAATGATATGTGATGTTAAAATGCTGCATGGCTTACAAGATATAAAAATACATATCAGCACCACAAGGTAATAATAGTAATACCCACCTATGCATAAGTTACAACCTACTTAAAAACAGGAGACAATATTTCAAAACTGAAAAAAATGCTTCTTCAGTTTCTCCTACTAGGATTATTGAACCAAATTCAAAATATAGTTTTAGCATGTGTACCAAATACAAAAATTATCTATCTTCATTAGAAGTGGTCTGAAGCCACTGCACAGCCATCTCCATATTTCAAGCTGATCTGGCATCTGACTGTCACTACGTGAAAATCAATTTTATGAGCAACTGTATACACTTAGCAGAACAGCTATTTCCTTAAAAAATGTCGTAATGTCTACTCATAAACCTATATGAATCCAAACAGGGGCCTTTAGAGTGAAGTAAATAAAGTTCAGCAGTTTTGCATCTTTTGGGAAAGCATAGTTTTGGACATGAAATACTTACGTTTCTTCACGATGTAAATTTAATGAACATCATCAACATTTCAAAATAATTGATTATGATTTAGAAATCTTGATAGGAAAGCCCTTAGAATACAAACTAGAGAGCTTTCCATTTTAAGACGAAACGACTGCTTTCTTTAAAATCTTTATTTGCATGTTTTCCCCATAAGCTTAGCGATTCAGGAAAAAATAACTACAGAAAGGCCATCATCAAAACCATTTAAAGCTCACAGTTCAACATGCTGTTGTGGCATCCATCACCTTGGGACAGAGCCTGTTTTGTGATTCTGTATCTCCTAACAGCAGTTTGCAAAGCCAATTAAGTATCAGCACCGGTATTCTCCAAAGGAGAGACATAAACTCCATTTCTATGGCTGCAGGCAGCTGGGCTTGGAAAGAACGCACAAAACTGCAGGAGACACATTTCAGGAAGGCTCTGATAGAAGGAAAAGCATTAAGTCTTTCTCTCTTACTGAAGGCGATGACTCGGATCCTGCAGGATGGGAGGGGCTACACCTGAGGAGCTATTTTGTTGGCCAGTGGCCACCACACCTATACCCAGGGCAGCAGGGACACCTGCCTTGTGGTGAGGTTTGCTCTGGGAAACGGAGTGCTCAGCCCATAGTAGGCCTACAGTATTACTGGCTGACTTTTTACCTCCCGGTAAGAGGTGAATCAGAGGCCCTGAATATTCATGCACATTAGAAGATCTCATGGCGCTTTTCCAAGCCCGAGGCTATGACTCTGAGAATTTGGCCAAGTTCCAACTCAGGTAATTATATTCTGCTTCCTAAATTCGTCCTGCTGTTCCCATTAGGGACAGCATTGTTCATTTTCTTGCCTTTTCAGAAAAAAAGGGGCAGAAATTCTTCTTGAACTCGCCAGTCTTGCTGACAGAATAAAAGGCCAAGCGCCGTGCTACAAAAGTAACGTCTGCCTTAGTAATGAACGAGATGACTGCTGAGCTTGAACTTGGAGCACCAGGTAAAGATCTCAGAGAGGAGAACCCCTCTGGATGGAATCAGACAACAGTGTCATGAGAGCCCATCAGATACCAACCACCCAGGCTTCTCTGAAACCACCACAGGGAGTGATCATGGCGCCAATCTCTCAATCCATGCAGTGAAAGCAGACACTCGTGCGTGTGTTGGTGTTTCTAATATCAGTGTAGATATAACCATTCTCTCATGAATTTGGGTGGGGACCTTCAGCAGAGATCTAGAATCGTCTGAATGAGCCAATTTCTCTTTTATGCCAGGGATCCTAAAACATAAAGCAGGCTGCCATCCCTGGGATGGTCAAAGATTTAATGTCTGACAATATCAATTTGGGGCAAGGATATAGGGCAAATGAAACGTCCGTGCATTGCTGGTGGGCATATAAACTGGTCAGACATTTTTCATAGCATCTAGCAAAACTAAAACTGTTTCTACCCTACCGCTCAGCAATTCTGCCTTGAAGAATACACCTCGCCCAAGCTCTCACACACCGCATGCAGAGGCGCGCACACACACACAGATGTTCACAGCAACCGTGTTTGTCATAGAGGAAAACTGGGGTGAGGGGGACTAAATGTTCGTAGAGGAAAAGAAAAAATAGAATGTAGTATATTCGTATGATACAATCTCATGGATTGACTTAAATACAATGCTAAGTGGGGAAAAAAAGAATACAGAGTAATTTGTACAGTTCACTACCCTTCATCACAATTTACAAAAGGCAAACATAACTGTCTTACTTTTTATGAACATGTAGTGATTATGGGAAACTCAGTGCACGTACACACACACACACACGCATGCATGCAAGAACATGCACATACACACATGCGCACAGGCACACATGCAGACACACACATGCACACACATATGCACGTGCCCACACAAGCACACGTGCTGGTACACCTAAGCACACACACAGACACCCACATCTGCAGACTTTTGCTTGCTCAGCTCCCAAAGCTCTATGCTGGGGTTGGATGTGGATGTTCCCTTAGTCCTTATTCCCGATTTTCACTTTAAAGACATTTAGATATGTACAGTGACATCACACATGATGCACATGTTTTTGAACTTCTGGGCTAGCACAGCACCACCCAGAGGCCCATCAGGGACTCTCTTGAGTAGGACGGCCTCCCCCAGGTTTCAGTGCCTTCTCTTATCCATAGCATAAATACACCCCCAACCATGTCCCCGGATGATTAGAAGCTGAGGTAACTTACTACATGGATGTCCTAACACCTTCACTTCATCAATGGCGAGGTAGCCTTGATGTCCAGAAGTTACGACTTCAAAAATCACCTGGAAAGTTAAGAAAGGTGTTCATTATTCACTCATTTTGTCAACTTTTACCAAATATTTCCTATATATAAGATATGTAGTTTCAACCATTCATTGATGTTTTCCAAAAATATTAATGGAACGCCCAATATCCGCCAGCCAGTGTTCCGGGTTCTAAAACTACAAAAACAACAAGGCTCAAACCCAGTTTTCAGGGACATGAACGGCGGTGGGTCAGACAGCACTGTACCTCAAGGACTCACCTCATAAAAGTGGGGCAGGGTACCATGGTTAAGAACTGATACGTGGAAGACAGAGGCTGAGTCATTTTCCAGAGGTGATAAGATTTAAATTGCTTTAAGATGACATATCTTCTGGTCAACTTCTTTGAGGAAACTCTAGCACCAGACTGAACCACATGGGGCCCTAGGCTTTATACAACTAATATATACAATTAAAATTTTAAACATATTATGAAAGAAGAGGACAGGATACTAGAAGAACATATACCAGATGGCCTCCCATGAGGAAGAGGCGTTTGAGCTGAGAGCTGAAGATGAATGAGCTAACGGTGTGAAGAGGATAAGGCACCTTCCAGGGCAGGTGCAAAGGCCCTGAGGTGGACGTGACGGTGGCCATGAAGAGGAGACTGCGATCTGCAGCTATAAAGGTCAGCTGTGACCCGGCTCAGAGATCCCAGGAAATACAGCACATTAATAATACAGAGAAGAGACTATACTAGCTGAAATTCAGATGGCAGAGCATCAATTAGGAGGAGAACGATATAAAAATCTCTGCAGTGGCAAAATCAAGAGGGCTTTATGACTGTATGGTCCTGGGAGACGCAGGGCAATAGAAGAAGGGCAACAGGCTCTGAGGTTCTCAGAATGACATTTTTGAGATGGTAGAGCCACTTCAGAGAAATTGAAGCTAAAGGAGATAAAAGAACCAGTAACAAAGTTATCAATGTTCTTAACATGATTGTCTAAAGGTGTCTGTTGTCAGGCTAGTGTTAATGATGAAAGGTCCACATGACATTATTTTCACCTCCATTTCTACACAGCAGGAAACTGTGTCATCAGGGAGACCACGGCTCATGCAACATGAGGAGGGTCCGTCTAACACACAACCCAGCAACTGCACCACTGGAGAAATGAACATTTTCATTCCTATAAAAACCTGCATATGTCAATCCCTATACACAGTACTATATATAAACTAGATAACTAATAAGGACCTACTTATTGCGCAGGGAACTCTACTCAGTGCTCTGTAATGGCCTACATGGGAAAAGAATCTAAAACTGAGTGCATATATATATATATATGTATCACTGACTCACTTTGCTGTACACCTGATACTAACACTACACTGTACATCAACTCTACTCCAATAAAAATTTTTTTTAAAAACCTGCACACGAATGTTTATAGAAGCTTTTATTTATGACAGCCAGAAACTGGAAACAGTCTAGATGCTGTTCAAATGGTAAATGATTAAACCGACAGTGGTACTTCCATAGTGTGGACACACCTGACTTGGATGAATCTCCAGAGAACTGTGCTGAGTGAAAAAGCCCATCATGAAAGATTACACGCTATTTGATTCCATTTATGTAGCATCATGTAATGTCAACATTTTAGAAATGGAGGACAGACGAGTGGTTGCCAGGGCTCAGGGATGGAGGGAGAAGGAACAGGAGGGAGATGGGTGTGGGTACAAAAGGACAACAGGAGCAATCCTTGTGATGCTGGAAGTGCTGAGGTCTGGACTGTGGTGATGGAGGCGCAAACCCACCCAGGTAATAAAATCGTACAGCTCGTAGCAGCGTCAGTCACAACAGCGCGGAAGGAACCCAAGTGTCCACTGATGGATAAGTGGATAAGATCAATGCGGTCTATACATACTACGGAATGTTATTCAGTCTTAAGAAGGACAAAAAAAAAATCTGACCCATGCTATGATATGGATGAACCTGGAAAACATGACGCTCAGTGAAATAAGTCAGTCCTAGAAGGGCAATACCCAGAGTAGTAAATTCATAGAGACAGAAAAGAGAATGGTGGTTGCCTGTGGCTGGGCGGAGAGGCTGGGAAGTTATTGTTTTATGGGTGCAGAGTTTCAGTTTTACAAGACGAAAGAGTTCTGGAGGTGAAGGGTGGTGATGGTTCCACAGGATTATGAATGTATTTAATACCCCTGAACCGTGCACTTAAAGATGGTTAAGATGATACATTTTAAGTGATTTGTATTTTATCACAATAAAACAGTGAAAACATTATATAGCAGGAAATACACCCACATGCATACACAAGTACAAGTAAAACTGGGGAACTCTGAAAAAGCTCTAGATTTTAACAATGTCATTGTGACATTATACTTGAGGTTTGCCAAGTGTTACCATCAGAAGAAACTGGGTGAAGTGTACATAGGAATCTGTATTATTTTTTACTACTGCATCTGACTCCACAATTATCCCCATAAAAGTTTCAATTTAAAAAAAGTAATTATAAGTGACCATCTACTACACACATAATATGTTACATACCCTGGGCAGATATTACTCCACTGTCTTATTTATTATTTCACATGAAGAGATTCTTCAAGGATTCAATATTTCAAGAACAAAGAGATTTAGATACAAAGTAATGGTCCAGAAACATGCGATGCGTCTATGGCGGGTGTAACTTAAAATCCCAATCTTTCTGATTCCAAATATCGTGGCATTTTCACTACTGCCCGCTGCCTGAATGAACACTGCAACCAAAGGACTGCATTATTTATGTTTGTGTGATGGATGCAAGCATGGAGGAAGCAATGAGCAGGACCCCCAGTGGAAAAGCTCGGGGGCTTCCCAGATAGAAGTCATCCCAGAAACACCTGCTATACTAGACGTTCCTGTGCCAGGATGCCACCAAGCTGAAATACAAAACACACAGGGGGAGGAGGGGCCCAGCAGGAGAACAGAAATGAAATGAAACTTGCTCCTGTTTAGGAGGTTAATATACATATTTTTCACTGATAGTACAGAGAAAGGAAGAGATGCACAGATATTCCTGCAATGGGATCTTGCTAGCTTCTCTCTCTACTGAAGTCTGAGACAGGACAACTGAGGGGCAAAAAGCAGATGGACACTGAGAACGAGTGGAGGAAAAAGCCTTCCCAGGGCTCTCCAGACAGGGCTCCCGGGAAACGGCCAGATCCTGCCTGGGAGGAGCAGCATCTGCAGGCAGAGCAGGAACCGGCCAGATGCTCTGGTCAGAGTGGCCACAGCACAGACTGATGCCCAGCACCACCAGTGACCCAAGAACGCCATCACTCTGGCCACGAAAAGGGTACTTTGAGAGCCAAACCCAGAAGTTCATGCATCTTTCCTGCCTTCTTCCCTCCCTCTTATACATTCATTCATCCAGTTCAAGTCTCCACCAAGCATCTCTCTACTCCAGGCGCTTGGAGTACATCATGAACGGAATAGATGAAGATCCCTTTCCTCAGCAGGTTTGTCCTTCTTCTTACCAAACGTTATATTTTTTCCTTTATCAACTACAAGGGCTGAAGCGTCTCATAAAAATGGAATAATCCTCATTTTTAAAGGGATGCATTAACTCTTAGAATATAATGTACATATATAAAGCATGCTTATGTGGATCTGTTTTTAAAAGTTGACACGTGTCAATTTAATGCACCATATTTAATTGAATCCAACACAAGGCCATGGCCCTACCATGGAAAAGGAGAGAGAAAGGAAGGGGGGGAAGGAATTAGACACTAGAAAAGCCAGCTTAAAACCTCTGAATCTGTTTTTTCATCCATCACATTAAGAGAACTTAGGACCCTCAAAAGTTTTATGCCCAGAGGGCTTCCCTGGTGCCGCAGTGCTTGAGAGTCCGCCTGCCGATGCAGGGGACACGGGTTTGTGCCCTGGTCCGGGAGGATCCCACATGCCACGGAGCGACTGGGCCAGTGAGCCATGGCCGCTGGGCCTGCGCGTCCGGAGCCTGTCCTCCGCAACGGGAGAGGCCACAGCAGTGAGAGGCCCGTGTACCGCAAAAAAAAAAAAAGTTTTATGCCCAAAGATTCTGAGCCTTATTGTCCAAATATTTACTACATGCTCTGGGCGGGGGGGGGGCATCAAAAAATTAGACAATTTTATGAAATATAAGCTTTAGTTGGAGAAAAATAAGTAACAATGAAAGAACAGAAGGGAGACAAGAACAGCCAAATGACAGATGGGAACAGTATGGAGGTCGTCGGACCATGAACCTTCCCCTCCTCCTTTCTTAACCAGCCAGGATGCCCGTGATACACCCAACACTACCTCCAGCCCAGTTCTCAGGCTGCTAAGTGCAAACCCACAGATGCCTGAGCAAGCACTTTCCCAGCATCTCAGCCAGGCTAGAGCCAGAGCAAGACTCAGCAAGAAGCCAATTCCCCAAATTTCCCAGCAAGATGACTCTCCAGTGAGGCCACAACCAAAAAAGTGAACATAAGTTTACACCTGAAACTTCGCTGCTCTCAGTCTTCCAGCTGGAATACCAAGAAGCAAAGAAAGCCAGAGTCTGATTACAGATACACTGGAGACCGATGGACTGGCCCTTTCCTTTAACTGGAAACTTCTGAAGCAAACTTCTGAACTTGGCAGGTTCCAGCACTGACTTACAGCTAACTGCAGGGACAAAAAGAGGAAAACAATCTTTATAGATATGTTTATGGGTCTGTGTCTATACACCTGCACACAGATGCACAGACATGTAGATTTCTATAAAATAGATAAATAAAAGCTTAGTATGACACCTTAGGTTTTAAACAGAAGGTGCATAATGTGTTGCAAGTTTGAAGCAATCACTTCAATGTTTCTTTCCAAAAAATTGAAGCACTTTTTTTTTTTTTTTTTTTTTTGCAGTACGCGGGCCTCTCACTGTTGCAGCCTCTCCCACTGCGGAGCACAGGCTCCGGACGCGCAGGCTCAACGGCCATGGCTCACGGGCCCAGCCGCTCCACGGCATGCGGGATCTTCCCGGACCGGGGCACGAACCCGTGTCCCCTGCATCGGCAGGCGGACTCTCAACCACTGCACCACCAGGGAAGCCCCTGAAGCATGTTTTTTAAAAGGTCACTTTCCAGCTCTTTCTTAGAAGTTCATTTCAATTAAGGGACTTATGAGTACAAGTTTTGTTAGTTTTTTCATCAAGTTTATAATTTAGGATATAAATGTTTCAACACAAACCACGACTATAAACTGGATATGATTTGCACTGAATGTTTGCTACTTTGAAGTAAATGTGATTAAATGAAGATATCTGAATTTAGGTGCTGTCAGACAATCATAGGTTGACGACCATCTTGAATTTACCTACCACCTGACCATTAAGAAATCGACTGTTTTTTTTCTAACAAACAACAGGGTTAAAACATGCAGTTCAAAGGATGAGGTCTGTCTTAAATAGGTTCCTTAAGAACAGATTTAAGCACCCCCTGAAAAGGTTTCCTTGTCATGAACTCTTGCTGTCTGGCAAGTTTTCCATTTTGTTCTATTTTCTAGCCAGTGCCGTTACCAAGAAAGTTTCAGAAGCAGAAATAGTTTTGTCTCTTTCTGTCAAATAAGGGACTACTCTATTGAAAGGACAGATATTGCTCTAGGGGAATTATAACACAGGTATGCAGAGCCCAGGGCGGGGATGGGGGTGGCAGTCAGGGGCACGTCTAAAGATGCCTGCATCCAAGAACAAAAACATTGAGGTCACAGCAAACAGTAACACGAGGCCACCAACAGCACCACCAGAAAGAGAATAAAGAAAGGCGTGAAAGTTGATTTAGGGATGTGGCCATGCTTATTTTTATCAAACAGGACAGAATATACTGAAAATCTACATTAGACGTGAGACTTGGATCTCTTGAGGGAAACACACCAAATCTTTTCTTTATAAAAAAAATGAATCATTCAAAAAACATTTATTTACCATATACATCCATGTCCCAGGTACATTTTGTACATATCATCTAATTTTTTCTCAGTCAACCATATGAGGTAGATAATATTAACTCCCCTTTAGGGATGAGTAGGCAGACTCAGTAAGGTTAAGGAATGTTTCTGAGGTCATGCAATCAGGGTATAATTCTAGGTCTATTTTACTTCCAAGTCTGGGCTTCTTTCATGTTACCCAACTGCCTAATCTAGCAGGTATGAGAGACTATATATGTAGAATACATAGACATATACGTATGCACATACACACACACACACACATATATAATATATAACCATGCATACACACACATATATATACAGACACACAAATATATATGACTTTTAATGCATAGATGTACATATGTTCTAAATTCTTCACTTCCAGATTGAACTAAGAAACGTAGTCATCATCTATTTGACCTAGAAATAAAGATGCAAGGGACCGTTATATGACACAGTTTTAACAATGCCAGTTTTAAGACAAGGGTCAGCAAACTACAGCAAATGGACCAAATCTGCCCCAACCTCTGTTTCTGTCTGGCCCACAAACTAAGGATGGTTTTTACAGTTTTCACTGGTAGGAGGAAAGCAAAAGAAGAAGATTTTGTGATACATGAAAAGTAGATGAAATTCCAATTTCCATGTCGGAAAATAAAGCTTTCTTGGAAGGCAGTCACGCTTATTCATTTACGGATTGTCTACAGCGACTCTCACACAATCACAGCACAGTGGAGTCGCTGCCACAGAGACCATCTGGCCCGAAAAGCCTGAAATATTTACTATCCAGCCTCCTGCTTTAAGAGGAAGCTTTCCTGCTTTGCTCACCAACAGGCTGCCATTACTCTAGATAACAAGAAAGCACACATGGATAGCAGTAGTTCGTCTCAGCCAAATACAATATGCTTTGCACTTCCTGGGGGAGCCTTGAACTCTAGCAATAACAGGGAGAAAGCCCTCTCCTGGCTTGACTTGTTTCAGCTCTTATATACGGGTGGTGTTTTAAATGCCCACGTAGCATTGGAGTATCATTACCAATTTTTAAAAGCATAATTGCAATATACCAAAACAAAACCATAGACACGAATTACTTGATAGACCTCAAAACACTGTCTTAAAAATTAAATTAAAAAATGAAGGAAAATCCAGCTCATTTAGAAGGCAAATCCTCTATAAATAAGCTAAACTACTGAGAAGTTATAACACTTTTGTATTCCAACCTGACTCTCAGATCTCATTCTGCACAATGTCCTTTGGCATTAGCTCGATTACAGCTAAATGTTTTTATTTGTTTTTACCAAACACATACATTTTTAGGAAAAATGCCTTTGCTCTCTAGCCGAATCTAAGCTATGATTATTTGAGAAGTTGAAAGCTGAAGTGGGGGATGGGTATGATGGAATCACAGAGCCAAATTACCGTATTCTGGAATAATTTTGTCATCACACGGTATTTAATCTTACCTCACTTTTTTTTTGGTGGGAGAAATTTTGCTTAACAGAAAATAAAATGAATCCTCATTATTTGCTGATTCTGAATTTGTCTACTCGTTAGTTTTTTCGAAACCCCAAAATCAATACCTGCAAAGCATTCTTGGTCACTTGTGAACGTGGACAGAGCGGCAAAGGTTGGCGTCGCCGGACACACACATCCCAGCAGAGGCCGGGCAAGGAGAAGCTCTGCCTTCCAGCTTCCCTTCTCCTGCCACTAACAAGTGTCCTTATCCTCGTCTAAATGTGTCACATTTTCACCTTTTTGTGCCTTTTACTGGCGATGCTGCTATTTAAGATGGCCCCCAGCGCAATGCTGAAACGCTGTCTGGTATCGCCAAGTGCAAGAAGGCTGTGATGTGTCTTACAGAGAAAACGTGTGTTAAATAAGCTTCCTTCACGCCTAAGCCTAGCACTCTGGGCCAAGTTCACTGTTAAGAATCAATGATACACATTAAATAAGGCATCTTTACAGAAACACACATAAACCAAGGTTAGGTATTGATCAGTTGATGAAAGTCTTGTGACCACAGGCTCTCAACACGGGACTAATGCCCTATGTCCCCCAGAAGCAGTAGTCCAGTGTTTACTCATTGGGCGCTCACTGTGATGTTTAGAACAAAACTGTTATTCGTGTGTTTGGATTCACACCGAGACCCACTTCTATCAAAGTTCTTGGTCACTGGAAGGACTCAATGCTCATTTTTGCTCTCAGTTCCCAGATATTACTGGCAGCCATGGGATGTAAAGACATGTAGACTAGAGAGAATCCATATTCTTTCAACCACTCAACAAATAACACCTCAGGAGACAAGACGGTGCAGCTCCACCATCTTTGGAGCCTTGGGGAAAAGCCACTGCCTTTCAGGTAGGAAGCAACTGGTTAAACCACTCACTAGTGTTGTTTTGTTTGCTCATGGAAAGCCATCCTGGATCTGAGTCTGCCAAACAGGAGACGGGAAGAAGTTTAACACTGCAGCATCTCCAATGTTCCCTGCTTTAGTGAGGAGCAAAATTAGCTTTCCACGCTGCCACCTTTCCTGCCACGTATAAGCAAAGCGAAGGTATTATCTCACCAACACAAACACTCCCCACAGAAGATGGGCTGGTGGAAACTGTCAGTCCCCTAGAACAAAGGGGATTCCGTGGCATCTGTCTGTCCTCCCACACAGAGCCTTGTAGCTCCTTTCTGGTTTTGGTTTAAATAAAAAGCTAAGGTGGATCATATTCACAAAAATGGATTTTTTTTATCCAAATAAGTTAAATAAAAAACAAAAACATAGGAAAAGAAAAGTTTCTGTAATGACGAAGAGTCAAAGCAAAACCACAAACGATAGACCTTACCAAATCAGGAACGAAGTACTGAAACCTTTGTTTATATGCACATTTCTTTTTAGCACTGTTATTTTATTTATTCATTTTTGGCTGTGTTAGGTCTATGTTGCTACGCGCGGGCTTTCTCTAGTTACAGCAAGCACAGGCTACTCTTCGTTGCATTGCACGGGCTTCTCATTGCCGTGGCTTCTCTTGTTGTGGAGCACGGGCTCTAGGTGCGCGGGCTTCAGTAGTTGTGGCTCAGGGGCTTAGGTGCTCTGGGGCATGTGGGATCTTCCCAGACCAGGGCTCGAACCCATGTCCCCTGCATTGGCAGGCAGATTCTTAACCAGTAAGTCACCAGGGAAGTCCATGAACATGTTATCAAAGTAAAGTTAAAACCTACTTTCTCTCCGTTAAAGGCATTCAAAGGATAACATTCAAAATGAAGCTAATTATCAGTGCATTTGTCTTGCCATCTTGACATTTCATTCTGAAATGATGTCATCTATTTTTTCTACCAGTAAATAACACAACTTTCTTCACTTTTGTGTTTTCCCTTTCCCTTTTGAAAAGAAGTAGTGTTCTTTTCCAATCTTTTCTAATCATGGCTCAAATGCCCATTCTATAAAATGGGATATGTAAGAAAATTAAGGCAGAGGGAAAAAAATAGGAAAGTGATAGGGAAAAGTGCTCAGAAGCAAGAAGTGACAGACCACAGAGAAGTGGAAGATGTTCACCCAGAAGAAGGACTTGTCCTTGATCATCAAATAACAAATAGAAACTGAGAAGGAAACCCAGAGACATGGTAAGCTTTGCAAAATAAATATCTAAAATATTATCTTTGAAGATACGAAACTGTCACATGACTCCCTCTGCTTCTTCCTAAATGCAGCTCTGAGTCTGTAGTAGAGTGACAGCTTCATATGTCCTCACTGATTTCTTAAAACTCATCTTTTTTAAGCACAAAATGCTGAGGACAGGAGTACCTGCTTAGAATAGCTTTCCTGTTCGAGACAGGGTTCTATTTCACTGCCACATCTAATTCCCCGTGTCCTCCTAGAGGGACGAAGCAATTCGATTGTCTTGCACTTGGTACGAAGCAATTCAATGGTCACGCACTTGGAATAATGGCCATAAGCTAAGGAATTTATGGAGTCGGGGAATGTTCTCTTTTTCCATCAGTACATATCAGGATTTCCCAAGGTGCTCCAGGGAATACTGGACTCGAGATGCTCTGCTAAAGCCAAACGGATGTGCACGCTCCAGCTAGGCACCTGCACCTGCCATGTGTCACCCGGGGAGATGCAGAAACACTCCCGGGCTCTGAAAGGCCTGGCAGTACAGAATGTGTTCTACTTCGCATAAATCAGTGCTTCTTCCCATTCGGCTGACCGGTGCCTTTTAACCTTCCTTGGAGCAGTCTGGAAAACACTCATCCACGCAGACCTTAAACACTGTCTCTGGGCAGCAAATGCCTGCCGAGCGGCTGCCACCCGGCGTGGCTTACGTGACCTTCTAATAAAATAAGTGGGTTGAAGGCCAGTCCAGCGAAGAAAGCGAGGCTGCGTACAGGAGTCCAGGAGGGAGTGTGATGGGAAGGGGTGGGAAAGATCAAGCATCTCCTATTCCCTCACCCCCTCGTCCACCAGGAAAGACAGCAGACAGGTAAAGGGTAAATCTTCGCTTAGCCTCCCCGAAGTGCTGGCCCCTTGATAAGCTCAGTGCACGGAGAACTGAGAGCACGGACCCACGCCTCCTCTCCTGTCAGGCCCTTCGGTGCTTCTAAGGGACTTGTTTTTACAGGAGGCTCTGGAGCAACCAGAAGGCCAGTATCTTCCCTGACTTTACCTTCCCATCCCTCTTGTCACTGCCCACAGCCTGGCATAACACCTTTACTGAGGGGCCTGGGGGAGGGATTTCAAGGCCGCCTGTGCATTTTTTCCTTTTCAAAGCAACCATTTGTATTAAAGATCACTGCCCTCCTGGCCTCCGACAGGACTCAGAATCACTATCTCCAAAAGCAGGGAGAAAGGCAGTGAGTGTGGGGTTCCAGGGGTGTCTCTGGGTGCAGGTGGGGTTAAGAACCCAGAAGAATCCATCAGAGGCCTCGGAAACTTGCAGGTGGACAAGAGGAGAGTGGAGGGGAGAAGAAACAGAATCGAAGTGAAATCTTTTTTTAATTGGCACAATAAAGTAAAAGGGTGCTTGTGAGAGGAACGTGCTATTCTTAAAATGGCAAAAGGCAGTGTCTAAATCAAAGGAAGCAGGTGTCATAGCCCAGGTGCCCTGGTGAAAGCAGGTAGCCCGCACTTATGCTGCCACCTAACAGAGGGGCAGGTTCTACGTCACAGCAGTTAGGACAAACACTAATTAAGTAATTAAATACATGTTAATCACCAGATACTTGACGATTTATGTGTTAATGAACAGTAATTAACCTGCGATTAGCTGTATTCCATGCAGATTACCCTTGTGATGTGTACTGGCAGAATGTTATTTTCCTTTAAATAGGAAACGCTCCATAAAGTGGCAAGAACACTTGACTCTGCTAAGAACCATTTTGAAACTCTACACATGCTAATCTAGGTCATGTTAGCAGAAAGGTTATAAAAACAAAGAGGTGCCCAAGAGAACCCACTATGTTTATCCAAAGTACACAGTGCAGTGGTGTGTGGTTGCACCGAAAACCTCCCCAAACCCAACAACTTACAAGACTCAGACTCTGACCAAGAAGAGAATCAACTCAGTATCTTGCAGCCAAAGATGAGGGAGAAATGGACACTCTTGACAAAAGCATGGGAGGATCAGGTACAGGACAGACAGAAGGAACCCAGCCCAGCACCCCCGTTCCTGGTCCGCCCGCCCAGAGCACCTGCTCCCCAGGTGTAGGCAGAGTGCCCAGAGCACCACGATAGCAGTTCCAGGGCTAACATGCTAGAATGTTCTGGCAGGAAAGCCCTTGCTTCATCCCGTTTCATCCACTGTTTCACTGAAGGATTTGTTCCCAGAACCCTTTTTCATTGCATACCTTCTGCCATCGCACCAAACACACTTAAGGAGTGACTTGGCAGGAGAAAGCACTCGACTATTACCTGCTTCCCTTTTTTTCTGTTTTCCACAAATCTGAACCTCCATAAACTACCACCATTTATTGAGACGCCAGCACATCCAAAATGTGTTCTTCCATTCATCTTCACGCCCTGCCCTGTCTTTATATTTAGTCCCGTAATTAGGAAGGCTCAGTACATTTAAGTTGCCCAAGCTTATAAGTAAACAGCGCTCATATTCAAATCCAGTTCTGTCTGATGCAAAGCGTATGTTCTTTTACTGCAGTATGATGCAGCTCATTTACAAGCAATATTGTAATATGAAATCTTTTAAGACTTAACTCATCAATCTTAATTCATTAGATCAAAATTACTTTACAAAGTGTGAAAAGCATCATATAAAGTACTATATGAATATAAAATATTTTAATATACTAGTATTTCAAGCATGTGCTCACTCTACATTAATTTTTTAGATCTCTGTCATGTATCTTGCAGCCTAAATACTAATGGGACGTCTGGGGGAAGCAGAGTCCCTGTGCAGAGAGAGAGGGTCTCTCAAACGTTATCCCCTCCTTTAAATGTCCATGTCCTATTATCTTGTCCTCAGCTTTTGGTCCCAGAAACAGCCTATCTGTATATTAAGAATGCATCATTTGGATACTGACTCTTATGAACTATGTTCATAAAAGAAAATGTCACAGGCATGCATGTACACGTGATACCAGAAGAATAATTTTTGTGTATTTTGCAATTAGAAATATAATAGTCACCTAAAGCAGAAGCACATCCTCAGGCTAGTACAAAACTCCTGATGGAGGAATCTGTCTGGGAAATGGATTTAAAAGCAGATGGCTCCTGCATAAGTCAGGTTTTTACGAACATCAGGATATGACAGGCATTTCCTTAGTAAAGGTGTGCTCGCCCCACGGGTGCAGCGGGGAAGCCCCCATCCAGGGCAGTGCTGCCTGAACATGGAAAACTGATTTTTCCAGCTTTTTTTCTGATCACCTCCAGTTCAGCTGCCATCTGGAGCCAAGGATGGAAATAGGATTGGTAGGTATTCTCCTTCCTCTCCACCTGTTGATACAATGTATTTTCCCCATGCCAGCTGGGAACATCAAGTCTTAACATGGCGATTTTAAGGTCTATCTCAGCATTTGGGAAATTTCCTGCTGACATCTCTCTTGTATCGTCTACTGAGTGCCATTTATCTAATAGTTTATGTTACTATTAGGGTAATGACTTCACTATGTTTACTGCCCAGCAGATAAAGGGGAGAAGAGAGGGAAGTACAACCTTAACTATGCCTTTAAAACGTGAAAGGCTGAGGCTTGGTTAGACTTCTTGGGAATTAAATGAACAAATGCATTTTCAGTGGATCCAGATGCTTAACAAACTTTGATCACCAGGTTCTTAAACATTTAGCAACACTGGTTTAAAGAATCTCTGCAAATTCACCTTTAAACCCAGAGTATGAAACTAACAATCACCCAGTGAACCAGAAAGCTATAATGAGAACTACATTCCAGTTGAATATGGTAAAGTGGGTACTGCTCAGCAATGTGACAGAGGTCACAGTGAGGAGCAGGAGAGTTTGGGGGTGAGGGTCAGAGGCTCACAATTGGGAAGGCAAAATATTTTATTCAAAAGAGCTCAAGGGGCTTCCCTGGTGGCACAGTGGTTAAGAGTCTGCCTGCTGATGCAGGGGACGCGGTTCATGCCCCGGTCCGGGAAGATCCCACATGCCGCAGAGCTGCTGGGCCCATGAGCCATGGCTGCTGGGCCTGCGCGTCCGGAGCCTGCGCTCCGCAACGGGAGAGGAGGCCACAACAGTGAGAGGCCCGCGTACCACAAAAAAAAAAAAAAATCTGATAATTCATTCATTGGTATACAGGCTAGGCTACGCAAAAGCAACTGTATGGATTGCATGAGGGGACCGTAAACCAATCACATTGCTGCTTCTTCGTTATCGATGCATGAATTGTTACAACTGTAAATAATGAGTTTACTTTTCACATTATCTTTTCATTATTGTTATCTAGTGTTAGTAATACATATAACATCTATGGTGTTTGTATCATATAAGACACTATTGATGGAGGTACTGACACATGATTCATCTTATAAACAGATGATGTAAACTTAATGTATCAATAAATACAGTACAGTACCATAAAAGTATTTTCTCTTCCTTATGATTTTCTTAATAACATTTTCTCTTCTTTAGCTTATTTTACTGTAAGAATATAGTATATAATACACATAACACACAGAATATGTGCTAATTGACTTTTCATGTTATCGGTGAGGATTCTGGTCAACAGTGGGCTATCAGTGGTTAAGTCTGGGCGGAGTCAAAAGTTACATATGGATTTTCAATTGTGTGTGTGTTGGGGGGTCAGCACCCTTAAGCTCCACACTATTCAAGGGCCAACTGTAGTTTGATAATTCCTTTTAAAAGCCGATCTCCTGAGACTGTTGATAAATTAAATCATTCCTTTAGTTCTGACTGTCTAAGCCAGGTGTGTTCAAGGCTATTATGGGCTGAGTGCTGTGTCCCTTTCAAATTCATATGTTGAAGCCCCAACTCCCAAAGTGATAGAATTGGGAGATGGAGCATCAGAGAGGTGATTATGCTTAGCTGAGGCAATGAGGGTGGAGCTCCATAATGGGATTAGTGCCCTTATAAGAAGAGGAAGAGAGACCAGGGCTCTGTCTGCTGCACACATGGGGAGGTCATCTGAGCACACACAAGAAGACCAGAACATGGCCTCCATAAGCCAGGAAGGGGGCCCTTAACAATAACGGAATCTGAGGGCCCCTTATTTTGGACTTTTCAGCCTCCAGAGCTGAGAAATAAAGGTTTGTTGTTTAAGCCACCCAGATTGTGGGCTTTTGTTTTTCTTTTTGTCACAGCAGCTCAAGCTGACTAAGACAAAGGCAAAACAAAAATTTAAGATCTGGATTGTAGCCAGTGTCAAAACTAAATGAACGCACCAGGCTCTGGCCGCCGTGGAGCCCCACAAGGGCTCACTCCTAGAGGTTTTGGGTGTGCATTGCTGAAGGGAAAGAGAAGAAGATCAGGGCAAAGGTGAGCAGGACAGACCTTCTGATCTTGTCTAGATGCCTGGAGACCAAGGAAGAGTCCAGTGCAGGTTCCAGAGGGGAACTAGCTAGGCCTTCTCTGCTGTGGCAAGGTCCCCTCCAAAAGAAGTTTCTAAAAACACTCAGCCTCTTAGCCTAGTCCATCATACACAGCCTTATGAAGCCTGCCTTAGCCAAACCCACTTCCCTTGCTTCCATTTTAATCCTACAAAAGAAGAAACTTGGTCCCAAAGGCCATATTTTTGAATTATACCCTGATTGGTTATCAATATATTTATAAAAAAGAAGGATATTCAGTAAGTAGAGCATTTTCCCTCTGCAAGAAAAACTACTTTTTAACTCTTTTTTTTTGTTTTATACATAAAAACAGCACATGTACATTGGGGAAAATTTAGAATACGACAGATGACAGAAAGAAAAAATTCAAGTCACTAGCTGGGGAGATACTACTTAATATATTTATTTCACCATATAGTTTAATTATATATGTATTTATATATAATTAATACATATTAATATTAGAGGTGTTTATATATAATTAATTCATATTAATATATAGATACAAAATAATACATATTAATATTAATACATATTAATGTATAATTAATACATATTTGTACATATATTTAATTTAAAATTGAATTTAACATACTGCTTTATGATTTTTTACCAGTTTTACCCACTTAAGAAAATAAGCTGAGATAACATCATGAAATGATCTTTCATAACGTTATTCTTAACGGTTGCAAAATGAATTTTTGTATTGAGGTAGCATAGATGAACTCATCCTCTATTGTAAGAAATGTAACACTGCTCCTGGTGTTTCATTATTATAAATACACTGCCGTGAATAACCTTGTAGCTAACTGTTTGCTACCACTATTCATTATTTCCTTAGGATGAACTCCTAACAGTAGATTGCTAAAATTAGACTTATTTAAATATTTAACACTTTTAAAATGTATTGCCCAAGTGCACTCTAAAAGGATTTTAACAATTTACACGTGTGCTAACACAGCTTTTACTACCCCTTAATTTCCATTCAAGAGACATTTAAATACCAGAAATTGTTGCAGGTACGAGGGCACAAAGATGAAACAAGCACAGTGGAGAAAGGACAGCCTCTTCAATAAGTGGTGCTGGGAAAACTGGACAGGTACATGTAAAAGTATGAGATTAGAACACTCCCTAACACCATACACAAAAATAAGCTCAAGGGCTTCCGTGGTGGCGCAGTGGTTGGGAGTCCGCCTGCCAATGCAGGGGACACGATTTCGTGCCCTGGTCCGGGAGGATGCCACGTGCCGTGCAGCGGCTGGGCCCGTGGGCCATGGCTGCTGAGCCTGCACGTCTGGAGCCTGTGCTCCGCAGCGGGAGAGGCCACAGTGGTGGGAGGCCCACGTACCAAGAAAAAAAAAAAAGAAACTCAAAATGGATTAAAGACCTAAATGTAAGGCCAGAAACTATCAAACTCTTAAAGGAAAACAAGGGCAGAACACTCTATGATATAAATCACAGCAAGATTCTTTTTGACCCACCTCCTAGAGAAATGGAAATAAAAACAAAAATAAACAAATGGGACCTAATGAAACTTCAAAGCTTTTGCACAGCAAAGGAAACCATAAACAAGACCAAAAGACAACTCTCAGAATGGGAGAAAATATTTGCAAATGAAGCAACTGACAAAGGATTAATCTCCAAAATTTATAAGCAGCTCATGCTTATAATAACAAAAAAACAAACAACCCAATCCCAAAATGGGCAGAAGACCTAAATAGACATTCCTCCAAAGAAGACAGACAGACTGTCAACAAACACATGAAAGAATCCTCAACATCATTAATCATTAGAGAAATGCAAATCAAAACTACAATGAGATATCATCTCACACCAGTCAGAATGGCCATCATCAAAAAATCTTGAAACAATAAATGTTGGAGAGGGTGTGGAGAAAAGGGAACACTCTTGGTTAATTTTATTTTATTTATTTATTTAATTTTGCGGTATGCGGGCCTCTCACTGTTGTGGCCTCTCCCGTTGCGGAGCACAGGCTCCGGACGCGCAGGCTCGGCGGACATGGCCCATGGGCCCAGCCGCTCCGCGGCATGTGGTATCTTCCCAGACTGGGGCACGAACCCATGTCCCCTGCATCGGCAAGCAGACACTCAACCACTGCGCCACCAGGGAAGCCCGAAAAGGGAACACTCTTGCACTGCTGGTGGGAATGTGAATTGGTACAGCCACTATGGAGAACAGTATGGAGGTTCCTTAAAAAACTACAAATAGAACTACCATATGACCCAGCAATCCCACTACTGGGCATATACCCTGAGAAAACCATAATTCAAAAAGAGTCATGTACCAAAATGTTCACTGCAGCTCTATTTACAATAGCCAGGAGATGGAAACAACCTAAGTGTCCATCATCGGATGAACGGATAAAGAAGATGTGGCACATATATACAATGGAATATTACTCAGCCATAAAAAGAAATGAAATTGAGTTATTTGTAGTGAGGTGGATGGACCTAGAGTCTGTCATACAGAGTGAAGTAAGTCAGAAAGAGAAAGACAAATACCGTATGCTAACACATATATATGGAATCTAAGAAAACAAAATGTCATGAAGAACCTAGGGGTAAGGCAGGAATAAAGACACAGACCTACTAGAAAATGGACTTGAGGATATGGGGAGGGGGAAGGGTGAGCTGTGACAAAGTGAGAGAGTGGCATGGACATATATACACTACCAAACGTAAAATAGATAGTGGGAAGCAGCCGCTTAGCACAGGGAGATCAGCTCGGTGCTTTGTGACCGCCTGGAGGGGTGGGATAGGGAGGGTGGGAGGGAGGGAGACGCAAGAGGGAAGAGATATGGGAACATATGTATATGTATAACTGATTCACTTTGTTATAAAGCAGAAACTAACACACCATTGTAAAGCAATTATACTCCAATAAAGATGTAAAAAAAAAAAAAACAGCACAGAATTTACAGCGCATTTATTACCATGATCAAATCCAGGGATAGAGGAACTGGGATTGATAAATCTTCCCTAATAAACACCAAGCCTGCAGAGTGGGTTCCTGGGCGCCGATCATGCCGCTCAGATGACAAGCGGCCCTTGAGAAGACTCAGTCTTTCCTCCCTGGGTCTAGCTAAGCACCTCAATTAACCATGAGAGATGATCTTGGATACATGTTCCCGTTGGCTTCCGAGGGAGCCAAAGGAATTAAGAAAGAGACAATCAAAATACTGCAATTCTCTTAATGCACCCTCTTAGCTGGACATTAATTGAGTTCTTAATGTGAAGTTATTTTCAAAGAGGCTGTGGACAAAAGGAGAAAGCACACAGAACGCCACCGTCACTAATTTCCCACCTTTGACACCAAGTCGGGATGCTCTTGGGGCACAGGCCCTCTCCGAGAGGACGGAGAGACCAGCGGGACCTCCTTGGTACCACTTTCTAATTGCTTCTGGCCTGCACCCTTCATTTCCTTTAAGTGCCCACTCCAGGTGGGCAATGTGGTCCCAACAGTACATCCCACAGAGCAGCTCCTCCATGACAAGGACTCGGTCTACATGCCATTTTCTTCCCATTGCTGATGGGGTGGGAGCAGGGCCCTGCATCTCACCAGCTGACCTCCACTGCGGCTCACTTCCTAATGACCCATGATTCCTGAGATCCACTCGTGGAAGAAGAGACTTTTACTTCTACCATCAAGTGCTCTGTCTCCCTGGGTCAGATGTGGCTACTTAACATAGAAAGTAAAACATCCTTGCAGACAGCATTTCCTGCCCTGCTGCAGGTGGCTGCTTTTATTTTCTTAAATAGATATATAAATAAACAAGTTTGAATGGTGCATTTTACTCATTTCTCTAAGTAATGTAAAAACAAAGCCTTAATACACTCCCTCTCCACGAGCATAAGCTTTCCTCACCTTGGTCTAAAAATACCAACACTTCTAATACAGTCTCTGATTAGACTAATATAAAACTGATTTATATTTTCAGAAGTTAGAGGATGCATCAAAACAGGAAATGAAAAATAAAGGGCATACCTGATAAAAGTTAGGCCAGAAAGTACTGATGGCCAGCTCTGCCCTGTTCCATGTACGGTTTGGGTCTCCAGATATATTCCAAATAGGGTTCCCCAAAGGTCCGTTATTGACCTTCACGTAGACATTGAGTAACCCGGGAGCAGAATTACTCTTGCTGGATACAAAGTAGTGAAAATCAATGCAGTGGGTGTCATTTTCTTTGAGCTGAGGTAAGAGGAGGTGGGCTCTCTGTCCCTCAGATCTCCCAGACGTGTTCACCAACATGAAGGAGCCTGCGAAAAGAAAATCAAAGGACGGTCACAACCGGAAACACTACTTCCTGCTCGTACCTGAAAAGTCACCATCATTTCCATGGGTCGACACTGCAGTTCCACACATCTGACCTTGGCTTTGAAAGTCCCACCTCTTTCACACCTTTTCATCCCCAAAGTGCTCTCAAGGTCAGTGGGGATGGCAAATTCCCTTGATGTCACTGCAATTAGTTTCCTAAATAATAGGTATATGCATGGTTTGCAGATCTGCACTGGTCGATCTGGTGGTCACTAGCCACATGGAGTTTTTTTTTTTAATTAATTAAAATTCTATAATATTGAGTCATATTTTAGATTCCACATATAAGTGATATCACATGGTATTTGTCTTTGTCTTTCTGACTTACTTCACTTAGTATGATAATCTCTAGGTCCATCCATGTAGCTTCAAATGCCATTATTTTGTTCTTTTTTATGGCTGAGTAATATTCCATTGTGTGTGAGAGTGTGTGTGTGTGTGTGTGTGTGTGTGTGTTGTGTGTGTGTGTGTATATATATAAAATATATGATTATATATACATCACATCTTCTTTATTCATCTGTCAATGGACATTTAGGTTGTTTCCATGTCTTGGCTATTGTGAATAGTGCTACTATGAACATAGGGGTGCATGTATTTTTTGAATTGTAGTTTTGTCTGGATATATGCCCAGGAGTGGAATTGCTGGAGCATATGGAGGAGGGTTGGACTGGGAACTTGGGGTTGGTAGATGAAAATTATTACATATGGAATGGATAACAACAAAGTCCTACTGTATAGCACAGAAAACTATATTCAAAATCCTGGGATAAACCATCATGGAAAAGAATATGAAAAAGAGTATACATATGGATAACTGAGCCGCTTTGCTGTATAGCAGAAATTAATACAACACTGTAAATCAACTAGACTTCAATAAAAAAAAAAGAGATGAATTAAAAAAAATTCAGCACTTGGACAAAAAAAAAAAAAGTTCTGTAATATTGAAAGTGTAGGTCCTCAGCCCCAGGAACCATATTTCAAGCACTCAATAGCCACATGGGGCCAGTTGCTACCATACTGGGCTGCACAGATATTGAACTTTTCCATCATCCCTAAACAACACTGTTCTACAATGGCGCCACCACTGAGTAATCACAGACACTCTGAGATTCTCATATAATCTAGAGAAAGGGAACAGATTGCTCTGGTTTGTGGAATCTTAGAAAACTGGCCTGATGATACTCCTTGTCATCAATATAACATGATTTTCTTGCAGCTCAGCACCCATCCCCCCAACTACTGTCACAACTGGCTTCTCCTCAACTAGGGGTGTTCTCATAATGGGGGGATGACGGAGTTTACCGATCAATGGCTGTGCCCATGGGGGACAGTCATTCACAGAAGTCTCTGTGAGCTCCTTGTTTTCAACTTTTCATCCAGGGCACTAACCCACCCGTGAGTGCTGAAGAGTTTCCAGATGGATTCAAGCTTCCCAGATACCCTGACCTTGGGAGAGGTCACTTGGACTTTCTCCATGCCTCAGATCACCAGAAATAGCAACTAAAATAAATATATGAATTTTATATATCACACAAAGAAAGGTAAATCAAAATGTTCTAAGATGAACGGGAAAACAGGTCATCACAAGCCTTCTTTAGCAGAGAGGAAAACATGTATGGAAATTCTGAGGGGGAAGTACAACTAAATTTGGAAAATAAAGATAAAAAAAAAACACTACTCAGGGTGGTTGGACTCATGGTTTCTACGGCATGAAAAGACTATCACCCTCAGTTGAGTATTCCTTTAAAAACGTCCCTCATTGAACCATAATTTTCAAGGAGATGTGTGTATGCACGTTTGCGGGTATATATATGTTAGTAAACATCCACACGTATCTATAAAGATACATACACAATCTCAGAAAAAGTGTGGAAATTTTCTCTCATCCACAAGCTGTGATTTCCTAAACAGCAAAATGAGAAGACTACTTTTCCCAGGGAATTATCAGGAGGACTAAATAAAAACCAGGAATGTAGATATATCCTTTATAAATTAATAGACTATTGTTAAAGGATCAATATTACAAAATGTTTGCTTCTGGTTATTACCTCTCAGGGCCCCTTCATGAGATGAGCTAGTGTTAATGCCATGTAAGAAAAATAGGAACTGAGTCACAGAGAGATGAGGACGCATCTTAGCCAGGCTTTAGGATGAGTCAGTGGCAAAATCAGAACTTGGGGCCTCTGGGTTTCCAGCCCATTACTCATCCTGCTACCCTCCAATAACTCCACATTTCTTCATGCGCCATTTGAGCACATATGGAGAAAACAAACCCTTTCATGACAGTGAAGGAAAATTATGGGAGCTATCTGAAAATACAGCAATTTTTCAAGAGATGAATGTTACGCACCTGGAAATATGAAAGTCAAGCCACAAGGGAAGGGTTATTGCGGAACATATATTTCAGTAATAAAGAAGAATTGCAAATGTGATTTAAGAAAGAGTTGGGGACAGAGAGAGGGATTTTGTGACAAGAGAATACCACTGCAGTGATTTGGGTTATCTATGCTCTACAAAATGTGGAAAAAAAAGCTCTTCAAAATACACAGGGTCGACCAACCCCATCACAAATTGAAAGAGGGCAGTTGGGGTTTATGAGTTAAAAATCGTACTTTGTCGCTCTTAGTAAAATATAAGCGTATTTATTCCAAATTCAATCATTTGGGGCTCTGGCATCTGCAACATAGTTGCAATGTAGAATATTCCCCGATGGGGCTAAGGCATGAGTCAGCCTTGAAGCCAACTCTGAATCACCAAAAGCTTTAGTATTGTCACCCTGCCGAGAATATTACTTCTTGGAGTGTTTCCATCACTTAAACTTGGGCGACCAGAGATGGTAAATATGGCAATATGCATAGGAGAGCAAAAGTAGGTTTCCTGCATCCTGGAAAGTCTAGTCTGGATGACTGGATGAAGAGTCTCTTTTCACATGTTGGTATAAACCAGGTAACATCCTACCATAGTTGTTTGGGAAATCACTGGGTTTCCCTAAAATACTATTTTCCCCA
Source organism: Stenella coeruleoalba (assembly GCF_951394435.1). Lineage (NCBI taxonomy): Eukaryota > Metazoa > Chordata > Mammalia > Artiodactyla > Delphinidae > Stenella > Stenella coeruleoalba. Next base: position 58,781,778 of record NC_137160.1, on the reverse strand, counting down.
ACTACACAGCCTATCCTTCAATATTTACTCATTAAGCTTCATTCTAGGACAAAATACTAACTTTTATCTTGAGGTCAAGGTGAAACTCAGGTATTTTAAGGTGCAAACACTCAAATGGTCCTGATTTTTATACTTTCTCCTTTTTCCCCCCTTTTGAACCAGAATGCAGTCTTTCCCGTTACAAGGCATGTTGCTGCAATGCAGATTAGCTAACAGGATTAGCAAATAGGGGAGTGACATCCATATAACACTAGAGTCCCTTCAGCACATGCAATTTTTTGCAGGACATTAATGTTGTAGAGCAATCAAGGACAAAATTTTCTCTCCAATAAAGGGCTACGTGATGGCCTTTCGACAAAGGTGAAACTCCTGCAGAAGGGCCTTCGCTTAGGGTCAAAAGTGGCAGGAAGTTTAGTGGCTCTACAGAGCCAGTCCTCTTCCCGCTCTGTGAGGCTGTCTGGGAAACTGCAAGACCAGATGAAGAAGCTGTGAAGCTTCTGCTCCCCTCCTGAGTTTAGAGAGGAAAGCACACTGACTGATGGAGACAATGAACCCAGATCGTATATTTCAGCTGGCAGAGAGTGGTCTCTATAAGAAGGGAATGACTGACTCAGAGGCCCCCTCTGGTGAGAAGGAGGATGTGGAAGCCCTCAGGCACAGGGCTAAGGATGGACTCACAGGGATTCTAAGTGCCAGGTGGAAGTTAATGAGGCCAGGATTTTTATTAGGGCTGTGACTGTTTCACTGGTTCTCTGGCTACAAAGCTGTGTAGATTTTGAATAGTCAGCTCCAGTTTTCTTACAAGATCTAGCATTTTTGGTGCATGGTTTTGTGCAACAGTCAAAGGGTTTCCAAGGACAGGTGTGTGGAGCTGGTCGAAACACCTACTCTACCTGAACCGTCCTCCTACCTCACTGGTTCTGCCCTCTGGAAGCAGCTCCATCTAGACTGTCCCCTCGGTCACAGGCAAAGGTCCTGCTTCTAAACAGTCCAGAAACCAATGAGCAGCTCATCAACACACAGTATTGTTTTTACTGAGGTACAGCTGCTGTACAATATTATATAAGTTACAGGTGTACAATAGAGTGATTCACAACTTCTAAAGGTTATACTCCATTTATAGTTATTGTAAAATATTGGCTCTATTCCCTGTGTTGTACAATATATCCTTGTAGCTTATTTTATACCTTATAGTTTATACCTCTTAATTCCGTCCCCTCCTTTCACTTCCCCCTTTTCCCCTCCCCCTGGTAATCACCAGTTTATTTTCTGTATCTGTGAGTCTTGCTTCTTTTTTGTTATATTCACTAGTCTGTTGTATTTTTTAGATTCCACATATAAGTGACATCAACAGTATTTGTCTTTCTTTAATGCATACTATATTTTAGAGAAAAAGTCTCTCTTTACTGAGCACCTGTTCCCTGGGGTATAGTCCCCTGAGAAGTGTCGCTCAGCTGGTATTTCTGTGTAGCTTCACAGTGAACGATTAATGCATATACAGGCATTTAGAACAGTGTTTGCCATATAGCACAGGCTCAAAAATTATTGGTGATTATCATTACGATTACTATGTTGCTTCATACCTCCTAATGCCTGCTTCTCTAAATTACCTGTAATTCTTCAGCATTTAGCTCTGTATATTTATTTCTGCCTGCCTGTCCACAACCCTCCTGGTCCTACCCTTTTTCACCTAAAATGGTAATGTTTAAGTTCCCTTTCTTTATGGGAGAGGAACATTAGTACTGAAGTTTTACAAAACCTTCAACTCGATCCATCTTGCCCCTACATTTAAGCTTTGGGAAGGAGATCTTCACTTCTGTGTGTGGTCACGAGGACTTATCACATGGTTTGAAGTACAGAAGATGATATTTCAGCCGGCACTCGTACTTCCTGGCAGTGCTGCACTACTGTCCTATGCTGAATGTACAGAAGAAAGTGGGAACATTTATGTTTAGCATCGTCTAGCGACTTGGAATCCTGGGGTAAATTCCCAGTTGTGTCTAAAGGGATAGCAGGTGAGATGCCCTTTAATTGTTTGAATTTATCACCTACGTACTATGGAAGGAAAGTCAACATCAGAGCTGATATTTAAAGAATTAAAAGCATTTCTATTCAATTCTAGACTATTACGTCTGCTTTCTTAAATGTCCCTATATGGCTGAATGTTTAATTTTCACCTTCTAGTTCAATGTTTGTACTGTGAGGAAATGCATTTCCGAAGAGTAATTGGGTCCCCATTTTTGATACATCCTTACCTCAGTTTTTTCCCCCACAAAAAATACTCCGATTGGGCAAATAAATAAAAGAAATCAGAATTCAAATTAACATTGAAATTCTGTTTCTGTTCAGATAACAAACACCCTTAAGTCACCAAGTACAGAAGCGGAGAGAATATAACATTGCAGGTAAATGGAAAGAACTCCACGGAATGGAGCTGGCTTCAAAAGGGGCCGTCTCTACAGGCAGACTTGCAAGGTCTTTAAGAATCATTATTTTGGTTTTTTTGAAAAGGAGAACTCTGTTATGAGAACAGGTGATGTTCATATTCTTGAATCTTTGGGTGAATTAAATTGAGCTTAATCGTATCCATTGGCAAATGCATTTGATGAGGTGGTGGCAATAGCGACATATAATTAGCTATTCCTTCTACCCCATCATTAAAATCTGCATTGGTGTTAGAGCCTCCAGATTTTTAAAGGCTGAGGAAACTGCAAGAATCCTCCTCCAGCATTTGAGAAGCTTTGTGCACACAACAGATGCAGCAGGAAGAGAGAATTGTGTGTGTTATTCAATACCTTTGCTGACAGAGAAGCAGCATCTTATGAAGTTTAAAGCCATTACAACTTTCACTATTTAAGCCTCTTAGTTTCAGTAAAAGCACACAGATCATTGGCTCTTCTCTCCCTTTGGCTGTTTTGTCTTCATTTTCCCGTCTACCGCCAGGCCTTCAAATCGGTGGACTTACGATCCAAAAGCTACGTAAGTAGCTTACAAGTTCCATCTTTGCTAGCATATATCCAGAATCTGGGTTACGGGGCCATTCATTCTCCCTCTGACTCCTTAGATACGCCAGTTGTAACAATTCAGTTATCTAGAGCAGTGCCTCTGAAACCACTGATGATGAAGGACCAGTTTTGTAACTTTCTGCTGCAGCTCAGATCGAGTTTATGTAAAATACAATGAACATGGATTTCTAGAAAAAAGGAAATAAAAAGACATGCAAAATGCAAGCCCAAATTTGTTAGCTTAAATAAACAGAAAATTACTCTGTTAAATTCCTATAGAAATTTCTAAAGACTTGCCCTCAATTTCTATAGTGGTCCCGGACCAGGAACAATGTGGGGACCAGCTCTGACCTGCAGAGCCCACTGAGTGGCATATGCACTTAAAATGACAATGGCTTAGCACACCGGGTGCCCAAGAGGCATGTTTTCTAGGCAGTGGAAGAAGAAGACGGAGACAGAAAAACTGAAAGAAAGGAATGGAAGAAAATTCTCTCGTTTCTTGAGCCAGAGATAACGGTCATCAAGTCAACCCCTTTGGCTATGACAGAAAGTGGTACAAGAAAATGAAAAGGAAGAGTGGGACGCAAGTGGACACACAGAAAAGAGACGGACTCAACTACGGTGAATGGAACTGAAAAAGAACCGGTTTCAAGGCAAGGAGAAAAGAAGAGAGCTGGTGGGCAAGGCACACAGAGTCACCATATACCTGGGCTGTTCTTAAGGAATAGAGAATGCAGGGAACTAAGACGTGCAGTTAGTGCTCAGGCCAATTCATTAAATTCTCCCAAAAGTAAAGACTGGAAGAAACGCAAAGAAGTCCTTAACTCACCAAAGTGGCCCATTGACACCATCTGATAGAGCTGGGGCGACTTTGAATTTTTTACATTCAAGCTCCGCAGGCAACGCCCCAAAAGCAATATTTCTCAAACATTGTCACCATAACTCATTGTATCAAACAGATAGCATGCCGCAAGGCAGCATACGTGTGTGATGCTGTGCGTGCACACAAACACACACATATTCAGACAAAACTCTCATGAGAAAAATGCATCACTATGTTTCTTACCATGTGTGTCTGTGCATTATACCCCCATTTCCTGTTCTACCCTGTTTCATCTCGCAACATAAATAAGTCAATGAACGTTGGATATGACCCACAACTGATTTCATAGCCCAAGACTGCTTTAAGGCCGTACTTTAGGGCCCCCCAGTACCCCCAAATCAAGAAGATCTAACCTGTGCTCTGCCTCCTCAGTGGGAAAGCTTCTTCTTTTTAATTTGTAATTTTAAATTTGATCGTATCCCTCAAATATCAAAATACTAAAATACTATATCCCTTCTCCTGCTCCCTCAGCCAGTATAACAATGGTCCTAAAGACAATGTCTTTTCTGATGAGAAACCTTGTGAAATGGGGAAGATGAAGACTGTGGAGAAATAAATGAACTTGGGAACAAAGCTCCAAGGGAACAAAACCTCTGCGGGGAGATGCCGCCAGCACTTTAAAAGCACTTATTAGCGCCCATATCAGCCCGATGAAACCTTCTCCACGGCCACACTCCTGTTCTACAGACCAGGCATCAAGCATCCTTCCTTTTTTGAAGGGCCTTTTCTGTGCCCCTTTCGAAAATGTCACCCAAGCACAAATGTGAAATACGTTATTTTGCAACCACTAGAGAAGAAAACTTTTTTTTTTTTTTTGCGGTACGCGGGCCTCTCACTGTTGTGGCCTCTCCCGTTGCAGAGCACAGGCTCCAGAGGCACAGGCTCAGCGGCCATGGCTCACGGGCCCAGCCGCTCCGCGGCATGTGGGATCTTCCCGGACCAGGGCACGAACCCGTGTCCCCTGCATCGGCAGGCGAACTCTCAACCACTGTGCCACCAGGGAAGCCCGAGAAGAAAACTTTTAATAAAAAAATTCTCTCTTCATCCAGAGGTCCTCTGTCCTTTTCTATTTTTCCCCTCTCTCTTCTTGCCTTCCTTGTGGATTCTCATTACTGAGCTAGAAGAACATCTGTTAGTTGCAATGATTTTTGTCATGTTCCTAAAACTCTGGTGAAAATACAGTAAGATGGCAAAGAAGCAACACCATCCCACAGGGAAGCTCAAGCTATACTCTCCAACTGCATGATCTCTTCCCTCCTGAAGAGTCCAGTATGTGCTCTCAGCAGGAGGGAAGCTGGGGACTCATGTGGCCTGGCCTTCTTGCATGTCATACTGGCTAGTAAAAGGCACTCTGTGCTCCCCAAGGGAATTCCACATCAATCTAGGTGCTATAAAATTAATAATAAGCATAGTTCAACTATTTACAATAGCCCGGACATGGAAGCAACCTAAACGTATATTGACAGATGAATGGATAAAGAAGATGTGGTATATATCAATATATACAATGGAATATTACTCAACCATAAAAAAGAATGGAATAATGCCATTTGCAGCAATAGGGATGGACCTAGAGATGATCATACCAAGTGAAGTAAATCAGACAGAAAACGACAAACATCACATGATATCACTTATATGTGGAATCTAAAAAACAGTGATACAAATGAACTTATTTACAAAACAGAAATAGACTCACAGACATAGAAAACAAACTTATGGTTACCAAAGGGGAAAGGTGGAGAGGGACAAATTAGGATTAACAGATACACACTCCTATATATAAAATAGATAATCAATAAGGACCTACTGGATAGCACGGGGAACTACATTCAACATCTTTTAATAACCTACAATAGAAAAGAATCTTAAAAAGAATACATATATATATATATGTATAACTGAATCACTTTGCTGTATACCTGAGACATTATAAATCAACTGTACGTCAATAAAAAAATAATTAAAAAAATAATAAGCACAGCTCACACCTAAAATGTGTATAAAACACTTGCTTCAGGACATTTAAATTAAATGCCTCAAAGATAATGCAATTGTTAATTTAGTGATTCATAGCATAACTGAATGGGTATTTTTATTCTTTATTACTCATAGAAATACTGAGGTGACCAAAAGATATGAATTTGCCTTAACTAGTCATTTTTAGCCATGGCAGGACTCATCTGATACATTATGTACTGAGCTTTTTGAGAACTACAAACAACAAAACTTGGACCGATTTTTCCAGCAAGAACCTCACAGCTCGGCTGTCTATCATATTAGAAATATTTTGAATTGAGCACAGAAACAAAAAAAAATTACAGATTAACAAATCAGATCTATTAAGGTCACCAATATTTACATAACTGCAGCCTGAAGTGGCTGTAAAATCTGTGGGTTTACAACCTAGAACCGTCAACCAGAAACTCTGAAAAAAATAAAAGAGTTTTGAGACACAGTTATCATATGAGAGACAAAGCAAGAAGGAAGAGGTTTCTGGAAGACAGAAGAAACCCTGGGGGTTCCACTGAGAGAAGTAATGTCTATCCTTCCATAAGAAAAGTGATGCTTTAAGGAGAACTCACTTGTATTCTAGTGTGTCATCTAGACAAACTGCTTTAATGACTTAGCTGGAAAATACTAGGTGTGTGCTTTATAATTTATAGGTAAAGAACAAACACAGAATAAAACAAACACGTTTTAACTATCTGACGACGCTAATGACTGTATCTCAGCAAATGAGCCCCAGGTACGAGGATGGGGAAGTGACAGGTAGCCTGGTTAGAATGTTCTCAAGAGGCTGCTTAATTTCCCATGTAAGCCAGGCTTTTTATCAATTGACGGCTTTAGAAAAGAGTTCATTTTTGTTCTAAGTCTCAAATGACACAAGCCATCACAATATAAGCTTCTGCTTATTTTTTCCCTAAATTACTGTTAATTTAGAGATTTTTTTTTTTTTTTGCATGTGTGTCTGGTGATAGTCTGTCTACCAGCTAAACTATGTCTTGTTTCTAGAAGACATTACAAACAAAAAAACAAAATAAAACAAACAAAAAAAGATTTTAAAAAGGCATTACACAGTAAGCTTCTATATGAAGTGTAAACCAAACTCAAATATTTAAAAAATGCATCATATTTGACATTTCCAGCTTAAGGAGTCACCCTTTGCCATAAAAAAAATCGTTCTCCAAGAAACTCCAAGGGTTCTGTTAACATCCCCAGTTGGGAGCTCCCCATACTCCTGAAGAGGAAGCAAAAGATTTTACATGAGATGTTTCATTAGCCTGGCTGGGGTCAGGAGGCAGAGCCCAGCAGGGATTCGTGGGGATCAGAGGGCAGAAAGGGGGAATTATCAAAATTTAACAAGGTTAGTCAGTCAAGGAAATGAATCTGGTCTCCGCATTACACTGATGATACAATATCAAATTTACAAGTGATCAGAACAGTCTGGAATTGAAGGAATCTGTTGGATAATTCATCAGAAAAAGCATTAAGACACCGATAAATAATTAGCAAACGATATGAAGAGGCAATTCATATTAGCAGAAATACAATTAGAGAAGAGATGCCTGGGAAAATATTCATTCTCACGACGAAATCAAGACATTTAAGTTAGAGCAAATGTCGGGTATGATTTTAAACATGAGTAAATTTCTTAAATTAACGTAAAAATTTCAAACCCAAACACCTGTGAGGTTCTGGTGAAGCTCCTGCACGTGACCAGGAAGGAAGCTCAGTGATTTTGACAGGAACTATATTCCTATAGTAAAGACATAGAGTCATGCTCTTTGCCCTTCTAGAGCAGGCTGGGGAGAATCCTGAGTAGACTCATCTAGAAATAAGAAGAGTGCCTACTCTGAAAGAGGTTCTGAGGGCTACGTGGACCAGGACTCCTGGTGCGGGGTAGGACACAGGGCGCCTTGACCTTGGTGGAAAGGGCTGGGGCTCTGCCACCAGACGGCCTGGATTTGGATCCTAATTCGGCCACTTATTGGATGTCACTGAGAGAGTTAGCTAACGTCACTCTGCCTCAGTCTCCTAAACTAGGAAGTGGGGATACAATTGTGCCCATTTCAAAGAGGGTGTTCAGTGAACTAAATGAGATGATTCACTTAGAACGCTTCTTAGAGGAGTGCCTGGTACAGAGTAGCCATGTGCCAAAGTCTGGCCTCGGCCCCAGTTTTTATCCAAATGTATCTGGTTTTAGCTTAGGGAGATGGAATAGCTGAATGCCTACTTCAAGGTAATTTCTGGCCCTCCTGTGGTCATGAGTGTCAATGATCATGTGATCATATAGACTACATCATCCTTGTCTATTCAGCTTAACAAGGTCAGAAATATTAACCAGGTATGCCATTCAGATTTCTTTCCAAGATCCAAATGTTAATTTTCAGATATGCATAATCATTCTAGATGTAACCCGGAATGAAAAATCTGAGTTGAAATTTTACCAAACCCATTGAGTTATAAATGTACATTTTTTATTGTGAGGGAAAAAATGCTACAACAATTAATGGTGATTGTGAAAGCTGTTAGTTGTGTTTACAAAACGAAGTATTAAGAATTTTCAGATAAATGGGTAAATATATTGACTATTAATATGAGTAATAATAGCTAACATATTACACACACACAAAATATATATATATATAAAATATACCAGGCATTCTTCTAAATGCTTTACTTATATTAACTCTTTTAACTCTTACAGAAGACGAGAAACTGGGGTGTAGAGAGGTTAAGTAACTTGTCCAAGGTCTTTCAGCTCGTGAGTGGTAGAGATGAGATATGACCCCCAGGCAAACTGTCTCAGAGTCTGTGCTTTTCAGCAGGATACCAAGCTGCCTCTCAGTATGAAGCATGTGGCACATTAGTTAGATCGCTTTAGGAAGAACATTATACCCTCTTAAGTCTGGCTACTATATATACATATAATAGGTGTCTATAAAGAAATAAAGGCTAATTATGACAAATAAACCTGAGGCTACCAGAGAAGAAAACTTGTTCACTACCAGGTGAAAAGGTCCAGGCCGCCTGCTGGAGGACAGGGACCCTGGGAAGCAGAGCTGAGCTGTCCCAGCCAGGCCCCACTTGACCCTGACCTACAGCTGACCACTGATGCATGGGGGAGCCCAGCCAAGACAGCCCCGCACAACCCAGATCACAGAGCCACTCAGCTGAGTCTGGCCCAAACTGCTGACCCACAGAATTGACAGCTACGGGTACTGCTTGAAGACACCAACTCTGGGGACACTGTGTTACACAGCAAAATTTAGCCATTTTTGGTTGAATCTGGATTTTGAACATTTTCATAATTAGTTTCATATAATAAAAACAATTTTTAAGCTAACAATATCTAAATGGGCTGAATTTTGGATCATGTTACATCATTGAAAATGCATTACAGAAAATGAATACGTCTTTCTGAGAACATGTTGGACGTGTGATTCAAAAGAAGATAATAAATTTGAAAATCTAATTTAATCTAAACTAATTTTTAAAAAATCACTTAAGAATGAGTTCATATCAATATGTTTGTGAATCACACATACACGCACATAGTATACATACACAAGGAGAGAAAGAGAGAACAGATTTTGCAAACAAAATTAATGAAAAAAAAGTAAAGATGTAAAGCTCATTCAGATTTTCGACAAGAATGGTGCATGTTACCAAAAATGTTCTGTTTATACCCATGGTATCCTTGGATATAACATAACATGTTGAATAATTTACCCACTATTAGATATTTCAATTATCATTCACAAAAAATTTCAGAAAGAAGCTTTTGGTTTTCTCTCTCAGTATTTCCAACCAGTAGGAACTGTAGTTTAATTAAAATAGTTCAATCTAGTACATCAAGTTAGTTTATTAGTTAGGTGATCTAGAAACAAGTTCAGATATATTATTCTATCATTGTATCTCTGAGCTTGGTTGGGTAGAAAATTACTTTTATAGGAGTTCCACTATTTAGCTTTTAGTTATTTTTGTCCTTCAGAATTCAGTATAAATTTTTACATTTCTGTTAAGACCTAAGGTTTTCAAACACCCCTCTCTCTCATTTTTCACAGAGTTCTAAAGAGGTGGGATTTTTTTTTCCTGTTTCTAGCATATTTTATTTTCCCTTTTAAGTCAATTGAATATAGCTTAAATTCTAACCATTTTAAATTATTCATTTTTATTAAGCTCTTTTCAAAATGTACTCACTTGATGATGAACTGCTCTGCTTACAGGAGAGACAACTGTGTACTTGGGAAAATCCCAGGGAAAAATCTGTATATTAGCAAATTAATACATAACCACATTTTAAATATCCCTGCAGACTTTTTTCTTTTACATAGAGACTTAGTTCTTACTTTCCCTGTGCTTTAACTTCTTCCTTTACTTTTTTGAAATAATAAAAGTAACACATACCATTATAAAAAGTCAAAAAATAAAGGATTTCAAAGGGAAAATTAACCACTTCTCACTCAGATATCCACAGACCTATCCCACTAAAGTCATAGTGTATTTCCTTCAAAATCCTTCTTTATATACATACAAACATATATGATTTTTTTTAGCCTTTTCCTATGTTTTTCAAAGAATAATAACCTGACACTTTCCTCTGGAGTTTGTTTTGTCCCTTAACCAGTAATATAACATGGATAACTCTTGAGGTCAATACAGACATACAGACCCAGCTCAACCTTTTCAACCTGCTGCTGCTACCATGTATATTCCAATAAAATCCATGTGAACGCACTGTTTTTCCATAGAATAGAGCCCTACGAGTCAGGGCGCCCAAAGGCATATACATTTCTAAGTCTCCAGTGTTTTGACCTACGGGGTATAAATACTGAACAACGCTCCAGACATGAAAATAGTCATTTTTTATTTATTAATGATAATGGCCAGTGGTGTACATAGAGTGGTCCTGTCACAGGGTCAACATGAGCAGGCTGGCTAATGTGAAAGTGGGGTTGAGCCCACAGGAGGCTGCCTCTTGGCCATCTCTGTTCCAAACACAGACAATCACCATGGCTTCCTCTGTATATTATTATTGCCATTGCTATTGGTGGTATTACTGAATATTTACTGAGTACTTGCTATGTGCCCCTCACTCTGCTAAGCACTTTATATCCATTCTTTTACTTGATTCCCTCAATAACAGATGGGTGGGGGGAGTACTAGTATCATTTCATATTCAGAAGGGTTAAAAATCTTCCCCAAGGTCACATAGGAAACCAGGATTTTAACCCAGTTAGTCTGATTCTAGGGCTTATGTTTTAGCCCAACAGATAATCCAAGTTTCATAGCATGTCACAGAGTGAGATAGCAAAATATTTGTGGCATACGCTCTTTGGAGAAAATTAAAATTAGGGGAACAAAAAATGCACCAGAAGGTATTAGGGTCATCTTCAGCTTTGAATTATAACTCTTAAAAAATAAAATTAGTCGATTCTCAAATCACATGAGCCATTCTCTCATTTAAAAGCAAAATTAAAACCCACCATGTTTCAGATGAAAGTACGGAGCCAAAATTAGTTTTATTATTTTTTCTTAAGTAAACAAGAGTTAGTGACCAAATGCAAAATAAAGAGATGTGAATAAAATCTATTCCTTTAAAAACTACCAAGGTTCACTGGAAAATACGAATTTTAAAGAAGACATTTAATATCGTACAAACAATTAGATCAGCCCCTGCATCTCTTCAGAAGCCCAGAGGATATTGTTTGTTCTGGGTGCTTCCTAATGTAATAAAATGATATAATAACAACCATGTGGCTTTACTTAAAAATATGATTTAAGGTCGTATTATTCAAAGCAGATGTCCAATTTCCTTAGCTTACACAAGCCTAGAGAAGACAAATACTATCTGCTAAGTGCTAAGAGAGTCTGGGGGTCAGACACACTTGTGATGTGTCATAGAGTTCGTCAACGGTGCTTAGTTCACTCCGTCTTCTTCCTCAAAAAGAGTCCTCCACCGACCTGTTCTGCCAAGAGTCACCACGAGAATCATTCCTAACATTCATTATTGTACAAAGAATCCATTCATGGCTGCTGGCAATGAAATGGGAAGAAATGTGGAAGAGTTAAAAGTACTGATTATCTTAGGTATTTTTATTCAAGACTAATTTCCCTCTCATTTAGCCAACATTTTTGTGAATAACTTATACAAGGCATTGCTCTTAATCCAGATGGAGAAACAGACCATGGGCACATAAACATACTGGATAGAGTTACAAAGCAACATGAATATAAGTGAACAATAATATAACTGTTTATGGCACACAGGGGACATATAAGGAAGAGGAGACCAATGACAGTAGACCAATCTAGGGCAGTGATACTACAGAAGTAGGGGAAGATAAAAGGGACATTTTGAGTTACAGTCAAAGGAATTTATGTCTGAATGGATGCTGAGAGGCTGAGGAGCTGACGGTGTCCAATATAATTCTGAGCCCAAGTGATGTAGAAGAACAGTGATTCCATATTACACTGACAATTGAATTTTACCTGACAAAAAGCAAAATAGTAAATTTTGTACTTCTATATCCCCAGCCTTGCATATTTTCTGGCATATGGTGGGCACTAGATTAGCTGTTGAATTAACAGCCTGAATGCATCAGAAATAAAAAAATGGCAATGGATATATTTAAAATCACTTTATATCTCTTACTGGTAGCAATATTTTTTAAGTTTTTCTCTTTTTCATGTATATAATTAACACCCTAGGAAGAAAGAGCAAACTTGAGGTATTTCACAGGTACCGCCACAATACATTCCAAATTTCTGAGCAAGGCATTTAAAGTCTCACCAGTCTACAATTCCAACCTTATCTTCTTCCACTCCTTAAATTTATAAACATGTATTGAGCAACTACTGTGTGCCAGGCACTGTAGTAGGCACCACTGATTCAAAGTTGAGTAAGACTCAAGCCCCATTCTTAATTCTAGTGGGGCAGGAGAATAATTATATTGCAAAGGTGTGAGCAGTGATAGAGTTACTCCAACCAGCAGTCATTAAAGCACACAGAAAAGGAGCACTAAAGCCAGCTGGAGCAGGTGGGTGGTAGTGACGGCTTTACAACAGAGAAGCGCAAACCTGACTCCATATTGGATCTCTTCCTTTAGCTCTAACCCTTGTGCTCTGTGGCCTGTGCTTATTCATGCCGGCTCTGCACTTTTGTCTCATCAAAGAATGCTATCTATAGCCAGAAATAGACATAGTAGCCCTTTCTCAAGGCTCTGCCTCTTGTTGGAGGTTTACAGGAACATTATAACCAGACCTACCTGGGCAGCTGCAAGAACAAAGGATGATCACATCCCCTCTGGGGTCTGGCAGGCACCAAGAAGTTTACAACCAGCCACACTCCTTCCGCTTTCAGTATAAAAGAAGCCTGAACTCTAACTCGGGGAAGATAGTTCTCTGGGACACTAATCCGCCATCTTCTCGGTCTGCTGGCTTTCTGAATAAAGTCTCTGCCTTGCCCTAACACCTCGTCTCTCGACTTACTGGCCTGTTGCATGGCGAGCAGTACGAGCTTGGACTCCGTCACCGCTCTTTAGAGGAAGGGCATCTCACAGGGTGAGTAGTTAGCCAGACCAGAGGTGGAAGGAAAGTTAGATGAGGGATTCAGCACTTGTTCAGTCAGGAAACATTGGTGAGATCCCTACAGGTAACAGCCACTGATCCTGGGCATGAGGAAGACTTGCACACAGCCCTTTAGAAACTTCAAGTCTAACAGGGTAGGCAACCATAGAATCAAATAATTAAAATGCAAAGTTATTTGAGATATACTCAAATCACTAAGTGGTAGAGAAGCACTGCAGAAAAGAGTGGCAACTTTGGGATTATTGTCAGGGTAAATTAAGAACTCCAACTGGACCATCACTGGGACTTTTTTTTTTTTTGAATTTTTTATTTTACTTATTTTTCTACACAGCAGGTTCTTATTAGCCATCAATTTTATCCGCATCAGTGTATACATGTCAATCCCAATCTCCCAATTCATCCCACCACCACCACCACCATCCCCCACTTTCCCCTCTTGGTGTCCATACGTTTGTTCTCTACATCTGTGTCACTACTTCTGCCCTGCAAACCGGTTCCTCTGTACCATTTTTCTAGGTTCCACATATATGCGTTAATATACGATATTTGTTTTTCTCTTTCTGACTTACTTCACTCTGCATGACAGGCTCTAGTTCCATCCACGTCTCTACAAATGACCCAATTTCATTCCTTTTTATGGCTGAGTAATATTCCACTATATATATGTACCACATCTTCTTTATCCATTCATCTGTCGATGGGCATTTAGGTTGCTTCCATGACCTGGCTACTGTAAACAGTGCTGCAATGAACATTGGGGTGCATGTGTCTTTTTGAATTATGTTTTTCTCTGGGTATATGCCCAGTAGTGGGATTGCTGGATCATATGGTAACTCTAATTTTAGTTTTTTTTAAGGAACCTCCATACTGTTCTCCATAGTGGCTGTATCAATTTACATTCCCACCAACAGTGCAAGAGGGTTCCCTTTTCTCCACACCCTCTCCAGCATTTGCTATTTGTAGATTTTCTGATGATGCCCATTCTAACTGGTGTGAGATGATACCTCATTGTAGTTTTGATTTGCATTTCTCTAATAACTAGTGATGTTGAGCAGCTTTTCATGTGCTTCTTGGCCATATGTATGTCTTCTTTGGAGAAATGTCTGTTTAGGTCTTCTGCCCATTTTGTGATTGGGTTTAACATTGAGCTGCATGAGCTGTTTATATATTTTGGAGATTAATCCTTTGTCCGCTGATTCCTTTGCAAATATTTTCTCCCATTCTGAGGGTTGTCTTTTCTTCTTGTTTTTAGTTTCCTTTGCTTTGCAAAAGCTTTTAAGTTTCACTAGGTCCCATTTGTTTATTTTTGTTTTTATTTCCATTACTCTAGGAGGTGGATCAGAAAAGATCTTGCTGTGATTTATGTCAAAGAGTGTTCTTCCTATGTGTTCCTCTAAGAGTTTTATAGTGTCTGGCCTTACATTTAGGTCTCTAATCCATTTTGAGTTTATTTTTGTATACGGTGTTAGGGAGTGTTCTAATTTCATTCTTTTACATGTAGCTGTCCAGCTTTCCCTGCACCACTTATTGAAGAGACTGTCCTTTCTCCACTGTACATTCCTACCACCTTTATCAAAGATAAGGTATCCATATGTGCGTGGGTTTATCTCTGGGCTTTCTATCCTGTTCCATTGATCTATATTTCTGTTTTTGTGCCAGTACCGTATCATCACTGGGACATTTTAAAGCACCACACAAATGCAAATAGTGATCTTCCTTATCTTGGAAGATGGAGGAATACTTGTGATTTGCTTTATTCACTGTGCAAACGTTAGCAGGATTAGCCTGCAGGCAACAACTGAAATCGAGGTGTGATTGGACCGCACGAAGAGCAGCGCTTCCACGGCTGTTTCAGGCTGTTTCAGGAATCACAGGACGTCTTTCCAGGAGAGCAGCTGAGCTCTTCCAGAAGCAGTCGTCGTTCACATTAAAACGCTTTGTTCTTTACAGCGTGGTGTCTTGCTTTTACCAAACTTCTTTCAAGAGCTGCATGGCTGCCTTAAGTGGTCTTCCAGGGAGTTGAGCTCCCACCCGGCACACAAACGAGTCAGATACTTTAAAGCTAACCATTACTGTGAGGGGTTTGAAAGCTCCTTTACGCCCATGGGAGTTAATTGCCAGAGAGGCAGTTCTTTTGGAGAGCATTTTACAGAGCATCTTTAAACCTTTTCATTAGGCAGAATTACTTCCACACCCAGAGAAGAAAACTGAACTAAAGGCGAAAAATACTTAAAAATTGTTAAGGAAAAAAAATCTTAAATGGGTTTTATCATATTTTCAAATAAGAATTAATTGGTTGGTTATGGTTGCCAAGGAGGAGGGGGTGTGGGGGAAGGATGGACTGGGAGTTTGCAATTAGCAGATGCAAACTATTATATTCAGAATGGATATGTATAGCAAGATTCTACTGTATAGCAGAGGGAACTACATTCAATACCCTGTACTAAACCATAATGGAAAAGGAAAAAAATAACACAATGAAATCCAAAAAATCGTTCAGTTGGTTTAATATTTAAAATTATCCATCAGACTTTATATTTTGTAGCTGGACAGAGAAATGAAGACATGGGAGGATGGGTTATCATCTATTTAGAAGTGAGTTATAGATCAGCAACATGAAAAATTAAGTCCTAGGGTGTAAATATACCAAGACAAAAACCCCAAACAGCCCAAACAAATGTCATCGAATCCATGCATTTACTCAGATGACCCACAGGCTGTGCTCACCAAATATAGAAAAATTATATTATCTGGTTTCTGAACCTTCAAAAATTCACAAGAAAGGAAGAGACTCCTTAAAGCAGACACGCAGGCAACCACGAGGAAAATGAGTTGACAAAAGGAAAGACGCTATAAGATCTAAATGCCAGGAGGAGTAGCAGCTCTGCAGCCGGGGGTAGTTAAGAGCGCCGTAACCACTCCACTGCAGCAGGTCTGTGCGAAAGCCTTTGTTTTCTTAATGATGACCTCAGCTTATCACCCACATGTTAGCAAGGCAGAGAGAGTTCAGAATGATTTTCATGTAAAAGTGCTGAAAATGATTCCTGGTACTAACGGTGGTCAACCGTGAACCATCTTGGAAATGCAGCTCTCCAGAACGACTTCATCTGCCAATGAAGGATGAGGAGGACTGCGTCTGTGCTGTGATTTCAACGTTGGCTGCACATTCATTACAGAACCATTAGCTTTCATGACCACGTGGCAAAGATTAACCTGCCTGCGGCCCAACCCGTAGCCCGCAGGAAGACACTGGACCTAGCTTCTACTAGGGATCTGTGAGATTTCAACTATGAGAGATCCTAGATCCATAACCATGAAATGTTACCAGTGGAAGGATAACCAAAACGTCCGCTGTACTTAAAGCTCAGACAGCATCCAATGAATACTTGCATCAGAATATGCACAGTCATCAGCACTCCTCACAAAGCCATCAGTTTAATAATTGCCACCTTCTGGCCACTTCAGGAAGAAAAGATAATTTCTTACCCAGGGAAGCTTAAAATCTGAAAACCTTATAGCCTTATTTCATTCACTACCCACACGAAACCACCAAGCCCCAGATCAATTAAGTCAAACCCATAGTTTATATTACTTTTTTTTTGTTGCGGCATGCAGGCGTCTCACTGTTGTGGCCTCTCCCGTTGTGGAGCACAGGCTCTGGACGCGCAGGCTCAGCGGCCATGGCTCACGGGCCCAGCCGCTCCGCGGCATGTGGGATCTTCCCGGACCGGGACACGAACCCGTGTCCCCTGCATCGGCAGGTGGACTCTCAACCACTGCGCCACCAGGGAAGCCCTATATTACATTTTAATGCTTAAAAGAAAAGGCAAGCACTTACGTAAAAGGGTGGTGAAATTCTGATGACGAATGCTATTGCCAAACTTTTCCCCCTTCGAAACCTAACAGAAAGAAGTATGACTATAGGAAGCTGTACAGTTTCCATAGAAATCTTGCTGAAGGAATAAACAACAAGGTCCTAGTATATAGCACAGAGCACTATATTCAATATGCTATGATAAACAATGGAAAAGAATATATAAAAAAGAATGTATGCATATGTATAACTGAATCACTTTGCTGTACAGCAGTAATTAACATAACACTGTAAATCAACCACACTTCAATTTTTAAAAATTTTTTTAAAAAGAAATCTTGCTGAAGAAGGTAGGAGCATGTTTCATTCTTTTCTGGCCAAAGTGTCTACAGTGACTTCTGATAACCTAACCCACTTAGGCCATAGGCCCACCTCCCTAATCGCCAGGTGACTTCCCAGGCAGGCTGTACACCAAGGCCTGCCTGTCACTGGGGACATCCTGATTCTGTATGAATGTATTAATTAATTAATTAATCATTAATGTATTCATGAATGAGGGATACTTTCCCCTTAGATCCAAAGGAAGGTGAAACTATTCAGACTTAGTCACATTTACTGAGTAACTGCAACTCTTAGTCTGTTCAGTGTCACGGGAACCAAATTAATGGTCTTAGCAGAAGGAGCCCAGTTGAAGTGTCAAGTTCATCTTCCACCCCCCCCCCCACCTGATGTTACTTCTCTTCCCCTGCACCTCCATGCCTCTGCATTCATTTACTTAAAGATTTCTTCAATTAAATTAGAAAAATCCCTGGTAGGAGTCCTGAATAAAATTCAGGGAGTTCACGAAGTTGAGTGAGAATGAAATTGCTTCTTTTTTTTTTTTTGCGGTACGCGGGCCTCTCACTGCTGTGGCCTCTCCCGTTGCGGAGCACAGACTCCGGATGCGCAGGCTCAGCGGCCATGGCTCACGGGCCCAGCCGCTCCGCGGCACGTGGGATCTTCCCGGACCGGGGCACGAACCCATGTCCCCTGCATCGGCAGGCAGACTCTCAACCACTGCGCCACCAGGGAAGCCCTGAAACTGCTTCTTGAATTTCAATACCTTCTAACTGAATGTAGCATTTCCTTCAAATACAATATAGGCCACAAACCACCATCATGTTAGCAGTACTTCTGACTTTGTCATCGGACAGAAAATCACACAGATGTTCATAGCACATTACCGTGTTATATTAACTACTTTATTCATGCAATGATTTACAAAGACACTTATTATTATGCCATTTTTTTTAAGATATGGATTCCTCCATTTCAATTTAATTGGTTCCATTGTAATCTAATGGATTTTATTTTACATATTGAGATACATCATTCTGAGAAGGGGTCTGTAGGGTTCACCAGGCTGCCAAGGGCGTCTATGGCACAAAAACAATTAAGAACCCATGCTCTAGATGCTCAAGCCTTTCTATGATCCCCCCTCCCTTAAGTCCATTGGCATTTTAAAGATGTTTTTAAAAAACATAGAATTTCAGGTACCTAGATAAGACAGAATTTTGGAGGAAAGGTTTTCTAGCCAGTACTCAATCAACCATTTACCTATAAATTCCTGTCTACATGTTTTTCCTGGTAGTTACTGCTATCTATGTCATGATTCTGGCTTCCTGAATATAGAAGGGTTCTCTCTGTCTCTGTCACACACACACACACACACACACACACACACATGCTCAAATACATTCACACTCATACTCACCCCAATACCAAACACTCTCCACCCAACTACCTCCTCTGGGAAAAGGGTGTGCAGGGTTGCAAGTAGAAGGCAGAGACCTTTTTGTGTAGACTCTCTGTCTACCAGAGGATTGAGGTCTGTATGCCCAGTTGTCTCCTGGACTCACCAAAACAGACCACATCCTCAGAAGGAGAATCCATCCTCACCTCAACACAGGAGGTAATTTAAGAGAAGCCTTCAAAGTGTGATGGGTTTTAGGCTTGTTTGGGATATATTTTGTAGAGTTTTTAGGCTCATTTCAATTTATCCAAAACAAGCTATAGCAAATGCTTCTTAGGTGCAAGTATAAATATTTTAAAATATTATGCTGTCACTTGCGAGTCTGTGCTGCTATAAGCCAGATTGCATTCAAATATTAAAGATGTGAAAATCCTTGGTGAGTAATTGTAGCCTCACTTAGTTTTCATATTACTATATATACTGTGTTTCATTTTAATCATTATTCTGTTTATTTTATAAGCAGAAACTTAAAAGCACAAAGCATAAATTTTTTTAAGGGATTTACAGAACTGCAAACCTCCAATTAAAAAAAAAAAACAAACAAACTTACAGGGAAGCCAAGCAAGGCTGAGAAATTGTACATTCAGTCACTCAGAACCATTTATTCACGGTCTAGACAGGGAGCTAGGGGCTGGGATTCAAAGCTGAAGAGGATAGAGCCCTGGGCCACAGGGGGTGTAGTCTCATCCTTTAGGGAATCGGGACATAGCAAGGCTGTGGACGTAGTACAGCGGGGAGCAGTTGGTGGGGGGGGGGGAGGGAGGACAGTCAGATGAGAAACAGCTTCTTTCTCAGAGGAGGAATTTTTAAATGATGCATTTGCCACCTGTGCCACAGAATAACAAGGATAAGGATTCAGATGGGAGGCAACTCAGAGCACCCGATCAGCAGAATTCCTTTGCAACGGTAGAGGCAGGATCAAGGGCAGGAGACGGCCTGTAAGGTAAAGAGTGGCCGGTCCAGGGTAAGGCGTGGCCTCTCCCATGCTCAGGAGCATCACCATCCCGGGGCAAATCTGGTGCAAATCACAGATCCTTACATGTCAAATAAAATCATTCCTCTAAAACATACATCTCAGATAACTTCCCTGCATACTGGGTAAACCTTGTTTCTGTGAAGTCCAAGTATTTCGGAGGGGTAAGATGGACAAGCAGGAAAAGTGAGGAAAGGGGCTGAGCGGAGGACTCCCTTTTGGACAGGCTAATGAGTTCTATGACCTTAGCAGTTGGATTTCTCAAGTCGTGTACAGCGCGTACTGTCTTTTGTGTGTGTGTTTTGATGTCTTTTGGTATCACTATGCTTTGACCTCTTCACCTTGTTCTTTAGTGTAATTACTACAGAATTTTGTGGTTACCATGAGGCTTACATAAAATATCTTAAATTTATAAAACCCCATTTTAAACTGATAACTTCAATAGAATTGGTAAACTTTACACTTTTACTTCTCCTCCTCATTGCATTTCACGTTATTACTATTACAACTGACATGTTTTTTTATAGTGGGTAAATACTAACAGGTTATTGTAGCTATGGTTATTTTAACTTGTTCTTTTTTTTACTTTTAAACTCGGGTAGTAAGTTAAATGTACCATTTAACATAATGCACAATCAATGGGTATATATTTACCATTACCAAGGAGATTTACACTACCTTTTAATGTTTTTTATCATATCAATTAGCATTCTTTTACTTCTACTTAAAGAACTCCCTTTAGCATTTCTTGTAAGGCAGGTCTGGTCACAATGAACACCCTCAGCTTTTTCTCGTTTGGGAAGGTCTTTATCCCTACTGTGTTTCTGAAGGATGGGTTTGCCGGGTATAGAACTCTTGGTTGACAGTTATTTTCTTTCAGCATTTTGAATAAACCATCCCATTCTCTCCTGGCCTGAAAAGTTTCTGTTGAGAAATTCGCTCATAGTGTTATGGGGTTTCCCTTGTATGTGACGTCTCTCTTTCTCTTGCTGCTCTTAAAATTCTTTCTTTGTCTTTGACTTTTGACTATTTAATTTTAATGTGTCTCAGTGTAGTGCTATTTACGTTCAACCTATATGGGCACCTTTGGACCTCATGGATCTGAAATGTCCATTTCTCTCCCCACATTTGGGAAGTTTTCCACCATTATTGCTTCAGATACACTTTCCGTCCCTTTCTCTTTCTCTTCTCCTTCTGGAATTTCCATAATGCGAATATTGTTTCTTTTCACCGAGTCCCATAATTCCACCCCCCACCCCCACCCCCGCTTTCTTCTCTCTTATCCTCCTTTTTTCCTGTTGCTCCTCTGACTGGGGAATTTCCAGTGTCCTATCCTCCAGGTTGCTGAGCCTTTCTTCTGCATGGTCCAGTCTACTCTTGAAGCTCTCTGTTGAACTTTTCAGTGCGGTTAGTGTATTTTTGAGCTCCAGGGCTGTTTTGTTGTTGTTGTGGTTGTTTTGATGGTGGCTGTTTTCTTGTTGAGCTTCTTGTTTTGTTCATGCATTGTTTTTCTAGTTTCATTTAGTTGTCTGTGTTTTCTTGTAGTTAATTAAGCTTCCTCTGGCGGACTATTCTGAATTCTTTGTCTGACAGTTCATAATTCACTCTTTTTTAGGGTCAGTCATTGGAGCTTTATTGGTTTCCTTTGCTGGTGTCATAGTTACCTGGCTTTCCATGACCCTTGCTTCCTCACGTTGGAATCTGTGTGTCTGAGTAGTGGGGCTCGTCTTCCAGGCTGTGCAGTTTGCTTTGGCAGAGACGGTTCCTCACCAGTCAGCTCGGCTTGGGTTTCTGGGCGTGTCTGCTGGTAAAGCCCTTGGGCAGGTGGGCCAGCTGTTAGGGTTTATTTGGGGTGAGGCATCTGTTTGAGCTCAGAGGACAGGGATGGGGGCTGTGCCCTGGCCCAGAACAGGTGGACAGGACGGCTGGCTGGGCTCCTCCCCAGGTGGGGCTGGAGGGTGGGCTCTGCAGTCGCCTGGGCTCTCTGGTCAGGCTCATTGGACGGCCATGACTGGGCACGTATTCAGTAGTGGACGGGGTGTGAGTTAGCTTCCCTCCCTGGCAGGGCTGCAGGCTGGGACCTAGGGCTTACACAGCTCATTGTTGGGGGCCTGAATCAGGCCTGAGTGTGCACTGAATTACCTGGTTGGGTGAGGCCACTGGCTCTGCTCTGCAGACACAGGAGGCCCCAGGCTGTTCTCCCTGTTCAGGTGCCCACGTGCGGAGGGCTGTGGAGTGGGCTTTGCACGTCTGAAGGCAGGGGCTGTTGCTACCTCACCTCCAAGGATATGTGTGTAAAATGGTTAACTAGCAAAAATCATTTCCTTAGAAACAAATCTGTCAAACAAAGACCAAAACTCTGGTCTGTTGCATGAAACAATAAGAAAAGAAGCTTCTCTTCTATACTCCTTATACTATAATGTTTACACAGGAAACTTCTACGTCATTAGAAATCCCTTCTCAAAAATAACACATCAGTGTAAAACAATCTAACATGTCAAAAAGTTTAAAAAGTAAAAATAAAAAAGTCTCCCACTCTCTCAAACCTTTAATTCCATGGCTCAGAGGTGACCAAATGCTAACAATCTTGTGTGTACACTCCCAGATATTAGATCCATCTTTAAATAGTATTTTAAGGATAGGAAGCAAGCGAAAGGATATTTCTGTTCTGGTACCTGCACTGTCAAGTGGTTACCAGTATCTTATACTACAAACTTGCAATCCTCAATGGAGTTTCAAGTAAAATAAAATTAGGCTCCATTACATTTTTCACACTAATTTTTTTTGACAAGACCTGTCAAGATTTTACAAAGAGAATTCACTTGATTCTTACAAAAGTTAAGGAGAACCTTCGCAGAAGTGTAAAGGGGTAACACACTAGATCCTCATTATTTCTACTTTAGCCAAAAGAGGAAAAAAGAAGTATAAGACCAGAATTGGAAGGTCACAGAATTCTTTTTGTAATACACTTCTATTTCTCCTATATTTCAGCAATAAAAACCAGAGGTCACATGGTAAAAGAAGAATGACAATGAAAAAGGTAGACAACCATTTATTTACAAGCAACTGCATCCATCACTTCCTTTAGCTAAAGGAATTATTTTCTTTTATTCTCTTATGATATATAAAGACTAATATTTCTGTTGAAATTTTCTGTTTTATAGAACTTCTGGAGGAAATCCTAAAATGCATTCTAACAAATGGCCAATTCAGCAGTCTAGGTCCAACAGATAGAGAAAGATAATTTTATGGTTCATTTTCCCTCCAACACCTGCTCTCATTAGCTAGGCTTCTCTGAATAAAAAGACAACCAGCCTGAAAACGTAATCCCACCAGCTAACAATTTACAAAATCAGTTTTCATTGAAGTTCAAAGCTATCAACCTGATTAGAAAAAACTGCTCCCTGATGGAAGCTGTTTATCTTGGTGGACAACAGCAGTTCTAATGAGAATTGGCTTGGTAAAGAATATTATTTTAAGCTCTTTCAAGAATGCTTTTTTTTTTCAAGCTCTATATTTACCTTCCAAAGGCAAATACATGTCTTCATCACATCTAGTCAATGGAGATGCTCTCATTAGACAAAGAATAACAGGAATATGGGGAACAGAAGAAAGAAGAGATTCAGAAACCCAGTGTGGATTTTCTAGTTGCTCACATTTTCGATGCACTGGGTGAGATACCAAAAAACGAGGGAAGCTGGGCTTTTCACCCCTCTTGGATGCTTTCTCTTCACCTGGCTACTTCTGGAGTCAATGTATTTCTGGTAAGACTTCCACTAATGGCACAAAAGCAAGCAGCCTTACTACCAATTCTGGACTTTATCTGAAGCTCCCAGGTGTGGCCCACACATCACCAACTTCAGCCCCTGGGAAGGCAGAGCAAGTCTGTTCTCTCCAACCTCACACTGAGCCCTCCCTTACACGCCATCAACTACACAGCTGAGATGACAGAAGACATCCATTTCCTTTGAAAGGAGCTGTGGAAAGGAGTGACTCAGGCTGAATTTGAAAGCTACGTATAGATGGAGCTATTATCAGTACTTTCCCAATGCCCTGACAGCTATCTGTTGTGCCTTTGGCAAATTCCATTCTTTGCAGTCAAGCCGCCAGAATATTAGGTAATATGCTGTCTTTTTAAACTTTTGAAGTTATGCCATTAGGTAGATGACATTTTAAAGGGATCTATTTTTCCGTTACCTTGAATCTTTTACCAGTGTAAAGTTTCCTCTTGCTACTAATGCCTCTTGCCTTAAGTCAACTTTTTCTGATTTCAGTCTAATATGCTAGCTTTCCTTATGTTTAGGGGATGCAACGTTTTATTTTTACCCTTTCTCTCTATATTTAAGATATGCCCCTTGTAAGCAGTAGAACTGTTTTCCTGTACTTTTTATCCAATCTGACAATCTCTGCCTTGGAAGTGGAGATCTACCTCATGTACATTTAGTACAATTTTAGCTATATTTGGGATTAAACTTCCTAATAAGGCACCTGTTCCTTTTTCTCCCCTTTCTTGCCCCCTTACAGATTAAGTCTTTTTATTATTTGAATTTCTATGCCAGTAGCTTGTTTTTCACACATTCTTTCTCTCTTCTTCTCATGATCACCCCAGAGAGTACAATGTGGCTCCTGGAACTAATGAAGTTCAGTATCGATTGTACTTACACCACTTACCCCAAAACTCAAGAAATTTAAAATACTTCTAATTCAATTTTATTTTTCCTGACTTACGTGCTGTTATTCTCATGCATTTTAAATCTCTATGTGAGACCCCAAAAGCTACTATTATTTTTGGTTCTCACAGTTGGTTTTTATTTAGAGTTGCCCTTGTCATTAATCCTAATTGCTTCTTGCACCTTCATTCTTTATCTAGGGTCATTTTTCTTTTGCTTAAAGAACCCCCTTTAGTATTCCTTTAGTGCAATTGGGCTGGTAATTAATTTCCTCATTTTTTTGGATAAAAGTAACTTTGTTTCATCTTCACTGGAAGTAGAACTCTGAGTTGGTAAATACTTTCTCTTAGTACTTTGAGGATGTCAATCCACTGGCTTTTAGCTTTTGTCGTTTCTGTTGGGAGGGAGCTGTCAGTCTTATTACTGTTCCTATGAAGGTGACTTGTCCTTCTTCTCTGGCTGCTTCTAAGACTTCTTCGTGTCTTTGTTTTTTAGCAGTTTGACTACTGCTAGTAGTCAAACTGTGTGCTCAAATTCCCTTTGCATTTACTCTATTTAGGTTCCTAATCTTTCTTTACATTTGTGGCTTGATGTTGTTTGTCAATCTTGAAAACACTTCTGTCATCTCCTCAAATATTACTTCTGCCCCTTTATCTGTCTTCTTTCTTTCTGGGGCTCCAATTATATATTCTAGACCTTTCACTTACTTATGTCTTGTCTGTTTTTCATTCTTTTTTTTCCTCTCTGAACTTCAAACTAAATATTTTTTCTGTCCAAATTTGGGTAATTCTCCTTTCAGCTGTGTAAAATTTTCTGTTATACCAACTCACTGGGTTTTCTTTTTTTAACTTATATTAATACAGATTGTCATTCTAGAATTTCCATTTGATTTTTTTAATAGAATCAGTTCTCTGAAAGTTTCCCATCTTGTCATTTAATTATTCTCTCAATATTTCAATCATTGTTATATTAAAGTCCTTTGATCAATGTTACATTAAAGTTAAATAACTCCAATATCTGGATCACTTAACGGTTTCTATTTTTATGCTCCTTGTCCTATTTATTTTTAGTTAAATCCTGTGTTTGGGGATACCTGGTTTTTTAAATTGTATTTTAAACACTGTAAATGAAAAATTATAGAGAAAATCCAAGGCTCCAGTTGATGTTATCTTCCTCCAAGGAGGATTTTTTTTTTTTCTTGTGGAAGACAGATGGGTCTGGAACAAATTACTTTATTCCAGAGCTTCTATGAGAACTGGTCTCTCTCAGGTTCACTCTTGTTCCTTCGGTGAAGGCTTTGGGGTCCCCACTGAGAGCATCAGCTACCACGGCTCCTCCTCCTTGGCAGGATGGGACTCCCAAGCTTCATGTGTCTTCTACAAGCTCTGGTCCACTTTCCAGCTTCCCAGGTGACACTCCTGATTCAGCAAATGCCTGGACGGGAAAAGTTGCACCAAATGCTGGGCCCATTTTGGGGGGCTGCCCTCTCTCTGGAATATTAGCCCCGCAAATTCTCGCTGCCTTACAAACCTCAATGCTTTGAAACTGATATCCCTTGCCCCTACCAGATTATCTAGCTGTCCTACATGAAGGATGGTCTGAAATAAGCTAGTTGGCCACTGCTGGAAATGGGATTCCTACATTCCTATCATTTAAAAGCTCAAGAACAAAGCCCAGAATTTCAAGTTCCCATTTTGTTGTCTCTCAAATTACATATATTTTAAAATAAACACTGGGACAAAACTGTTGTAAACATATGTATATAATGCAAGTTCTTATTCAAGATGCTGTGAAGGTGATGAATTGCCCGTGTCTGGAATTTGATAGCCTGGGATCAAATCTTGGCTGTTCGAACTTGGACAGCATGAGCATCCATTTCATTATTGGTCCAATGGGGATCATTTTACTACCTACATCATGGGTAGCTATGAGGATGTAAACAAAACACATGCAAGTATTTAGGAAAGTACATCCTACTATATGTAGTAAACCCTCAATAAATGTTAGCCAACTATTATGATTATTGCTATTACAATAAATATGAATGTAAGTAGCAGCTTTCATACCATGCATTCTTTTTTTTTGTTTTGTTTTGTTTTTTGCGGTACGCAGGCCTCTCAATGTTGTGGCCTCTCCCGCTGCGGAGCACAGGCTCCGGACGCGCAGGCTCAGCGGCCATGGCTCACGGGTGCAGCCGCTCCGCGGCATGTGGGATTTCCCCGGACCGGGGCACGAACCCGTGTCCCCTGCATCGGCAGGCGGACTCTCAACCACTGCGCCACCAGGGAAGCCCCATACCATGCATTCTTAAAGACAGTTCCATGGTTTGTACTGGAAGTTTCCCTTGGATCTGTTACTTCTGGTCACTCTGACTCTCGTTCCTGTGTTTTGCAGTCCATCTTTGTTGGGTAAAGATGCATCTCAGATTTCTGCAGTGTGGCTAGTCTGTTCTTTTAAGTTATTTCCCCACAACTCTCACTGGCACCTCATTACTTTAAGGTGCTTCCAAAAAGTCTACATATCATAGCCACAAAGACACAAATTAACAGACAGCTCAATTCCATTCACTTCATTTAAACTGAGACACAGACTAAAAGCATAAAAACCACCTTGTGTCTGGTGCCGTCGTGCCCAGAAGGATGCACCGGCCAGCATCTACTCTCATCTCCTACTCAAGAATTGGAGCTAGAGTCACATGTATTTTTAGAGATCTACCAGATCTGAATATTTCAACTATATACTCTCAAAAAGACAAATCTAGGACTCATTCTCTTTCCTTAATAAAGATTGTGAGGGCAGGGAGTGAGCATGGGGTACAGGAAGAAGGCCTGGGGAGAATGTCATTAAAACACACATCGGAATTCTCCGAGAAAAGAGCACTTTCTTGATAACTTGAAACAGTCTCGATCCCCACTGAAAATGATGAAATTTTGTGCTGCAATCATAGGCATCAGGATTTCACCCGAAGTGAAATGAGCAAAACATCACAGTTGGCCACTGGAGGAAAATCCATTTCACAGGTAAGAGGGAAAGTCAGAATCATTCTGGGTGTAACATATTTGACAAAAAATATATATATATATTAATGAGGCAGATGCCACCTCAGATGGAGCCAGGTCAGCCACATGCTCCCCTGTGGCACTAGAGAGGAAAAGAACTGAGGACTTTCCCATTCCTAAGAATCAAGGCTGAAACACCCCTGAGAGTTTATTTATAAGCAAGTTCGCCACATTTACAGGGAGAGCTATTTAATTTCCAGAAATTAACGTGCTACTTCATTCAATAAATTACCATAGTTTTAAAAGAAAAATGCAAATATTTCATTTTAGAAACAGTAGGTTTATCCTTACTGTATAAAGAAGGGGTTCCCTAAAGCAAATTTCACTTTTAAGCAATTCCTTGTATTCAAAACTTTCTGAAAACAGACATTAGGTAACAGTCACCCACATCTTTTTTTTTTTTCATGTGAAATATGGTGGTTTTCCTTTTATTGCATGAGTAAGGTTTATCAGCCACATGACAACCTGCATGGTTAAACTAAATTCAGTATTTTTCATACTGTTTCATCTGACTACAGAACGACTACAAAACCTCGCAGCGCTGCCTGGTCCATCTTACTCTGAAATATTCTACTTATTTAAGTAGAGATGCAAATAAAAACCTTGACTCTCTGGTTTCAGTTTCCTGCAGCAGACATTATGCAAGCCTCCTGCAGGCTGGGCGCACACACAGGTACATAGTCTGGTGAGGAGGGAATGGAAGCGAGTGAACAACTCAGAATGAAGGAGGTAAATACAATGTGAGTATGAAGCAACCCTATGTCTACATTTTTTTGTTTTTTTGTTTTTTTAGTTAATTTACAATGTTGTTTTAGTTTCAGGAGTATAGCAAAGTGATTTAGATATATGTATATATATATAACTTTTTCAGATTCTCTTCCCTTACAAGTTATTGCAAATATTGACTATAGTTCCCTGTGCTACACAGTAGGTCCCTGTTGGTTATCTATTTTATATATAGTAGTGTGTATATCATGTCTACATCTCTTGAAAAGTCATATATTTGTATGCAAATTCTGACTCCTGGAGCTGATGGAACTGTGATATGAAGCTTTTGACTATTTCTGCTTTGTCCATTTCCCTCTAGAAACAGCCCTCTATACGTGAGTAGCCACTCTCCCTCTTGGGTGACAGTAGGCACTTGAGTTTGCCAGCATGCCCTCCTTTGAGGGGACTCTCCAACTGCACAGGGTCTGGGTCAGTCTGTCAGTCAAGGTGAGCAGAGGCCTCTGGCTGGCAAACGAGAATTCTTCATGCCCTGGTAATGAAGCGTCATGTGCATCAGGGCATCACCTGGGTTTGGGTATGTGACTCTCTCCATGAAATGTATAATACGGATGCTGAAATGGAGAAAGGAGGTCCCTCCTCCTTTTCAATATGGAGTTGTTGAGGGATAAGCTTAGGGTCATCATTAGTTGTACTTCATACCACAGGAAGAAACTCTGCCTGAGAACAAAGCCAGAGCATAAGGGGCAGTAAGCTGAGCTATAGAAAGGACCACAGAGCCTGGCTGGCATTGTTTTGAGCCCCTGGATCCAGCTGTGCCTGAAGCCATACTCCACCCCTCCACTCCCAACTCTATAAACCAAAAAATTCCCATTTACAATTAACCTAGATTTGGGTTTCAGAAACTACAGCCAAGCAAGTAGACCAGAACACCCTTCTACGTTCAAACCTAAACAGCACTCTGCCAGTCAAGGAGCATCTACTGGAGGGCTTCCCTGGTGGCGCAGTGGTTGAGAGTCCACCTGCTGATGCAGGGGACACAGGTTCATGCCCTGGTCCGGGAAAATCCCACATGCCGCGGGGAGGCTGGGCCCGTGAGCCATGGCCGCTGAGCCTGCGCATCCGGAGCCTGTGCTCCGCAACGGGAGAGGCCACAACAGTGAGAGGCCCGCATACTGCCAAAAAAAAAAAAAAAAAAAAGAAGCATCTACTGGAAAACTAGCCACAGATTAAATTCTAAGGGGCCTTCCAAAGATTCGTAGTTGAAACCTGCTTGGTTGCTCTGTTCTTGCGAATAAAGTGCTACTCTGAAATAGGGAGAGAGATCGAATGGGGGTAGGTTATCCAAGAAGCCCCAGAGCTCACATAAAATACAGTAGAAATAGGGAAAAGGACAAGTATTTGGAAGAGGGACCAATATTACTGACAGGTCCAGAAACCCTGGTAAGATTAGGGATTAGAATTAGAAGCAGCGGCAACCACTCAGAATGGCTAAGTGGAGCTGCAGAGACAAGAAGGAAGGTAAAACGATGCTTTACTGTAACCGAGACAGGAGTCAGCCACCGCGCATTTAGGGAGCGCCTTCAGTGCCGGGCACTTTGCCAGGCAAATGAGATAAGATGAAGAAAACATAGCCCCAGCCTTCCAATCCCCTGTGGTACAAGGACACATAAACCACGAGCAACCTTGTGCAGATAACGATAATGCTAGGCACTGGTTACTGCTACAGACACACGGGGAGGCCCATAGTCCCTGTGGAAGGATGAGAGCACCGCTTAGGATGCTGGCTGCTGCATGATACCCTGGCATCCTAGAGAAAACCAGTTCTCACTAGAAAAACAGTCAGAAGTGTTGCAAGTAACCTATGATCCTTGTGGAAAGGAAGTCATTCTTTTAATCCCTGTACCATGATATAAAAATAGTTCTCCCTTGATTTAGTAATGAAAACAAACACAACAACCCCAAAGACCATATGCTCTATCCTATGAGATCTCTCTGCCATGACCACATGCAGATAATTCGTCTTGCCTTCCCCCACCTCACTGCAGTTTAGGTGCAGGTGGTGGACGCTGATGTGCTGTCCAGATGCCTCCCCACCTCTAGGACCGAAGGACTTGTTGCCCCAGCTGCAGTGAATACCACTGGCCATCAGCTGTCAGCCTCTACCATTGCCTTGGATGAAGAGTGATCTCACCCAAGGCAACCCATATCTACCATATCCAGTGACTGGTCAGCACTGGGGTAGGAAGACTCAGCCTCCTCACCTCAACTCAGGACAACTCTGAAAGGTCATTAGAACTTTGAATGTTTCAGATGGGGCCAGCTGAGATCTCTGTTGATTCTGTATCACAGGACTGAGCAGAGGGAGAAGCAGGACTGCTCCCCCATTTCGCACCACTTCCCCAGACTTTGATCCCAAAAGCACCCCCCTAAGAGACACCTGCATACTAGTCTGCATCCCAGGAGACCCAACCTGCAACAATGTGTCATACCTCTGGACATTGTGGGCCCTGCAGGGATTCTAGAAAGAAGGAAAAGGAAACCCTGTTTCTAAATGTCTGCTATTGCAAGATAAAAGGCAAACATAAAAAAGGTACTGCCAACCTCATAGTAGAAGGGAGTTTTATCTATAACTATAAAAAGGACAGATCAATAGCTACAGAAGAATATCGCTAATCAGGCTGTTTTGTTGATCCCGTAGATATTTAGGCTTCAGTGTATTGAAAAAATTTTCACAAACTAAAAGTTTTGGGATGTCCCTGGCGGTCCAGTGGTTGAGACTCGGCGCTTCCACTGCAGGGGGCGTGGGTTCAATCCCTGGTTGGGGAATTAAGATCCCACATGCCGTGTGGCATGGCCAAAAAAAATTTTGATTCCAGTCCAGTATTTTCTCCATAAGCATCTTTGCTACAAGCATTTTAACCACAAAGATTTTCACTGCATAATGAATTGGCCGTAAGGCAAAATAAAATAACTGGTTTTTGGTTTGACAGTTTGGTTTCAACTGGTTGAAACATATTAATATTTCTTCTAGTCAGCGACATTATTTACGGTCTTATTGAGCTGACAGATGAGTATGATTTGCCCCCAGAGCTGGTTCTTATTTTGAAATACACTACGTTGGAGAAGAAAGAGGCTGAGGGACTGGAAGGCACAGAGCTGAACCCACATTTCCCACAGAACTTTGGAACGTCTACCAACAGCCATGCAACAGTGTCTGTTGTCTGTGTGAAGAACACACAGCAGTGTGCGTTCACAACGCAATACAAAGCTCATACAAACATGCATCGCATGGGCTTCCCCGGTGGCGCCATGGTTGAGAGTGCGCCTGCCGATGCAGGGGACATGGGTTCGTGCCCCGGTCCGGGAAGATCCCACATGCCGCAGAGCAGCTGGGCCCGTGAGCCATGGCCGCTGAGCCTGCGTGTCCGGAGCCTGTGCTCCGCAACGGGAGAGGCCGCAACAGTGAGAGGCCCGCGTACCGCAAAAAAAACAAAAAACAAAAAAACATGCATCCCAGTGTGTGGAAACTGATCCCTCTTCTAATGAAGGAAGACATTTCAGGGAAAAAGAAAAAGTGCGGTGCCAAATGATGGTTCAACAGCAAAAAAAAGTACAAAATACTCTGAACAAAAGACTTGGAAGACAAGTGCTTCAGTACAACCCAGAAAATAAACCAAAATTATTTGCACAGTTTTGCCATGAATCTACGCACATTTTAAATGTATTCAAATAGTTTGTATTTTGCAATAAAGTCTTTTTAATTTTTGTTCATTTCTCATGATTCATTATGTCTTTTTTAATGCCCCTCTTTTATTTTTCATTATTTTATCTTTCACAGCAAAACTGCCTTATGGCCAATTAGTTATATGACAAAAATGTCTTTGGCTAAGGTGTCTATAGCAAAGATGCTTACGGGAAAGAAGGTAGAACAACTTTAATTATAAGAAAATCCTTCAGGACGTGTATAGTCATGAGAAAGTGAGATGCTTTTGCATGATTGAGAATACAAGGGTCCATCGCTTCATGAAAAAGTGACTGAACACCCAACTTAGCCTCTGTAAAGCCTGTAGGTATGGACATTTTTCATGTTTTCACTAAGTTCTCCAGGTGTCACACATTCATCCAAGATTTACCCAGTGAAAGCTCATGTGGTACAACAATTTTGAACACAATTGGTCATATTCTATTTGTTGTTTCAGGAAAAAGTAATTTCAGAACCTCAAACTTTTACAGTTTGTATTACCTCTTTTCTAGGAAAGATAATAATGAATTCCACTGGAAAACAACTTTGAGTGATGAAGCTAAGGGTACACTATAAAACCCTTTAATAAGATCCCAGAAAGATGTATATCAGAGCCTTGGAGAACCGTGCCTGCAGACAAAAGGCTAAGGATGCTAAGGGCACGCCTCACAGATCCTGGGCTGCCTCTAAACACCTTAAGGGTGACATACCAGGGCTTATCTCAGAGACATTTATGGGTGTGGCTTCTGTCCTATGTAGTGAACCTCAATAAGATTCAGGTTTTTAAGCAAACTGGGCTGACAGAAACACTGCCAGCTCAGACTAAACTGGACAGAAACGATTCTAATGGAAAGAGGCCATTGGACACCCAAACTACTGCAAGCAGAAATCAGGCTGGGAAAACTACTCAACTTCCAACTCTTATGGAAGAGCCAGAACACTCACACAGAAGACCAGAGTCATGAAGAATCATTCCTAGGTCACAGGACTAAGCTGTGATCGAGTAGTTACCGCCCACGCCAGGTGGTGACTCAGAGCTTCTATGGACAAGTGATCCTGCCATGCTTGCCATTCCAGCCCTTTCTGGATAGGAGGCTCTGCAGGCATCTCTCCTAAACCTGTCCACCATTACATGTTGGCCGGGGTTGGGGGTGGGTGGGTGGGTAACTTGTCCTTTAGTTCATAGGTCTTGAGACTGAGAAGATCTGTACTTGAAATGTACAAAACCACACCAGAGGCTCTTCTACACCTGAATCTGATTTAGGTAGTGAGATCCTGGGCTTTGAGCTGATGCTTTTATGAGATGAGACTTATAGGTCCTGGGGGAGGAAGTGAGAGTATTTTACAGGAGGGGTGTGATATGAAGGGCTGTGGTCCTAGGACACTGGGCAGACTGTATTTTCTAAGGATGGCCACGCCAGTATATATCCTGTCCCAGAAACTCTTCCTTAAAAGGTGGTGATGACATGCCTTCACTGTTTACTTCCACTTAAACATGGGGGGCCTCTGCAACTGCAGTGCAAATGATGCTGCATGATGTCCAAGGCTGGGTCATAAAATGCAACACAGTGCCCACCTCTCCCTACAGATCCGATGCTTGCCTTTGGAACGTGGTCACCGTGTTGGGGATCTCAGGCCCCATGAGAAGGCCACACGTGGGTGCTCCAGACAGCAGACCCAGCGAGGTCCCCAACTGACCCAGCACCCAGCATCCACTGTTAGACATGGGAGTTAACAGCCCTTCATACAACTCTAGGTCCTGGTCTTTGAGACCTCTACCCAAAGCCCCAGCATCATGGAGCAGAGATAAGCCTTTCCCATCGTGCCATGTCTTAGATTCATGATACACGGAAACGGTGAGAGATCATAATGATTGTTGTTTTGAGCCATGCATGTGCCTCAAAATGTTAATCTTGGTTATAAATTCCATACAGGAATGCACCTCTGATTGTAATATAAAAGCGGAAGTCTGAATGTCTCTCATGACTGGTGCAATATTAGGTCCAGAGGGTTACCCATTCCAACAGGTTTGAGAAACGCCAGCCTGTTGTGTCACCTCTGAATTGGCGTTAACTGATGATGACAGTGATAATCTATCAGT
This sequence comes from Stenella coeruleoalba, assembly GCF_951394435.1. Classification (NCBI taxonomy): domain Eukaryota; kingdom Metazoa; phylum Chordata; class Mammalia; order Artiodactyla; family Delphinidae; genus Stenella; species Stenella coeruleoalba. The sequence goes on along the minus strand of NC_137160.1, from coordinate 58,747,413 downwards.
AGGAGTGGGTCCTCCTCTGAAACACCTGCCAGAAATTCTGAAAAATGCACAGGGATATTCCTTCATATGCCCTGAACAAAGTGTGTATAAGGGCGATTGAAGAACGCATAGTCTCCATGAGAAGTGTCTTTGCCTATAACACTGATTAAAAAAAATCATCACAAAGGCTGTGGTTGATGTTCAGAAACAGCTCAAAACTCTCAGTAACAGTGAAGAGTCTCAGCAAGAAAGAGGCCAGTTAAAACAAAAATCCCATGAGGGTTTTTTGTGGTTGTTTTGTGTATGTTCTTGAGACACAACAGAGCTTAACAGTAAAGAGCTTGAGACCTGGGGTCCAAAAATCTAGGCTCAAATCTCATATTTTCCATCTATGAACAGTGTTAACTTGACTTTAGATGACCTCTCTGGGCCTTTGTTACATCTGTATAAAAGGAATTGCATGAGTCAGGGTTCTTCAGAGAAACAAAACCAATAGTATACACTGGTTATATAGTAGTATATATCAGAGAGAGAGACCTTTTAAGGAATTGTCTCATGCAATCTGGGGGGATGGCAAGTCATAGTCTGTAGAACAGCAGGCTGGAAACTCAGGCAGGGATTCTATGACGTAGTCTTGAAGGAAATTCCTTTTTCAGGGAACCTTCAACTGATTGGATGAGACTCGCCCACATCATGGAAGGTTATCTGTTATACTCAGAGTCCCCTGATTTAAATGTTAATCACACCCAAGGATACCTTCACATCCAAAGATACCTTCACAGCAACACCTAGACTGGTGTTTCACCAAACAACTGGGTACCATGGCCTAGCAAGTTGACACGTAACATTAACCGTCACAGGGATAAGCAACAGTGCCCACTTCACTGGGCTGTCCTGTGGCTTAAGTGAGATAATGCCCCTAGTGCCTAGCATACCGCTGCAGTTAAATGCTCAACACCTGCTAATTATTACTGGAATGACCATGATTTTCCCCGGACAGTCCTGCTTTATACCGGTAGTTCTTATAAAATTATAAATAGCACCCTTGTGTCCCTTAATTATTACTTACAAATTAATCTCGCAAACCAGAGGATCATTTGGTCTCACGCTTCACCCACCTTTATGTGAAAGTGACTCTGAAGGAAAAAGGAAGGGGCCATGCTAGGCATTTGCTAGGAAGCTAGTCTAGGGCAGCATCCTCTTCATCTCTGGGTACCCTAACCTGCCCCAGGAACTAGACCCACAGTTACAATCCCTCACAGGAACTCGGCCTCTGAATTATGAATCAACAAGGAAGGTCAAATTATGTTCACCGTATCTCTGTTTTGAGCATTGGAAGAATACATCATTCATTTTAGAAAAAAAAGTCCTCACAATAAAGCTAAATTCAAAACGTTGGCATTTCCTGTGTTAAACTCTTAGAGTGACTCCTTTCTGAGAATTCTAGAAAGCTTAACTATGACTTACGCTGGTACCCTCAGAAGCAGTTTATGTCAGAGTATTTTAAGCAACTCTGGTGCCAGATTATCTACAAATTCCTCTCTGAATAATCCGGTGCAGACCGTGCCTCTCATTAAGCAATGGTTTGAGCCCCAAATGCCCTAATCTGTCTGACCTAAAGTGAGAAATAAAATTATTCTGTAAAGAAACAGTAAGCAGAAGAGAGACTCCAGAATAACCCTTATATCTTTTCTGAATTATACAATTTTAGTTACATTATGATCACTTACAATTTACCAGGAGCTTCAGCGTTGATAGAAATTCTTTCTGTATAATCTGCTTTTCAACTCAAGGGGCTTAAAATAATGCCACGTGACTAAAAAGCGATGAACCTGAGTTTTGCACACAGCTTCTCTAAGTACCTTCATAGTTGTACTTTAAAAACTGCATCTTGTCCTTTCATCTCAGATCAACTTGAAATTTAAAAACAAAGAAGGTAAGCCTGCCTCGTACAATAAATCTCGCAATAACATTTATATGAAGTTTAACACAACAAACACATTGACCAAAGCATCTTGGATTTTCAAGGGCATGTCAATGCCAAATAGTAGCAGCTTCTGGAGTTACACAAAACAAACACATTCTGCTGCCAACTGTCATACCATATGTTTCTAATGGCTTTTATTCTGCGTAAAACCAATTCATCGTCTGATGAATACACAGCATCACAGGGGCACATCACCGAAGGCACATTTCTGATCAATTGACAGTTTCTTGCTACAGCAAACTCTGACGTCGGAACAGGAAGCCAAATCCTGAAAGTAACGGACACATTGCCAATGCCTTCCCAGCACAGACCCTGCCAGAACAGTGACAAATCTGGATTACTTTCCCTGTGACCTTTTGGAGGTAGATGGACAGAGAGATTATCACAGACCCATCCCACAGGATCTCTCCCCAAAGCCTCAAGATATGATACTTTCAAAAGAAGACTTTGCCTGATGACTGTAGGTGCATATGCATCCTCTAATAAATAGTTTAACTTATTCCTTAGTGAATCACATGTATATTTTTTTCCTCGCAAATTCATCTAGAACAAACTTTAAAACTCAGGAAGCCACCCTCTGCCAGTCAGGTATCCTGCCTGTAATGTTAATTGAAACGTTCAGAAAATAAATATATTTTTGTGTTGGCATAAGACTGACAGGATAAGGAAGGCAGACTTGCTCCCCAAAGGTTTTATTTCAAAGTAAAAAATAAATTACCTTCGGCAATATTTAAGACCACTGCTCCACTTTCCAGTACAGAGAATCAATAGTTGACAACTGCAACCCAGCCCTTGTTGACAATAAAAGAAGTGTGTATTTTCCTCCAAACGAAGTGCAGTAAGGTTGAAGATTGTGATTGTCCAGAACTTTTAAGAAACTTAAATTCTCCCCTACCTGATACCACAATTCTGCCTAAACCCTATTCTTGAACTTCAAAGAATACATTTCAAGCCAATCCCTTACAAATCCTATCACTGCAGTTGAAATTTTTAAGTACAGTTGACCCTCTGTGTTGCATCACAGATTCAACCAACACTGGCTGGAAAATATATTTTTTTAAAATTCTAGAAAGTTCCAAAAACCAAAAGTTGAATCTGCCATGTTCAGGCAACTATTATATAGCATTTCCATTGTGTTTACAACTATTTCATAGCATCTCTGTTGTATTAGGTATCATAAGTATAGTTGGCCCACCTTGTCCAAGGGCTGCATATCTGCAAAGCACATTGGCTAAATCCTGTTATATTACATTTATCGAATCAAAAAGGTGTATTGAACTATGTTAATGAGATTTAACTCACAACAGTGGGAAGAAAGGAGGCATTTCATTTAGGTCCAAGTTAATCAGAACATTCATTTGATAAAGTGTAAGTTGATACTTGTTAAATGATTATTTCATTACTACGTGGACATAAAGAAGGAAGATAATCAATACTCAATTATTAAAATATTCAACAGTAAAATGAAGGCAAACATGAATAGATAAATAAGTAAACAGACAGAAACAAAGGAGAAAGAAAAGAAGAAAAATACAAATTCCCAAGGGAGACAGGACTCTGGTTAGGCAGTTCTTTCCCAAGAAGGAGAAATCTAGTCTCCCCTAGAAATAGAAAAATTTTAGCAGTACCACATGGAAGTCTTTACTTTTTCCTTTGTATGACCAAAGTGCATGAGACCCACAATTCCACATACTCTAGGGCCTTACAAATGATCTTTTTTTTTTTTTACATCTTTATTGGAGTATAATTGCTTTACAATGGTGTGTTAGTTTCTGCTTTATAACAAAGTGAATCAGTTATACATATACATATGTTCCCATATCTCTTCCCTCTTGCGTCTCCCTCCCTCCCACCCTCCCTATCCCACCCCTCCAGGCGGTCACAAAGCACCGAGCTGATCTCCCTGTGCTATGCGGCTGCTTCCCACTAGCTATCTACCTTACATTTGGTAGTGTATATATGTCCATGCCTCTCTCTCGCTCGCAGATCTTTGACGATACTCTTGAGACTTACATGTCACGTCGCCTTAAGACATCTTTACGAGTGATCTCACAGCCAATATTTTCAAACCTCAATAACATAACACGATCACGTGATTGGGCTACTTATACATATAATTTTGCAATTTATATTCCAAGTATCTATAAGCCCATGATTTTAAAATTCCAGTTTATATTAGCAATCTAATTTTGGCCACCTATTTCTGGGATATAAATACCTTGATTAGGTAATGTAGACCATACTAGTATTTTCCTGGAAGTCAAATATGCATCTATTGTTATGTTGAATCTGAAGAGAGTGTCATGTTGAATTCTAAGGCAGGCGAATGTATAATTATTATGTACTCAGGTTTTCAGGTTTCCTGAAAATATTATGCACAAAAATGTCTCCAACATTTATATACATTATTTTGTTTGTTCCTCTCAACACAGAAGTGCTTTGAACCAGACACACCGTCACAAAGATATCACTATTATTACCATCTACATTCAGGTTTTCATTATTCATGATAACAATAGGACAGGTAATCCAAATGGCAGGTAATATGAAAATCATTTCACTTTGATTTCAAAATACAATTTGGTTTTTATAGTCAATGCACATCTCTGATACTACGGGACTCAGCAGTACTGAATGTGAATTGCTAGAACTTACTGAAGGCCAAACAAAAAAGAGAAGAAAAGTGGTTCATTACTGAAATACTTACAGGATGCCATCATTCATTTCTGTAACTATTTTTACTTTACAAATAGACTTCATACCTTTCACTTCCTTTACCTCTTCAAGAACCCTAAATACACCAGCACAGTTATTATAGTGACTGTAGCACCAACAAGGGCTGGCTATATATCCCAGTCCTGAGATGGCTTCTAAAACCCGGGTTCTCTTTAGACTGGAATGATCCCCTTCCCTGTATTCTTTCTTACTCCTTATTTCAGGTCTAGAAAAACAGAGCGTCCTTCTTGCCAGATGCATAGCACAGAGAATTCTATCACTCTCAGCTCAGTTCAACAGAACTCACGAATGAAGGGCCTTCCCGTGTGCATGGGGGGAGGGGTCCAGGCCCCTGTACACATGAGGGTGCAGAAGCATGGCCCTGCTTCAAGGATTTTACAGTCTTGTGGCTTTCAGGTTTCCACCTCCCCTCTCATAGACTTTGCTTGGCGCTACAAATTCCAACTCAGTAGCTCCTAAACCGTGTTACTCATCAGAACCAGGAGAAGCATTAAAATTCCAAATCCTTGAACCCATATGATTTTCGTGAATATGAGGTGGGACCAGATATAAATGTGATACACACATGTATGTACTTACACACACACAACTTTTTAAAAACTTCCCAAATGACTCAGCTCTTTTGCCAGGTTGTGTCGGGCATTGCCACCTGCTCTGGGTTGTCAACTCCCTGTGGTCATGGACTACGTCTGGCCCCTCTCTGGAACCCCTGAAGCATCTGTACAATACAAGCAGAATGTGTCTACAGATTTTGGGGCAGGTAACTGACAATGTCCACAATTAGGAGAAAACCATGTTCCCTGACAACCTCAGGACACATGTGTCCATGATGGATATGAGGATGCTATCATGGGTACATGTGTTCATGTGGGAAATTAAATCCACCCCAGTACAACCACGTGGATGGGCCCTGGTAAAGAGGCAGGCAGACTCCCTGAATGCTCAGTGGGGGCTGACTCCCTTTGGCTTCTGTGGTCAGAGTTCAGGTGACCGTGGGCACTCAGTGACTGTGCCCAACCAAGATCCGTGGTGCCCTGGAGCAAGGCTCTAGCATGAAGGAAATGCAAACGCTTACTGAACCCTTACCATTCTCCAAGGGTAAAGGATGTATAGGAGATAGTCCCTAACTGCAAATAATCTGCTCTCTAGAAGAGGAGAGAGACTTGTGGACCAGAGCTCAGCCGTGGGAGGTGCTAGAGCAAAGCGGTAAAGATGGGCCATGTTTTCTTTCCCCTCTGCCATTAGGTGAATTTTAATGAAGAATTGAGAAGGGCTACAAGGCCACAGGTATCTTTAATGACACCAGGTCCACAGCCAAGAGAAGAAAAAGAAGGAAGGACAGCAGACTGGAGGGGAATGTGTGGCCGAAGGAAGTACTGGGTTTGTTTTTAAGATTCAGGAGATGACAATTTGCCTTTCTTTCTGCCAGTAATAGTGAGGAATGTACATCTATGCTACTCTGCACCAAATGCAACCACAATGCACATCGTCAACACATGGTAAGATTTTGTTAAAGAGACGGAAGCATATCTTTGCCTGGAAAAAGAGTAAAAGTACATATGTCCAAAAGGAGAGAGTTGTTTTCTTTGGGCGATATGACTGCAGTTACTTTTGTTATATAATTTTCTGTATTTTCTATGATGAGCAAGTATTACATTCGTTATAAAAAAAAAAAAAAAAAGGAACAACGGCATGAGCTGTTATTTCATGGAAATTTCATTGGATACAACTATCCACTGTTCAACACCTTTCATTTCTTAGTTTCTGATGACTCTGCTTTTCCAGGAAACCATTGAGCCCAGCAAAAAAAAAAAAAAATGGGAGGAACGATTTTACTAAGTCCAACTCTCATTACCGAAGTCACAGCCCTTGACTTGGCAGGACGACACACCAGGCAAGTAAACCACTCTTCAGTGTGATCAGAAATTGCTTGGGTGGCACTGCCAGTTTGCCATCCACCTAAATACACCGTGTTGTGTTTACAGGAAGTCCTAGAAAGACACATTACCAGGGGACGCGCCCATTGAAAGGCTTAACATTTTGCTAATGTGGCTTCCATGACGTCTGAAACGTAAATCTCACACATGCAGACAAGGACACGCTCAGACACCAGTGTTCGTAGACAAAGTCAAGGGTGTGGTTTGCTGTGAGATAATACAGAGCAGGCTCACATGACCCAATCAGAGAAGCAGAGAGAGATGTGTGAACAGACAAAAGGGGCCACGTTTCACTCTAAACACTGCTGTCTTGCCTGACTGGTACCACGCCGCCAAGGATGCCAGCCAATGTGTAGGAGCAGTGAGATGGTCTGAACGTCATCACCATTACAGCAGACGCGTGTAAACGGCAAAACTAATTATACTTATGGAACAAGTTTTGTCAGGATTAAATGAGTTAATATATGCAAAGCTTTTAGAACAACGCCTGGCTCACAGTAAACACCGATAATATCCTATTAGATATTATTCCAGAAAAATGTAAGCTTCAAGACATCAGGGGTTTATTTCTGTCTGTTCTGCTCACTGTTGTCTCCTCATGTAGGTGTAGCCAAGAAACATTCAGTGGATGAACGAATCCTGCGGAAGGAAGACAGTTGCAAAACGCTTGGTCTGAGGGGTGTAGGGCAGTACCCTACACCCGGCAGCAGGGTGACCAGCAGGGCCAGGAGTGTCAGGCTCTCACGTCGGAGGAAAGGGAAGCAATCTCTAGTTCGGAGCACCATGGGGATCAGTGGCTACCAGCCACCCTGGATGCCTGTTAAATAAGTCATTCTGACCCAGTTTCCCAGTTGCCAAATCTGCATTCTCTTCTCTCTCTCACTCCGTCCCTCACACACCTGGCTCTAAAGGGCCTTCACTGTTCCCTGACAGCAAAAGTTCCCAAACTTTCTGCGTTCACATCGCTCTCAGGGTTTCAGTGATTTTTTTTTCATGGTGCCCCTAGGCCAAAGGAAATACCTCCTCACTCTGCTTATTAAGTATCTAAACAACTTAATAGTAGTCATTTGCATGGTGTCCAGCCCATATTGCTGTGTTTCCCTTGAAAACATAAAGATCCTGCAACATCCCGTATGTTTGTTATAATGCTCCAGGGTGCCCTGGTACACAGTTTGGGAACCAGGGCCTCAGCAATTAACCTCTATTCTACTGGGGATAAACTGCACCTAAAATTAGGGATGCCACATAGGTCCACATCCTGGCTCCTTGCCACTTCCTCTTAAAAGCCAGACAGAGGGGCTTCCCTGGTGGCACAGTGGTTGAGAGTCTGCCTGCCGATGCAGGGGACACGGGTTCGTGCCCCTGTCCGGGAGGATCCTATATGCTGCTGAGCGGCAGGGCCCGTGAGCCATGGCCGCTGAGCCTGCGCGTCCGGAGCCTGTGCTCCGTAGCGGGAGGGGCCACGACGGTGAGAGGCCCGCATACCGCAAAGAAAGGAAAAAAAAAAGCCAGACAGAGACTCTGGTCCCCGCGGCACTGACAGACACCACATGTGAAATGACAGTAAGCCTTATACCAAGAGGAGCAGGAGAAGATCTGTATCTCCATGTTTGATACAGACAGACAGACGGCCATGTTTAAGCATGTGGCATAGATCCATGAAGAAAAACTGAAGTCTGGAAAGCACAGTGATGATCCATTCACCCAGAGGCTCCAGCGAGCAGCCAGCCCAGCGCTACGTAACGTAGCAGGTCTGCTCCCACGCCTCTGGGCCAGACCGTGCACCTGACAGCAGGTGCGTGTCCTGCTCTGAGTCAGCCTGGACAAAGGCCACTGGGACCAGGAGGTCTTTCTCCTCTCACCACATCCGCAGAGAGAGCCGTATTTTGAGGTGGTGTCTTGCTGTATTGTAAATGGCAAGGTAAAGCTTTTAACCTTAGTAATTGGACAGGAAACTACAAAGTACAACTGAATTTTATTTTATTTTTTTAATTGAAGTATAGCTAATTTACAGTGTTGTGTTAGTTTCAAGTATACAGCAAAAAGTGATTCAGTTATACATACACATGTGTATATATATTCTTTTTCAGATTCTTCTCCATTATAGGTTATTATAAGATATTGAGTAGAGTTCCTTGTGCTATACAGTAGGTCCCTGTTGTTTAACTATTTTATATATAGTAGTATGTATATATTAATCCCAAACTCCTACTCTATCTCCTCAATTACAAGTAAACTGAACAATGTACCTTACTAGTCTAGATAGGACTAGTCTTACTACTTACTGAAAGAAAATAGAAAAAAAGAAATGAGAAAAGGAGAGAAGAAAACTATTAGCAATAAAAGGAAATATTTTAATACTTAAGCATCTTTTTTTTCAAAGAAAGAGAGTACTATGGAGCAAAAATCAAAACACAGCAACCCCCAGCACACAAACACGGTGGCTTCCAACTGCCCTTGGGCTGGTGACCATCAGACCACCACAGACGGGGCTGTTCCTGTGCGTCCACCGGGACACATGAGGTCCTGTGCAGACTGACACCACCCTGTGGAAACGTCAGGGCCAATACTGCCCTGGGGGACACTGAGAAATGCCACCTCCTCTGGGGAGCTTATTCTGACAACAGTGCCAAGGAGAAGGTCTTCTCTGTGTTTCACTAGCATTTTTCTAAATTCTAGATGGAGACAGCGTGAGAAGGAACGTGTACCAGGCTGTCCCTGTACTGCACAGGTGCTGTCTTTCTCCAAAGAATCCAGACCATGGGAAGTGCTCCACACTGGGCTACTAGGGCATAGCCTTGCTGGGGCCACAGAGCCAGACTAGGGTCCTGGGGGAGGGGTGAGCGCTACCAGAGGGTGATTGGCTCGTCACTTGCACTGAGATCAGTCCTGGTAGGAAATGTGGAGGTAGGATTTGGACCAGGGTTCCAGAATTTCTCCTCCTTCCTAGAGTCAACAGTCCCCTCTGTCTGGGCTGGGAGTAGGTAGGTTTACTTAAGGGGGGTGGGGCGCTACAGGGGTGGGAGGGAGAAAGGCAGGGGTCAGCAGAGGCCCCAGGGGTAGGTCCTGCCCTGCTGCAGGATCTCCACGCCGCACTTCCCTCCACTGGAGCTGAAGCCCTGACAAAGTCAGGTTGCAGATGCCAGCCTGGTCTCTGTCCAGCCAAGAATCCACGGGAAGGGTCTGACCGATGCTCGGGACAGAGCAGCCAAAGGGAAAGCACTTTCCCTTCCCTACTGGCCACGGTGGCACCAGCAGCAGAAGTCACCAACGGATCAGCAGCCTGGCAACACGTGAACACTGGAGTCTTTAGGTAGAAGGTGGGGCTCCCAGGGAGGGAGCTCTGGGGCCTGGGGAAGCTTTCAAGAGGCCAGTTTCTAGCAGGAAACCTAGGGGCTCTCTCACCCTAATTTCCTCTACATTCAAGATCAGTGTCTGTTGCGGACAGACTCTAAGTGTCCCTTCCCCAAAGCCACACAAAAATAAAAGCAAAGTGCATTTCACAGTGTCGGGTGAGTAGCTTTCTTGGGTGACGGCCCCAGGAAATAGAGAGGACCCATTCTAAGAGGACTACCTTTGATTTCGTTGGTGATCCCAACTGTCGGCTGTGGGCTGAAGCAGCCAGAATCCAGCTAGTTAGTTCACTTTCCTCCAACCAGGTCCTGCACCAGCCAGGCTCAGGCAAGCAGGAGGGAAACGGGTCACCTGGAGACGCATCGCCTGCCTCCCCGGCTCCAGGGAGATGTTCTGCTAGGGGAGGACCCTGCTGTGTGGCACAGCATCAGGACCAGGGCAGATGTGACTGATCGGGGACGGGGGAGGTGGGTGAGCAGTGAGGGTTGAAGGTTCAAAGGACTTACCAAGGGGTCCTTTAGAGACCCTACCCATTGGTTTCCAGGAAGATCCCGCAGTCTCACTCAAGTTTAAGGTACAGCACAGGTATAAATTAGCCATGGACTTCATCATCAGAGCTGGAGACTCAGCTGGCATTAATTTTTCACAAAATGGCCCCTTGACCATGACCCTCTACTTTACAAAACCCTTCCGTGGCTCCTGGCTGCCTCTGTGGAGGGGTTGCTTCCCACTCCACCCTCTCTCCATCTCTCCCCAGAACCCTCCCCCAATCCCTCCCCCACTCTCAATGGCACACCCTACAATTATTAAACCCCTGGAAATCCCTCAGCCATATTACCTCTACTTTACTACACGGACTGTCTAGAAAATGATATTCTTTCCTGAAATCACTGCCCACACCTTATCTCTCCTGAGAAACTTCCTCAACCCTAACCTTAAACTGACTTACACCTTTCACCTTGGAGTCTTCCTTTCTCCTGCACTGTACTCCCCAGGAGTTTCCGTGTGTCCCTATCAGAACCTGAATTCCACGTCCTAGCACGGAAGTCGGCAACGACACAAGTGCATTCCTGCATCCACTCCATCCATAGCAATAAGACTGGCAGGTTACCGCTGAAGAAGGCCACAGACTAAGCATTCACTCACAGGCACAGAGTAAGTACTTCATAGACATTTAAGTTTGACCACAACTCTGTGTGTAGGGTTTATTATGTCCATGTTGGTGTGCAGAAACCTGGGACAGAAAGGTGGGGAACTGTCCCCAAGATAGCATAGCTACTAAGAACAAGCCAGGACTCAGATGTGCTTAAGATAATTCTTTATTTATTCCCTCCTAGAATCTGCTATGTGCCAGAGTCTGTGGTAGATACAAGGATGAATAAGACCCCCGAGTCCACAGGGTGAAGAGAAGATATATAAGGATGCAATTAAGTGTCACAGAGGCCAGGATGTCAGTCTGTACCTGGGAGGATGAGCCACAAAGAAGGGAAGGAATAATTTCACTTTAGGATGGAGTCACAGCTGCTCTTGAATGACTGAATGAATGTGGTTAGATAAATTTCAAAGCTCTCATGGAGAAGCAATAATACCCAGATCTAGCTAAGGAAATTAACAGTGCTTTCTTTACTCTCTGAGCTACTTATAAAACAAACAAACAAAACTCAGCTAGTTTAGAAGAAGCAGTGTGGTCGTCTGGAATTGTATTCCCTAGAAATTAAGTTACATCTTTCTCTGACAACTTTCATTAAAAGCTCCCTCCAAAGAGGGTGTTGGCCAAGACAAAAACAAACTAATTTCACCCCGGGGGAAGGAGCAATTAATTTGTAAAATCCCTCCCCAATGAGTGTGAGGTTAAGGAAAGACACTATTTTTCGCATGGACCATCTGTGTGGCAGAGCATCCCTTTCTGGCACGAAGCCTCTTTCATCCTTCAGTGCTTGGATAAGGAGGGCAGTAGCCTCAGTCCCTACCGGCCTCCTTGAAACTCATTCCAAGTGGAGACCAGCAGTGAGATTAACGCTGCCCAGAGGTGCGCAGGACGGCTTCCAGGACCTGTGCCCCAATTCCACGACTTCTGAGAATCACACGGTGCAAAGACAAGTCCAGTTTTACAAGGTGACCCCAATTATCCTACTGGAGATGGTTCTATCCATCACACTGATACAGGACAACAGAATGGCCAAAGTGCATCCCTAGGTACGTATGCATCATTTCACGCAGTAGATAGGACCAATGGCAGAGAAATCATTTTGTAAATGGAATCGTTTAAAATCCTTCACAAAGCTAGGGATCCTTTTGTTATAATAAAATCCATGTCTTATATTTTATCCATTGTGCAAGTTTAGGCTTATACAGTGGTCAACTGTCAACTACTAGAGAAGAGCGGGAGGAGGACAAAATAACTAGCCCCAAATAGTATCTAATATGCTGGTATATATCCACCCCCAGGCAAAAGTGCATTGTCTCCACACCCACCAAGAGGTGAACTCAGTTTTCAGGTAACAGCCATACATGTGCAAAATCACCCACCAAACCTGGCAATATGAATTCTTCCATGTGTTTAGAATACAGACTCTAACTGGGGGACAGAACTTCCCATGAAGTTCCTTGGTATCTGCCCCACTGGTGTCACAGTGCCACGGGGGAGCCAGCCCCCGGGAAGCCAGACCCTGGGCCCCGTGACCTTGGCACTCAGCCCACAGATGGCAGCTTGGGCCTGGCTGCAGCCATACTGCAGACATCATGGCTTTTGAACTGGCAAAGCAACCCACTCCAGCCCAGTGCAAACTGGGGCTGTGCGATCAGGGCAAACAGCTTCCACTGCAGGGGGACGAGGCGCAGGGAGACTTCTTCAGTACTTGGAAGGAGGTTGGCTGTGACGGACACCAGTTTAGGACCTGCCGCCCCAGCCTGTGACACAGGATAGGTCACTCTTGCCTCTCCCCTGCTCCTTGCAGAAATGTTCCACGCAACCTGGTTGACGTTTGCGTACTTTTCCTTGTAGGACTGTTTTCTAGACGCAAGCTGGTTGCCAAGCTGCAAACCGACTTGTGGCAATTTCAGCCCAATACTGATTGAAAAAAATTGTTGAGCAGAACGCAGACTTGAACAAGTATTCAATTGTTCAGAAAAAAAATGTAAAACCATGGATAATATTGATTTTTATTCATTGAAAATGAAGTTAAATTCCTATCTTCATTGAAAATAGCATAAAGTACAAAAAGTATTGAAAAAACAGAGTGGGCTTTGGTAAAACGCTAGACATTTCAAATAGGAAAAAAAGTTGCTAAGGAAAACCAGCCCTCTGGTTGGAGCCTCTTTCATACAAGATAGGCTTGACAAGTACAATGCATTCTACCACCACTACTACTAAGGGACATGTTTTCGAAATTTTGCTACAATCTGTCCACAGCTTTAATGCCCTCCACCAAACTCCAGAGACAGTACCTTCTAAACGTCTGTTCAAACTGCAATCTCTCCCTCCCTCCCTCTGTTTCGTCCGTGTGTGTGTGTGTGCGCACGTGCGCGCGCGCACACACACACACACACACACACATTGCTAAGTAGGTGTCTTTCAGGCGAATAAGGCACTCAGCTCACACTATTTCTGGCATCTCTAAAGCTTTATGAGTCAAGTGCAAATGTATACAGCCCACTGCTTACATACAGGCTTTGCCCAAGAAATGCATTTGTAAGCAGGCTACCTAGAGATCATAATGAATGTTCTTAAGGAAACTATGTATGTCAGGTAATTTGCATCCTTGGGCAATTCACAATGAGTCATGTGGCCGTGTGTGTCCCAGGGATAGCGCTGTAACACGTGTACCACTAACCTGATTACCAGGTGACAATGCCACCAGGACAAGTGCCTTGCATTGGGGGGACTCAGCTCCATCCATACCTCAGCCGCAGCTTGCCACAGGGCAGTGCCAGAGGCCCAGAGAAGCAGGGACCAGAGCCGGGGAAGGGGATAAAAAGGGGGTGGGGGTGGGGGTCTTCTGCTCCTGTAGATCCCGAAAAGTAGGTATTTCTGATTCCAGCTGCTTCTCCAGTTGCCTTTTTCATCCCCACTCCCAGACTCCACCCACCTCCTATTATTCCAAAGTCGCCATGTTCTGCGGAAGCTCAGGACCACTGACTTTCTCCGGACAACTCGTTGCTGAGAATGTCCGCTTGCTCCCAAAGCAAGACACATTTCTGAGGTTCTGGTAGGAATGAGTCTCTAGTATCCTCAGGCTGCTGCCCTCTTTGGCTCCCACCCGCATTCTCTCCCGCTACCCTGCCCCATCACACTTAGGGCTCCAGTAAAACTTACCTTCACTGCAAACTTAACATGTGCCCAGGTCATCCCGAGCATTTAATCAGAACAGGACTGCTGGGGTCGGGGGAGTATGGCAGGGAACGTGGAGGCGGACGGGAATTAGGAACTCAGTCCAGGGGCTGTGGACACAGCGTGGGCAGTGGCCGCAGTGAGGAAGGAGGAGCTGCAGACTCAGGTGCCCCCTCTCCGGGCGCCCTGCCCAAACCCAGGGCGGGTGACACGGGCCAAGAGCAGCTGTGCAGAGAAGGGAATGCTTTGGAGAAGACTGTTTACCCTTCCAAGCTCTCTTCCTATATTAACTCCCTGGAGTCTAGTGAAGAGGCAGTGCTGTAACCTGCAGATGGGATCGGGGCCCAGAGATGCCGAGGAACTTGCCCAAGCCTCCGAGCGGGAACTTGAACCCATGCCCACTTCAGAGCTGGCTGTCTCCCCACCTCCTCCTAGAGGCCTCCCAAGGAAGACTGGTTGATTCCAGGAGGATGCAGTCAGGGAAAGCCAAGCTCTGGGGACTGAAACGGTTCCTTCACCTCCTTAAGCCCCAGGGTCCTTCACTGCCCCAACGTGGGTAATGATTATAGAGAATTAAGTGTGCAGTTAAACACCACCACACCAGACTTAGAGCAGGCACTCTAATAATAATTGGCCACTATTATTATTACTATTATTTAAATCTGAGAGTCTCAGAATTGCTTCCATTTCTTCCAACCAGAAAAATGCTATAAAACAGAGGTGAATATGTTTCTACTCAGTTTATATTCACTTTTAGTTTTTTTCAAACAGGGGTTTTTCCCAACCACAGACCTTGGACAGATAAACATCTATCTATCTATCTATCTATCTATTTATTTATTTGCCTCACGTGCCGCATGTGGGATCTTAGTTCCCCGACCAGGCATCTATCGAACTCACACCCCCTGCAGTGGAAGCGCCGGGTCTAAACCACTAGGGAAGTCCCATATATTCACTTTTAATATAGAATATTAGAGACAGTTATGACATAATACTAACAAAGCTAATAAAATATCCTTTATTCAAAAACATGCCTCATTTCGCATATTTAGAGTTTAACTGCATGTCCAACTGATGAAAAACCTGCTGCAGGATCAGCTGAGATCATTTGCTATTGCAGATGTAATTTCAACAATTCAACCTCCCTTGTCCTTTGTCAAACAGGAAGATTGAGCACAGCAGGAGAAGAATCTCAAGTATGTCACCCAATGCAAGCCCATTTTCTACTTGAATCCAGTGAAGAATTAAAAATGACACAGCTCTTTGCTTTGAACCTCATAGAGTTCTCTTGAGAAGTACAGGCCACATTTTCTCTATGTGCTTAGGTTCACACATTTAAATGAAGTAGATTTTGCCTAGGAGTCACTGCCCAGAATCTCCCAGTGAAGAAGACCTGTTTCCCCACCGGCACCGAGTCTCCTCCCTGTGGTCAGGGATGGTGGCCTGCTAGGCCCGCATGCCCAACCCTGCTTCTCCTCTCTGCTTTGGAACCACTTCAAGACACAGCTCTAATTCTTCAAGGGAGTGTGAGAAGACATAAAAAGGGAACATTAAATTCCACTCTGTCAAGTTTGTTTCTACTTCACAGGTTTGATGAAATAGAGATGAAGGAAGAAATACTGGCAAATAGGAGGTTTGGGGAAATGCCTTTAATACATTCACTCAAAGCCCTTCCCAGTCCCCTCGACAGACAGACTCCAGTACGCTATGAATGTACATGGGACACTGGGACACAAGAAAACATGTCTTTTCCTGGGATAGCAGAGACGAAAAGATAAAAGGCTATGTCTGTACCTCTAGAGTAATTAATTATGTGAGGCAAGACCTACAGCCATGGAACAAACAGTAAACTTGTGTAGACTCCACCCACACTGAGTCAAATGTAAAAATAAAGTCAAAAATTACACGTAGTCGGGGCTTCCCTGGTGGCGCAGTGGTTGAGAGTCCGCCTGCCGATGCAGGGGACATGGGTTCGTGCCCCTGTCCAGGAAGATCCCACATGCCGCGGAGCGGCTGGGCCCGTGAGCCATGGCCACTGAGACTGAGCGTCCGGAGCCTGTGCTCCGCAACGGGAGAGGCCACAACAGTGAGAGGCCCGCAAAAAAAAAAAAAAATTACATATAGTCAAATATTTATACCTATTTCCTCAAACACATAAAACTACCTAAAATCAATGATCAAAGTCTCAGCAAATTAGGCAGTACTTATTTTTCATTTCTCAACATGGTGCTGCAATTTTTGGTCATTTGGGGGGTGCTTGGGTGTTAAAAATCACAAAAATAACTGATTACAACAAAAAGAAATTCAAGCAATCACTTTTTAAACACAGATAACTTCTTTTTTAGATGCCTTTTCAATATTTAAGTAATAATTTTAACTAGGCATTCTTGTTAGTAGAATACATAAAATGGGGGCAGGGAACAGACAGATGGGTATGTGGGTCAGTAGCAAACAAGGTTTTTAAAACCCTACAGGTATCAGGTGTTTTGTGGGGTTTTTTTTTTTTTGTAATTTAAGGTAACAAAGTGTCAAAGGACTGCCTAATAGCTCATATTTTAATAAACTTTAGTCAACTTAACTTATAAAAAGTTTAATTTTTCTGTTTCCCATTTTTGCTGCCAACATTCCAGAAGCAGTATATAAGGAAATCATCTTCCTAAAGGAGACATTTCAGCAGATAGCTTTTTAAAAATCTATTCTGGGGAAGGAGGGATAAACTAGGAGTTTGGGATGAACATATACACACTACTATATATAAAACAGATAACCAACAAGGACCTACTGTATAGCACAGGGAACTATACTCAATATTTTGTAATAACCTATACGGGAAAAGAATCTGAAAGGTATATATATATATATATATATATATATATATATATATATATATGTACTGACTCACTTTGCTGTACAGCTGAAACTAACACAACATTGTAAATCAACTATACTTTGATTTTTTAAAAAACTACTCTATGTCAGCATTATGAAAAAAACAATGACACCACCAACAATTTCACCTTTTTTTTTTTTTTTTCGGTAAGCGGGCCTCTCAATGTTGTGGCCTCTCACGTTGCAGAGCACAGGCTCCGGACACACAGGTTCAGCGGCCATGGCTCATGGGCCCAGCCGCTCCGCGGCATGTGGGATCCTCCCGGACCGGGGCACGAACCCGTGTCTCCTGCATCGGCAGGCGGACTCTCAACCACTGCGCCACCAGGGAAGCCCAACAATTTCATCTTTGAAAACTGGAATATATGAAGAAACATGAACCTTGGAAGCAGACCCAGGTTTATCAAAGGAGAAAATGCCAGGAATGCAGAAGAAAATTGCTTGTCTCAGGATGCAAGACTCTCAAAAGGACCACCACCCAGGGACCTAAGAGGAGTCAGAACCCACCTGTTGCTGTCACCTACGGAAGGGGAAAGAGATGTGGACAATAAAAACCAGCAGAGAGCACTGCAATCGGGGAGAAAGGAAAAGAAAAGCAAGTTTGGTCCCCCAGAAAGCAGCCTTGATCCACATAGGTTATCTCCCTCCATCCCTGAAACAGTTCTAGGTACCAGATCCTCACCAAAATGGTAGCCCAGTTCCTCATGAACCAGGTTCATAACATCACCTCTGAAGACACAGTTAAGAAAAATAAGGTCCCCTAAATTGAAAGCAAAGGAGCAAAACAATGAAGCCTGTAGTTCTGCGCTTGTGCCTATCGGATGCCCCGAGTCCACTGAAAAGGGGGAGAATGAGGAAGAATGAGGATCCCCAGCATCACCATCCATCTACAGGGCAGTCACAGCCCAGCTCTGCGCAAACCAACCCCGCCGTGGCCTCAGATCCATCTTTCCGTACCCGGATCCTGCCTTTGCTGTGTCTGGTCCACTCTTGAACAAATATATTGGATATTTTAAAACATTTAATGGCTCTGTGTTTATTTCTAGGTTCTCCTTCTTTAAATTATTTGCATGTTATTTTTAATGCCCTCGTTGTGCCCTGCAGATTGCACTCCTCTGGCTTTCATTATCTGTAATTGGTGAGTTTGATCTGGTTTGCTGTATCCGCTGACTACACCTCTTGACAGCTGATTTTCAGATGTGTTCATCATTTTTGTCTGGGAACTCACAATAATCCAGAATCCATTTTTCCCATGGAGGTCCCACAAGTGTCCTGGTTATAGAGGCATCCCCGCTGAAGTCCTTTGGGTACACTGATTTGCAGACCAAATTTGACATTCGCTTCTGAATTGGGGGCTCCCACAGGATGAAAATTTAGCTCATCAAACATGAAAGTGCAGGTGCCTGCCAGGGTCCAAGTTCCAACATGGATTAAGTTAATTTTTCCAGTGGGACTTCCACACCCAAGTCTAAGACCATTTCCAGTGAGGTCTACAGCCTCGGCCTAAAACTCCAGACCCTAAAGCACATACATGGCTGCTCAAGTTGTCCCCTTGTCCTTCACGGCTGAGGCCTCCCTCTTCATTCCTGCTACCTGAAGATTTCCCATAATGGGTTCTGAGCTTGAGTATGTATTTTTAAATATATTTTTAACATTAAAATTCTGATGTATCATTGACCCTTTAACCACACGGGTTTGAACTGCGTGGGTCCACTTACACATGGATTTTTTTCAATAGTAAATTCTACAGTTGGCTGAGTCTGTGGCTGTGGAACCACGGACACAGAGGGGCTGTGATCCACAGGACCAACTATAAGTTATACACGGATTTTCAACGGAGTGGAGGGTCGGCACCCCTGACCCCTGCATTGCTTAAGGGTCAACTACATTTCTCTAGCACTTCATTTGATTTAAGATTGGAGGAGCTACCCACGTCAATGGGTTCTGCCATCTTGAAGAAAAAACAAGCTTCTCACCTAACTTCAAAACTCTCTTTTATCATTTCCCTACTAAATTTACCAAGCAGCTACCTTTTGTAAAGATTAGTACTCAGTTTTGTAAATAATTTACCCAGTAAGCATAAACCATGCTTTCTGCTCTCCAAGAGCTCATGGTCCAAGCTAAACGATAAGACAGATAACCATACATATACCTGGAGAAAAATATAATTTGAAAAGATACATGCACCCTAACGTTCATAGCAGCACTATTTACAACAGCCAGGACACGGAAACAACCTAAGTGTCCATCAACAGAGGAATTGATAAAGAAGATGTAGTATATATACAGAATCTAATATTACTCAGCCATAAAAAAACCAAAATATTGCCATTTGCAGCAACATGCGTGGACCTAGAGATTATCATACTAAGTGAAGTAAGTCAGACAGAGAAAGACAAATATCATATGATATCACCTATATGTGGAATCTAAAAAAATGATACAAATAAACTTATTTACAAAACCGAAGTAGACTCACAAACATAGAAAACAAACTTATGGTTATCAAAGGGGAAGGGGGGAGGGATAAATTAGGACTTTTGGATTAACAGATACACACTACTATATATAAAATAGATAAACAACAACGTCCTACTGTAGCGCACAGGGAACTATATTCAATATCTTATAATAACCTATAGTAGAAAAGAATCTGAAAAAAGATTATGCATGTGTGTGTGTATGTGTGTGTATAACTCAATCTGCTGTACACCTGAAGCTAACACAGCATTGTTAATCAACTATATCTCAATAAAAATTTTTTTAAAAAGACAGGTGCCCATGGAACGAACAAGTATTACCAAATAATGCACAAGGACTAAAAAGTTCACAAAAATTGCTTCTAAACCTGTTGCCAAGAGGAGGAGTGGGATATAAGCTCAACTCTCAAAACTCTTTGGACTTTAATAATGTTTTAGAAAGTTTTTATCTCAATCGCACTGAGATTGAAGTGAAAGAGATTTAGACAGAAGCACATCAGGTTATTGAAGAGGTTCAGAAAATCTTCTAAGAAACTGAACAGATGGGTAGCAATCATTCTGGAAAGAAATGGGTAGAAACCGTGTGGGAAGAAATGAGGAACCATGGTGACTTCAGGGGGAGCGAGTGCAACAGAGAAACTAAGATGATGAGGTCAGTTTCAGAGATGCTTACGTTTGAAAAAAAAAGTGTTATCAACAGTTAAATGTTAAAAACAAAGCTGGGAACGTGGAAGGAGAGAAAGCTGTCAGATTCAGAGCTGTGTTTCTGAGAGTCACCTTCAGAGAAACGTGGGTGACGGCTGTGTCAGGAACAGCAGCACCTCCAAACAGAAGATGGTAAAGATGGGAAGTGACTTCAAATGTTTCTGTCACTTTCACATAAATAAAACCAATCATAGAAATAACCACATTCTAATATATTTTCCATTTGCTCACTAGGAAATTGTGCCCTTAAAAGAGTAGAGATGGCCCATTTACAAACATTAAGCACAATTGCAAGAAACGCTGGGAGTAGGATGTCATTAATACTCAATGTATAAAGAACATGGAATTATCCTAAAGTACATCTGTATTTAAATGAAGATAAGATGACTGAAAAGGACTTACCGTAAGTGAGATTAAGTCTGCTGACAGAGACTGAAAGAGACAGTCAGTTGCTTAAGGGAAGAAAGTGATCTAAAATAAAAGCATGGTTTTATTTCATTTTTAAAGGAAGTTTAATTAAATATTTCCCTTTTCAAAGTCAGGCAAATGATATCAATTACCAAAAGCCTTTGTGCTGATTTTAAAGGGTAAGTTTGTAGAACATAGGCATGTACATCTTAAGATTTCAAATCCAGGTCCATCTGTAGAATGCAATCAGAGACTAGCAATAACATAGATTTCAGATCCACACTGATGGTAACATAGGACAAAGAAATTTAGACAATGTACCCATCTGAGCTGGTTTAATTGTTTTGGTTTTTTTTTTTGCGGTACGCGGGCCTCCCACTGTTGTGGCCTCTCCCGTCGTGGAGCACAGGCTCTGGACGCGCAGGCCCAGCGGCCATGGCCCACAGGCCCAGGCGCCCCGCGGAACGTGGGATCCTCCCGGACCGGGGCACGAACCCACGTCCCCTGCTTCAGCACGCGGACTCACAACCACTGCGCCACCAGGGAAGCCCTGAGCTGGTTTAATTGAAATTTGGTTACAAAGTTCCTTACAACTCTTAAAACATACTGTTACTTTCAGATGCAAACTTTCAAAATATCATTGCCTAAAGATCAGAGTACACAACTATTACTCTGAACTGCCCAATTTGTATATCACATGTCCCTGGCCACAGAGACGGGTTCAGAGATGAGCACGGGACTAAATCCTAGGACTTCTATTTGAACTCCTGGCCCCCCGCTTGGTGCTGGGGTAACTGTCCAGTAGGGTTACAGCCTGGAGCTCCTGTAGGACATATTGATGGATGACAAAGGGCATTATTTGAGCCCCTGGACCCAGTATGCCTGAAAGATTACTCTTACAGTTTTCACTTACATAAACCAACAAATCCTCCTATGTAGTTTGGGTCCACCTTTGATGGGTATTCACTAGATGGAAGAGTCCACATCTAAATACTTAACCAGTATTTAGAATAGCCTCCCATCAAATTATTTTCAGCATTGCATTTTTGGTGCTCTGCCTATATACAGGCCAATTTATTTTTTCTTACTCTTTCACATTTCAGATTAAGTTCTGATAATTTAAATTAACAAGTTTCAATTCATAGCCAATGAAGGAGGCACGTGTTATCAGTTATGAGCCTCCAAGTGCAGGCAGAGGAAGTTTTCAATAACCCAAATCTAATTATTTCCCTTTAATCTAACCACCCCTCCCCATTTTCCTTAGGATGAAATTCAGTCACGTTTTTCATGCTTTCCCTCTTCATCCGTTCTTCTGTTATTTGCTCCTGCATGGGCTAAGCTTTCAGCCATTCTGAATTTCTTTCCACCTTCTGAATATGCTGTATTATTCCTCTTCTGTGGAAGGCAAAATAAAGCCCTCCCCCACCCCCAATGATGTCCATGTCCTAATCCCCTAATCCCCTCTGTGACTGTGTTCAGTTGCATGGAAAAGGGGAAATTAAGACTGCAGGTGCAATTAAGGTTTCGAATCAGCTGACCCTGATGGGCAGATTGTCCTGCATTATCGGGTGGGCCCAACGTCACCACAAAAAAGTCCTTACAAGTGGCAGAGGGAGGCAAGAGGTCAGAGGTGGAGACAGGAAGAAGCCAGGTTGCTGGCCTCGCAGATGGACGAGACAAGGAAATCAGGCAGCCTCTAGAAGCTGGAGAAAACAAAGAAGTTAATTCTCTCCTACAGCCTCCAGAAGGAATGCAGTACTGACACCCTGATTTCACCCCAGTGAGATCCATGTGGGGACTTCTGACCGCTAGGACTATAAGATAGTTTTTCTTATTTTAAGCCATGAAATGTGTGGTGATTTATTACAGCAACAACAGGGAACTAATGTATCTGTCTAGAACAGGCTTCATTCCCCATCCTCTCACCATAAATCCTTACCATCCTCCAGCTCTCCGATTAGACCTCACTTCCTCTCTGAAGCTTTGTACAAGCATCCGATGTCGGGTACCCTTTCTTCTGTGTCTCCACAGCACCCTGTGTTCCCAGCATTGCTCTTCTATAATCCTAACTGCCATTATACAGTTGGAATTACCTCTATACTTGCCTATGTTCCTCAACAAATTGTAACCTTCCTGAGTCTGTTTACTGTTGAATATGCACTACCTACCAGATACATAATAGTTTTTCTTTTCTTTTCCTTTTTCTTTTTTTTTTTGCGGTACGCAGGCCTCTCAGTGTTGTGGCCTCTCCCGTTGCGGAGCACAGGCTCTGGATGCGCAGGCTCAGCGGCCATGGCTCACGGGCCCAGCCGATCCGCACCATGTGGGATCTTCCCGGACCAGGGCACGAACCCGCGTCCCCTGCATTGGCAGGCGGACTCTCAACCACTGCGCCACCAGGGAAGCCCCCATAATAGTTTTTCAATAATTATTTGAGTGAATGAATGACATAATCAATGAATGAATCAATGAATCAATAAAGAGATATAGTACTCTCTGTAGAACTCAAGTCGATTAGCTTGTCTTATTACAGGCAGAACTCAATTTACTAGGAGGCTGAGTTCAAAACTGACATCAATGTTGATCAAGTGCTTGGATTTATCTACATGTCTTTCCAAACTGCAATACAGATGAAATACTGCCCATTTGTGATAGTATCGGCGGGCTGTCATGTAGAAATATCAGAAAATGGGAAATGGGTAACCAGGGTAAGATGCCCAAGGTCAGAGTCCTCAGGACACAGGGCCCAGCAAATGAAGCTAAAAAGCTGCCTCGAACTAGGAAAGATAAAAGAAAGCCTCAGAGAAAGGAGACAGGAGAGAGCAAAAGTTCTTCTGGCTAAAGGCTGCCAGACTTACGAGAAGGAAAGGATTAGGATATTTCTAAATGTGGGTTCTCTACAGCACTCCCCAGAGCAGTAACCATTAACCAATTGCGTCTATGTAAATTTAAATTTCAATTAACTAAAAGCTTAGCTCCCCAGTTGCACTGGCCAGATTTCAAGTACTCGACAGCCACACGTGGTTGGTGTTTACCATACAGGACAGCACAGACATAAAACATTTCCACCATCAGAAGAAGGTCTATCCGGCGGCGCCATAATAGAGTTGGTACATGTTTGGGGGCTCACTGCCTATTGAGTGTGACTGCTAGCAACTAGGGAGGGGGGAGTTTAATGCTGTCAGTGTCGGATTTCAATAGCTTCTCATCATCTTAATAATATGCACAATTAACTTTAAGGGCCTGGGGTAAGTGGGACAATTTTATTGATCAGGTTCTAGCTAGACTCATATTTTGCAAGATGCCCAAATCCAAGTATCCCACACTCCTTAAAAGGTCTGGGGCAGGGGAGGATCATCTCACATTCACAGATACATTCACAGATGGTACGTTCCCCAATCACAGGTGAGGACAGCAATCGGGGAGTCTCGGTGAACTCCACTGATTTTAATAACGATTAATGAAGGTGCATTGATAAGAAAAGAATGCTATATAGAGAGAAAATACAAAAGAACCTACAGAAAAACTTTTAGAGTTAATAAGTGAATTTAAGAAGGTAGGTAGATACAAAGTCTACACACAAAAGAGGAATATATTTATAGGTACCAGCAACAATTGAATTTTTTTATATAACTTTATTATAGCATTAAAAAATATCAAGTACCCTGAACCGAAGCTGTTCAAGGTCTCTCTAAGTTATATTATAAAACTTCACTGAGCAAGACCAGAGGAGCTCTAAATACATGGAGACATCATCATGTTCACTGACTAAGAGGCATGATATACTGAAGATACTAAACCTCTCCCAAATTGATCTATAGATTTAAGACAATCCCAGTCAAAACCTCAACAGGTATTTTTGTAGAACTTGCCAAGCTGATTTTGAAATATGAATGGAAATGTTCCAAAATACTCTTAGAAAACTTGGAAAGGACAAGGTAGGACTTGTCCTAGCAGATGTGAAAACATAATACATAATCGTTGTGGTCAAGACTGTGTAGTTGCTGGTGCAGAAATGGACAACCTGACTGGTGCAACAGAATAGAGAGCCCAGATTCATAACTACATATATGTATATGGTTATTGTCTTTATGTTGATTTATGGCAAAGGCGGCATAGCAGAAAAGAGAATCTTTTAAGTAACGGTATTGGGGAAATCAGGTTTCCATATTGGAAGTTAGTGGTAAGAAAAGAAGGGAAGGAAGGAGAAAGGAAGATAGAGGAAAAGAGAATGTGGCCCTTCCATCATGCACAGAAATAAAGTCTAAGTTGATTAAACAACAAAATAGAGAGGAAAATACATAGTGGTTCTATAAGATAATATAGAAGAATCTTCTAGACCTTGGTATACAGAAAGATTCCTTAAATAGTACACAAAAAGTCTTAAACATAAAAGACAAAATTTAACAAGTCTGACTAAGGTAGAAATTCTATTCATTCAAAAACACCAGGCAGGAAGTGAAAAACAAGGCACAGAATGACAGAAGATAGTTAACACACAACTAACAAAGGACTTATAAAAAATATTTAAAGAACTAGGACAAACCAATGAGAAAAGGGCTTCACAAAAGAGGAACACCGAATGGCCATATGCATGAAATTGTGTTCAACCTAACTAGCAATAAGGGAAATGTACACTTCAACCACATGGGATTCTATGGCATACCTAACATCTTGGTAATTTAAGTTAATAATCTGAACTGGAGACTTCCCTGATGGTCTAGTGGTTAAGACTTTGCCTTCCAGTGCAGAGGGTACGGGTTCGATCCCTGGTCAGGGAGCTAAGGTCCGACATGCCTGATAGCCAAAAAAACAAAACATAAAAACGGAAGCAGTACTGTAACAAATTCAATAAAAATTTAAAGAAAAAATGGTCCACATCAAAAAAAAGTCTTTAAAAAAAAATAATAATTTGAATTGACAATACCCTGCATTAGAAAGAAGAACCACAAGGGTAACTCTCATAAGTTGTTACTGAGGATGTAAATGAGTACAACTATCTTGGAAAAAATCGGTCAGTACCAATAATAAGGTAGAAGTCACACATACTCTGTACTCAGTTCCAGTCTTTGTGTAATTATGCTCTTAGGTACTTAGTACACAAGGATATTTGTAGCAGCATCGTTCCATGACAGCCTAAAAGCAGAAACCCAAACGTCCAGCGAGAGTAAAATGAATAAACAAAATGAGGCATTTTCATACAGGAAAATCTTTAAGCAATATAGATGAACTAACTACAGTTACATAACAACCTTGAATCTTTTTTTTTAATTTATTTTTTAACATCTTTATTGGAGTATGATTGCTTTACAATGGTGTGTTAGTGTCTGCTTTATAACAAAGTGAATCAGCTATACATAAACATGTATCCCCATATCTCCTCCCTCTTGTGTCTCCCTCCCACTCTCCCTATCCCACCCCTCTAGGTGGTCACAAAGCACTGAGCTGATCTCCCTGTGCTATGCGGCTGCTTCCCACTAGCTATCGATTTTACATTTGGTAGTATATATAAGTCCATGCCACTCTCTCACTTCATCCAAGCTTACCCTTCCCCCTCCCCACGTCCTCAAGTCCATTCTCTATGTCTGTATCTTTATTCCTGTCCTGCCCCTAGGTTCTTCAGAACCATTTTTGTTTTTTACGGTTCCATATACATGTGTTAGCATATGGTATTTGTTTTTCTCTTTCTGACTTACTTCACTCTGTATGACAGTCTCTAGGTCCATCCACCTCACTACAAATAACTCAATTTCATTTCTTTTTATGGCTGAGTAATATTCCATTGTATATATGTGCCACATCTTCTTTATCCATTCATCTGTCGATGGACACTTAGGTTGTTTCCATGCCCTGGCTATTGTAAATAGAGCTGCAATGAACATTGTGGTACATGACTCTTTTTAGTTTTTCTATTTTTAGTTTTTTAAGGAACCTGCATACTGTTCTCCATAGAGGCGATATCAATTTACATTGATAATACACCACCAATAGTGCAAGAGGGCTCCCTTTTCCCCACACCCTCTCCAGCATTTGTTTGTAGATTTTTTGATGATGGCCATTCAGACCAGTGTGAGCTGATACCTCACTGTAGTTTTGATTTGCATTTCTCTAATGATTAGTGATGTTGAGCACCCTTTCATGTGTTTGTTAGCAATCTGTATGTCTTCTTTGAAAAAATGTCTATTTAGGTCTTCTGCCCATTTTTGGATTGGGTTGTTTGTCTTTCTGATATTGAGCTGCATGAGCTGCTTGTATATTTTGGAGATTAACCCTTTGTCAGTTACTTTGTTTGCAAATATTTTCTCCCATTCTGAGGGTTGTCTTTTCATCTTGTTTATGGTTTCCTTTTCTGTACAAAAGCTTTTAAGTTTCATTAGGTCCCATTTGTTTTTGTTTTTATTTCCATTTCTCTAGGATGTGGGTCAAAAGGGATCTTGCTGTGATTTATGTCATGGAGTGTTCTGCCTAGTTTTCCTCTAAGAGTTTGATAGTTTCTGGCCTTGCATTTAGGTCTTTAATCCATTTTGAGTTTATTTTTGTGTATGGTGTTAGGGAGTGTTCTAATTTCATTCTTTTACCTGTAGCTGTCCAGTTTTCCCAGCACCACTTATTGAAGAGGCTGTCTTTTCTCCATTCTATATTCTTGCCACCTTTATCAAAAATAAGGTGACCATATGTGCATGGGTTATCTCTGGGCTTTCTATCGTGTTCCATTGACCTATATTTCTGTTTTTGTGCCAGTACCATACTCTCTTGATTACTGTAGCTTTGTAGTATAGTCTGAAATCAGGAAGTCTTATTCCTCCAGCTCCGTTTTTCTTTCTCAAGAACAATCTTGAATCTTAATGTTGGCGAAAAAACATCTAAGATATAAGCTAGCAGAGAGAGTAAGATTCCATTTAGACAAAGCTCAAAAGCAGGTAAAATTAAAATTGAGTGTGGTGTATGCATAAGTGATAAAATTTTTTTTACTAAAGCAATAAAGTTAGGAAGGTAAACTCAAGACACTTGTTACCTCTGGGGAGAGGAAGGCAACTGTGAATAGAAAGGATAACTTCTTTGATATAGGACTTCTTTGATTTGGACAATGTTCTGTTTCTGGTTGATGGTTAAGTAGATAATAGCATCATAGTGGTTTAACGGTACATTCATACTTTAATCACTTTATTGTAAGCATATTTCACAATGAAAATGCTTTGCAAAAACCAAAACTTCAATAAATCACATAAATATGTAGCATATTCTGTGAGACCCTACACCAAGGCACCTTGAATACTATATACTGTTTCCTCAAATTTCCTTATTTAAGTTATTAAAAATATACATAAAGTAACAAAAATGAGTGATCATCATGTATGATCATGGGTAGCACAAAATTAAATAGTGGCTGAAGTGAGGGTCTTAGGAAGGCAAATCAGAGGCAGAGAATGTGTAGGTATGGAAAGCATGAAATATGTCAGCTCTTAATATCATTATTGTCAAATATTATATGGTGAAAATAACATCAGAACACGACACATGATCAATGTAAATTAGCTGAAGAGAGGCATGGCTAGTATATGTGCAATACTAAGATGTGTCAAGAATCTGGTAACAGGGACTTACCTGGTGGTGCAGTGGTTAAGAACCCGCCTGCCAACGCAGGGGACATGTGTTCGATCCCTGGTCTGGGAAGATCCCACATGCTGAGGAGCAACTAAGCCCGTGCGCCACAACTACTGAGCCTGCACTCTAGAGCCCGTGAGCCACAGCCACTGAGCCCGCGTGCTGCAACTACTGAAGGCCACGTGCCTAGAGCCCATGCTCCACAACAAGAGAAGCCACCGCAATGAGAAGCCCACGCACCGCAATGAAGAGTAGCCCCCGCTCACTGCAACTAGAGGAAGCCCATGAGCAGCAATGAAGACCCAACGCAGCCAAAAATAAATAAATTAATTAATTTAAAAAAAGAATAATTAAGAAAAAAGAATCTGAGAACACACAATAATCTTAAAGACAAATAATGGATAAAAGAATTTAGACTAAAATAGAGTTTTCATCTCAAATCTATCTCTGAAAAGATGTTGCTTTCTCCATCAGGATAACGTAAAGGGATCATTTAATAGGTTTCTCAACTAGCTTTTCTTTTAATTCAATCATTTTGCCAGTTTTGTGACTATCGTAAAAGGCATATAATTAGAAGTTCCTCTTTTTACAGTCACAAAAAACAGGTAACATGAGTGTTAAAATCACTATGCCAAATAATTGCAGAATTAAAGAGCTTTAACTTATCTGGTCCAAATCCTTTATTTTACTGCTTGGTTGAGTTGCCTGCCCTTTTCTGGAAATTGCATTAGCCAAGCTAATCTATACATCTATTTTTAAAACACTTTAAAATATTCAAACACTGATTTTTGCCCCACTGCATTCTGTGAAGATAGACTGATGTGGTTCAATACTAATTCACTTGCGGTATTTTCATTTTCAAGATTGTATGAGCAATAAATTTTTGTCTAAGATAATTAATTAAAAGAATAGTAATATACTGTAGTTAGATTTTTTAAATACCAAGAAGTCTTACACTAATCATTTTAGTGCTGATTGAGGCAACAGATAACCCTTTATTTCTCATTTAAGCAAATGTTCACACAAAGCAGAAATTAAAGACCTATAAAAAGATCATTGAGAAAACTCAAGCTATCTACCTTAAACTGTCATTGTCAATACCTTGGTTATCTCCTTCTAGACACTGCCTGTGCGCCTGCATTTTTGCAGAATGCAATCACACCCTATAATTTAATCTAACTTTTCCCTTAGTAAATAATATAAATAGTTCTAAAGGTCAACAAACGTGTACCTACAGCCCCCTTTAATGGCTTTAGCATATTCTAATACAGGGACACCCCAGACAAAGTTTAACCAACCCCAAGTGGCTGGACATTGAGATTCTTTTTAAACAGCAAACCACAAAATGAGTGAGAACAGGTTTACCTGTCTGAAGACTAATCTCAATTAAATTAATACCGTGCATTTGTAGGCAATGTCCAGAATACGCAAATCCATAGAGACAGAAAGAAGACTAGTAGTTTCCGGGGGCTGGGGATGCTGGGGTGGGGATGGAAAGTGACTGCTAATGGGCCCAGGGTTTCCTTTGGGGTGATGAGAATGTTCTGGAACTTCACAGTGGTGATGGATAGACACACTGTGAATGTATTTTACCACAATAAAAAATATGAATACTAGAACTTAAACACAAACCAAAAAAAAAAATCTTCCACTAAAAATACTTCCAAGTGCTCTAATTTTCCTCTGATTTTATAAATCAAAACCAAATGTTTATTTTTAACCCCTTTGTTGTCTTGACCACTAGGTGTTTTCATCTAGTATCAGAGACTGGCAAATACAAGACAGAACGTAAGTGCAACATTGAACCCCTTGAGTTTGAAGTATCTGTCTAGTTGGCAACTAAAAATATAAATCTGATTGCAGAGAGAAATATAGCCTAAATATTTATAACCAGAAGCCAGAAGCCAACTGGTGGTAAAAGAACAATGAATATTTATGAAATATTATATAAATTCTCACTAATACAAAAACATCAAGATTATTATGAGCAAATGGTAGGAAAATTAACTTTTAAAATGCATATTGATGGGGTTTGGAGAAACCTCTTTTAGCCTGCTGAAATGATTAATAAATAAGCTTCTGAATCCTCATTCATCACCAACCTTGGGAAGCCTGGAAGAGACTTGGAGATGATTTTTAAAATTAAAAAAAAAATTTTTAATTGTGCTAAAATTCACATTCACATAAAATTTACCATCTTAGCCATTTTAAGTGTGCCGTTCACATTGTTGTTCAAACATCTCCATGATTTTTTTTCTTAAACTACCAACCTTCATGGATGTTTTATTTCCCTTTTTATGCTAAGAGAGCACATCACAAACTCACTCATTTCTGTCATTCTGTCTCTTTGTCAAGAAACAGAGTTCTAACCCCAGGGTAACTCTAACCAGCAGACAACAGGATGATCTTTTTTTTTTTTTCTTTTTTTTAACATCTTTATTGGAGTATAATTGCTTTACAATGGTGTGTTAGTTTCTGCTGTATAACAAAGTGAATCAGCTATACTATACATATATCCCCATAACCCCTCCCTCTTGCATCTCCCTCCCACCCTCCCTATCCCACCGCTCTAGGTGGTCACAAAGCTCCGAGACCTTTTAACGAATCTAATTCAAGTCCTAACTTGAATGGGAGAGTCCTCCCCTGCTTCAGTGAAAGCAGCAGAGGGCATCAATGTCAAAATCAAGCCTAGTGGCCCTGCTGGGAATCCTCAGTGGGAGGGTGCTGCTGTCAGGGGCCACAGCAACAGGAGCTGTAGACCCTGAACCTGGGATTAGCTGCTTCTAAGACTGTGGCTTAAGAACCCACCGGACGTCCCAGAACACTGCAGAAGCCCCAGAGCCCTTGCCAGGAAAAAGGCAGCCTTCTGGGGGCTTAAGTCCCAGGGCTTCTACTGTTCCTGAGATTCCCTGCATTCTCCTTGGTGGTGCTCACCCACACCTAGAGGCCAGGGGAAGCGAGGGCTATGCCCAGTTAAGTACTTTCCAAGGCACCAGGCAACAGCCCACAAACCTACAACAGTTCATAGGCATCTGAGCAGCTCGTAAGCCACAGGGATGATGTGCACCATTAACACTTCTCAATGCTGTGATCTGCAATGACAGAGGACCACTGCATGCTAAACAAACACACCTTCTCTGAGTGGAGGTGCACCCCTGGTATCAGGGAGAGACCACATCAGATGGGGGGACATCTCACCATTCAGAGCAAGAACAGCAGCGCCATAGAAACCCCCGCGGGAAGTACCAGGAGCCCAAAGGACTAGAACAAACTCGGGGGACATCAGGGGGTAAGCGGGCTTCACAGAAAGGGGGTCTCGAGCAGCAATCGTACTGGAGACGGGCAAAGTCAGGCACCTGCAAGTGCTCAGGACGGTGGAGCAAGGAGGAGGGAGGACTAAAGCCCAGTCCTGTACTAGGTAGTACAGGACTATTCAAGTACTAGGTAGTCCATCTACCTAGTACTATTCAAGTACTAGGTAGTCCATCTTCATTCCAGAGAAACTAGAAACCTAGTGGCTCAGGGCAGAAAGAGGGCAGAGAGATGAGTGGTGGTGATTCTGCACGTGGCAGCTGGCCTCACAGAGCATTTAACTCCGTCTGGTGATACCCAGTGCGGGGGCGACCAAAACGGTCCATGGAGATGTGACAATTGCAGAGGAAAGGCAGATTTGACTTGTCCTGTGCACAGTGCATTTGCCCCCAGTTCTCAGGAAGGGGACCGTCATAAATCTTTCACAAACAATGACACGACAAAAAGTTTGCAACATTTTCCATGTGGCATCTCTGGGTAATCCAATAGGGATTTTCCAGAATGAGCACATTAATTTCCTCTGTCAACCTAAATGATGTCCTGATAGAAAGAGAAACCCCCAGTTACAGAGGCACTATTCAAAATTATTCCCACAGGAAAAATAAATGTATATCACACCTCGAGGTCCTCCCGAAGCCAGCTGCAAGGCTGATGGACCAGATTATGTGCAGAGAGAAAGCAGAAGAGTCTCCTGACAGAATCCCTACATCAAATGACACTACCGGCCACCAATCTACTACCAAGATATAACGGCCATAGAAAATCGAAGTTGTACAGTGGAGAATGAGGATTGCTGCCCACAGTACCTTCCAGGAGGAGATAACCACCGAAGGCAGCCTTTGAACCAGCTCTTAGAACAGGCTGGGTTACAGGAAGAACTTGCTACAACTTTGGGGTTGAGCATTTTGCTGGATGTATTGGAGGCTTGCTTTCTATGGCGTGGTGTAGACTTGGAAAAGGGCTCTGAGGTCGTCCTACTGGAGGCCTGGCCAGGCTGCCATCAAGGAGCTTGGAGCTGCCTCGGACAATCACTCCACACCCTGATTTATTCACTGGCAGCAGTTGGCACCAGGCAACTCAGGGCTAATGTGTCCCACGTCAGCGCTATTTTTGAGATCCCCACAGCATTAAAAAATGCAGAGATGCCAAGGTATAATCTTTCAATGGTGTTATTTTAATTGTTTACATATGAATACTTCAAACACTAAGTACATTATAAGCCGATATAGTTTTGCTATTCAGAAGAGAATAAAAGAGATTAAAAATACTAATTTTGGGTACACTGTAAGTGGTGTGATCTAGCAGTGAGACATAGATTTGGCCATATGAGGAATACATTCTACTTTCAGTCTTGTGTCTCTTTGCCCTGAAGTTTATCCTTTTTTGAAGATAATGTGGAGAGTCTAAGTGTGGGGCTTGGGCCTATGGCTCTCCTGTCCCTCCACCCTCACCCGTGACATTCCCAGTGGACTCAGCATTTTAAGCCTCCCGATCTTGGTGCATGGCTGAATAAAAGAGTGGGAAGGGGAAATGACCAAATTTTAACCACATTTCCAGCACTTCCTCTGTGCATGGAGAAAAAGAACCACTTGCTACAATGAAATGTCCTGGTAGGTCATAAATGTGCCAGTAAAGATAGTCTACTCCTTCTCGTGGCAAAGTCAAGTCCCCCGTTTCAGCAACAGATTCAGTATTGTGAGCAGCTGATTTCTCTGTAACTGGGAGTTCAAAGCAAACCCACAGAAGTGCCAAGATAGTTCAATGAGGGAAAGGATGGTGCATTTGTTTACCACAGCTGCCATAAAAAATACCACAAACTGGGGGACTTAAGTGAAAGAAATGGCGTTATTTTAAATGTTTGGAGTTCTGGAGTTTGCAAGTCTAAGATGAAGGTGCTGGCAGGGATGCTTCATTCTGAACCCTCTCTCTCGGCTCGCGGGTGGCTTTCTTCTTGCCGTGTCTTCACAGGGCCTGTCCCCTGTGCCAGCACGTTCCTTATGTCTCTTCCTCTTCTCTTAAGGACACCAGTCACATGGGATTAAAGACCTAATCTCCAAATACAGTTACCCTTAGGGGGTAAAACTTCAACACATGGATTTGGGTGGGGGGTGAGGGCAGGGGTCATAATTCAGTCCACAACAGATGGTCTTTTCAACAAATGGGATTGGGCCTTTTGGATATACAAGTGCCAAAAAAGTAATCAACTTAGACCCTTACCTCACACCATATACAACAATAAACCAGAATGGATCCTGAACCTAAATGGAAAACATGTAGGAAGAAAGTAGATGCAGAACTTTTTTGGGAGGAAACATAAGAGAAAATCCATCTGATCTTGAGGTACAACACCAAAAGCATGCTCCATAAAAGGAGAAAATGATTCACTGGACTCTGCACCGAACGTTGTTCTCTCTCATTTAATTCTTCCAACAACATTATAACGTAAGTAATATTCTTATTTTACAGATGAAGACGTTGAGGCTTAGAGAGGTCAAGTAGCTTGAACAAGGTCCTAGAGTCAGGGGATTGAAGTCAGGGAGCTCTTTCAACGTATGCTAACAGCTGCCTTCCCATTGGGCATAATTCAGAGAGAAACAGAACCCACACTGATACTTCAATAGAATCAGAAAACATTTTCTAAAGCTGAGTGCAACCAAATTGTGGTTTGGGGATCTACGTATTATCTCCAAGCTTTGAAATATCCAAACTTCCAGCTTTCAGTTGTGAGATGTTGCTCGCATAGGCTGGGGAGAAATCTCAAGGGCCAGCTTTGTACATAAGTTGAAAATAAAGTTAAAAAAAATCTTTTGCAGGAAAGAAGCCATTTTTATTTTTGCCAATGTAAAATACAACATTCAGTTTCTCTACTCAGTATTCTGTAATAACCTAAATGGGAAAAGAATTTGAAAAAGAATAGATATATGTATATGTATAACTGAATTACCTTGCTGTACACCTGAAACTAATACAACATTGTAAATCAACTATACTCCAATATGAA
Organism: Stenella coeruleoalba; assembly: GCF_951394435.1. NCBI lineage: Eukaryota > Metazoa > Chordata > Mammalia > Artiodactyla > Delphinidae > Stenella > Stenella coeruleoalba. Next base: position 58,712,690 of record NC_137160.1, on the reverse strand, counting down.
ATAAAAATTTTAAATAAAATAAAATAAAATTTGTGATTGACATTAAAAAGAAAGGTATCATATGTCAGTCATATAATCAGTGGGCACCAAAAGTCTGAGACATACAAGCCCATGTAATGAGAGGAATGAATCCCAGGAAGCTGAGCACAGATGTTGTCAGAGGAATGGCAGGTGCGGGGAGAGGGGAGCGAAACCACGCAGCACTGACAGAGCAGAACAGAATGGAAGAGAACAGAAGCACCATGGGCTCTGCACCCACTGGAGTTTTCCTACATAGAAAGAAAAGTCAGAGTGGTCTTTACATACTTCTACAATACACCACTTCTCCCAGGCCCAAGGTTAAAACTGAATTTAATATATCACATCAGACCACTATGAAGAATACTCTACAAAAATTATGATGATGTCATCTGTAAATACCCACTGGTATCAATACCTTTAAATTATGAGTTGGCATTTTGGTTTATTAGGAAGCTCCTTCAGATGTATTAAAAATCTGTTTACTCTTAGTATTGATTTTTTTTGATAAATATATTATCCAGAGAGGTCATAAGCAGTGATTTCCCTGGAAAAGCTGACATTTATTCAATGATATTTACTTTACTGAATTAAGTAGCAATATATGCTCATATATCTTTGCGGTATCTGGGAACTTATCTTCTCAGAGTTAAGGTAAGAGAATATCTGTTTTATAGAAATATTAGGGCATGGTTTAATAACACAGGGCTTAGGAAAGGCTCTACGTGTGTAAAATCTATCAATTATGGATTAATTCTTCACTGACTTTTATATCAAAACACCATGAAGCTAAAGTTAATTCTCAAAACTTATTTTAGTAAATTAACTGGAATTTTTAAAGATGGCACTTCTTTAAAGAAAAAGAGAGCTTCCCTGGTGGCGCAGTAGTTGAGAGTCCGCCTGCCGATGCAGGGGACGCGGGTTCGTGCCCCGGTCCAGGAGGATCCCACATGCCGTGAAGCGGCTGGGCCCGTGAGCCATGGCCACTGACCCTGCGCGCCCGGAACCTGTGCTCCGCAACGGGAGAGGCCACAGCAGTGAGAGGTCCGCATACCGCAAAAAAAAAAAAAAAAAGAAAGAAAAGAAAGCCAACATTATATTCAATTTCAAGTAATTTTCTCATATAATAATTTACCAGGAAGTACTCTATGACCTTTTCTTAAATGAAATCCTCTAAGGCCAAGTGTGGCAGGGGCTACAGGCTAGTCACTCAATGTTCTATATTTCCTTCTGCAGGGGAATCTCACTAAACTGTACCCCCAGCTGCCGTTGCAGGTTGCAGGGACCCCCCCTGAGTTTTTTCTCTCTCCTTCCAAGTCTGGTCCATAGAAACTTCCCATGTGGATCCTCCACGGACTTTCCCCTTTGCCGTCTAGATGTCCACTTGAGGGCAATCTTGGAGAATGCATGTTAAAGATGGCAGAGTCATTTTGGGGCTTTCCTGGTGGCACAGTGGTTAAGAATCCGCCTGCCAATGCAGGGGACATGGGTTTGAGCCCTGGTCTGGGAAGATCCCACATGCCGTGGAGCAACTAAGCCCGTGCACCACAACTACTGAGCCTGTGCTCTAGAGTCCACGAGCCACAACTACTGAACCCGTGCGCTTAGAGCCCGTGCTCCGCAACAAGAGAAGCCACTGCAGTGAGAAGCCTGCGCACCGCAACGTAGAGTAGCCCCTGCTCGCCGCAACTAGAGAAAGCCCGCACGCAGCAACGAAGACCCAACGCAGCCAAAAATTAATTAATTACTTTAAAAAAATAAAGCTGGCAGAGTCCTTTTCAATCTGGACGTTTGTCTGGAACGGGGTTCCCAACCCCAAAACCTCCAAACCGGAACCACTCTAGACTATTATATACGTGGAAAATAAACATCTCCAGTGTTAAGGCACTAGGATTTTGAGATTTATTTGTCATGGTATCTACTACATCTTTGTACTCTATAAATTCTTAGCAAAAAACAAAGAGCTTCATTTTCTTTAGAAAGCTCTTTAATTTGAAAATAAGGAACTAGATTAGATCACAGGATCTATTGAGTTTGGATGAGTCCTATTCTCAGAACTCATTCAGTAAGTCAATAGACATTTGTGGCATCATCACTGCACTTGCTTTACAAAGTAAGGGAAAATGCCTCCCATGAATGTAATTAATGATTTGACTTGGAAAACAACCTATTTGTAAACTGTGTCTTCAAATTATAGAGAAAGTCTAACACTACAAAAATATGATAAACTACTAGCTCCTTAGAGAACAATGCTTTTGGTCACAATTGGGGTTTTTATTTACTTGTTTGGGAGTCAAGTTGTTTTCCATTTTTTGTTAACCAATTCTCACTTGCAATTCTCAAGTGTTAGCAGCTGCTCCCATGAATGACCCCCAGGATGTTACCTTTCTTTCCTTTTTAATGCACTGGAGGAAAATTCATCAGCTCAGAAAGCACTGGACTTAAGAATGTGAAAACCAATCATTTCCCCCATTGATTAGTAGAAATAGCAAGAAATGCAACAAATATCATGATGTTAAAGGGCTTCACAACAATTAATATTTTTGGAAGGTTTTGTTGAGCTTGTCAAAGATGGGGTCTTAGATGAGCAATCCCTTCTTTAACTCACTGGAACTGAATGGTATAAGTTAATCAAGAAGGAAAGAAAAGAAAAAAATCACTTGAATCAAAAGACTCCTTGGGGCTTCCCTGGTGGCGCAGTGGTTGAGAGTCCGCCTGCCGATGCAAGGAACACAGGTTCGTGCCCCGGTCCAGGAGGATCCCACATGCCGTGGAGCAGCTGGGCCCGTGAGCCATGGCCACTGGGCCTGCGCGCCCGGAGCCTGTGCTCCGCCACGGGAGAGGCCACAACAGTGAGAGGCCCGCATACCGCAAAAAAAAAAAAAAAAAAAAAGACTCCTTGGAACCAAGACTGTTTTACAATTTCTCTTTGTGTGAGTTTTATGGAAAGAGGCAAATGAGGATAGTCTCTCTCTACTTCCCATGCTGATCTCAGAAAAAATCTGTGACCAAAGTTTACCCTGCCGGCTGAAAAAATATCTGACCTCTGGGATTTACGCTGAATCACAGAAGGCTGTGGCCTGCAGAGGGATCACAGAGGGTTTAAACCTGCTCCCTGGGGGTGCAGGGGGTTCTCTGCTCTTTGCTTTGCCGTGCATATGTCATCAAAGAAAATATTGTTCTTATGTGCTGGGGAAGGTCGCTAATGATGAAGACCTTATGAAACACAGGAATAAATACCAGCTCTTAACCGGGCCGAAGGAGAGAAAGGGAAGGGGAGCAGAGGGCATGGCTGTTAGCTCATTTGCAGAACTTGACACTGCATTTTATAAGTGCAGCAATGTCACAGGGGCAAGAAGCAGTCCGTCCAATGAAAGAGCGAAGAATTGCACGTCTCCATCTGCTGGGGGACTTGAGGAACTGCCCAAATTAGAAAGTGACTTGGCTTTATGCTGATTAAAATTCTTATTAAAGACACACTGAATCACTTTGCTGTACACCTGAAACTGACACAACATTGTAAATCAACTATACTCCAGGGCTTCCCTGGTGGCACAGTGGTTAAGAATCCGCCTGCCAATGCAGGGGACGTGGGTTCGAGCCCTGGTCCGGGAAGATCCCACATGCCACGGAGCAACTAAGCCCGTGCGCCACAACTACTGAGCCTGCGTGCCACAACTACTGAAGCCCATGTGCCTAGAGCCCGTGCTCCGCAACAAGAGAAGCCACCGCAATGGGAAGCCTGCGCACCACAACGAAGAGTAGCCCCTGCTCACTGCAACTAGAGAAAGCCCACGTGCAGCAATGAAGACCCAACACAGCCAAAAATAAATAAATGTTTAAAAAAAAAAAAAAAACTATACTCCAATTAAAATAAAAATTAACTTAAAAGTGTTTTTAAAAGATACATTAAATAAGAAAAGAAACTACCACCTCATTTCAGGGATAAGAAAGTGTGACTGGCCATACCAGTCACAGCTACATATTTTTGTCACTTAAAGGTTTCAATGAAACAAATAACACTCCATTTCTTTGATCAGTGTCAGGGCAAACAATGTATGAACCAACTATAGGCATTTTATAGAGACATACTCTCCATGAGTGAGGCTGCCCTTCCCTCCACGCAATTGTACTTGAGAAAGGAGAAGGGTGTATCTCGGCATCTTGGGGCAGCTGTGGAGGCCAGCCACAGCCGACGGGCAGATGGCGACTTCTGGCTCTACATCACATCCATCAAACCTTCTTAGGAAGCCTCGTTAAAGTGTTCTCAGCCTGCAGGGGACTCCAAATAAGAAGGACTTTCTAAAGTGAGTCCCAGGCTTCAAAAGCCACCATAATGGGTAAGCAATTAGTAGATTAAATTAATCCTTAGTAAGTCTCTGCCACTTCATGAATTTAATTTTCTTTTCTTCCGTTCAGCACATTATTCTATCTTAATACTTGGTCTTTCTGAAAGGCAAGGCAGCCTCCTTGTATTGATACTTTAGGTTGTCCACGATGTTCTTTACCTCTTAGGATACAAAAACAGTGCCTGCCCACAGCAGGTGCTTCCTAAGGATTTATTGAAAAAGGAGAAAAGTTTCTAGCACTAGAAAGAGCTAGAAAGGTCATCCACGTCTGTCTTCTTCCTCAAGATTAAGTATTAACTACCTCTCATAGCTGTAAAAATCTATAAAGATTACCAGATTCCCCTGTTAACTCTTTCCACGGCTAAATTATTATTAAACTCAAAAAATGTTTCCCCGTCATGCCTTTTAAATATTAGCAAATTCTGTTAGAACTCATGTCTTTGGAAATAAATGTGTTATCTCACATAACAGGGCTATTGATAGGAGATGTGTGACTGGTAAGTTCACCTAAGAATTTGTTATCAATTCATATGCAATTTCTATCAAGCACAATTTCTAAGTCTCCCTGAATAATGCTTAGCCATCTTTATAACACTGTGTCACTATGCACTTCATGATAAAAGGGTTGACATTATTTTATCACGACAATATATACGACAGTTCCACAATTAAAAATCTCAGAAGCAGCACTACTGAATGACTTTATACAGGCTTATTCATAAGGAATAAGTTTAAATAATTCACTTTATCCAACCCACAGCTGTCCAGAAAGCCTACACACAATTTCAAATCTATGAATATTAATCCTACTCTCAAATTTTTCTAGAGCACGAGATTTCATAAACTCCACTTCATACAATTTGTAATATTCACAGTTGTGTGGCTTCATACAATGTAACTTTGTGTATTATTTCATTTAGAATGAGTATTTATTAGTGAAAAGAAAATACTTTTCAACAATAGAAACAAACTATTTATATTGTCTTTATTCAGAAAAAAAATGTGAATTATAACACTCAAGGATATCCTTTTTTGCAATAGTTGACCGTCGAACAATGCAGGGGTTAGGGACACCAACCCTCCGCTCAGACAAAAATTCTGGGTATAACTTAGAGGTGGTCCTTCTGTATACACGATTCAGTTGGGCACCCGCGATTCAACCAACCATGGGTCATGTGGTACTGTAGTGTTTACTATTGAAAAACATCTGCATATAAGTGGAACCACACAGTTCAAACTCATGCTGTCAAGGATCAACTGTATTTACAAAACCCTTTCCCCTTCTTTCTTTTCCTTCCAGACTCCTCCAAGCCTTTAATTGTCAGTCATCAAGGGAGGCATATCTCTTAAGATGATCTACTTCAGCGGTTCTCAAAGTATCTTCTAGGGACCCCTGAAATCCCCAAGTTACTTACAGGGAGTCCACAAGGTCAAAACTGTTTTCCTGAGAGTAATAGGACATTATTTGACTTTATTAGTCCCATTTTTCTCTCAGTTACTAACAGGTGTACATCATTGCTCTGATGGCTAATGGAGTGCACGTACTCTGATGTACGCTGTTTTCAAAATTATTCAGTTTTCATTCAACCCAGAAAATATAAATAGAAACTTCCCACATGGTCAGAAGTTCTTTGGATATTTCAAAAACAATTTTAAGGGTGTAAAGGGGTCCTACGACCAAAGAGTTTGAGAACCATTCAACAAACAACCCCAAAATCTCAGTGGCTTCACACAGGAAGTTTTTCTCTCACTCAGGCACATGACCCCTGCACTCAGTTGCGTGTGTGCGTGCGTGCGTGTGTGTGCGTGTGCGTGTGTGTGTCTGTGTGTGTGTGTGTGTCTGTGTGTGTGTGTGTGTGTGTGTGTGTGTGTTGGGAGCAGGGCTGGGTTTCAGGAGGAGTCGTTTCTACACTTTGTCACTCAGGCACCCAGGCTAAAAGCATCGCAATCACCAAGGCAGGAAAAAGGGAAGAGAACACAGGGAATCTGGCTCTAAAAGCTTCTGCCTGAACGCGACACGTGTCACTTGAACGCACAGGCACCAGCCACAGCAGGTGTGGCCACATCTACATCAGAGGGCACAGAGGTGCACATGCTTCCCTGTTTCTAGAACATGGGAGCTGGAAGCAGTGACTCAACACCCCCACCCCCAAATACCACAGGGTTCTCCCTTCAGGCGGCTCTCCACTTCCCAGCATCTTGTCCCAGAGTTATTCACCCTCATGACCACGTATTAATGGGGCCTCACAAACCATTTCAGGAAACATGCGGAGAGACGCTACTGAAATACGACATACACAGGTTCACATATTTCAATTGTTTTCTATTTCAAAACAATTGCAAAACATCAAATCTAAACAGAATATGGATGGTAAAGGCTTGCCAAAGCTAGTATACAGTGCTATTGTGTAAAATGGGTATTAAATGCCTCTGTTTGACCGACATGTAAAACCAATTATTTATAATAATTTGTGCCATCAACAAATGTCCAACACCTTTTTATAAGAGCAAGACCCAGATCAATTCAAATAAATTAACATTCCTGTCTGAAACGACTCATCATCCAGCCCAAGTAACACATTCACATGTCAGTGGGGGCTGCCCCAATGACGCGTCCGCTGAAAAATACAAACTATCATTTTGTTTTCCAAATAACAAGCATTGATTGCAGTGTTAGAAAGGTCACTCGTCATCAGCTCAGTCACTGAGCTGCTGGTAAATTGCAGCCTGTCACTCCGCAGGGAGCCAGGACCATGGTGGGGTGGGGGGGGACTCAGGCACGTTGTGTTTATACAGTACAATTGGGGAGGTGACACCATTTCCACAAGGTGTGTGTTTAACAAGACGGGTGTCACGGTCAACAGAGATGGGAAGAGGAAGCAGCATGAAAGGAATGACTATAAGAGAGGTCTCATCATTTCCCAAGATGCCCCCCAGAGACCTACTGATTCCTATTTGCCTTAAACTTGCCTGGATCCAACCCAGCCTATGTCTCCAAGTCTTATGCCAAGGATTTCAATATTTTGTACATTTTCTCTGGGTCACAGAAGAAAAGATGTTCCCTAGAAGGAACCAGGAGAAATAAAATTAAGAAGCACCTCTGTATTCGGAAACCTGAAGCATTCAAAAAAGAACAGGGCATTGGAAAAAACAGCTTCCCGTGGTATCCTCTCAGAGGGCACCGCTGTATTCACATGCTACCCCGCACATATGGGGTATAGTCAGTTGCATAATTGTCTGGATGTGTCGTCCACCACAGAAAGGAGTTAAGATGTCCAGCCGGCAATTAATTAAATAGCCATATTTATTTCCCTTTCAACCACTTAAAGCTTTTAATTATCACTTTAAGATATAATTTATCACAATCTCCTAGGATAAAATATCTGTCAACTATGAATTAAAGTCCACTTATTTAATGATCCGCCCAATCATTTCATGAAGCTTGCCAAGAAATCCTTTATGAATTTTTCTGTGTTCAGCCCCACATTATGGACGAGATACAAATGAATTCAAGAATGTACCCCAAAATAAAATGTAATAATTCCTTATGCGTCTTCTTACAAAGTTCCAGTTAGCCACCAAAATATCTACCAATAGGATAACGATCTTTATACTTGATTCACCCACCAAGGCATAAGACCGCAGCGTGAAGCATCTGTCCTATTTTAGAAAGTCCTAAAATTATATCCCTGAAGTGTGTCACTGTACATGGGCCCATCAGCTCCACTAAACTTCTCCGGTGAAGACCAAGGAATCAACCCGAGATGCTCAGAAGGGAAAATGGGAGTCAACCTAGGCTTCTTAAATATAAATATTTTCAGTGTGATTTGACAGGATAGCTTTTTGCCTAAAAGGCATCTGTGGATAAGAATCTCATTGGCACTAAGACAGTGAAGCTCCGCGTGTCTTTTGTTTCCCACGTTTATAGTACAAATTTTGCTTAGTTTTAAAACTATAGAAAAGATGAAAAACTAGTATGATAAATGTTTATACATACTTCACCCAGGCTTAACAACTGTTAACATCTCACCACATTTGCACACATACTGTCACACACACACACACACACACACACACACACACTTTTTAACATGAATCTCCTAAGAACAAGGAAATTCTCCTACATATTCCTATGCTTTGTGATAGGATACTTATTTACTAACCAAACTTCCTTCTTTTTTTTTTTAACAACTTTATTGGAGTAAAATTGCTTTACAATGGTGTGTTAGTTTCTGCTGTATAACAAAGTGAATCAGCTATACAGATACATATGTCCCCATATCTCAAACTTCCTTCTTACATCTTTTCCTGATCCCTCGTACGAGCAGTTCTTTCTTTTCCTCTCTGCAAACAGAGTCAATTCCTTTCTCGTTCCCTTTGTCAGAAATCGAGTCAAATGGCCTCCTTGCTGTGCATCCTGCACCAGCTCAGGACGGCCTCTGGGAGTCTTTCCTCCAGCCTCGTCCCTTTCCTCCCCATCCGCAGTGCCTGCAGTCCCGACACTGTCTGCTCCTGAGCAGCCCTGGGCAAGCCTGTGCCCCCCACTGGCCAGCACTGCCGCGGGACAGGGCGATCCTTCTGCCCAGCAGGCCCACCTGCTCCGGTCCCACTCATGCTTGCCTGGCCCCTCTCGGGTGCCACCTCCTCCATCAGACCTTCTGCTTGCCCTCACTCCTGGCCTCTGTCTGGGCAGCAGCCTGGCCCCCACCGGGGCACTGGGCCCACCACTTCTGTTCTGGAAGACTGGCTCTGGGTCATCGCTACCTCCCAGTGCCCGGAGCACACCCAGGGCCTCACACAGTTGGAGGCCCAAAGAGGGAAGGGCCTTCCATCTCCTCCTGGTCTATGGCAAAAAGAACAACCCAGGCTTAACTAGTTCTTCTTTAAATGTATTCATCTCTTCCATTTCTTGGACCATGGGAGGCCCCGAAGGGGCTGAAAAGGGGCCTTTCCTCTGTGATGGTCTGGTCTGTGGCAGGCTAGACACAGGGGTGACCGGACCCCGGTACCACACAGAATGGCCCAGGCCTTCCCCACGCTGGTGTCTGTGTGAGGACAGCTTCATGCCACCAACAAGCTGCGAGCTAGCACACCAGCGGCCCACCCAAAACTCCTCTGACCCAAAGACCCTGCCTTCCATTAAGAGAGGCTGCCACTCCCTGGACCCGACTGGTAAGTCTTCCTCAGGTCTAGGCTTCTCTGGTCTTTGGTCCAGCCCCACTCGCCGCCCCTTTGTAGTCCAAGGTATCTCAAAAGATGGTAAGACTGTCTCCAAGTGTCCCATCAAAACCTGCTGTCCCTTCTCCCCACCCTCCTCCCTTCCAACAACGCGGCCAGGCCCAGCTCCAGGGCGCCTGCACACAGAACACAGAGTACGTGGGCACCAGCCAGCACCTGGGTGTGAATTTCTCAGCCTGGCACCACAACTGCCCAGTGGACCCATGGCCCTGGACCCCGCCCTGGACCCTCAGCCCCTCCTCAACTCAGCCACAGAGAGATTTACAGCATCTGTCACGATTGGCCTGCGTGTTTATTCCATTACTTGGTTTCACATAACTCTTATGGTGTCATCTCATACAATTTTACGGGAAATTAAGCAAGAAATAAACCTATTTTAAAAACACATATTGGGACTTCCCTGGTGGCGCAGTGGTTAAGAATCTGCCTGCCAACGCAGGGGACATGGGTTCGATCCCTGGTCTGGGAAGATCCCACATGCCGCGGAGCAACTAAGCCCATGCGTCACAACTACTGAGCCTGCACACCTAGAGCCAATGCTCTGAAACAAGAGAAGCCACCGCAATCTCACCACAACTAGAGAAAGCCTGTGTGCAGCAACGAAGACCCAATGCAGCCTTAAATTAATTAATTTTAAAAAACACAAACAAACAAACATATTTATATGTACAGGCTCACTTGTATACTTTTTAGCAAATATTTAAAAAATAGTCAGCCACTGTTCTTCCTTTTTGTAACAGTTTCCCAATCAGTCAAGACAGGAATTTAGAACAAATCTAAAGGAGAACATTTGTGGAACACTGAATATAAACTATTGAAATAAGTGTTCATACAGAATACGCTGGTCCCCTTGAAACACTTAACTATTAAAAATCAAGACACTTTTCAAAAAAAGAATGACTGCCCTGATCTTGAATAAAAACTGAATCATAGGAAACATTATGCGGAATGAAATAAGCCAGACACAAAAGAACCACTATTGCATGATGCCTCTTGCATGGGGTACCCAGAGTGGACCAATTCATAGAGACAGGAAGGAGGATGGTGGTGGCCAGGGGCTGGGGAGAGCGGGGACGGGGAGTTAGTGTTTAATGGGTACAAAGTTTCAGTTTGGGAAGACGAAAAAGTTTCTGGAGATGGATGGTGGTGATGGTTGCACGGCAGTGTGAGTGTACTTAATGCCACAGAACTGTACTGTTTTTTTTTTTTTTTTTTTTTGCGGGTCGCGGGCCTCTCACTGCTGTGGCCTCTCCCGTTGCGGAGCACAGGCTCCGGACGCGCAGGCTCAGCGGCCATGGCTCACGGGCCCAGCCGCTCCGCGGCATGTGGGATCTTCCCGGACCGGGGCACGAACCCGTGTCCCCTGCATCGGCAGGCGGACTCTCAACCACTGCGCCACCAGGGAAGCCCAGACTCTAATCTTAAAAACGGTAAATTGGGGACTTCCCTGGTGGTCCAGACTTTGCCTTCCAATGCAGGGGGTGCTGGTTCCATCCCTGGTCAGGGAGGTAAGATCCCACATGCCCCAAGGCCAAGAAACCCAAAACATAAAACAGAAGCAATATTGTAACAAATTCAGTAAAGACTTTTACAAAAATGGTCCACACCAAACAAATCTTTAAAAAACATGGTAAATTGTATGTTACATGTTTTTACCTCTGAATGGAGCACACTGTCTACACTCATGTTAAAATGAGTCCACCCAGAGCCCTCTGCTGTTTAACTAAGAACTCCCCAAAGATCACTGATCTGAAATGGGGTTCTTTTGTTATCACCTAAAGTTATTTTTCTAAATTCTGTAACTTAGAAACTGCTGGCAGGATGCAATTCCAGTCCAGTTCCTTTCACCGTGTCTCATCATTCACGGTTTCAAAGCTACTGGAAACCCATTTTGAGCATCACCAGGGTGATATCAGTGAGATGCAGAGAGGATGCTCATCAAGGACCATCCTGCACCTTGGATGTCAGGCAGGGACCTCACTGTGGGACACGTGAATAAGATGCTCAAAGACAATAAAACGTGTCATTTCCTGAGGTCTGGAGCAGAAATATTCAGAATCAACTAAAATAACACCAAATTCAAAGACCTCCCCCACATTTTTAAAGTATTTTATAATACTTCTTATTACAAAGTTACACTTAATCATAAAGAAAATGTGTAAGGTAGAAGTGACAGGACAATTACCTCCAATCCTACCATCCTGGCAAAAAAAGTTCATATTTTAATGGACTTCTCTCAACTTGCTTTTCGATCCATTCAAAAATTATATGAAGATCTATACCTTTTGTTTCTTATTTGGTATCACTTAGAAGGGAAAATAGGAAATCGGCATGAACTGCCCGTTTCACAGAGAGTCCAAATTAAACTAAAAGATGAATTCCTACCAACTGCTCCTGGAAAGTTACTTAGTAATAAAAGGAGGACGTTTCTTGAATTCTGTGCTGGGCCAGGTAGGAGGCTAAGTCTCTGAAGTGGATAATTTTGTTTCCCTTGGTCAATAACCCCATGAGGCAGGTTCTAAATGCCTTTCCAACACCTTCGGGATCCTGTAGGGCTGACAGCCCCCTCCCCCGGCAGAGTTCCCCCTGCCTCAGCCTCTGCCCCTGCTCTTCCCTCTGAGTGGACCACTCAGCCTCCAGGCCTCCTTGTCCCTGGTGGGACCCCATCTCTGCTCACAGAGCGGCTGCTCCTGTCTGCCGCTCCCATCCCTTACTAAGCCCTTGTCCTGATTTAGTTTTTCTTCACAGCCCTAGAATGTCTCCCCATCACACTCTAAATCTGTCTGCTTATCACAGCCCGCATGCCTCACAGTCAGCAAGAGCACAGACTCCATTATTGTCGCTCCAGCTCCTAGCGCCAGGCCCCCGGACATCACTCCACGAACATGTATCATGAACTAATCCTACACCCATGAGGAGCCTGAGGACCTGAGAGCTGAAGAGTCGGCCAAGGTCCACAGCTGTGAAGCCACAGAGCCAGAATCTGACCTGGGAGTGGGCAGCAACCCCACGGGGAGAGCCTTCCAATTCATTTCCAGAAGATCCAAATAGTTGCCACCTGGGAGGAAGGCTGCCCGTGCCCCCCTCACTAGATGCAAGTGCTCGGGTGGGAAGTTGCCTCCCTGGCACTCAGAAAAGCAAAAATGGGGGCTTTTCTCTCCTATAAGCCTGGGGCAGGTGTATCTTCTCTGAACTTCAGTCCTCTTGGGTGTAAAACAGATATAACGCCGTCTGATCTCCCAGGGTCGTCATGAGGATCAGAGGATACACAGCAAAGAAGCAACTTTTGTCAGCTGCTAGGAGTCATGTACGTGTACAAGATTACTTTGGTTTATGAGGGAGAATTATCAGAAGGTACTGCACTGCCACTTGCCTGGGATTTCAATGTTTTTGCTCTTGCTTTTTGCTTTTTGTGTGTTTTTAAGACACAGCACAGCCAAGAAAGCTAAATTTGATGCTATGGTGTGCTGAGTCTGATGAACTAAATTTCATATTACGTTTTTACATCTAGAAAGTCATTAATTGATGAGGGGAAACATGGTCTCACAGGATCTGATCTTTTGGCAATCCAAGAATGATCTCACTAGACTGAGAATGTAGGTGCATCGCCAGGGAGGGGATCCTTATTTGGTTCGTTCAGCAATGGAGCCCAAGCATCTTGAACGATGCCTCGCATGTAGCAGGTGTTCAATACATATTTGTTGAATGTTGACAGATTCAAGGAATGAAAGAAATAATTAAACAACTGTGCGAATGTTCTTTGCCAAAAATATTACTCACTAGATACACACTGAAATTTAAGGAGGAAAAATGTCTTTTCAAGCCCAAAGTTTTCTGCTCTTTGTCACTCAAAGAGCAGAAGACTTTGCATAAGCCCTGAAGTGTGAATACATAGGACGTCTTCCCCAGGCGGAAAACATGCCTGGTGAACACACCCCAAGAGGAAACTGCAATTCCTTTGTCTGTCAATCCATCATCTTTCCCAAAACAAATACATGCAGTCACTTTTTTTCCATTTTCTGGGGCATCACACTAAGAGTCCACGTTGCTCCTTCATCTTGCGTGGCCCTCTCTCTGCCTTTCACATGGATACCCTCGGAAATGACTCAATCCTCAGTCACAACATCTCCACAAAGGTCGGCAACCCCACCACTCCCAATCTGCATTATGTAAAACCAAGATGTGGAGGCCAAGTGAGGTTGCCCAGGATGCACACTATACAACCTGTATAGGAGCACTATACAACCTGGAAGAGTATTACATTCTCCCAGCACTAGGGCCCAATTTACTTCATTACAGCCTTTTTAGAGGTATGATGCTTTACGGGGACCACAGGGGTTATAAATAAATGTCAATTTTATAAGTATCAAATGGCTATGGTTGTAAGCTACCTTTACATTTTTAATATTATGGATGAATTTATTGCTAATTTTTTAAATTAAACAGGATCACATTTTCTAATACATAAGATGTGGAATATGTTAACTATCCATTTCATAGAACTGGAGCACTAGGGTCCAAACACGAATACTTTAACAACATGTAAACACATCAACTATTCTCAAACTGTGCACATGTTTTTACACCACGAAACACTCCTAATCAAACACTTCTTAGTCTATAGGGATAATCATACAAGGTACTGCTCTATATAAAGTGATAGAAGCAACGGTACTATCAAAATGTACCAGGTTATCATTTGGTTACTTAATCAAGGGTTCTTGTGCTCAGAGTATAATCCTTATGGTAAAGTTTAAGAGAGTTGCCCATTGCTAATGGAGCTCAATGAATATGAAATGAACCACGTGCTTTCCAATAAAAGAGAAATCACATGTAGCATGCTTTCGCCACCAGGAAAACTGTGTGGTTCAGAGCTAGCTGCAAAAGTATCATCAACTATCACATAAATGTTGGCTTGAAATACAAAAAAATTAAATGACATTTGGTATTTATTTTCCCTAACTATGTATTTCCATAGCTAACATCACAGCATCAGAATAGTTATCAACCAGCTTGTATAAAGCTCCAGACTGTATTTAAATAGTTTAAACGTGGTTAAAAAATAACCTCACACACAAAGATACAGAGAAGCAAACCCTGCACACTGAAGCATCATTTTCCAAAAAGACACAAAAAAGTAAACTTTAATTACAGTAAATTTAAAAATCAGAGTAAAAATTTTAGTCTATATCACCATCATAATTGTTAAATTCATCTTGGTAGATTATTTGCTTATTAGAATCACAAGAGTTCCACAAGGATATTGGTACTAAACAGTAAAGAATGTCACGGTGCTTTCCAATAGATAGCAAATTTATGGGAAAGATAGAGAAAATCCCTGATCATCACATTTTTTTTTCTTACTGATTTTAATAGCCCAATGTTTGGAAAAGAAGTCATCTGAAAGTGAAAGAAAATGTGAAAAAATGTTTATTATGTTAATAGTTATAATATGAATACAGAAAATCATTACAATATAAGCCAGGAGTCCAAAACAACAATTAAAGCTGATGCCAAAATGGTCTAAGACAGAGGTTAGTATAATTGTTGTGGAAAGGTCCAGAAACGAGATATCTAGGCTTTGTGAACCCTACAGCCTCTGTTCCAACTACTCAGACTACTCAGCTCTGTCACTGCGGCCCAAAAGCAGGCACAGACAATATGTAACAAATGGGCATGGCCGTGTGCCAACAAAACTTCGTTTATGGACACTGAAATTGGAATTTCGTGTGTCACAAAATAGTATTATTATTATTTTGATTTTCAAAAACCATTTAGGACTTCCCTGGTGGCACAGTGGTTAAGAATCTGCCTGCCAATGCAGGGGACATCAGTTTGATCCCTGGTCCTGGGAGATCCCATAGGCCGCAGAGCAACTAAGCCCATGCGCCACAGCTACTGAGCCTGCGCTCTAAAGCCCATGAGCCACAACTACTGAGCCCACGTGCCTAGAGCCCATGTTCCACAACAAGAGAAGTCACCGCAATGAGAAGCCCGTACACAACAACAAAGAGTAGCCCCTGCACGCCGCAACTAGAGAAAAGCCCACGGGCTGCAACGAAGACCCAACGCAGCCAAAAATAATAAATAAATAAATTTATAATAAATAAATAAATAAAACCATGTAAAAACGGGGACTTCCCTAGTGGCACAGTGGTTGGGTGTCCACCTGCCAATGCAGGGGACACGGGTTTGAGCCCTGGTCTGGGAACATCCCACATGCCGCGGAGTGGCTGAGCCCATGTGCCATGGCTGCTGAGCCTGCGCTCTAGAGCCCGCGACCCACAACTACTGAGCCCGCGTGCCACAACTACTGAAGCCCACACGCCTGGAGCTTGTGCTCTGCAATGGGACAGGCCACCGCAGTGAGAGGCCCACGCACCTAGGCGAGGAGTAGCCCCCGCTTGCCGCACATAAAGGGGACCTGCACGCAGCAACGAGGACCCAATGCAGCCATAAGTAAGTAAGTAAATAAATAAATAAGTGAATAAAGTTTTTAAAAAATAATAAAAAATAAAAATGTAAAAACCATTCCTAGCATGTAAGCCACACCAAAAAAACAGCAGCTAACTGGCTGTGGCTGGCAGGATATAGTTTGCCAACCCTGGGTCTAAGGCATCACAGAACCAGCCTGCACGTGCAAGACCAAATACAAATACACATGTGAGAACAAATCCAACAATATTTTAAATAAAGGTTTTTAAAAATTAGCCCTTATAAAATTATGGTCGTATCTGATCTTGCCACCCATTTACCCTGAGAAATTCATAAAACTAGTTTCTGTTTTAGTGTACGAAGGCCAGCCTTGGAATTTGGTTGTGAAAGGAATAAATTTTATACCTATTAATGAAAAGGGAGGAGGAAGAAGAGGCAAAATCCTGAAATTGAAGAGTATTTAAAACTCATGGCTGTATAGACATATTGGAAACTCAGTTTTCACATCCATACCTCAGGATAGTATATGCACGTTTACAAGACGGTAACTTCTAACAATGACATTTCATTGAGAACTTAACTTCTCACTTTTGGAGGGTAGGTCAGCTGGGCCCAAGTCCACGTCCTCCAAAAACACTGGGCTTACAGTAAGAAAACTGCTCTTAGAATACTTCTAGTCTATACCACACTTAATTCTATGCACTTTTAGATTGCTTGCTAGTTGTATTTTTGTAACCTTCTTTCCCAAGCAGGTAAGTTCCTAGAAAGAATCATTTCATAATCCTTCATCTCCCTCAGTAATCATGATTAGTATACACTAGGGCTCAAAGAATTTTTTTTTAATAACTAAAGTTTGTTTAATAAATAGTAGGAAAAAATACACGTATTTGCAGTTTGGGTAAACATTTTTTTTGTGTGTGTGTGGTACGCAGGCCTCTCACTGTTGTGGCCTCTCCCGTTGCGGAGCACAGCGCAGGCTCAGTGGCCATGGCTCACGGGCCCAGCCGCTCCGCAGCATGTGGGATCCTCCCGGACCCCCTGCATCGGTAGGCGGACTCTCAACCACTGCGCCACCAGCGAAGCCCTTGGTAAACATTTTCATGTGGTGGAAGAACTATCCATTTTCAGGAGCCTTATCTGGACCCATGTCCATAGGCAGAGTCAGAGGAGAGACGACCCACTGCTAGTCTTCCCCCAACTCCCTCCAGACCTGCTGATACCCAAACCACCCACATGTCCTAACCCTAACCCAAAACTTGCACCTGTTTGGGGGTAGGTGTTGAGGATACATCTTATGTAACCATCAGAAACCAGATGGAATTGACAAAAGTGTTAGAAAAGATAACATTCAGAGATCTTAAGTTACAAAGTCCTAATATATATCACCAAGTATTCTATTAGTCAACAGAAGAAAAATAAATTCAAGCAGAATGTTTAATGCCCCCACTTCATTCTTCCAAAGGCAGGAGGGCCTTCAAAGGCCAAATACTTGCAAAGTCACTCTTCCTGTGTTGCTTCAATTACCCAACTGACTATTCCAGGGTGCAACTGGTCTCTGATACGTGTAACCATTTTTGTAATGGCCTCTACTAGAAACCCATCCTTTCTATATTTAAAGCTTGGACATCTTGGTCTGAGATGGTATTATGGGACATCAGAAAGAAGTAAAGGACAAGATGGTAACAAGAAGCTACACCTCCCCCTCCTTCAAGGACAAGATGGTAACAAGAAGCTATACCTCCCCCTCCCTCGTATCTTCCAGTTTGAATCCTGAATGGGACACAGTCATCACCCCATCTGTCAAGTGAATCTGCAAATCTAAAATTTTAAATGGATATGCAACACCGCAGCCTAAAAATGGTGTCTATTAAAATGATCAAGCGCCAATCTGATTAGAGTCCATGAGTCACCATCTTCCTGATCTTCCAACTAAGGAAGTAGAACTCTTGCTGGTGTTCAGTGGATCAAATCTTTCTCACTCATCAGAAAATTTACTAAGTGCTTCTACAGTGGAAAAAGGATCCACATGCATGCAAAACCATTTTATCAGAACGCTTTGAAGATCACTAGTAACCTCCAGATCCCCCAGGTGCCAGATGAGTCACCTCCCAAGGTCTATCTGTGATGGAGACTTTGTTATTTGGATTCCCCAGCTAGAGTTCCAATCACCAAACTCATCTGCCAGAAGAGACGTCTATCTATTTCCCATATGTTCTGCTACTTGGGAAAGGATCAATTGGGTAATGGCCATTAATCTAGCTCAGGTGTATCTAACAATAAAGGAAGTAAGCTTTACCTTTTAAAGGGAGAGATACAAGGGTCAACTCTTTGTCATTGGTCCTCACATACCATCCCCACCAGCTAATCAGCCTTTGCCACCAAACTCCAAGACCAACACCCTCACTCATTCAACCAATACCCAGTGAACATTTACTGTGATTAAGACTCCTGTGCACCTTTGGTTTTAAAAAGGGAACTTTAAAAGCAAACCTGATGGCATCCATGGATCAGAGGTTGGTTTGGTCAAGGTGTTCACTTGTTCCCAGTTGAAGTCATCATCTTCAGCCTGACTGTATCCACACGTGCTATAAGGCTCATCAAAGAGGCAACCACCTAAAATGTAAAAGAAGGAAGAGTAGCATTAATAAATAATGACCAGAGGTCTGGGGTAAGCTATGATGACTGCAGGGAACCATAAACCTACTCGATGCTCAAAGCGATTTGATTTGGCCTTTTTGCTCAGGAACTGTGGATCCTGACCCCATTGCGTCCTTGCGAAGCGCTAGCTGAGTATTCACCATGCCTTGTCAATAATTCTATATTATACTGTTCTCCCAAAAGAATCCAACGTCTGTACAATCCAACTGAAAGTAAGACCTAAGCAGATTTATAACCCATATTCTCCAGATTCATATGAATTAGGCATAATTGATCTTGTGTTCAAAACTTTAATAGAACCATCCTAGGTGTTCAATGTGTTTTCAATAGAAAAAAAAAACCCATTATGATTTGTCCAAAAAAATGAAGGGAGATACTTCCACCATACCACTGGTAGAGGACAAAACACAGTAAATATTATAGACCTAGCTTGCAAAATATTTTTCTAAGGATTATTCTGAATCGAACATAGAAACAGGTTTTGCTTTAATACTTTGGAGATTTGAGGTCTCAAAATTAAAAGAGATTATAAATTTGCCTACAGTCCACACAATTTTGAAAGGCAAGAATAAATTCACAACTACACATGTGGTAAACAACTGCTTGATGTCGATGCTAAAAATAAAGCAACTTAAACAAAGAATAAAAGAAAATGCAGTATATGCAAAGCAGGTCCGCTGTTGCAGCACCCTGGGCACTGTGATGATTTTAAGTCCCACCCCACATCTTCTTAAGTGTCTCCTGTTGACTTTAAATTATTATAGCATCAAATCTTTCCCCCAATGTTTCACATTGTCAAAGTGAAGGATTATGTCAATCACCTTAATATCATGAAAATGCTACTGCCCATTATATAATGCTATTAATTATATCAATTTAAAAGATTAATTATAATCACTTGCCAATGATGAGAATTAAGGGTCTGGTCAAGAAAACACAAACATAAGAATATAATTACCCTATGGCTGTACTGTATGCCCTGGCAGCAAGAAAATAAATAAAACAATAATAATAAAACAACTGCACAAACTCAGAGGTAGGGTCACCTGGTCCAATTTCCATCCACATGCTTCCATCAGTTCTACAACCTTCTAGACAGACAGCTTCCGAACAGGTGGGCACCCAGCATTTAGAAAAGCATACCTCACATGTAGACAATTCCCCTTAAAAAGGCCCAAACACTGCTTCTTGAAATGTATACCCATTTATCTCAGCTCTTCCCTGTGAAGAAACAGTGAAAAAATCTCAGCTCTTACACGGGAACGCTAACTATTTGAAAAGAGCCATCAAGTTCTATATTTTTGCTTCTCCAGGCAAAACATGCTTTGCTCCCCCTCCCTCCCTCCCACTACAAGGTTCTCAGATGTTTGCCATCCTGGCAGGTGTTCTGAACACTGTCCAGTTCATCAGCACTCTTCCAAACCAATGACTCCCAGTACTGCAGCCCGAATTCAACTGGCTACTTCCCTTGACCTCAGACTGTCAACAGTCTGAGCTGACTGCTGGTCTATCCCGAGATTCCTAGAGCCTGGAATCCCACATGTCTTCCTTATACCACTGCCATGGAGCCATTCCTCCCCTTTGCAATAAGGGAAGTGACTTTCTGTACATTTATCCTTTCTAAACCCCATATAATGTTTGCAGGGCATCTCTCCAGCCTGTTGAGAGTTTTTGGGATCCTGATTTTGCCATTTGGGTGTCAGTCTTCCTACCTAGACTTGGGTGATTTGCCAATTTGATTAAGCATGCTTTCTGTCTGCCTCCAAATCACTGAGAAAAAATGTTCAACAGGGCAGAGACAAGGGATCTCGGGCCATTTTCCTCGGGCCATTTTAAGAGGTGTCCCCCAGCTTTCTGCTTTTGTCTTAGTCACTGGCTCTAGGCATGATGGTGAAATCAGTGGCCCTGGACACCATCCTCTGTAACACTTTTAACAGAACTGGCCAATTAAACATTCTGCTGGGAACAGAAAACTCATTATAAAGATACAGCATTAACTCAATACTTCACCTTGACAACAATTGGTAATTTATACTTCCCTCTTACTCAGCTTTAACAAGTCCAGAAACACAGAGGATTTGTTTTAAGCACATAATACTAACAACTTTCCAATTTGGGATAAGAAATGTTAGAAGGCCATGCAAACATTTATGAGAAATATTCTCCCTTGGTTGCAAATCCTAATTTTGATATAGAAAATAGCTTCAGTGCTGTAGGAATAAGCCCAAACAGCAGTAGCACTAATAATATTCAAAAGAATGAAAGAACCATGAATTTTGACAGAAAAGGGAACCCCCCCAAAATAGAAGCATAGATAGCACTTTGCTGAAAGTCCTGCAGTGCAATCTTAAACAGTGAGAAATAGCTTGCGGGGGGCGGGGGGCGGGGGGCATCTGCAAAACAGCTCAAGTCTGGTTAAAGATCTGGTTTAGGAAACAATTCTTGGCACTGCAGATATAACCAAATATAAAGGCGAGAGCTTGCATGACTGACAGCAAACCCCAAAGACTAATACAACATTGGTGCAAGGATATAATTTTCCCATTACATAAAGCTGTTTTTATCACTTGAAAGGAAACATAAAAAGAATGCCATGGTTCCTCGTAGACCCATCTAGGATTATGGAAACACTGGAAAATAGGACAGACTGTGAATTTCCTGTTGCCCAAAGATATGACCCCCTGCACATCAATTTTCAGATCCACTACTGGCCTTCATCCAACAGATTCAAGACCCTAAAATAGCAAAGGTGGTTTATTGAGCTAAAATAAGGCAATTAAGGTAAAAAGCAATGGGATATAACCAACTCAAGAGAGCAAAATGAAGGTTTTAGGTTTCAAGGCAACATTGCGTAGAGGTGAAGTGAACCGGTTCCGGGGTCAGACGCCTGGCGCTTCCTCATTCTTGCCCTGCTGGCTTTGTGTTTGTAGACAAATCATTTAGCCTCTCGGAACCCCAATGTCTTTACCTATAAAACAAACATAACATGTCCCTCACCTGGTGTTTCTGATGTATCAGTAAGGCAGCAAGTGTGGCTGGTCTAACAGAGTCAGGCAAGTCCACCAGTACCAGCTATTACTAGATCTTAAATTGTCCTTGCCATCTGTACCTCCTACAAGGACTCTGAGGAGTTCACTCCGTTGCAAAGAGTTGGAACACAGAATTGGAAAATTTAATGTGTACTTTGTAAAGAGGTGAAGTGTGTGGGCTCTTCTGTGGCACTACAGGAGCAAAGAACAGAGGCCAGCTGGGCTTTTCAAGTGAGTGCCTTAGGGCCAGTGAAGAATGTGATAAGGGAGCAAAGTCCCTGAAACATCATGAAATGAAGCATTTCCAAAAATAAGTCTCCTGCATTTTTCAGGATAACACAGACCGTTTGCCATCATGTAGAGGCATACAGTTAGCAACGAATTGCCAAGGTTTCCCCAGAATTGTCTTACTTGGATCGATGCCCAGCAGCTCATGGCTGGGCCATATTCACCCCTCAATCAAGGTAAATTATTTCTCTTTTGTGGAGGGGAATCAGGACTAAACCAAAGGTCATACAAGAGATGGAGGAAAGGTGATGCAAGCCGGGTGGGTGGTGGCCTGCATCACTCTTATTCTCTCTCTGTTACATAAATACACACACACACACACACGTGCCTGCCCACCTGCTTCCATCATACCTTGAGAAAGGCTTTTCCTTAGCAAATTTGAACACAACACACAACTTGTGCTGGAATAAGAAGGAGTTATTATGTGAAAGGAAGTGTCAATGGGTGTCAAATACCCAGGTAATGGACAACAAGGATGATGGCTTCTGACCAAGAATGATGATTGTATGGCCTGTTCCAGGACAGGCAGTGCACAATAACATGACAATTAAATTGATAAAATTGAGGAGAAGTGAAAGTTAAAAAGCAAGGAAAGTAGAGCAGAAAAAAAAAAAAAAGGACAAGATGATATCAGGATTATAACTAGGACTCCACCATTATCGCCAAGTAATAAAAAATATCACTAGGCTCATTCACAGGGCATTGGCCACACATTTCACTGTAAGCTTTGGGGTAGCCAGTGCCAAGAGGAAAAAATGATTACACAATTCACAGTATCTATGAGACGATAACATTAATACCAAAACTAATAACAGGGGCTTATATTCACTGGGGACGTGTTTAATCCTCAGGCCAAGCCTATAAAGTAGGTACCAAGGTACTAGTTTTACACACACAGAAACTGAGGCACAGAAGGGTTACAGAGGTTGCACACAAGGTCCCAAAGCTGGAAGACAGTGATGCAGAGATTTGTACCCAGGGATCCTGTCTTTCAAACCCATATTCTGAACACTATGCGACACTATCTCCCAAACTGAAAACTTGAAAGAAACACAACTCCTAATCCTAAATCCAGAGGGAAATATGTTCCCAGGGCCCTCGTATGAAACAATCAACATGAGTTAATGAACATAGTTCTCAGGGGCGGTCACCACAGCAAAGCAATGGGTTTTAGGGTTTATTCAGTAACATGTCAGGATAGCACGGCATCCAACTTTGATTGGATAAACGTGATTTAGTGGATTCAGTGCATTCTAGGATAAAACTGTAATATTCTTTGAAACAGTCTTTATGAATATTGCTTCTCTCAACAAAGTCTTAATGGGCTGCCGTGAGTTTGAGTATTTACCCCCCAACTAAAAAGTACAGGCTATCTGTGCTATTACTGAAGCGTGATGCCACGCGCTTTAGAAATCAGATGAAACCATGTTATTTTTTTTTTCATGAAAACTATGGAGTTTAAAAGGAACGGGTGTCTAAAAGCTTAGGAATTCTGCTCAAAAGTCATTTTGATGATAACTCCTAGTCGTCTTGACATTTCCTAGAGCCGGTACATGGTAGGTACCCAATAAATGCTTCTTCAGAAAAACGGGTAATGAATTTCCCAAAATTCTATGCAGAATTTGGCTGCAATAATTTTGCTTAAAATTTTTTTCTAAGTGTAAGGTACTATCCACTTAAACAATGAAAACTACCTCAGTTGAGCCCCACAAAATACCCAGTCCTGTCCTGGTGTATTCCAAGATGAATCAGCTCCAAATGTGACTAAATCATTGAACATGTTCATGTTTTATTATGGTTGAAAACTATAAGCCAGTTAAACGTTAATGAAGTCTCCACAAATTATGACTTTTGTTTTAGAAAAGTTGAACTCTTATTTTTTTCCCGACCATAATTAGATAGGAAGGCTAGTTGTCTATAAAGGTCATCCATGATTTATGAAAATAAAATATTGTCATTTGCATATTGGAGGGAATTTATCTTTCTTCTTTTTTTGGAACAGCAGAGAATTATTCAGTAGATCCAAAAGTAGCATGACATCATTAGGACAGGAGCTATAAAGGAGAGGATGGTCCACTTTTTCCCCAAAGGAAACCTTATAAGTTCTTTCACATGACCATTCTACATCCTACTAAACCTTCAGGACTAGAGAGAAGACAAAGGAAACCAAACGGACAAGGATTAGAGCGCACTCTGTAGAGCAGTATTTAAGCAATTTTTTTTTTTATTGTGACCCACAGTCATGACATCGTAACCCAGCACATGTATATGTACATTTCACAAGCCACATTTATGGCCACTGAGATACACTGGCCTTTTTCATTTCTGTTCTATTCGATTTTGTAAAAGGTTGGGTCTGGGTCCACAAAACGGACTTCACGATCCATCAAAGGGTGCTACCTGTAGCCTTTAAGGTCTCAGGGTGAGAACCATTACCTGGGACCCTTTGTTCAGCTTGAAGTTACTAGTCAACTCTATGATGTGAGCACCATGTGATCTGCAAACATTTCCTGAACATCCGCTACATGCCAGCCAGACTCTGCTTCAGACAACAGACAGTCATTACTTCGTTTAATCGTCACAACCAGTGTAAGACTGTGGTCTCAATACGTCTGATCAAAGAAACTGTCACATAACAAAACCCACGCAAATGTCTACGTGTATTATTTAATCTCACGAAGTCTAAAGGCGGGCATCAATATCCTTTTGCCAAGTATTGATGTATTACCTCTGAGCCCTAAACTCACTTTTCATTGCTTCCTCTGCAAAAATATAGCCAGGCCCTCTGAATACACTTCCTGTCCCAGCTGGCAAGACTTTAAGCTTTGCCAGTAGAGGGTCCAGGAGGAAGGATGGCGCTTGCAGAGGTCCCTGGAAGGCTCCCTAGCACACAGCTTCAGGAGCCCCAGGCCCACAAGGCAGGGGCTTCCCAGGCCCAGCTTCTCCAGTGCACAGTGGCCAGCAAGGCCCTGCAGACAGCGCTTGCCAGAGCTCCCCTCTGCGACTCTGTGAGAGACGGCCCCAGAAGGACACCCCTATGAACAGCTTTCCCGGCTGCCCTAGAGGACACGTTTCCTCCAAGTTCTATGCGTGTGGCCCCACAGTGACTTCCCTGCCATCCACCGGGCCCTGGATCTCAGCTCCGGATGGATCTTCTCCTTGGACTTCATTTCTGCCCTGGAGCAGGGGCCGCCCCTCACATCTGCTATTCCTTTATTCTTTAGAGCACGCTTTCCACCAGCCAACCTCTCCATTCTAATCTGCTGTTACATTCTTTATATTAAACTCTCCCTGTTCAAATTACTGCCTGTTCTCTGTCTCCTGATTGGACCTTGATGGACACAGCCCTGTTTTTACAGATGGCGGTTTGGCGCGGTCAAATATCGCCCACGTCACGCAGAGTTTGGTGTAGGACTCGCAGTCCAAGCAGAGTCTGCGTCCAGAGTTCATACTCTCTCAAGTCTACACATCTTCACCCTTAATCCGCCCCTGTAAAATAAGTAAACAGCAACCTGTAGTATTGATACGATGATTGTTACATGAATTGCATTGTAAATAAGCTCCTGAAAGTGCCGTTTCTAAGGAGCTAATGGAGGACAATCCAATGTCAATTTCACACTCTTTGTAAGATTCACACACATTTTGAGTTGTTCTGACTTTAACAGGTTAAATTGATTTATATACTCCGGCAATCATTCTCCTTGTTATAATTACAGCCCTTTTAAAAGTCATTTTGTAAAAAGACTGTAATACTCCTTGAGGAGATTTCTGGAACATTTTTCTCATTTGTTCTAAATACAGAGTGACCCCATTTAAGGCAGCCTTTATCAAATGCATAAAGTATTAAATGGGACTCTCTACAGAGAGGGCAGATCAAAAACTAGTGCTAAAAGAATTAATGTTATATGCTCTATTTTCCTAAAATACACATAATCTCAGGTGGTCCTTTCCATTTATTTCAAATTTAGAACTGTGAGACAAATGGCTATAAACTACATTTTTCAAAGGATAAACAGAAGTGAGCTATAATATACATAACTGTTTTAAGAGTGAAAAAAAACCCTGCACCAATACAGCTAAGCCGCTGCTTTCTTCTTGTAAATCAATCCCAGTGACATCTACATTTAATTGCCTGCCAACAATGAAAGCATACAATGCCTCTTAAACTTTGAATGCCCCACTGATGATTAGTGAATCGGACACTAAGCATTACAGAACGCTCTTCCACATAATTTAATCTAGCAAGCAGTTTTTACACATGGCACGGGCATTTAAATGGCTCATGCCGCACTCTACGGTAAAAAAATGCTATTTGCCGATAGATATCCTTTATACAATTCAAAGGATATGAGTTGTCTTGTCCAAGTTTCTATGGCTTATCACACTTACTGCATTCTTCATTTCATATCAGTCTATCAATTCCTAATTTTTAAAAAGGCCTGATTTTAAAAAGGCAACAACCAACCATGTATTTTTCTTATGCATCTCAAAATCTGGGTTTTTGTTTTGTTTTGTTTCGTTTCGTTTTGTTTTGCGGTATGCGGGCCTCTCACTGTTGTGGCCTCTCCCGTTGCGGAGCACAGGCTCCGGATGCGCAGGCTCATAGGCCATGGCTCACGGGCCCAGCCGCTCCGTGGCATGTGGGATCTTCCCGGACTGGGACACGAACCCGCGTTCCCTGCATCGGCAGGCGGGCTCTCAACCACTGCGCCACCACAGAAGCCCCTGAAAATCTGTTTTTTAAAAAATGGGTAATGGTGTTATTTCTACTCCAAAATATTGTACAGATACAGCCAAATCATTTGTGACCTGTCTCAGTTTTCATATACAAATAAGTACCTCAGGGAGGATTTAAGTAAACCACTCATACGAATTCCCTGTACATTTGAATCTCCCTTAATATCACACTGGTGCTTTTATCCTCCATGCCAGTATTGAAAAGCATAGTGTGAAAAGCAGCTGTCTGCCTCTATGGGAGCAATAGGAGTAGGAAAGGAAAACAAAATGCTGGAGTATCTGCAAGAACAAAATCCAGATCAGTAATCATCGCCTCATTTTGGGCGTCGCCTGTGTCCCGAGTCCCAGGTGGGAGCTGAGGTTCTCAAAGTGGTTCCCTGAATTCTGTTGAAAATATAAGTTCTCAGGTCCCACCTCCAACCTACTGCATCAGAAACTCTGGGGGGCCCAGCATCGGTACTCTGTGTTTTAACAAGCCAGACCCCCAGGTAATTCTGATGCACACTTAGGTTTGATAACCACTGTTCTAGTCTGACCTATTTAACCAGGATCTTCAGGAAGAGGGGGGTCTTAAAAGAGGTCCCAGAATAAACTAATCCTTGACCCATTTTAGAAAAGTGCTCTAGATCAGTAGTTTCGAACATTTTGAGGAAGGTAAAGGTAACTTCAGATTTTTAAAAAGGCACAACCTTTTACTCAGCTATAAAAAAGAATGAAATGATGCCGTTTGCAGCAACATGGATGGAACTAGAGATTATCATACTAAGTAAGTCAGACAGAGAAAGTGATATCATGTGATATCACTTACAGGTGGAATCTAAAAAAAAATGATACAGATAAACTAATTTACAAAACAGAAATAGACTCAGACATAGAAAACAAACTTATGTTTACCAAAGGGGATAGGAGAGGTGGCAGCAAGAGATAAATTAGGAGTTTGGGATTAACAGATACACATTACTATGTATAAAATAGATAAACAACAAGGGCATACTGTATAGCACAGGGAACTATACTCAATATCTTGTAATAACCTATAACAGAAAAGAATCTGAAAAAGAATATATATATATACACTATATATAAATATATATATAGATAGATTATATATAACTGAATCACTTTGCTGTACACTTGAAACTAACACATTGTAAATTAACTATACTTCAATTTAAAAAGCTAAATAAACATTTTGGATTTTAAGATTTTAAAAATTAATAAATAAATAAACATTAAAAGGCCCAACCATCCCATTTTACTTATAAATTATATAATATAGTACTCCACATATTCAGATTATTAGACACACATATAATTGACCTTTTAAAGTACAAACTAGAAAATAAATACAAATTAAGTTCAATTATTTTCTTCCATACATCAACAGATTGTGTATTATACGCCTCAAAGGGCATGGAGAAAGCCTTTTGGAGATCACTGCTCTAAATAACTCTTTTTAAGTTATAAATATCTCTCAGGTGAATAAGGGCAACAGAATAACACTGCTCGATGAAAGCACTAAATTCCATTCTCTAATTTCATGCTAAGAAACTCCCAATCTGTAATTTTTCTCCTAAGTGGAACTACTCAACAAGAAGAGGTATCCTAGGTAGAAAACGATCCTGGTTGTTGGTCAGAGATACCCAGGAAATTAATAAAGGACAGAATTTAATTTTATGCCCCGTAGTGCTCCTGCCAGTTTAGTATGATTTACAAATTCATCTCTTGATGATTTTATTAGCATAAAATCATTATCTGGGACAGCTGATAAAATAAACTCCTGAACTCACCAATAGGCAGTACAGCCAAGCCGTGTTATTCAGCTTAAAACAGCCAGCCAATTGTTTATTTTCGCTGATTAACCCAAACTCAACCAAATATATTTCCCTCAATGAACATTTTTTATATACATCCCATTCATTGGGTAGAATCAAATTATGTATAAAGAAAAAGTAAATACAATTTCCTATATCCTCTTGGTAAAGCATTCATTCCAATTTCCTATTATTAGGAGTACTTATTCTACAACAAAAATTGGGAACTTGTAAGACTCATTCAACCTAACGGGAATCTGAGACCCAGGATTCATTAAGTCCTGGATCTGTCAGCTACCTATTCTATCTCTGGGCAGGTCACAGATGGCGTGTCTTGCTCACCGTACAAAAAGGGCATATGCAGGGCTTACATCATAGGTACAATTAACGTGTGTGGTTTCAACCATGAAAATGGGAGGATGATGACAGACAGAAGTCTTTCCTTTCTAAGTGCATACATCTCTTGGGTTCAGCATCATTCTCATGTTTAAAGACCTACAGTCTTTTGACAAACAGAATGCTGGTCTTCAACCCAGAAGTTTCCTGAAGGATTTTCAGAGGGCAATTCTGACCATAGGCAAATCCCCGAGGATTTAATGCCTATGGAAGATATGACACTTTTGTAATATTTATGATCTATCTCCCAAGGAGAGGGTGACGGTTGGACTTGGTGGCAGATGGGAAAGTGCACTCACTGTTACGAGATGATGAACATCAAAGGGGGCCACAGCCAGGCGTGGGGACATGCTACCTGAAACAGGAAATTAAAGTGCCAGGCGGCTCTGTGTGGATACAGCCGACTTTGGCTGGTGGAACCACAAGCCAGAGGCTCGAGCCAAAACTCTGTGAGCCAACCAGGAGTCTGCCCAACACCTTCCCCCAAAACTTCCTAAAAGCTTCTCCTATCAGTCTCCCATCCCCAGCACACCACAACTGGAGTTTCAGCTCACGTCCCCACTGAACTTGGCCCATCCTCTTCATGTCTAGGCTCTGCCCTCTCCAGTTTACCCCACACACGCCCAGCAAGCTGACCTTTCATAAAGCACACAGCTGTTTTATGTGTTATCCCCTGCGTTATACCATGGGCACCTCGCTGCCCACGGGATAATGTGCAAATGTTATCATGTAACCCGGGGGTTTTTTCCGGACTTGACCTTGCCTACCTCTTTATCTTCATTTCCTGCCGCCGCTTCCCTTTCAGAGTATAATCTAGTAATCCCCGACTGTCTGGAGATCCACCTCAATGATGCTGCTGCCCACGTGCTCTCCCTGTGTCCCTGCATCCCCAGCCCAGAGTATGGCTGGCAGACTCCTATTCTCTTCTGTGCAAATCCCAGCTCACAGGCCACCTCTCCTGGGTACCTGTTTCACAGATAAAATCAACCACTCCTGCCGCTGTACCATCACAAGACATATAGGTCTTGTAGACGTCCGTATCACCTATACAGCAATACGATTGTGACCTGTTTATCTTCTCTACTGCACCATGAGCTTCTCTGGGCCTAGAAATACTCTCTTCACCTCCGCATCCCCAGTCCTTGGAAGGTGCTTACTACTCATTACAGACCTACTGGGTTTAATGGAATTTCTTAAAGATCTGTGTAACAAAAGTAAGATGGAAAATTGTTCACTTTTCTATCTTTATTAGAAACAGTGAAAAAGAAATACTAATGGTCTCTATTCACTAAGCACACTGGCTACAGCAAGGAAAGAAGAAATCCTGCTTCTGGAGCTCCTGCCTTTCTGATCTGACTCACAGCATCTCTTTCCTCCCCCATCTCACTGTGTGCCGGATGTTACATAGGGCCCTGGGGGGAAGGGCCGAGGGTTACGGGAAAGATGTGGAGGGTGATAAAGATGCCCTGGTCCTCCAGGAAGACAACTCGGGGGCCAAAGAAGTAGTTACAAAGGAGAAAGATGGAAAATGCTGCAGGAGCCAAGAGAAAAACAAAACTCATCCTGAAGATCTCCTGTCCCTAAACGCTCCAGAGAAAAAGAAAATCGGAGTCAGCAACGAGAGGCAAGAAGCTAAGATATCCACGGCCCCGTTATTCTAAGCATCTGCATAATAAGGCCTCAGCATAAGTCAACAAAAAGCAGAGGGATTTTCTGGGTATTGTACTGGAACTCTGGTTTAATGCTTCAATCGTTCATGTTTGATTTTATATTCGAAACCTAAAAAGAATGTTAATGATTACATGTTCTGTACTTTCAAGTTCATGAAACATAAAAGTAGTGAGTACTTGAAAATTCAACATCAAACTTCAATTCTCAGGCCATAAAGAGAGTATTTTGAAGAAAAATAATTCATCATATAATGTTTTAAATTAGGAAGCTGGATTCCATGGAAAATTCTCTGAGCTAAGAACAATACTGAGAGAGCACAAAAATCACTTGTGAATCAGCTTCCTTCCAGTCATTTTACATGACCAATTAGTTGCTAAAACACAGGGAACTAAGAACATTAACTCTTCTCAAGGTCAGCACTGCTGGAGTGTCCATCTTTTTAACTGCTTCCTCAATATTCCCGTTACTCTTTTAGCAGGTACTATTTGGCCACTGACTAAAGAGAAAAGGTGGTCTAGGGGGACAGCCCTGGACCAGGATGCAGGGGCCTGGGTCCCAGTCCTGTCCCTGCCCGTGTGGCTTCAGGTGGAGCGCCATCCGGCAGCGTGAAGGTATGATGCAAAGAATGTAGATTTGCCGCCGAAAAGACCTAAGGTGAGCCCCAACTCTGTCGACTTAAAAGCTTTCCTCATCTAATCACCTGTAAAACCATCCACCTTCTAGAATGTTATAAGGATTAAACGACTGTATATATACAGTATATGTGTTTATATATACACATACACGTTACACTGCCTGCCCACCTACCTACTTACCTATCCACTTACCTACCTTCTTATCTGGTAAATAGGTCAATGTTGGCTCCCCTTCCTCAGCGTCCTGATCTATATAAAACAGCAGGAGGAACTAGATTGCTGGGTTTTCACACTGTAATCCTCAGAACCCTCAGACTGTGAAGGTTCTTCCAGACCCATTCCAGGTCATTCTAAACCCTGAGTCAACCTGATATAGTCAACTTTTATTTACTTTAAATGTTGGGGTTCCAACAAAAGACTTGTACCATCAAAATCTAATAGTTAACAATATTTAACAAATCCAGGTCTAGATGATCCCTAAGATAATACGGTGGACCCCTTGACCAACAGGGGTTTGAATTGCATGGGCCCACTTATCTCGGATGTTTTCCAGTAGTAAATACTACAGCACTAAACGATCTGGCCTGGCTAGTTGAATCTAGGGACACAGGACCAGGGATACAGATGAACCTTAGATACAGAGGAACCCTGGATACGGATGAACCCCAGATATGAAGGGTCCACCATAAATCGTACCTGGATTTCCAACTGCGTGGAGGGTTGGTGCCCCTAACCCCCCATGTCACTCAAGGGTCAACTGTATTTCCATTCTAAAGGTATACATCCTATTATTTGTCTCTCTCTTCTCTTAAATACAATACTTCTTTATCAGGAACACAATGGAGGTTAAAATGTGTTGGTGTGTAGCCAAGGTGTATGGTTGGGGGGGGGTCTGATTATCATCTAAAAACTAAATGAGATAATGTTAAATAATGTAAGCAAAAGGATGGCTGAGCCCAACGTTAAAGAGAGGAGAATGTTTAGGATGACATAGTGAGGAGGTAGAAGAAACCCTATTGATACGAACGTGGATGTGAGGGCTGGGAAGAGCAGAGAACCCAAATCATAGGACCAGGCACCCACCATTCTTGACCCTATGTGGGCTGGGACCAATTTGGGGTGATCGTTCCTATCCAAGCATACGCCAAAAGATTACATCATATGTGCTGAAAGGATTATTTGAGAATAACCAATATAATTTCAGTAGGACTCTTCTCAACATACCCCACTCCTTGGCACCTGCGGACTCATGACTAAAATTATCTGAACCAGTTTACATTTTTCAGTCTCTGGCAAAGAGGCTCAAAATCTAAAACTCAAACAAACACTAACCAAAATGTATTCATACAACTGGTTCTCTAACCACACCCACTCCAAAAAGTATTTATTTAGACCTAGAGTGTGTAGCCTAGGCAAAAAATCCACAAGTACAAAGAACAAGATATATTTCTTATCTTGGTAAAGATAACATTAGACATAGAAAACGCTGATGGAGAAAGGTTCCCAAAAAGAATATAATATCAAGGTCAATGACTTCATAATATGCCTGCAATGAGCCCTATTTGCTTCAGAAATGATTCATTGGGTTTTTTTTTTTTTTTTTCCCAGTATGCGGGCCTCTCACTGCTGTGGCCTCTCCCGTTGCGGAGCACAGGCTCCGGATGCGCAGGCTCAGTGGCCATGGCTCACGGGCCCAGCCGCTCCACGGCATGTGGGATCTTCCCGGACCGGGGCACGAATCCGTATCCCCTGCATCGGCAGGCAGACCCTCAACCACTGCGCCTCCAGGGAAGCCCCATTGGGATATTTTTAATATAAAGTCAGGAAAGTGGAGAACTCTGCTTCTCATGAAACATTTTTTTCTTTCAATCTGGCTGAGTTGTTACAAGAAGCTGTGGTCACTGGGATTAGTTAATCAAAGTGTTGTTGCATAATTGGTTTTAATCATCTGAGTGTGTAATTTTGCATTTGATCACACATGACCTGGGTCTCTCTTATGGGACGCTCTTCAGTAAGCTAATTGTTGGCCCTGGCGCTTGGCCATATGGACAATATCTAACCTAGTGCTGGGTACCATATGAATGGAGAATAAACCCTTGTGGATCAATAGAATATCGACTGGGCTTAAGAAATAGTAACCTTTCATGTAATGTTTAAGCCAATGATTAAATATGGGACTCCAGGAGCCAAACCCCACTGCCAAGAACAACTGTGGTTACCAGTGGATCCCTCAGCCTCAACCATCACTGGGAAGTGCATCCTTGATCAGAGCCTCCACCCTAGAGTTACTGCATCCCATTCCTGGTACTTGTGTTGCCAGGATCAACCATATGCCCACTTTGGGTTTAGGAAGAAAAGACGGAGCAGGTACCACTTTTCAGCTGTACACTTGACTGACGTGAAAGCTCTCGGGTTGGGAGTGAAAACCAAGTTGCATCAATATCAATTTTTTCCTTCATAAATTTCAGAAAGATGTTTATCATAGAAATGCAGGCGTGACCTTCACCGCAGGAGAGCAAAATGTGGCACCGGTACTAAAAATTCTCAGTAAAGACCTTCATGATACTGAACTTTTATATATTGCTAACTTCAAAATTAAAAAAATAAAACTCAGGGGAAAGCAGATGATTTAATTAGGTCAGGGAAAAAATTGTTTTAAAAAAAACCTATTGTAGATAAATCGTGAAATCGCTACATCCACCAAGCATTGTATCTCTTTTAAACATTGAGATATTCACCCAAACATAAATCCTGATTTACAAACGGGATGCCAAGCCTTCCCTTTCCTAATGTGTTATAGTCGGGTTCTTGGGTTCTTGTAAACATCAACTTTCCCTATATCACAAAATGTTTCTTTAAAGGTTACCACTCTCCTGTATTCTGGCTATAGCACTGTTCTCATTCTGTCTTACGTTATTTTTTCCTAGCTCAGTGATTTTAAGCTTTATAGAATGTACGGATCCTTTGAGACTCCGAACAGAGCTATCCATGACCTGCCTGCCAGGACAAATGGATAACGTGCAAATTTGATAATTGTTTGGATTTACAAAGCTCTTTAGGGACAATTAAGCATCTACTCAGAGGGTGGGTCAATGATCCCCTGCATCAGATCACCTGGATAGTTTCTTAAGACACAGATGCTGAGCCCCACCCCAGACCTGCAGAATCAGAATTGTTGGAAGTAATGCTGGGGCTTTGAATTTTAGGTCTCTTCCCTGTGATGCTGCCACTGACTGAACAGCAGGGAAGACCCTCCACCATGGCCATTCTCCTCGCCCCTTGTGGCATCGGCTGGTCCTAAAGTCGAGGCTCCTCTGGCTCGCACGTGCCTCTCTCCTAAGGAGCCCAGTTCTCATTTCCACATGACCAAAGGGCATCTCCCCTGCATCCTCACCTGCTCTGCACACCGGTTTCCACACACAACCACACTGGCCCCCATGCACAGCAGGCTCCTGGACGCTCCTGTACATTCGCCGGGGGGCACGTCCCACGCACCTTCCCAGCAAACCCTTGCTCACTCGTCCATAAAGACCCACTGCCGCAGCATGTGCCAGCCCTCACCCTATTCCCAGTGTATTGGCTCTTCACTGAACGCCCGTAACTCTCCCATGTGACACCACATCCCTCTTCTTGCTCTGGACGGTGTACACTCGAGCGCTGGTCTCCCCAGCCACACAGCGAGCACCCCGATCTTATTACAGACACAGAGCCTGGCACCTGGCTGCCCAGGGTGGTCACCCCTTAACTATCTGTAGTAAGACTTAAGGATGGCCAACTTACATCTCTACCCAGGCACACAGAGCACCCGAAGTACTATGCAAGGAAGGAAACTGAGTCTGCGGGGTTTCCCTGATTTATCAAAGCCACTCCAGTCAGCATCCAGTAACCCCTGATCCATACCAGGGTTCTGTGCAGTGTGGTAACAGAGTGCAAGACTCAGGATCCTGACCCTCGATTTTCATCTTGTTAGCAATCCAGGACACATATGGGACCAACGATGATCCAGCATCGTGACGACAGAGAGCCACAGGTCGCTAAGGTGATGGAGGACCAGAGATCACTACGAGGCTATTGCAGATCAGGATGAACAAGGGAGAATCCACAGGGGAGAAGGCATTTAAGGTAGTCAGGAAGATGGCTCCAGCCTTGAGGGGCAGTCAGAGGGACTCCGGAGAGTATAAACACAGAGGGAGGGGGACCTGTGAGAAGGCTGCTTAGCGCGAAGAGTACAAAGGAGGGATGAAGACCAGGCTGCAAAGGCCGAGCAGAGCAGAATAACCCCCGGTTGGGGTCCTCCCAGGGCAGGAATGGGATGACCGCACTGCCACATTCATGATTCCATGTGGTCGCCACAACTGCCAGGTGAAAAAGGAGGGCAAAAATGTTATCCCATCTTACAGACAAAGGAATAGGTTAGACCAGCAGTTCCCAACTTTTTTGGCACCAGGGACTGGTTTCATGAAAGACAATTTTTCCTCGGACGGGGCGGAGGGGAGGAGAGGATGGTGCAGGCGGTAATGCGAGCGACGGGGGGGGGGGGGGGGGGCGGCAGATGAAGCTTCGCTGGCTCGCCTGCCACTCACCTCCTGCTGTGCCGCCCGGTTCCTGGGGAACCCTGGGTCAGACCATTGCTCTGACTTGCCAACAGTAGGGAGGCAGGTGACGGTAGAGGTGAACTTGACCCTTGGTTTCGCAATTCCTCAAGGCAGGTTTTCCTTACAGTGTAATCGTTACACATGATTACAGCAGGACGACTGCTTCATGGATACCCCTCCCATTTATACTACTTAAGTCAATTGCATCTTTACTAAAATGGACACGTTTGATGTCAATCTTGAATTTATCCCCAAACAGCACTGACAACTTAACACTACTGAAGATCCTTTATAGACTCATTAAATGAATATTTGATGACAACAGAAACAAGCTAATTAAAGAAAGGCACGGAGAAGTGAGATTTATTTCTACAGATAGATACCGGGGAAAATTTACTCCTAGAATCAACTATGAATAATTCTGCCAAACAAATCAATTCTTGACAAACCGAAGCACGTTAAGCAGGAGCGCTTAGAGGGGTAACACGCCGTGGCAGGTGTGTTTACAGGAAGACAAAAGGATGCACAGAATTAACTGCTTGTTCGTTTTTCCATTTGCATCAGAAATCCAACCTTGCACTGAAAGCAACCACAACGAACCATCATGAAAACACAGAAGTGAGAGAGTGGCATGGACATGTATACACTACCAAATGTAAAATAGATAGCTAGTGTGAAGCAGCCGCATAGCACAGGGAGATCAGCTCCGTGCTTTGTGACCACCTAGAGGGGTGGGATAGGGAGGGTGGGAGGGAGACACAAGAGGGAGGAGATATGGGGATATATGTATATGAATAGCTGATTCACTTTGTTATAAAGCAGAAACTAACAACCATTGTAAAGCAATTATCCTCCAATAAAGATGTTAAAAAAAATTTTTTTTAAAAAAGACACTGTTAAGGGAATGAAAAGACAAGCCA
The DNA here is from genome assembly GCF_951394435.1 of Stenella coeruleoalba. Lineage (NCBI taxonomy): Eukaryota > Metazoa > Chordata > Mammalia > Artiodactyla > Delphinidae > Stenella > Stenella coeruleoalba. The sequence goes on along the minus strand of NC_137160.1, from coordinate 58,675,907 downwards.
CAGACTGGAGAAAATATTCATGGATCTGAAAAAAGACTTATACTCAGAAAATATAAAGAACTCTCAAAGGTCAATCATAAGACTCAAATAACCCAATTAAAAATATGGGCAACAGGGCTTCCCTGGTGGTGCAGTGGTTGAGAGTGCGCCTGCCGATGCAGGGGACACGGGTTTGTGCCCCGGTCCGGGAAGATCCCACATGCCGCGGAGCGGCTGGGCCCGTGAGCCATGGCCGCTGAGCCTGCGCGTCCGGAGCCTGTGCTTCACAACAGGAGAGGTCACAACAGTGAGAGGCCCGCGTACCCAAAAAAAAAAATATATATATATATGGGCAACATATTTGAATAGACATTTCACCAAAGAAGATGTAGGATGGCAAATAAGCACATGAAAAGATGAGGTACAAATATACACCTATTAGAATGGCTAAAGGTGAAAACTGACCATGCCAAGTGTTAACAAGTATCTGGAGCAATTGGAACCTTCTTACACTATTGGTGGAAATGTAAAATGATACAACCACTTTGCAGAACAGTTGGCAGTTTCCTAAAAAGTTCAATATATAGCCCACCATATGATTTAGCCACCCCATTCCTAGGCGTCTACCCAAGAGAAACGAAAGCCTGCGTCTAAACAAAGATTTGTACACAGATGTTCTTAGTGGCTTTATTTCTAACAGCCAGAAACTGGATATCACTCAAATGTCTACCAACAGAGAAATGGATAAGCACACTCTGGTATAGCCACACAATAGAATGCAACTCTGCAATTAAAAAGACTGGACGTGCATTGCATGCCACATGGGTGAATCTCAGAATGATGATGCTAAGTGAAAGAAGCCAGATTAAAAAAAATTAAAAGAGGACATACTGTATGATGCCAGGAATCATACCTTCTAGGAATTGCAAACTAATGTGATAGAAGATCTGTGGGTCGCTGGGGACAGGATGAAGGTATTATAAAGGGCGCAAGGGAAATTTGGGGCCGATGAGTATGTTCACTATCTTGATTTTGGTGATGGTTTCACATATGCAGAGACTTACCACTTGTACAGTTTAAATATGTGCAGTATATTGTATGTCGGTTATACCTCAATAAAGAAACAAAGAATATAAAAAAAAAAAAAGAAAGAAAGAAAACACAGACACGGTGGCAGGGTGCTGAGAGATCAAATCTCCCTTCAAAATTGGAAAGAGACGTTAGTGCTTGCCAGCTCCAAGCTGCTGTGAGAGAAAGGAAATTAACATCAAAGCTCGAAGAGCATCTACAGCTCCACAAGGAGGATGAAAACAATGGTGTTTGGCCAAAAAGGACAAGGAAATATAGGAGTCTGACAGGGACAGAGGAAATGAAGACAGATCTTACAAAGACCCCAAAATGCAACAAATCTGTGCAAGTGAAACGAGAGAGAGCGAGCGAGGTTTGCATTGAAATGGATGTGACCAGAGCAGTTCAAAACTCCTATTCTTCAAATCCTTACCTTAGTCTCCCACACAGAAAGTGGCAAAGGGACCACAAAATTAAAAATTGTGGAAGAGCACAAAGATAATTGATTGTATCCTATCATTTTTTAAGGCAGGATTTTCTATATTAAAAAGGTCTGGCCACACACTGGGCCGACAATACTTAAGAAAAGACACAGATGGGAGCAGAGTGTTTTCATCTCATTTTATTTTGGATCAGTTTAAAAGCCAAATGACCCACACGGCACCAAATTCTTGCACTGTCTTCAAGTCCTGGGTTTGCTATGGACCTAATTTCAATGATTCCTCTGTATGGGTCATACAGGTTCTTCTCCTCCCTGTAGCAAGAAGCCCACCCCTACCCACACTCTGAAAGGATGTGTTGCCATTTTCCTATTCATCTTCTTATTTCTGGTCCTTCTCACTGTGAAAAAGAGCCAGGCTGTTTAACAAGATCACAGTATCTACCTCCTCAAAGGACCTTCGAGATGAAAAACGAAGCTTGTTTTCTTCTTTGTTAAGTCCTGTAAATCAGCCCTAAACTTCCCTTCTCACCTCTAATAGATCTACCTTGAATCCTTCTGGATGGTCTTTTTGTTTTCCAGGCCAATCTCTGTTTGCCTGTTTCTTCATGGATAATTCTACCCTTTCCTGTAAGGGTGCACGTCCTCCACTATGACCACTTGTTTGATTTGTCTGACTGTTATCTTCAGATTCTCTGCTCCAAATATCACAAAGTGTACCCTGGTCAATTTAAACAAAGAGCCATTCATGAGAAGGGTAACTAAGAAATGGTAGCTGGGAGAGCCATGCTCTAGCGGTGACCTGGAGAGACGCAGACAGGACTGGGCCCCAGGGGCAGTCCGCCTAGGACCACTGGACTCTCACGGCACTCTGCCCTCTGCCAAAGCCACACAGGGAATCATCTCTAACTCACTCCCCTGGTCATTCCCTCAAGGTTCACATTTCCTGCGTTAAGCTTCTAGGTTGGCTGCACGTCGACATGTCCACATTCCAGCTGCCAGGAGAAGGCAGGGGCCTCCATCCCAGCTTGGCCCCCTCAGAGGGAGGTGAGTCTGCCTCCCTCTTGCCCTGAGATCCCCGAACCATCGATGTCCATTCCTGCTGCTTATCTCTCCAGAGGACAAACTGGAAAGCATAAAGCAACCTGCTGCAAAGATGCTATCCATCACAGGAAGTGCAACAGCCTGTCCAATCAAAGGATGTGTTACCTTGTTTTCAAGTGGTACAACTGCCTAGAAATTATCCCAGGTGATGTGGAGAGCAGCCTAACAGCTCAACACTTGGAGGAAATGAAGAGCGGGAATAGGGGGAGTCCGAGTCTAGTCCACGGTAAGGGATGCGAATGTCTATTTGTTTACTATTTACATACTCTCGTTCAAATACCTACTTGGGCTCTGTGTCCGTATTTGTTTTAGATTCAAGCACCCAGAAGATGACAATCATATTCTATGAAACTCTGCCTACAAAAACTCACAGGAAATGGGGATTCATTGCATAGGGTCTCTTTTAAAATGCTTCCTGCAAGACCCAACACAGTGCTATGCACAGAGGATCCTTAGGAATCATTCACTGCTGACAAAAACTATCAGGTATATGATTAAAAAAATGTAAAGAAGAAATAGAAAACCAAAACAGAACTACACAACCCTGGTTAAGATTTTAAATGCCCACTAATCGATATTCAACATGGTGTTCTAAGGCATTTTCACATACTTGAAATATAAGCTTGTCATTTTGAAAAATAAAAAAGAATAAAAAGGAATACTGCGCCATTAAAGATGTACTGGGAAGACTTACAAAACACGCGTGAACAGTTATGTTAGCGGTGTCAAAATGAAACAGGAAGAGATGGGCCAAAGAGGAGAAGGGGAAAAAAGAGGTGAGCGAAGCCAAAAATCCAACAGTGCCATGGGTCCCAAAATGAGAGAGTATGCATACAGCCAAAAAGAAAATAGAATTATAAATCAAACCAACAGAAAGTGGTGTGATTCCACCAAAAACATGAGCCCACACAGCCAAAACAAAATTATGTGAACAATGATAAAAATGGCATTTCAAAGAGAAGCAAATTTAACCATTTGAAATATCTTAAAGGTAGTACAACAAAGCTGGTGCGCAGTCATACATGAACTAACTCAGTGTGTTGATTTAAACCCTGGTTATATTACACATAGGGGATGAGAAGGGAATTTGATGCTACTGACCCCCTGCTATGTAACAGTGACTTGACATACCCCACTGAACACGCATACTTAACAACCCCACCATCTAGGAAGGATCGTGCTCTTTCAACTGAGAAGCAAACGAAAGCTGGCAGAGATAAATTTCTCAGGATGATATAAGCACGTCAATAACGGTAACTAGACATCAAGTCAGTATGTGGCTGTTTTCGAAACTTACTCACCTCAATTTTTTTCCTTTCACGAGTATTGGATGGGATACAGGGAGATCACTGGCTACTTCTCCATGGATGTTTTACAAAATTACTAATTTCCAAATACGTTCAATCAAATTTATACGGGTAGAAAAAGAGCTGCATCCCCTGACAAACTGTCTTCAACTCTCTACTAAACCGAAGATCTGTTCCTCCATTTCCTGTTCATCATAACATTTCCAGAATCCACCCCTTCCCAATTATTAAACTCCTAAATGACTTTTTCCTTTCAAGAGGCATTAGAAAATTAAGAATACTTACAAAAAATAAACAAGAAAGACTTTAAGCGAAGAGCATCCACTGAAGTCCCTAATAAGCTTTGCAGGAGCACTTTTTGCCAAGTGGTCACAGCTAAGACGCCAAAGGACATCGGAGCTGAGTAGGTAGTTTTCTGAGTATTATTTACATTGCTCACAAGTTCATGTGCAACCTTAATAAAACCTAAACGTAGCCATTACTGTCATGTTTCCTACTTCTAGAAATCACAGAAATATTAAAAGAGAAGTACTCAAGGTACTTTTCTAGAATGTCATACAGGCCAAGCACAAATGACGCTCAGAATCACACTGCAGAGATGACAACATCCGAAAAACACAGAAATGCGTTCAGCAGACTTTAACTTGGTTTATTAACTTAGGCAGAAAACTTGGTGAATCCTTACAAGATGATTTTCAGGAAGAGTTGAAGTTGGCTGAAACCAAAAAACACTTAATTCATTTGATTATATACGTATAATCAAAGGGAAACTTGGAGGGGGAACAGGAAGGAGGAAAATAATTTAAAAATTGTTCTTAGGCTTCGTAAATGCCAGATGAAAAAATCATTCATTCAACAAATACACTCAACGGGACTTCCCTGGTGGCTCAGTAGTTAAGAATCTGCCTGCCAACGCAGGGGACACTGGTTCGAGCCCTGGTCCGGGAAGATCCCACATGCCGCAGAGCAACTAAAGCTGTGTGCCACAACTACTGAGCCTGTGCTCTAGAGCCTGCGAGCCACAACTACTGAGCCCACGTGACACAACTACTGAAGCCCGTGCGCCTAGAGGCGATGCTCCACAACAAGAAAAGCCACTGCAACGAGAAGCCCGCACACTGCAACGAAGAGTAGCCCCCGCTCGCTGCAACTAGAGAAAGCCCGGGTGCAGCAACGAGGACCCAATGCAGCCAAAAAAGCAATCAATTTATCAAAAAAAAAATGGAGTATAATCTATAAAAATTTAAAAAAAACAAAAAACAAATACACTCAAACCCAAGGGCACTTGCTTCCATCTTATCACTTCTGGTCTTGGATGTTCAACCCTGGACATAGAATGTTTCAGTTATACTAGAATTCAGTTTTGTTGGGGACAGAGGCTGTGCAGGAGGCAATTCTAGTGGAAAGGCACTCATCCACAAATGAAGAAATCGGATGCAAAAAACTGCAGTCATGAGACGGCACACGCTCCATCCAGATTTGTGGAACTGTTCCAGGAATGACCAAAGGTGGGTGGAAGAAAATGGGGGTGTGGCATAGTCCAGGTAAGAATGCCAGGTCTTAGAGTGCTAGAGTGTCTTCCACATCTAACAGAAAACTTTTATTTGCTCTCATGGCCAATAAAGAGCCATTCTGGACTCCTGAGCGGAGATGGATGCAAGGAATAAAATTCAATCTGCAGCTGCACGGTATGAACCAGAACAGAAGAGAGACTAACCATCGCCCAGGAGCACACAGGTGGCTTCCAAATTAGGAGAAACGGTTAAATCCACAAAGTATTTTGGAGGAAGATGTGGCAATATAAAAGATGGTGTGTTAAAAAATAGCAAGCTTGTTTCACTAAGAGGCTTAGAAATCATTTGAATGTTCTTTTAAAAACAAAACTACGGAATCTAAAAGTGAACAAAAGATATAAATTTAAATGTAGCTTATCGGAACTTACCCCCATGGTATTTCCTTTTACATTTATTTAAACGATAAGAGGAAAATATCCTTTAGTCACGAAACTATCCTGTAATTCCAATTTTCTTAGCAAAACCCCGAGAGAGATTATGTATCGGGGGATTTATATGCAAACTCTTATCATGTAGGATACCAGGTCTTAAAACCTAAAGTGAATACGGACCTTGCTTTAGAAGTCAAAAAAGCAACAGTTAACTGACTTTAACTGCCATTACAACACCAGATACCAGGCTTCCTAAGCCCTCTGCAAACACGGGCTTTTATCCGACTTGCTTTAAATGAATTTTGTAAATGCTTGACAAAGCAGAGCAGAGCTAGATTCTCCAGGCAACTTCACTTAAAAAACAGAATTTTTTAACCCTAGGGATTTCTGAAGAGATATTTTTTTAATATTCCTGACACAGGGAATGAGAATATATACCTAGGCTTTATAAACCACAGAACGCTAGATCCAGGTAAATCATCGTTAAAGTGAGGGGCTCTCCCAGCAAGCCCCATCTTTCTGCCTGTGACCCTATGAGCACAAACGGTCTGCCATCCCATGCTGACAGCTCAGGCTCTTAGGAGCAAATGGGGTCAGACTGTAATTACACCTAAATAGGGCTCCAAGTCCTCCCATGCGTTTCCCACATGGCCCCATGGAATTGTTTTTAACACACCCATAATCTCAGATAAAATAAAAATCGTATTAATTTACATCTGGATAGTCCAAAGTATACAGGGATACTAGGCAGGTGCTGGTTTGTAGGAAGAAATGCAATTAATGATCAATTACTATTTAGAAACCAAACCCCCGTCAAAACAGCTTGACCAAAAAAAATGGTGGTTTTTCACACACACACACATCTGGCAGTAGTGTTGCCAACAAAAAAGGTGGGTGGGGAGTCTGTCAGCTCAAATGGGGCTGTAACGGGGGTGGGGGCCAAAGGATGCATCCCACCCCCTCCCAAGGACTCCGCTCCAGCAGCGAGCCACTTGGCCACATCCCTTTCCCAACCCTGCAGAGATTCCTGTTCTTAACAAGGCCATTTGGGGGGCCCGTTTGGGCAAAGAACCCCAAAGGCAAACGTGAGAGAGGCTGGAAGACCTTCAAAGCATGTCACATTCATTGAAATAACTCCTTACTGGAAGAGATCTCGTCCTAAGCAGACTTGGACCATTTAATTTGTTATCAGGAAACATCAACTGAGGAATTCTAAACTTACCCTAGGGTGAAACATTGGCCAGTGGCTCTAAGCTTTGTACTGAAGAGAAGTTTCTAGCATATCACATCCATGGCGGGGATTACTTCCACTGTGGGGGGAAGGGGCTTCCTTATCAGCACCATCTCCAATCATGGGAATAGAAGGCTGGGGTCCCCAAGTCAAGAACTCTGCCTCCTGTTTACAAAGTGGTTTGTTCTAACGGTGACCACGAGGATGCTGGGTGCTATAAAATACTAACCTGTCACCATCACTAATGAGGCTGCGAAATTACACTTGGCTTTTGCCTCCTGTATTAATGGGGATTAGATGAGTCAAACAGGGCAGGAAAACCCAAATGTCAGTGGGTTAACAAAACACCAGAGATTTCCCCTCCCAAACAGATGAAGTCTGTGTAAGTGCCCAGGGCGGATATGACAGCTATGCTCCACAATGTCCCCAGAGAGCCGAATCCCTCCAGCCCGAGGTTCCACAGTCCAAAGGGGTGGCCTTGACCTCAGTGTGGAGATGGGGCTCCATCCATCCAGCTCTTTCTCATTTCTGGCGGAAGGATGGAGGACGGGGGAGAAGGGCATTCAGTCCAGGGCTACTGGCCACCGATTATTTCAAGTGTGGGCAAAGCCTGTAAGAGCCCCTGGAGTCACTGAGGTCCCATCATCTTCCCTCTTGCTCTCCCTGAACGCACAGATACCAGCCCCTGACGCCCTTCTCCCCCACCCCCCATCCTCCTTGGCTGGACCCAGCTCTCCATGGAAACAGTCACCAGACATTTCCATCCGGCTGGTAAAAGAAATGTGGGAAGCAGGGGTCTCACCCTATCGTCAAAGTAATAATGGGGTGAAAAGGCAGAAGGGAGAGGTATTCCAATATCCCAGGTAGGAACTCTGAGCATGATTTTACAGAAAGATCACTGTATATGGCGGTCTGGTTCTAATGATTTAAAATACGATTCTTTTTTTTTTTTTTTAAATACGATTCTTTGGGTCTATTCCAGGTGCTAAAGAAATCAGTGGACTGATAAAATTGTATATGTTTGAAAATAGCTGATTTATGTCCTCACTTTTTTTTTTTTTTTTTTTTTTTTTTGCTTTTGCTGTACGCGGGCCTCTCACGGTTGTGGCCTGTCCCACTGCGGAGCACAGGCTCCGCGGCCATGGCTCACAGGCCCAGCTGCTCCACAGAATGTGGGATCTTCCCGGACCGGGGCATGAACCCGTGTCCCCTGCATTGGCAGGCGGACTCTCAACCACTGTGCCACAAGGGAAGCCCTATGTCCTCACTTTTGAAGACTACCATCATTGGATGTGGAATTCTAGACTGGCAGAATCCTTCCAGGACTTCAAAAATATCATGTCACTGTCTTCTGGATGCCACTGTTTCTGTTGAGAAATCAACTCAAAATCTTAGTGCTGCTTTTTGAAGATCAGATGTCTTTTTTCCTCTGAAAGCTTCTAGCATTTTCTCTTTGTCTTTTTTTTAAATTTTTTTAAAAATTATTGGCTGCAATTGGTCTTCATTGCTGCGTGCGGCCTTTCTCTAGTTGCAGCAAGTGGGGGCTACTCTTCATTGCGGTGTGTAAACGGAGCCACTCATTGCAGTGGCTTCTCTTGTTGTGGAGCACAGGCTTCAGTAGTTGCAGCACATGGGCTCTAGGGCACGCGGGCTTCAGAAGTTGTGGTGCATGGGCTCAGCAGCTGTGGCCCATGGGCTCTAGAGTGCAGGCTCAGTAGTTGTGGCACACAGGCTTAGTTGCTCTTCAGCATGTGGGATCCTCCCAGAGCAGGGATCAAACCTATGTCCCCTGCATTAGCAGATGGATTCTTAACCACTGAGCCACCAGAGAAGTCCGTTCTTTGTCTTTGATCTTCAGGAATTTGACCGTGATGTGCCTCGGTTCTTTGTGTTTATCTTGTTGAGGTTTGAAATTTTCCCAAATGTCTGCTTGATGCCTTTTATCAATTTTGGAAATTCTCAGGCACCATCTCTTCAGACATTGTTCCTTTCCCATTCTTCTCTCTGCTTTTTCTGCCATGTTTAGTTACATGTATCTACCATGTCCATATATTTCTTAGGCTCTTCTCTGTATTTTCCATCTTTTGTCTCTCTTTTCATCAGTCTGGATATTTCATTCTGTCTTTTCACTACTTTTCATATGTTTAAGTCATTTATTGAGTTTTTAATTTTAACTATGGTATTTTTTATTTTTAGAATTTCTAGTAACATATCAAAATTCTCACACTTGTCTTTGACTTCCTCTAACATATTAATCATAGTTATTTTAAAGCACATAATAAATCTCAATTCCTTTTTGGAGATAACCTGTAGATCTGTTTCTACTGTCTGTGTTTTCTCTTGGTTTTTGGTCACGGGTTTGCCATCTCTTCATATGCCTGGTTATTTCTGATGGGCTTCTGACAGGCAGAGAGGTCTGGGGTAGTAGCAATTCCAGGCCCCTTAATCTAATCAGTGATTGAGCTGACTTGAGCTAGTCTCCTTCCTATTCACCCTAACACCTAGGACATAGCCTTTGGGGTCCCCAAGCCTGGGGTACTTACCTTCTCCCTGATAGACCCTCAGCTCCAATCTAGTGGCCCTACCCCCAGCTCTTAAGTTGAAAGCTCTGCTCTTTGATATTGCCAGTTACCAAAGTGCAGGCTAAGAGGCTGAGACACTCAGTCTTGTTCTTGGGGAGGAAAGTGACCTTACGTGCAGGACTCACACAGCTCTGAGCTTCCTGGATCACACAACTACTCTTTAGAAGGCCTCTGACTTCGAAGAGAAGGCTATATATATATAGTCCAGTTTTCTAACTGTTCTCAGCAAAACTGTTAACCTAAAACAACTTAGTCCTATTACTACTGACTGATGGGCTGATAACCTTTTCTTTCCATCCTTACATCCCAAGAAGTACCACTTATTATTGGCATTTTATAGTAGAGAAGATGGATGATTAGAGAATTTTGATGATTTACCCAGGTTCATCAGCTTCCAAAAGACAAAATCAGGATTGGAGTCCAATTCAACAGAACTTCAGAGTTGAGTCTCTTAACCACTATTTATTATACTTTCTCTGATTTTATCCTTAATATAACCTACGTGATAGAAAGACATAGAAAATGGCATGCTGGGGTCAGAGCAAGACTTCTGACTTCAAAATCCCATCTCTCTGGTAGTCTTTCTACTGGAGTTTAGAATCCAAATACATTTAGCTTTTGTCTTTTCCTATGAGAGAATACATTCTAAATTGAATCAAAAGATATTTTGAGATACAATCACATCTCAGTTGACAATAAGATAATGTATATGGTCACAATTATCCTCATAGATGCTCTGGGAAAATGCTGGAGGGGAGGGTAATCTCATATAGTTCTCATTCTTTAGACAAACTGAAGACCACAAAATAAAGACTGTCTTTGGGCTCATTTATTCATCCAAAAAGTATTTATCTATTACCTACTACAGGCCAGGCAATTTTCTAGGCACTTGGATATATTTTAATAGAGTAAACAGAATACAAACATAAACATCACACATAGGCCAATTATACAGCTCCTAAGTTCTATGGGGGAAAATAGAGCCGTGTAAAAGGATTGGGAGGGCAGAACAGGAGATAAAGGGAAGGTTGCAGGATTTTACTTTTACAAAAGATTTGCTAAAATACTGTTGATAATTACTCCACCTCACTCCCACTCCATTCATCATAAAGACATGCTTCTTTACAGAATAACTGAACCTTCTTTCACCTGCCAATTTAGTTTCCAGAATGCCCTTGGGCAAAACCTTTAGCACTCAATATCCATTATGAGTAACTACCATGCCTTTATGACTTGCAGGAAAATAAATACATAAATTATTCTTCTGCAACAGAATCTGCTATTCTCCACACTGTGGCCTTTATGAGCCCCAAATCTGCAGACATGGAGTCCGATTTTTTTCAAATCTGATTTTACTTATTTTTCACAAAACCTTTTAAAGAAGTTCTACTGAGTAATTCTTGAAACTATAGTCTGGTTTAGGCTTTAAAAAGGATTTCCTGATTGAAAGGAGACCTTCAAGATGGTGGAAGAGTAAGACGTGGAGATCACCTTCCTCCCCACAAATGCATCAGAAATACATCTACATGTGGAACAACTCCTACTGAATACTGGAAGAAGACCTCAAACTTCCCAAAAGTCAAGAAACTCCCCATGTACCTGGGTAGGGCAGAAGAAAAAAGAAAAAACAAAGGCAAAAGAATAGGGACGGGACCTGCACCAGTGGGAGGGAGCTGTGAAGGAGGAAAGGTTTCCACACACTAGGAAGCCCCTTCACTGGCTGAGACTGAGGATGGCGGAGGGGGGAAGCTTCGGAGCCCCAGAGGAGAGCTTAGCAACAGGGGTGCAAACAGCAGAGGAGAGATTCCCGCACAGAAGATCGGTGCTGACCAGCATTCATCAGCCCAAGAGGATTGTCTGCTCACCCGCCAGGATGGGCGGGGGCTGGGAGCTGAGGCTCGGGCTTCGGTCGGATCCCAGGGAGAGGACTGGGGTTGGCTGCGTGAACACAGCCTGAAGGGGGCTAGTACGCCACAGCTAGTCGGGAGGGAGCCCGGGAAAAGGTCTGGAGCTGCTGAAGAGACAAGAGACTTTTTCTTGCCTCTTTCTTTCCTGGTGGGCGAGGAGAGGGGATTAAGAGTGCCGCTTAAAGGAGCTCCAGAGACGGGCGCGAGTCGCGGCTAAAGGCATGGACCCCAGAGACTGGCGTGAGACGCTAAGGCTGCTGCTGCCGCCACCAAGAAGCCTGTGTGCGAGCACAGGTCACTATCCACACCTCCCCTCCTGGGAGCCTGTGCAGCCCGCCACTGCCAGGGTCCCGTCATCCAGGGACAACTTCCCGGGGAGAATGCATGGTGCACCTCAGGCTGGTGCAACATCGTGCTGGCCTCTGCCACCGCAGGCTCGCCCTGCATTCCGTACCCCACCCTCCCCCCCCCCACCCCGCCTGAGTGAACCAGAGCCCCCTAATCAGCTGCTCCTTTAACACCGTCCTGTCTGGGTGGGGAACAGATGCCCTCAGGCAACCTACAGGCAGAGTCGGGGCCAATCCAAAACTGAACCCCGGAAGCTGTAAGAACAAAGAAGAGAAAGGGAAGTCTCTCCCAGCAGCCTCAGAAGCAGGGGATTAAATCTCCACAATCAACTTCATGTACCTGCATCTGTGGAATACCTGAATAGACAACAAATCATCCCCAAATTGAGGCAGTGGACTTTGGGAGCAACTGTAGACTTGGGGTTTGCTTTCTACATCTAATTTGTTTCTGGTTTTATGTTTACCTTAGTTTAGTATTTAGAGCTTATTAACACTGGTAGATTTCTTTGTTGATTTGGTTGCTCTCTTCCTTTATATATATATATATATATATATTTGTTTCCTTTCTCTCTTTTTGTGAGGGTGTATGTGTATGCTTCTTTGTGGGATTTTCTCTCTATAACTTTGCTTTTATCATTTGTCCTAGGGGTCTATCTGTCCGTTTTTTTGGTTTTGTTTTGTTTTTCTTAGTATAGTTTTTAGTACTTGTTATCATTGGTGGATTTGTTTTATGGTTTGGTTGCTCTCTTCTTTCCTTATTTCTTTTTTTATTACTTTTTATTTTTAATATTTATTTTAATAACTTTATTTTCTTCCTTCCTTTCTCCCTCCCTCCCTCCCTCTCTCCCTCTCTCTTTCTCTCTTTCTTTCTTTCTTTTTTTATCCCTTTTCTTCTGAGCTGTGTGGCTGACAGGGACTTGGTGCTCTGGCCGGGTGTCAGGTGGGAGAGCTGAGTTCAGGAAATTGGTCTACCAGAGACCTCCCAGCTCCATGTAATATCAAACGGCGAAAGTTCTCCCAGAAATCCCCATCTCAACGCTAAGACCCAGCTCCACTCAACGACCAGCAAGCTACAGTGCTGGACATCCTATGCCAAACAACTAGCAAGACAGGAACACAACCCCACCCATTAGCAGAGAGGCTGCCTAAAATCATAATAAGGTCACAGACACACCAAGACATACCACCAGCCACGGTCCTGCCCACCAGAAAGACAAGATCCAGCCTCATCCACCAGGACACAGGCACCAGTCCCCTCCACCAGGAAGCCTACACAACTCACTGAACCAACCTTAGCCACTGGGGGCAGACAACAAAAATAACAGGAACCACGAAACTGCAGCCTGCGAAAAGGAGACCCCAAACACAGTAAGTTAAGCAAAGTGAGAAGACAGAGAAACACACAGCAGATGAAGGAGCAAGCTAAAAACCTACCAGACCAAACAAATGAAGAGGAAATAGGAAGCCTACCTGAAAAAGAATTCAGAGTAATGATAGTAAAGATGATCCAGAATCTTGGAAATAGAATGGAGAAAATACAAGAAACGTTTAACAAGGACCTAGGAGAACTAAAGAGCAAACAAACAATGATGAACAACACAATAAATGAAATTAAAAATTCTCTAGAATGAACCAATTGCAGAATAACTGAAGCAGAAGAATGGATAAGTGTAATGTAAAATAGTGTAAATAACTACCACAGAGCAGAATAAAGAAAAAAGAATGAAAAGAATTGAGGACAGTCTCAGAGACCTCTGGGACTACATTAAACGTGCCAACATTTGAATTATAGGGGTCCCAGAAAAGAAGAGAAAAAGAAAGGGACTGAGAAAATATTTGAAAAGATTATGGTTGAAAACTTCCCTAATATGGGAAAGGAAAGAGTTAATCAAGTCCAGGAAGTGCAGAGTGTCCCATACAGGATAAATCCAAGGAGAAATACGCCAAGACACATATTAATCAAACTATCAAAACTTAAATGCAAAGAAAAAATATTAAACGCAGCAAGGGAAAAACAACAAATAACATACAAGGGAATCCCCATAAGGTTAACAGCTGATCTTTCAGCAGAAACTCTGCAAGCCAGAAGTAATGAAAGGGAAAATATTACAACAAAGATTACTCTACCCAGCAAGGATCTCATTCAGATTTGACAGAGAAATTAAAACCTTTACAGACAAGCAAAAGCTAAGAGAATTCAGCACCACCAAACCATCTTTATAACAAATGCTAAAGGAACTTCTCTAGGCAGGAAACACAAGAGAAGGAAAAGACCTACAATAACGAACTCAAAACAATTAAGAAAATGATAATAGGAACATACATATCAATAATTAACTTAAATGTAAATTGATTAAGTGCTCCAACTAAAAGACATAGACTGGCTGAATGGATACAAAAACAAGACCCATATATATATGCTGCTTACAAGACCCACATCAGATCTAGGGACACATACAGACTGAAACTGAGGGGATGGAAAAAGATATTCCATGCAAATGGAAATCAAAAGACCAGACCAGATGGCTTCACAGGTGAATTCTATTAAACACTTAGAGAAAAACTAACACCTATCCTTCTCAAACTCTTCCAAAATATAGCAGAGGAAGGAACACTCCCAAAACCATTCTACGAGGCCACCATCACCCTGATACCAAAAGCAGACAAAGATGTTACAAAGAAAGAAAACTACAGCCAATATCACTGATGAACATAGATGCAAAAATCCTCAACAAAATACTAGCAAACAGAATCCAACAGCACATTAAAAGGATCATACACCATGATCAAGTGGGGTTTAGCCCAGGAATGCAAGGATTCTTCAATATATGCAAATCAATCAATGTGATACACCATATTAACAAACTGAAGGAGAAAAACTATATGATCATCTCAAAAGATAGCAGAAAAAGCTTTTGACAAAATTCAACACCCGTTTATGATAAAAATCCCTCCAGAAATTAGGCATAGAGGGAACTTACCTCAACATAATAAAGGCCATATATGACAAACCCACAGCCAACATCTTTCTCAATGGTGAAAAACTGAAACCATTACCATTAAGATCAGGAAAAAGACAAGATTGACCACTCTCACCACTATTATTCAACATAGTTTTGGAAGTTTTAGCCACAGCTATCAGCGAAGAAAAAGAAATAAAAGGAATCCAAATTAGAAAAGAAGAAGTAAAGCTGTCACTGTTTGCAGATGACATGACACTATACGTAGAGAATCCTAAAGAGGCTACCAGAAAACTACTAGAGCTAATCAATGAATTTGGTAAAGTAGCAGGATACAAAATTAATGCACAGAAATCTCTTGCATTCCTATACAGTAATGATGAAAAATCTGAAAGAGCAATTAAGGAAACACTCCCATTTACCATTGCAACAAAAAGAATAAAATACCTAGGAATAAACCTACCTAAGGAGACAAAAGACCTGTATGCAGAAAAGTATAAGACACTGATGAAAGAAATTAAAGATTATACCAACAGATGGAGAGACATACCATGCCCTTGGATTGGAAGAATCAACATTGTGAAAATGACTATACTACCCAAAGCAATCTACAGATTCAGCGCAATCCCTTTCAAAGTACCAATGGAAAATTTCACAGAACTAAAACAAAAACTTCCACAATTTGTATGGAAACACAAAAGTCCCCGAATAGCCAAAGCAATCTTGAGAAAGAAAAACGGAGCTGGAGGAATCAGGCTCCTGTACTTCAGACTATACTACAAAGCTACAGTAATTAAGACAGTATGGTACTGGCACAAAAACAGAAATATAGATCAATGGTACAGGATAGAAAGCCCAGAGATAAACCCATGCACATATGGTCACCTTATTTTTGATAAAGGAGGCAAGAACATACAATGGACAAAAGACATCCTCTTCAATAAGTGGTGCTTGGAAAACTGGACAGCTACATGTAAAAGAATGAAATTAGAACACTCCTTAACACCATACACAAAAATAAACTCAAAATGGATTAAAGACCTAAGTAAGGCCAGACACTATAAATCTCTTAGAGGAAAACATAGGCAGAACACTCTATGACATAAATCACAGCAAGATCCTTTTTTACCCAGCTCCTAGAGAAATGGAAATAAAAACAAAAATAAACAATGAGGGACCTAATGAAATAAAATAAAAATAAACAAATGGGACCTAATGAAACTTAAAAGCTTTTGCACAGAAAAGGAAACCATAAACAAGATGAAAAGACAACCCTCAGAATGGGAGAAAATATTTTCAAACGAAGCAACTGACAAAGGGTTAATCTCCAAAATTTACAAGCAGCTCATGCAGCTCAATATCAAAACAAAAACAAACAACCCAATCCAAAAGTGGGCAGAAGACCTAAACAGACATTTCTCCAAAGAAGATATACAGATTGCCAACAGACACATGAAAGAATGCTCAACATCCCTAATCATTAGAGAAATGCAAATCAAAACTACAATGAGGTATCACCTCACAGCAGTCAGAATGGCCATCATCAAAAAATCTATTAACAATAAATTCTGGAGAGGGTGTGGAGAAAAGGGAACCCTCCTGCACTTTTGGTGGGAATGTAAATTGATACAGCCACTATGGAGAACAGTATGGAGGTTCCTTAAAAACTAAAAATAGAACTACCATACAACACAGCAATCCCACTACTGGGCATATACCCTGAGAAAACCATAATTCACAATGTTCACTGCAGCTCTATTTATAATAGCCAGGACATGGAAGCAACCTAAGTGTCCATCAACAGATGAATGGATAAAGAAGATATGGCACATATATACAATGGAATATTACTCAGCCATGAAAAGAAATGAAATTGAGCTATTTGTCATGAGGTGGATGGACCTAGAATCTGTCATACAGAGTGAAGTAAGTCAGAAAGAGAAAAACAAATACCATATGCCAACACATATACATGAAACCATAAAAAAAATGGTTCTGAAGAACCTATGGGCAGGATAGGAATAAAGACGCAGACATAGAGAATGGACTTGAAGACATGGGGAGGGGAAGGGTAAGCTGGGACGAAGTGAGAGAGTGGCATGGACATATATACACTACCAAATGTAAAACAGCTAGCTAGTGGGAAGCAGCCGCATAGCACAGGGAGATCAGCTCGGTGCTTTGTGACCATCTAGAGGGGTGGGATAGGGAGAGTGGGAGGGAGACGCAAGAGGGAGGAGATATGGGGATATATGTATATGTATAGCTGATTCACTTTGTTATAAATCAGAAACTAACACACCATTGTAAAGCAATTATACTCCAATAAAGATGTTAAAAACAAACACACAAAAAAGGATTTCCCCAGTCTAAATAACATAAATCCAAGTATGAGGCTTTCCCACTAATTGCAGAAAAACCTAAGTCAGAAGCCTGATTTCATGGTAATTATTGCCATTTGTCTGATGAATTTTACAGTAATTTCAGAATACTCATGAAGCTTCTCAGATAAGAACACACTAAGCTCAGAACAAGAGCTGCTGAATAATGTATTCCTGCTTTCTTGTAAACAAAAGTATTATTAATTTTGATAGCTTCTATGGGTATTCTTAATCTCCAATTTAAAAGAAGAACATAGGTTTCTATGTAAACCAGTTTACAAGCCAAAATGTATGTAAGGAATAATCTATACTACATATAAATTCCCTTTTTTTGTTTTGTGTCCAAAATATTCAAGGGAAGATTCACAGACCTACCCAGCTACTTACTTAATCCTATAGTGAGAAAGGCTTTCATCTATCTCTTAAATAAGGCAAGAGTTCCATTTGCCTAGTTTGTTAAAATACCAGGTGTCAGCCAGCCTTTCCCTTTTTCTTTTAAGAATACAATATTATTCAAAATGAGTCAAGGAATTGTATCTATTTCTACCACTCTGGTATTCCACAGTAATCACCCAGTAAACACTCAGGTACAAATTAACAAGTCACGGCTGTGATCCAGGACAGAAGAATTTCTCAGAGTGTTGTGAAAGATTCCATGTAAAAATGCAATGGAATAAGTATAAGAATATTAGCTTCATTGATAGAACATGATGCGTTACACTCAACATTTTTATATGCGTTACTCCACAACGTCCCCATAACAGCGTTTTAAATTTCATAAGACAGGCGTTACCATTACCATTCTTATAGGTGACAAAAGGCAGAGAAAAGTTAAGGGACAATCAATGGCCACACAGGTGATAATACAGAATTGATATTTGGACCCTTTTCCTTACTACTTGGAATAACTTAAGGCCTAAGCACTGGACTCTAATCTTTTGGACCTAGGTTTGGATACTCAGGGTTAGGTGACAATTTGATATGCTAATTAACATCTTTGCCCTCTCTTTTCCCATCAGTCAAATGGGAATATGATCACTGGTTTTACTGTACTGTTATCAGAATTCAATCAGGAAAAGCACATAGAGCATTGACACTGGTGCCCATGCAATGGGCCAATACTCTCCTATATAAATCAGTGCAACTGAATTCTCAATTTTCAAGTTAAATTTCTACTTTCAGTAGAAATTATTAACAATTTTACAAATGCAGGCTCACCATAACCTATCTCTGGCTATTTCTCACACTTCTGTCTTACAGGATTCAAGGATGCTTCAGAGTCTTGTTCAGTGCCCAAACTCTGATCTGCTACACGGAAGCCCAGGGTCTCCTTCAAACGAAAGGAGTCGTCTTAAAAGACAGAACCACTTTTCTCAAATATACATTTCTTTATAAAGAAATATACATCTTTTTATACATTTAATTTCCTAATGCAATACCTTAAATAGAAATGATGAATAAACAGCTGGGTGAATAAATGAAATGATGACTAGAAAGACACACCACAGGATAGGAGAAGTTCAGGGACTCAATTATTTTGAAGAATCAGACTGAGATAATCCCAGAAGCCTAAGAAAAGAAATGACAAGCTCATTTTTGCATCCATTTATCCAAAATTCTGTGTTGTATTATTTTTTAAAGTTGTTGGAAACAGCCAACATATATTTCACTCCCTGCACCTTAAGTTCTTCTTTCAATGTATATGATGCCTTAAAAATGGGAAGATGAAAACTGCATGTAGGATTCCTTTATACTATGCTATTATATATCACCTTTTTCCAAGTAATTCCAAGTTTATCCCCTTTAGTTTTAGATATCTGAAGATTTTTTATTTATTGGGGTATAGCTGCTTTACAACGTTGTGCTAGTTTCTGCTGTACAGTGAAGTGAATCAGCCATACGTATACATTTCCCACACACCCATAGCTTGTCTTCCTTCGAACTCTGGGAAACTTCAGTGGGGGACAGTGTGTTAATGACATAAGTAATTAGGTTCTAAAAGATGTGTTTTTTATAGAACTGGGAGGAATGGAGGTGGCAGTCAGGAGAAGAACAGCTCTTGACAAATGGGTGCACAGCCACTCCTGTAAACAGGAACTTCCCTGCAGGAAAACTTCCTCCTCTGGGATCTATAATTTGGCTGTTGCCTTAGAGAGCTGATGAAAGCAATTACAGGACAAAAAGGCTGATTTCCCCTGCATCTGTTGAGGCGAAGCCAGGGATAATGTTTCATTTACACTAAAGGAATTCATGGTTTCTTTCAGAATAGAACCTGAAAGATGAATCCAATCTAATCAGAGGCACAGGCATCTTATCGAGATGAAAATCCCTTAAGATGTAGTTTCCCAGCCTTAAAGGTCAGTCACTTATTAAGAGTTTTAACGGTTTTATCAGAAATGACCACATTCAGTGCTTCACAGATGTCATAGGGGAAACATAGAACCATTCCTCTATGTTTCCATTAACTGAAAATATTAGTGACCAACAAAGATAATGGTCTATTAAAAATCAGGAAAATAAATTTCTCTGGGCACAATAAGTTACTTGCTGCCGATATTTTAGTTATTTTTTTCAGATTTCCCCAGTTTTATGTATACACATTTGTGTGTGTGTGTGTACATTTCCTCTAATGCAATTGTATCGCACGTGTAGATTTGTGTATCCACCACCACAGTTCAGATAAAAACACATCACCTTCATTTTCTAATTTTCAAAATAATAACTTGGTTTCTTATTATCCTCCAAAGATGATTAGTTATTTTTCTTTAGTATCTTTACACTCTCGCTAATTTCATCATATTTTATGTGTTTCAGTCCATTGCAATTATTATCCCTTTTTTTGCTCAAAATTTTCTATCTGTGGCCTGTGGAATTCTCTTCAGTTTGTCTCTTGAGTTTCTTGGACACTGTGCTATTTCGTCTGTAATATTAATTATGATCTGACAGGACAAGATGTTCTGAGCTCCTTTTATACATTCCATTCTTCAGACCAGGAATTAACCATTTCTCCAAGGAACTTGGTTTCTTTTAGTGGTGAAATAGGGTTTCAAGGCCAAAAAATAATTGCTACAGGGACTCATTGTTTCTGGGTTAGCTTTTTTTTTTAATTTGTACTTTATACTGGAGTCTAGTTGATTTACAATGTTGCATTAGTTTCTGGCTTACAGCAAAGTTATTCAGTTTGGGCCCTTGCTCAGTGGCAATGACAAACATTGGCTTCACCCTTGGAGTGAGGCAGGCATAGCAGGGAGGATGGGCTCTTCCTGTCCTGAGTAAAACTGAACCCTTGGACCACAGACCCAGGTGGCCCCCCGCCCCCATGTCACAGCATGAGTACAGCCGAGGTGGGGAGGCGTGGTGTGATGTGGTGTGATGCCCACCGAACATCTACTGTAGACAAGCAACATTCACTGAACACCCAGTGTGTGGTCACCGCCACACTAAGCACTTTTCACGAAGGACCTCATTTTGCAGTCAGAATAGCCCATATGCATGTATATACACACATATATAATGATTATTCCCATTTATCAATGAAGAAACCAAGGCCAAGAGAGATTATCAGCACCTTGCTCCAGTTCACCAAGCCAAGCTATTAAACTCCAGCCTACACACTCACCACTGCCCCACACGGCTTCCTCTGAAACCCCACCCACCAAGAATAGGGATGGAGCTGAAAGTGGGATGGAGAAAACCAATCAAAGCCCTCAGAGACCTGAGCAGTTTCACAGAAGCTTCTCCAATGAAGGAAATGTTCAAAACTGTCCAACCCTGTACCCACCAGCCACTTGTGGCTACCGAGTACTTGATATGTGGCTAGTGGGATGGACTGAGGAATAAAATTTTTATTTATATATATATTTTTATAATTTTTATTGGAGTGTAGTTGATTTAGAATGTTGTGTAAGTTTCAGGTGTACAGCAAAGTGATTCAGTTATACATGTACATATATCCGTTCTTTTAAAAATTCTTTTCCCATATAGGCCATTACAGAGTATTAAAAGTAGAGTTCCCTGTGCTATACAGTAGGTCCTTATTAGTTATCTATTTTACATATTGTAGTGTGTATATGTCAATCCCAATTTTACTTAATTTTTATTCTTTTAGATTTAAATAGCCCAATGTGGCTAACAGCTCCCATAGCAGACAGCCTTAGAGTTTAAGAGAGAGAAAACACTTTTTCTCATAGGTGTCCATATGGGACAGGAAATATAAAGGGGTGAATTCTCTATGACAGCGGTCCCCAACCTTTTGGGCACCAGGGACTGGCTTCATGGAAGACAATTTTTCCATGGACCAGGGCGGGCTGTGTGCGCAGGGGATGGTCCAGGCTGTAATGCGAGTGACGGGGAGCTGCAGATGAAGCTTTGCTTACTCGCCCTCCACTCACCTCCTGCTGTGCAACCTGGTTCCTAACATGTACCGGTCCACGGCCCGGGGATTGGGGACCCCTGCTCTATGAGACATTCAGACAAAGGTTCTTCCTTTCAAAATTCAAGAAAGAAGATATTGTCTCTTACTGTAAAAACTCAAATTGATTTGACCACACCAGCACAGGTGGTGGAAGCAAGAAGAATTTTCTAAGCAAAGGGAGAAGTACAAGCAAAGACAAGGAAACCATAAGCAAGCATGAGAGTTCTGTCACCAGCCCCGTGTGGCTGGATGATTAAACATGGGAAGATGTAAAACGCAGAGAACATGGCACAATAACGTAAGAGACAAGGAAAATCCAGTCCGTTGTTAAGCTGTTTACTGTGTGCATTCCCCACTAAATCACAAGGTTCAGGTGTGAAAAGGCAAAGGGAAAAGCATCACTAATACAAAGGAACGAAAAATAGAAGTATGTGTCCACGGGAAAGCATAATTCTAAGAAAAAGGCAAAATATCGTGAGAAAGCATTTCTGAGATGCACGCATTGCCGACGGCAGAGTGAAACCCCACATATGCTACGAGCGTGGTCACTAGGGAAGCTAGAGCACCTACAATAGGCCACACAAGGGCAACACGGGGTGGGCCAACGGGCAGCCATGGCCGTTGCCTGGGCTGGGGGAGCGGATGTTTGTCCTTCAGTGTGTCTCATGGCCACTCCACTGGGAATGCCGCATCCCCATTAGGGTCTGGTCCGCATGGTCCAAAGGGAACACAGGATGGGGGACGGGGCAGAGGAACTGCCCTGGACAGGCTAGCAGACAAGGGGAGGGCACAGGCCAGCACATCCGTCACACACAAAGCTCCCAGGAGCACCCACCCCAGGCCCTGTGACTCACCGACCCTTAACATTTTAATAACCAGATGCAGACCAGTTGAACATGAGAGTCTGCAGCCTTGTCGAATCTGTGGGGTCAGACGAAACCTCCCACCACTGGGCAGAGGAAGCAAACACGTGGCCCGAGGGCCGCATTCAGGTTTCACAGCATCCAGCACCCAATTCTTTGTATTTTATTTCCTCTGCATGGCTTGGCCACATAGATCGTGAAATTTTCACTTTGGAAATTCCAGACTCAACAGATCTGGCAAAGCTGGGCCCATATTCCCACATGGAACTGACTAGCAGCCCCTCTTCTCTGAGCCCTCGCTCACTCATGTCACTTGTCACTCACCCAGGAAGTCACCTGGGTTTAGGGCCCTTGCCGTGGACCGTTAGATATGCCTGCTACAAAGCAGGACTGCAGCTAAGACGGGAGCTCAGCTGAAGGAAAAATAAACACCAGAGGAAGGCAGGGAGTTTTTGTCCTGATGAATTTGGAACTATCACTCTTCAGAGAATTAACTTTTCCCCACATGCCAGTAGGGCTACCACAGACTATTTTCAACTGAACTTGAGCAATGTCACAATACTTCCGAGAACATTAATGCCATTAAGGCTTTTCTGAGCAGTAGTGAAATCCCAAACCATTTCCTCTCCTTTTCTAATTAATGTCCATAATAGATCTGTAGTCTGCCTCACTTCTTTTTTTTTTTTTTTTTGCCTCACTTCTTAAGAAAGAAACTACAACTCTGATTAATTTTTAATATCAACTCTGCTAGAATCCAGACTTGCCTGCCCTCTCCCCCCGAAATTTTTATCTGTTCACAGAATTCCATGCTATCCTTGATTTAGGACTTAGAACACTAGTGGCAACTTAATTAAAACGTAAACTCTTAAGTATACATAAAATCACAATTAGATAAATATATTCCAGATTTATTAGCTAAACCAAAACCTAGTTTAAAGGTGAAATATCACAGAGGCTGGGCAAACGCACTGCATTTATGCTGAAGCCTCATTCGCCTTGGACAGAAGCAATATCCCTCCTTGTTCCTTTTCTTCCTACGGGCCCCTCTCCAAGCCCCTCCCTTGATGCACACAGATTTGGGGTGCCCCATCTTTGTCCTTCTTTGTGGCGCTGGATATTAATACTAATCACGTGTCCTCTGGGCCCATGGGCATAGATGGCTCAGAAAAGGCTCTGGCACGTTTAATGCCAAGCTGGACTGGGCCTCCTTTGGCTTTGGTGCAGGTGTGGAACAGAGGACTAGGAGTTTCAAGCCCTTCACAGGCGTGAAACGTTTAGTGTGGAAAGTATTTTATATTTGGAGGGAGGGGGTTTATGTCTAGTGCCTGTATTGCTGTGAAAAGATTCCTAAACACAGCAGGAAGTTGGCTGCCTAGGGAGCCCTGGGAAAGCTTTGGAAAATGAACCCATAAGCTTTATGCCCAGAGGTTCTGATTCAGTGGTTCAGGTATGAGACCCAAGAGTCCACACTGTGAAAACACCCCCCCAGGAATTTCCGAAGATCAGATGGATTAAAGAAGCAATGTCCCCTGCTGGTTTGAGCTACATCGAACCTCCTCTTTCAAGGATGCAGCAAGGTCAAGGCTACGGGGAGGCGAAGAGGCAGCATGTGAATACAGAGGAGGATCCAAGGGTCTGGGTGGGGAGAAAGGAAGTCTGAAGATATACTTTATAGCAAAGCAGAGCTTGAAAGAGACCCTTCCTCTGTATGATAGCCCTGTGCCTTGTGTGCATGGGTCTGTCTAGTGATGGGCTGGTATCAGTGTGGGGGGATGGTCCCCCAGAAATCCTTCCCAGAGCCTGACTTGTCATTAGCTTGTACCTTTCATCAAGTCAGAGACAATCAAAGACAACTGAAACATAAATACAGATGTTCCAAAAAATTTCTCTTTGAGGCATTTTCTTAGAAGTCGTAGGGATTGTACCAGGTACTTTTCATTCTTTAGGCTCATGAGAGAAAAAAAAAAGGCAAATGTACTGGTCCAGGGAAATTGCATTGACTATAAACACGGACTTTACAGAGAGAATGTGAGATGGAAAAGGTGGTTAATAGTCAAAGCTTTAGTGGCACCACTGGACACAAATGTCAGAGTCTCCAGCCTGACATGCTAAGCTTATGCCAATTAAAAAACAGCAGATAAAACTTTCAAATTCAAATACTGTAATTTATCAGAATCAAATAGAATAATTTAAGGCTGATTTAGCTGGATTCCTTGCCACTCAGAATAGAAACTGAATTTTCCAAAATCATTCCAAAATTTCCAGTCTTCTTTGCAGCAAGAAGTGTTCTCATAACTAAGTTCTGATCAATGAAAATGAAATGTAAGTGTTATGTGTCTGCTTCCAGAAACTACCTTATAAACCAGCTCACCCTGGCCCTCTTCCCCTCTCCCTGCTTCTGTTCTTCATCACTTAATTCATGTTAGTTAAAATTAGGAAGTGATGGCTGGAGCTCGAGCAGTCATCTTGAACCTTGAGGTGCCACATTAGGATGGTATAGGGATCCAGAAAGAAGGAGGCTGCCCATCCCCCCGGTCAGGGTCTACTTACTTCCACACTCCTTTTACTGGAAAGGAAAAATAAAATTCTACTTGCTTACAACATTCTTATTTGTGTTTTCCACCACCTTGGGCTGGATCTAATCCTAATTAATACATAACGTTTTATACCAATAACATCCATCAAGATGTTAGAAAATGTTTTCTTTTTGGATTTTCTTGCTCTTCAAAAAGAAAACTTAAGTATTTTGTCTTTGCCTCCGCAGATGTAGAAATTATCTAAGAGGGCAACACATAGGAACTGCATTAGCAAAATTCATGAATAAATTTTTCATCAGCTCACAAGTGTTAAGTAAGCTGGAGAGACACAAGAACAGGAGTGATCTCCTTTCCCTTATGTTCTCCCACACATTTCCTCTTTAACTCAAACTGATAGTATCAAGTTTTAAGAGTCAGTGATATTTGTTCTCACCATGATCATCCTTCCCCTCACCCTTAAATCCCCAAGATGCTGATAAGACTAGAGGTTCACAGAATTCGTGTAGAATCGATACATGACGATGTACAGTGGAAATGAAAAGAGAAGCTATTCCTGGGAGTCAGGAAACCTGATTCTTATCCTGGTGCTGTTGCAGGAAATCACAGTGACCGTGCTGTGATAGTCACTGACCTCTTAGGGCCGCATCTTCTTAGCTGTGAACTAAAGGGACTGGGTGACAGCTTGAGGTGCTCTCTAACCCTAGGGTGCTATGGTCTTAAAACTATGCTCCTTAAAGTTTCTTCAAGGGCTCCAAATTAATACCCGCAGTACCAGTCAAACGTGTTTCAACTCAGAACACTCATATTTAAGAATAATTTACTATTTTATACCACTGTATCCTAAGGCTATGTTTCCTTTGCTATTCTACTAACTTGTTATTCATGCTTACTGTTAAAAACAAATTTT
Organism: Stenella coeruleoalba; assembly: GCF_951394435.1. Taxonomy (NCBI): domain Eukaryota; kingdom Metazoa; phylum Chordata; class Mammalia; order Artiodactyla; family Delphinidae; genus Stenella; species Stenella coeruleoalba. Next base: position 58,649,936 of record NC_137160.1, on the reverse strand, counting down.
GGAGAAAATTAAGGGCCATAAAGACTTTGAAAAGAATCTACCAGATACTGAATGTTCTGGAACAAAATTTCAAAATCTCACGTTGATAAACAGAAAACAAAAGCTTGATGAAGAAGTGTTACTCCCTTTTCGGAGTATGTAAATCCTGTAAGAGAAAAGTTGTTAAATACAATTGAATCCACTCTGGAGTGCAGTTAAATGGATGTGATGGATGGCAGGTTGTCTTAATCTTTCCCATTTTTTAAATTATGATCGATGAGTGATGTTCACTGCTGAATTTCCAGACAGGGCCTGTGTTTGAACTCCCTGTCTTTATCAAGAGCTTCCAATCAACAATTGTTCTAAATCTGTCTCCATCACACCAGTGTGACACTCCACAATTATGATAAAGAGGAAGGCCAGAAACCTTACAGAATAAGTCCCTGGGTATTGTGTCTGATGTGACATGCAATCAACATGTCAACTAAGCGAAACTGTCTCAACAAATTTGCGGTATTTTGGACTTCTAAGTAAGCTTTCTCAGCAAACTCCCCCCACCCCCCAGGGAAAGAAAATGCTTCTGGCTCTGCAATTATTTGTCTTTAGGGAAAGAATTTACTGTGAGGCACAGAAACTTTACATTTCAATGTCCCCTATTTCCTGAGTAATACAGCAATCCCACATAAATGACTTTTAGTTACCTGTCTAAATTTGAATGAAGAGGATCACAGATCAGCAAAACCGTATATAATCCAAAAATACTCATTTGTACTTACAGCAACAATGTAGTTCTTTACTTAGTCTCTGGGTATTAACCACATTTATGTTTCTAATTATGTATGGTTTACGGTAATAGAGACCCTTCTCTGCTACCCGGTAAAAACACAAATTTACAACTTGGGGAGGGAAAGCAGAAACTCACATAGAAATGAATGGCAGTTAAATACTCAAAGAGCTAAGTAAATAATGGATGTGCCAACTTTTTAAATAAACAGGTTTTTTAAATGCAGGACGTGGCTCATTTTCAGCATTAATCATCCAAAGGTGACATACTTTCAAAAACCTGGGAACGCAGATTCTTTAAAGTGATTGTGTTTCAGCATAATACTGAGAGCCATTTTCACATACAAGAGTCCACCCTGGTCCTTACAGAACAGATCTTATTGTGTAAGTGCCAAATATTCATAACAACGGCCCCTCCCCGCCTACACAATCTAAAGATAATGTTACTGTGAGGTTTCAGGCATAATAAAAATTCAGAGTCAAAGTAGATTTTTTTTCCGTAAACATTTGACACTTGAAAGGGATTTCATATGAGCATTAACATATGTTGAGAGTACATATTTTTCATTCCTGGAGTACACGAGAGGTAACTTCAACAACACAGAATGCCCAGAGCTTGGTTTTAATTCATTATTTTGCCATTAAGATAAAAATAAGACCAGGATTTAAAGTTAGGTTACATTTATATGGTTCCATATGATTAGAGGTTTTAAAAATCCCTTAAGTCAGAGGGATTTAAAAAAATCGAAGCAGCTGGTAAAGATAATAACTTAAGTAAGAAACTCAAACGTGTGCTTTGGGACGATAAGGGAAAAACACTTAAGAGCGGTTTTATAACAAACAGTATGGAAAGTAAAACTAAGAGTCCCAATATCACTTTTAATGGCTTTACTTCGATGAATGCTATACCTTTTTTCTGACATGAACTCTACCTTGACTATACTCTTTCCAATGTTTTTCACTGCTTGTTTTTTTTTATCCTTCCTATCAAATAGATGCTGCTTTTTAGATACAATAGAAGTTCTGCTGTAGCAGAAAATTAAAGAATAACGGTAAAATGGGAAAACAGATAATATTCCACCCAGTGATCAGCCCTGAGCATGATTCCATAATCTACCCTGTGATGATCGTCCACTTCACTGCCCAAAGGAGATCCACGTGCCCTGAATCAGGGACACACAAACCATCCTTGCGAAGTCCTCTGGGGAAACAAGTTAAGCCATAAGGGGGCATTTCTCCATTTCTCTGATGTACAACAAACATGAAGGCATTTCATTCAGGAAAACCACACATAGAAAGTTGGAGAGAACTTAATTTTAAAAATGATTAATAGCTAGTTTCTTGATGATCCTTCAGTTTTTTAACCTATGAATAAACATAGAAATTGAGGTTGGAGTCACAGAGAGTCCAGGGCACAGATAAATCATTCCTGTTTCTAGCAACTAAAATAGGAGAAATGCCGCTGTTTTGGATATTAGGTAGTCATGAAAAACCAGAGTAATGAATCTGAAGTGATATTTTAAAATAACAAAATATCTGAATGTTAAGTATCTCATGTTATGGTACAAAAGAACAGAAACTGGAATAACTTGGAGAAGCTTTAAGAAAAGGTCTGAGATTGGAGCCAAGAAGATTTGGGTTCAAATCCCAAATTTGTTATTCATACTTACTGATTCTGTGGCCTTGACCAAATTACCTTAAACTCTGATGCCCTTGATTTTAGTGCCTATACTATAGAAATGACTGTAATACCTACAGTGCTATTGTGGGGATTACATTTGAAAAAATATCATTTGTAAAACATCTAGCACCAGATGATGACCCTAAGTAATGGATATTTTTTCAACCACTTAACATAATTAATTGGGGTTAAATTTCTTACATTAGGATTTGCTGCAAAATTGCAAATGCTTAACACAGCACATAGGAAAAACTGTTTATCCATTCTCAAGTTATTTTAGAAGGAAAAGCCAAACACATACTCACTTTCCCACAAGCAAATTGGGGAGAAATAGTATTTTGGCTGTTTACTTGGACTTCTATGTCTGCAAAACAGCTTTTCAACATAAATTCAAATTTTGACATGCTATTGGCTTGCCGCACCAAAAAACAAAAAAAAATCAGCTACTTGGCCGTCTCTCAAAAGACTTTACTAAATACAGCTGTAAGACTTAATGACAAAAAAAGTGAAAATACACAACTAAGCAAAAATTTATCTGAGCATACACTTAACTTCATTAAGGATTAATACTAAGAATGACATGTTTTCCTTAGAAGCCAAAATAATTGAGTAAAGAATAAAAGTGATCTTTTACGGTTAAAAAGTATCTGATGAAAAAATAAATTGAAAATTTCTATAAATTGAAAATATAACTTCAGAATGCACACAAACGCCTTTCTCCTAAGTATCTTTGTCACAGAAGAGGATTAGAGGAGAGAGAGGTTGCTCTTAAGAGTTACTCAGTCCACAGTCCCTCGCAGTCAAGTGTCCCTCCTACTGTATCCCTGACCACCGTTCAACCAGCCACTACTTACATACTGTCAATGATGCTGTTTACATACTGTCCCTCCCTTAAATCACCCGTTCCATTGTTTCAGAGCTCTAAATGATGGGAAGCTCTTCATTAAAACCAACCAGAAACCCCAAACAACAACAACAGCAAAAACAAAACAAAAAACTTTGTCCTACTAGTGAATTGTATGGAATGAGCTAACTGAAAAGGCCAGGTCTTTTCACAGAACTGCTGTCAAGGCTGACATCCTCTGCTCTGCACTTACGTACTCATTCTTCTTAAACTAAAGGCAGAGTTTTGTGTCGCTTAGATCTGTTATTCCAAGACAGATGATTACAGTTTGTTTATTTGCAAAAAATAACAGAGTTGAATTCAAAAGTCAGGAAACCTCAGGCTGAGTGAAGAGAAAAGCAGTGTCAAGTTCAAAGGAGGTGATGGTTCCAGTACACCCACACCTCTGATGCCGCATTAGGGAAAATCAGCAGATTCCCGTAGGATGGCCATTGCCCACTCAGTGAGAGATTGAGAGATGGCAGAATATGGACTCAACTGGGGAATGAAGTATAGTTAGGGTGGGTAGGAGACTGAGAGGGGATGTGAAGACACATCATTCATTTACTCATAAACCTCTGCGGAAGACCTTCTGGTACCAGCACTGTGCAAGTCACAGATCAGTAATCTTTAAATATTTGAAAGATGATGAGGGTTTAAAAGTAAACATAAAAATACTCTCAACAGTCCACAGAATGGGAGAAGTATTTTCAAACCATATCTAATAAGAGGCTGATAACCAGAATATATAAAGAACTCTTAAAACTCAGGAAATAAATAACCCTATTAAAAACAGGCAAAGGATCTAAAGAGATGATCTTGGAAGAAGATATACAAATGGCCAAGAAGCACATGAAAAGATGCTCAACATCATTAGTCATTAAGGGAATGCTGAGAACTGCTTCTCACCATCAGGATGGCTAGAATCAAAAAGATGGACAAAAAAAAGCACTGGCAAGAATGTGGAGAGATTGGAACCCTCATACATTGCAGGTAGAAATAAGAATGGTACAGCTTTTTTGGAAAAGCCCTGCAGTTTTTCTAAAACATAAACACAGAGTTAGTATATGATCCAGGAATTCTACTCCTAGGTATATAACTAAGAGAAATGAAAACATACATCCGTACAAAATCTTACACACCAATGTTCATAGCAGAATTATTCATAAATAGCCAGAAAAAATAACCCAGATGCCTATTAACTGATGAATAGACATATAAGACGTTAAGATGTGGTATAGCCACACAATGGATTAAGTCATAAAAAAGAATAAAGCACTGATATGTACTACAAGGATGAAACTTGAGAACATTATTCTAAGTGAAAGAAGCCAATCACAAAAGACTATGTATCGCATGATTCCATTGAGATGAAATACCCATAATAAGCAAATCTGTAGAAACACAAAGTACAGTAGTAGTTGCCTAGGGCTGGACTGGGGAGCAGAAACAGGGATTGACTGCTAATGGGTACAGAACCTCTTCTGGGGTGATGAAAATGCTCTAAAGCTAGATTGTGGTGACGGTTGTACAACTCGTTGGATATACAAAAACCATTGAACTGTACACTTTAAACATTTATTTAAATTAATTAATTTATTTATTTTTTGGCTGTGTTGGGTCTTCGTTCCTGTGCGAGGGCTTTCTCTAGTTGCGGCGAGCGGGGGCCACTCTTCATCGCAGTGCGCGGGCCTCTCCCTATCGCGGCCTCTCTTGTTGCGGAGCACAGGCTCCAGACGCGCAGGCTCAGTAGCTGTGGCTCACGGGACTAGCTGCTCCGTGGCATGTGGGATCTTCCCAGGGCTCGAACCCGTGTCCCCTGCACTGGCAGGCAGATCCTTAACCACTGCGCCACCAGGTGTACACCTGAACTGTACACTTTAAATCAGTGAATTGTATGGTGTGTGGAGTATGTATCAATAAAGCTGTGTTTTTTTAAGAAGAAAAAATGGCGCTCTGTCATTTCAGAAGGGAGACTTAAACATCAATGCTTAGAAGAATAAGCAAGTTAAATCCGGGGGCAGAGTTAAAGAGTACAGTCCATCCTTCAGATGTGGCCAATGACCAGAATGAGCCCTCTCACTGCTGAAGACCACATGGAGAAGCTGAGTAAGCGCCACAGACGCAACACCTTACAGTTGAGATAAGCCATTTGGATCTGTTGAGATCTAGGTTCAAATGCAACTCTAAATTACTCCCAGTCTGTTAACTGACAAGTGTATGAAAAATAAGAACATTTTAATTCAACGCATCCTTCAGTAACACTACTATAACAATAAATAGTTAAAAGTAAAAATAACATATGAGCCAGGGTGCTATCACCCTACAATTTTTTAAGTTTATTTAACACATATGTATATATCAGGAGTAGCCAACCTTTAATACTACTTTCTTAATTTTTGCTAATTTCTCTGTCTTGTATTGAACAGTAAACTGCCTTTGGTTTTATCTGAGTGTATGCGCTCTGACCAAGGGGAATCATATATGTCCTGCTAAAAAATAACCATGAAAGTTCACAGCTCGATTCTGAAAAATCTTCACACTCAAGATCAAGGAATTGATCCTGGTGGAAAACCATGCAATGCACCAGCAGTCTTCAGGAGTGACGACAGCATAAATGAATCAGTCTTCTTTTATGATATAGTCACTACTTGTCAAGGGCCAGGTTTCCTCTAGGCTTGGTCTAATTTAAATCAGGTTTTACTGGGTCAATTTTGCTTTCACTTTTTTATTTTAAAATTAGAAATGGGAAAAATAGTTAAAGCCACACTTCTCCAACAATAGAAACCATCATGATTGTCTTTTTACCTGCAATTCCTAACATGGTGGTTGATTAAAACAAATATATATATATATATGATGTTTTATAACTATCACACTAGTATATATAACACTAGAATGATGGGATGAAAAAGCAGAAAAGTGTCATTACTTTCCATTCAACAGATACGTATGAGTGACAGCTTTGGGCAAAGGCCCAACTGTTCTCCAGGAGTTTATGCCAAACATAAACAATATTTTTTATGGATTTTATTGAAAATAAATAGGTAAATCAATAGGAAATCAGGAACAGGTCACTTTTGGAGAGTACTAGGAGTAGAGCCTTACTGCCCAGACACATTTCAATTTCAGTCACTAGAAGGTAGGTGTAAGGAAGATTTAACTTACTGCATTTAGACAATCCAACATTTCTGAACATTTTAATAATATGTATTGAATCAATATAGCCTCAGAAAAGCTTTGTCAAATATCAAGATCTATGCATTCCATACTTTTATCTCCCCATCCGACGATGTAGCCCTGGTTCTCAATAACAACAATATATTTACTCATTCACTCTATCCAACGATACACAAATATAATTCAGAGTGCCTACATCAGTACCACCAAGGAGAGCTCAAGATTTCTTTGCAGTTGTGTGTGTTTTTCTCCTAGAGAATATATACTGTATGGAGTCCAAGATTTACCTGAATTAGCCTTTTCTTCTGCGTGGTTATGTCATCCTCAGGTCCATTTGTTTGATTTCAATTTTCTGGTTTGCTTTTTTCATTCCTTGACATTTTAACTTTAAATGTGAATATTTAAAGTATTACACTGTTCAAAAATCAAAACTGTATGAACATTCTACAAACCTTCTTTGCTTTGACCTGGGAAGCAGTGAAGTCACCTGGACAGTTTGATCCTTGTAGGTCTTGCATTAATGATTTGTTAGGCGGGTCTGAGACGGAGGTCAGTGTAGGGTTGCTGATTCCCTGATTCTGAGTCCAGAAGGTTCCTCAGCCTGGTTGATGGCACAGGCTCCATTCCCGGCCCCGTGTGTGCTGCCAGGCACCGTTCCTTCCAATCTTTCCCATCCTTCCTGATGGTTCCTTTCCCAGAGCTGGCCAAGTCTCCTCACCTGCGTGTGCTGAGCTGCTGTGAACCAGAGGGGCACACTGCACAGCCCTGGGGTCTTCCCCTGGGTGCTCCCTCCTGTCCAGGACTCTACTGTGAACTCCAGCCGCCTTGCTCTCCCCAGACTCCTATCTCCATCTCCTCAACTCAGTGACTCGGCAAGGCTCCACGCAGGCTGCCCTGCACCGTGCTCTGGAAATTCTCCCCGTGACTCAGCAGAGGCCACCACAGGGTTGCCTCCTTGGTATGCCCTCTCTCAGGGCTCACTGTCCTTCGCTGCCCAATGTCCAAGCCTTGAAAACCTTTGTTTCAGTTTACCTTCCTTTTTTGTATTTTTGTCTTCTTTTCTTTGTTTTGTTTGTGTGCGTATTTTGTGCTTTTGTGGGGTTTGTAGGCTGCTTCAAGTAGAAGGGCAAATCCAGTTCCTATTACTCCATCTTGGCCAGGAGCAGAAGATGTACTAAGAGAAATCTCACCCCCCCATCCTGACTCTTTCCACCTACTTCCCAAGTAATCATTTTTAATACTTTATGGTTTATCTTCCCAATGTTCCTTTATACAAAAATAAGCAAATACATGTGTGAAAACAGAAGGTAATAAGTATTGGCAACAGGTAGACAAACTGGAACCTTTATCCATAGTTGGTGGGAATGTAAAATGGTACAGCTGCTGTGAAAACAGTAAGGTGGTCCTCAAATAAAAACTAGAATTACCATATGATCCAGCAATTCTACTCCTAGGTATACATCCCCCAAAATTGAAATCAACGTCTCAAAGAGGTATTTTTTCACCTACGTTCATTGCAGCATTATTCACAACAGCCAAAGGGTGGCAGCAACCCCAGTGTCCATGGATGGATGAATGGATAAACAAAATGTAGGATATGCATACAATGGAATATTATTCAGCCTTAAAAAAGCTAATACATGCTACAACAAGGATAAACTTTGAGGACATTATGCTAAGTAAAATAAGCCAGTCACAAAAGACAAATACTATATGATTCTACTTAGATGAGGTCCCTAGTCAAATTCATAGAGACAGAAAATACGATGGTGGTTGCCAGGGACTGGGGGGTCAGGGAGGGGAGGGGAGGAGTTATTACTTAATGTATACAGAATTTCAGTTTTGCAAGATGAAGATTTCTGGTAATTGGTCACACTGATGTGAATGTACTTAACACTACTAAACTATATACCGAAACAATGTTTAAGATGGTAAATTTTACGTTACGTGTATTTTGCCAGTATGAAAAATACAATAAATAATGTCTAAATTTTTTAAGTCTATCTTTTCCCAGATTTGAGAATCCACTTTCAGTACACTGAATTATCATGCGTTCTAGGGTCTATTTTTATCTTCCCCCAGTGGCCAACAGATATATTAGTTAGCACCTCACTATTTCATTACAGAGGCTTGAAGATTAGAGAAAGCAAATCCCCCATGACTCTTCCCCTTTCAGGTTTTCCTAGATATTCTTGCATGTTTAGTTCCTGTGTGAACATGAAAATCAAACTGTCAGGTTCAAAATAAAAACTTGTCACTTTTACTGGTTGCATTCAATTTATTACCTTGAACATAAATGACATCTTTACAGTGTTGCGTTTTCCTATCCAAGTACGGGTTAGGACTATCCATTTATTCAAATCTACTTTCAGACCTTTCAGGAAAGGTTTGTAACTTTCCTTATATAGATTTTGTACATATATGTTTAATATTACTCCCAGGTATTTTATTTTCTTGTTGCTGCTATTGTAAATAGGATTTTCTATTCCATTTTATCTTTTGATCAGTTAATGTTTGATTTTTGTAAGTTAATTGTATATCCTGGTTTTTTACTGAATTTTTTATTGTTTGTGTTAGTTTTCTCATTGCTTCTTTTGGATTTTTCAGGTATCACCTGCAAAGGGATAGTTTTACTTCCCCTTGTACTGTTCTTATGCCTTTAATTTTCTTTCCTTGTCCTATCTCATTGGCTAATACTTCCAATAAAAAGGTGACCAGGTGAAGATGGTGTCATCCTTGCATTGTTTGGGGGCTAATGGGAATGCTTCTTATATCTCAACATGAAGAAACATGTAAACCTTATTTCTTCAATCTAAATACTTTATCTAATGTTAAAGAATTGGTCACCAGTGCCTATTTTATTGAGTGTTTTTTTTAAGTCAGGAATGGGCGCTAAATTTTTTGAAAGGCCTACACTTAGCCTCTATAAAGAGAATCATAATAAAGGTTTTGACTGTTATCCATGAAGGCAGGGACCTTTGCTGCATTTTTCAACACCCCATCTACAGAATGTTAATACATAAAGTTTAGTATTATTTTTGATAAATGCATGAAAGAGCAGTTCTAAGTTCCTAATTCTTCTGTATAACATATTATTATATTGTTTTCTAGTGTTTATGATATACAATGGGCACATTATAACTGTCAGAATACCCATACTTGCTCATCTAATGAGTGGACCCGAGAAATAAAGAAAAACTAGCAGTAGGAGGCTACAGACTTCACCTGTACAGTTTAAGCTTTAAAGCATTTGATAAAAATTCCATCTCTGTACTAAGGAACTTGTTTCTTCTCTCTCTCTCTGGAGGTCAAGAAGAGCGATAGACAGTTAATGTAAGCCTATTTTAAATAATCTATACCAGTTCCAACATTCATTATGCCCTCATTGTAAAAATGTTCAGGTGAAAAGCTCAGGGCATCTGACAGGAGGCTGAAAGCTTTAATTCAGTGGGAGGAGGGGACACCATTAGCCAATAATAGAAAAGCCTTTTTAACAAAGGATGTTATTCTCTTAGAGTAGTAATCTATAGCAAATTACACAGAAAGAACTTGATTATAGTTTTCAATCTTCTAGAAAAGGATAATTTAATACAAAGTTAAAAGCTGATTCATTTTTGCACGGGTTTTACTAGCTGTCAATTATATTCTTCATGAACCATCCACCGAGTTGATGTATAGTTAAACACAGACTGGGAACATTACTTGGTTACAATTAAGGATCTCAATATGATACTGTGAAAGTCTGATATACTACCAAAAATATATATTCTTGATCTTCTGCTTAATTTATCTTTCTATAATCCAGATAATCACTTTATTTAAAAGGCTTACCCTATGTTTTCTGAAAGCCAACTCAAGAGCTGAATAAAGAAGTTGGGTATAAATAACCAAAAACACTTTTAAACAGCATATTCCACACTATTCTAGTGCTAATGTAATTATTGCTGCAAAATAAATAGGGTATCAACCTTTGGATCATTGTGTCTGAACACACAAATAGAATATTGTAGTAGCAAGGACTCTGAAGATCGCCTACTAATAAATTCAACCCTCTCACATAATAGGAAAAAAAACTGAACTCAAGGAGGATAAGTGATTTTCCAAGCCACATGTCTAGTTTTTAGTAGAGCCAGAACTAGTTTTGGGTTTCCCACTTTTTCTGTTTCTCTCTCCAAACCACAGTTAACACAAAAATATGGGACACAAATTGTAAAGAATGACAAATGTATTTTTAGGTAGCTGGCACTGGATGTCAATTTATATTTTCCTTAAAGACCCAGAAGTAAAGTTCCTTTGAGTCATTTCAAAAGAGCCTGCAGGAGATTAATAAAATATTTTTCTTTCCTTCATAATCTTATGTCATATAATACAAAGTTAAAAGGATATGGTCTCAAGCAATAAATAGTGTTTTGTATATATTTGCCTATAAAGAGATTTATAAATGTTCTCTCCAACATGAGGTGGGTTTTTAAAACTGATTCCACAATTATCTCCAAAAGGAATTCAGGCATCAAAGGGTCACCAATTATCAATGATCTAAAAATTACTGCCTTAAAAGTTAAATTTTGTATTTGTTCCACTCCTACTCCATTCCTCCCCCAAATCTTGAAACAGTTTTACATGGGTAGCCTCAAAAAAATTATTTCCTAGGTAAGTTTAAAGGCTAGATGGCTAATAATTTATAGTTCCTTTTCATATTTTTTTCTGTTTTAAATCACAACTCATTCCTAACACCCTCAAAATTCTCAATATGTGCAGCATCTATTTTCAGGATAATCTCTTTTACATAAGTAGAAGCTTTTTTATTGGCAAGAACAAGGGTGTAGTTTGCATTGTGTTCCACTGGAACAGTCTGTTTCTCCATATCCGAATCTTGGCTTCCAGCACTTTTGAAGTTATCTTCTATCTGAAACAGGTACCTCTCTTGAACTATTTCAAAATCTCAGTGAGAAAATAAAAAAACTGTCCCCCACAAAAAACCCTCTATTAATGCCTTTTTTTTTTTTACTTCTCTCATACCCTCGTGTCTATAATCACTATAGGGTCGCCATATGTCACTTTCACATGATCTGGACCCAAAGCAATGTCCTTTGGTTGTCTAGAAAGAAAAAAACATATAAAAGGAATTATACGAGTAGAGAATCATAAAGAGAAATAAGACCCATACATTCTATATATTGAATAATCAATATAGTGCTCTTTTATCCTTTGAGTTTTTAAAGAAAATTTTAAAAGTTATAATTATTTACTGGAATTTAAAATGCAGAAGTAACTTCAACTTAACTCTTATAATCAAGGAAAAAAAGAGACATAGCTGATTGGACTCTGCTGATCACCAGTACTGTGAAGTTGCTGCATATGATAAATACTACATAGTGCTTACAATGGTGTTTTGTGTGTTTCCTCCAACATGAGATTTCCTTCTTTCTTTTCCTCATAAAATATTACAACCTAACCTTGCAAAAATAACAAAACAGAGATAATAAAAAGAATATTTTAAAACCTCACAATACTAACGACCCAAGTACAACCACTTTGAGGAATATATAGAAATACATATAGATATAGATGTTTATATATTTTCAAATATTTTAGGTACAATAATTATTTGCTTTTATAAAAATAGATCATGTCATTCATATTTTACAATATTTTTATTTGGTATATTTATTTCATTTAATGTATTTTTTCTTGTCAATTGATGTATTATGAAATGTTGTTTCTAATGACTATACAGTATTCTATTATACAGATTCAATAATTTATTTCACCAATCATCTCATGTTGGACACTTACTTTATTTTCAGCTTTGAGCTCTTAAAAACACTAGGATGAACAATGTAGTAACTAAATAAATATAATTTCAACTACAGTTGAACAACACAGGTTTGAATAGCGTGGGTCCACTTACACATGAATTTTTTTTTCACTAAATACATACTACAATTCTAAATGATCCAATGCTAGCTGAATCCACAGAAGTAGAACTGCAGACATGAAGGGCCAAATGTAAAGTTACATGTGGATTTTCAACTGCAGGTATGGACAGCACTCCTAACCCCCACATTGTTCAAGCGTCAACTGTACTACCTTAGGATATATTCCTTAAGTGTAACTGCTGGTTCAAAGACCTTACACAATTTCAAGGCCTTTGCCAACCTGTTCTCTAAAAATGTAGCAATGTAAACTTAGCAGCTAAGTGTGAGACTCTTACATGTCCTAAAATCCTTGTCAACATGATTGTCTACTATCTCACTTTTGATGGACTGAAATAAGTAAGTAAATAATTGTTATTTTAATATTTATCTCTGCAATTATTAGCACGGTTGATTTCTTACTAGTGTGCATTAACTATTTGTATTTTTCTTTAGAAAATTACCTTTTATTTCATGTCAAAATGTGTTAATTTCATCCTTAATCCCAAGTGATAATTTAGCTGGGTATAAAATTCTAGGTTAACATTTATTTTCTCTTAGCACTTTAAATTCCAATGTCTCTTTCACCTGGTATTATCGATGAAAAGTCTGCAGTCAGTCTTCTTTTTTTCTTTGAAAGTTCTTATTATTCTCCCTCTTTCCTTGAAGGCCTTTGTAAAATTTTACCATGAGTTCATCTTTACTAAAAACTGTCTTCTTCTAGAGTCTTAGGAGGCATTCCTTTGGAATGTTTTTCTGGCTGCCTTTACCCCAGCCCAATGTGACTGTAGAGTACTTGGTCAGATTTTATGTTGGCTTCTTAGTCCAGGGCTTCTCCAGAATAATCAGAGGATGAATTCAGTTCCAAATGCAGTCACTGCACAATCTAGGAGATCCAATGTTCCATAATTTGTATTGTTTACATCCACTGCCTAGGACTTCAGTTTCTATGTTTATCCTTTAGCCAGCAAGCAGAATTCTGCTGAGTCACCTTTTCCTGGTTATTGGATTTATCCAGGTAAGTTAATTCCTGCTCATACTAACTTGGTTCTGTGAGGCATTAAAACTCCATCATATAAAGGGTTTCTCTGGTCCAGTTATCCTTATCAGCCATGTGGATTCAATTCCTCTCACCATCAAGAATCCTCACTTCATTTTGAGCATCTACAGATTTTCTTTCCTTGTTTTCAATCTCAGCTATATATTTAACTTTATAAAATATTTTTATCTATTGTTTTCATGTTAGAATGGAAAGATAAGGGCCCTTCCACAGCAACTCACTCTGATGGCATATTCTAACCTATACATTTTTCAGAAGAAAACTTGTGAGATGTATAAAATTCTATAAGTCCCCATCAGAGTGTTTCACAATGAAGACAGCACAATAGACTGATTTATTACAGCAATGACACTTAAGTGCAATGGGGGAAAGGACGCTTCTTTTTTCAGTCAATGGTGCTAGGTCAATTGGAAGCCACATAGCTTGACCTTACCTCACACAATTCACAAAACTCAATTCCAGAAGACTTAAAATATAAATGTAAAAGATAAAACAATAAAGTATTTATAGAAAAACATCTTAGTAACCTTGGCATAGGCAAAAAAAATTCTCAAAGAGGCCACAGAAAATGTTAACTATTATAGGAATAACATAATTTAGACTTCTTAAAATCAAGAGCTTCTGCTTATCAAAAGACATCATTTAGAGAGTAAGAATGCAACATAACCAGTGGAAAACTGTATTTGCAATAAACGTATCCAACAAAGGACTTAAATCCAGAATTTAGAAAAACTACCCCTAATGAGTACTTAAAAAAAGATAGGTTATCCAAAGAAAACATGGTGTAAGAGACTTGAACAGACTCTTCACACAAAGATATTCAAATGGCTAGGAATATATGAAAAGGTGATGGGCCTCCTTATTCACCAAAGAACTGCAAACCAACACTGCAATGTGACAATACCACACAGCCACCAAAATAGATAACATCAAAATGACAGACCAAATGTTGGTGAGCAGGTGGGAAAACCAAAACACTCTTACACTGTTAAAGGAGTGTAAATTGGTACAATTCCACTGGAAAACTGTTTGATCATGTCTACTGAAGCAAAGCATATGCCTACTCTATGATTCATTAATTCCACTTCTTGATATACACCCATCAGAAAATAATGATTATACTAAGATCTTAGAAGTCTGATACAGGGAATATATTTTAGGTAATTTTCCCATAGAATGGTTAAAATGCAAAATTTTATACTTTGAGATAAGTTTCAATCATCCAAGAAATGTTTACTCATGTTAAATATATCCTTCCTTTTATCATGATGCTGGATGGGTAAGGTATTTATATGAACTATGAAATGTTGACTGCACTGAACCAGGTGAAAGAGGGAAATCCTGGGATTAGAATGAGTAATTTGAGCCTCAAGTTATTTCTCTGGAAAGCCATTACTGAAAAAAAGTAAAACAAAACAAAACAAGAAAACCACCAAGGAAACGAAGCTACATCTCGAGGGCCATTTCAGAGTAAGGCTGGACTCACACTATTGATATTCAATAGAAGCAGAAAAGACAGAATATGTACATATTTTCCACCTCAATCCCTGTAGCTGACTTCTAAACGTCAACCAATCGGGACATTCAGAAAATTCGAAACTCCCTGTTTTATTCTCAGCCATCCCAGGCAACATCCTGCCCCAGCCAGCTTACGTACTTAGCTACTCACAGCTACAAGGCATACACCAAGTAAGTAGTTCTTTTGTAGGGAATCCAAATGCTCTGTCTCTTACTAAAGTCACAGAGAAAAATGGGCAAAAGATATTAAAAAGAAGGAACAGAAATCAACAATGAAAGTTTAGATGATGTTCAAATTCACTATCAATCCAAAAAATGCAAATCAACTCCCTTCCACCAACCTACTTCAAGAACAAAAATTCAGTGGGAGGTACAGTCTGAGTCAGTTGCTCTGGTTTCTCTGGGCACATTCCTGCATTCCCCAACTAGCAACCTGGATGTCTACATGGTCAATAAGTCATTACGTGAGCCTCCCAGAGTCCTCCTACGTGCCAGGCTGTGTAGCAGCATCGCTTCTGGTCGGACTTGACTGCTTACTGCTTAGTCTTCCCAGCTCTCATGTCACTAGGAGGCAACAGACAATATGCAGGGGTTGGTGGGGAGGGGCACTGGCAGGGATTAGCAAAGGAGAGTGCAGGGGAGGAGGGTCAGGAAGCAGTTTCACGCAAGAAAGGAAGCCAGAAAAGATGCCCATTATTGGGGATGGCAAAATGCCCACAACAAATTCAGATGCCTCCATTCCCACAGCCTCAAAGTCCCTCTAAGTCCCAACTTAGTGTCTCTTTAACTGTGCGTATTTACCGATGGTGTATTTCTGTCTTCAGGGTGACACTTGGGATTAGATGATCTTAGCAACCTTCTCCCTCTACAGAGTATACACACATTCAGAAACATGAAAATGTTTATAGATGCTATGACTGACTGTAAATCCTTACGTACGTGTGTGTGCGCGTGTGTGCGCATGCATACATGGGAAACACTAATGCACTGGTGATTGGTGCATTTTAAAACTGCAAAATAGTAATACAGAAATGAGAATGTCTGAAAATCAAACAAGCCAAATATCGAAGTTATGAGTAAAAAGCTTCAAGTCAACACTACTGTGTGACAGATTTTTTTGCACATATTTAAGACACAGACTTGTAATACTGCAGGAACACAACAGCGGCAAAATCCCACCTCTCCCTGCAGGGTTCGTGCACAGCCTGCTTTCCAATCTACCTGCAGGACGTCTATTCTGCTAAAACACATTTTTAAAAGTGAGGGGTCTGCCTCCGTTTGTCTAATGGTGAATGCATATTACTCAGTACTCATTTCTGACAAATCTTCCTGGTCCTTCTACCGCAGGAGACAGAATGCTGAAATGCCATGGGATCCGTGCATCCCTAGGGAATGAAAGAGGCACTAGACTCTGAGGAGGAGGATCCATCACCCGGAAACTAAAATGTTAAGGCCTGGCTGTCCCTTTGAAGATTAACAAGAAATCCACCCAAGTGGGAAGAGCCCTCCAGGCAGGAGGAAGGGCAGAGGCAAAGTGTCAGAAGGGCAGACGTCTTGGCTGCAGTGAGAGGGTGAGAGGGGTGGCAGAAGGCCACTGGGTCTTCCCAAGGAGTCTGGGTTTTCTGTAAGGGGTGACGTGTGCCCTGCAGGGATGACAGCAACGCGGCAGATGTCTGGGAGCAAAGGAAGAACAGAGCCAAAGCCAAAGCCAAAGCCAAAGCCAAAGCCAGAGCCGACTTCAAAGACCCAGACAGGATGGGCTGCCCTAATGCTGCCCCGATGCTGTGGCTGCGGGTGCTGGAGGGGCCAATGAGGAAGTGAAGGCAGGGTAGCAGGACCCAGGTGGGGAGGAAGACTTTGCTTTCAGTGCAGACGTTGTAAAGGGAGTATCTGCACCAGGTGAGGGAACAGCATGTGGGGTGTGGAAGGGAGTTTGCTGTCTGGTTCCAAGAGAAGGAGATGCAATTTTGTGGTAGGCAGATCTGTCCAACAGGCACAATAAAGCACTCGTCTCCTCCAGCGTTCCCTGTGCCCCTGCATGGACCTCCACCACCCAACTGACGAACTATTAGCAGATATTATTCATAAACACAATCCATCACCCAGATGGCACTAGAACCAAACGATGGCCATGTTCTCACTCCTTTTTCAGCCTTCAGCATCTGCAGTGATTGGTAGAGAGGACAAACTAGGAGCATTTTCTGGGGACCAGATTTTTCTTCCTTCCATCAAAAACTATCTGGGTATGATTTTTGAAGATCTGTCTTTTTCTCAATTCCTGGGTACAGAATACAGACGGGCACGATTCCCTCCACTTGTGCCTAAGGAGGCAAACTATGACCATGCCAGGGTGGGGTAGCCTCTCTCTCTAGATTACTATTTAAATAAACTGAATTGCAAGATTATTACAAGAACTGCAGTATTCATAGGAATCGAACCTCTTACAGTTTGATAAGGACCAATCTGCCGACTTAATACCCTCTATTCGACTGTAGAGTTGTCTGCTAAGGAGAAGAGTGAACAGTAATTCCGTACTACTCCAAGAAATTTGATAATTGCACCAGAGTGCTCTTTTAACACCCGACTGGACGAGATCCTTACTACACTCCTCAAGTGTGTGTACCAAGCTTTCAAAAAGATGGAACACACAGTAGGCCCTCAAAATCTGTTAATCTTGTTTTTTTTTTTTTTTTGCGGTATGCGGGCCTCTCACTGTTGTGGCCTCTCCCACTGCGGAGCACAGGCTCTGGACACGCAGGCTCAGCGGCCACGGCTCACGGACCCAGCCGCTCCGCGGCATGTGGGATCCTCCCGGACCGGGGCACGAACCCGCGTCCCCTGCATCGGCAGGCGGACTCTCAACCACTGCGCCACCAGGGAAGCCCGATCTTGTTTATTTTTTAATGATAGTCTTTATTCCTTTTAAGGATTTGAAGAACATTAAAAAAAAAAAAACTCAGCAGGATTTTAATGAAGGGTACATTTTAATTCTGGGAAGACCAAGTAACTAGGTACTACTGGTCTATCTAGGAACTCTCCAGATGGGTGATGTTCATGATCTTGAAAATCTCTAGCAAACTGCTCCACTGAGCTAAACTACAATCCGGTCTGGAAAGATATGTTAGTAGTGATCCTTTGCTGGATTTTATCCATTTCCTTTCCTATGAACACACCCTGACATTCAACAGTGATAAAATGGCACATATGGATAATGCTGTTTGGTATATGCTAACAATCTTGGCAGGTTTCCTTTAATAAAATACTCCAGATGTTAGCGTCAGTAATTATGCCTGTCATCATTCAGCCTTAAGAATGAAACATTGCTGCTACAATTCCTCGTTTGTGTGTCTATGGATCGTCCATAAAGATAAAGCCTGCACAGTTAGGACAGCCCTGCGAACAGGCTCTGCAGAGAAACAGGCATACAAAAGACCCGGCAATAGGCTGACCGGCATGAACTGGTAACTGTGAAAACACAGATGCTCTTAGAAGTTTTCAAACCATTCTTATACGGTACATTTGCACCTTCTGTAGCTGACGAAACATTTACACATTCCTATGCATTACTATTTCAAAGTATGCCAGAAAGTGAGACATCTGATACAAACAATTATCTGTGGTACAGATACAACAGACTACCGTGCATGAAAAGAAATCTACTCAGGAAACCTGTTTCTACAGAGGAAGACTAAAATTGAGATGTTGCGTGCTAAACTTTATGAGTGCTGTTAGAATCAGGGGAACATGATTGTTTTCATTTTCTGAAGGCCTAATTTGCAAAATGACTTTTCATGATCCTATTAAGAAACAAAACAAGTCAAAACAGATCAATGACTAAGTATCAGAACAATAAGTTATAATGACTTGATTTAAAGGAGAATCCTGGAAAAGGCATACCTGATGTTACAAGTGATGCAATTCTCTTGACTTTAAAATAAATCTACTTGGTGAGGAATAATCAACCCAGACTTTTGGTATATTTGAATGATCATGCTAAAAAGCCAACATTAACCACTGAAATGATTAAACTGACATCAAATAATTGCTGACAGTAGAATACTGAGTATTAACAATGCTGTCAGTGTCATCGGAGCCCTGAGAAAGGAACTTTTATAAAAATATTTTACATTAAGGAGTTTAAACAACATTTTTACCAATTTATCTTCAAACCATCATGAGAGCAATGTCAACTCCTGTCAAAACCCATGTGCTTTAGTGAAGGTAGACAGCGAAGCTGCGCTTTGATGGGAGGGTGGCCACAAGGCATGGCCCATATCACCTGAACCACCTTAACAGGCAGCATGGCACCAAACACCACTGTTCCTATTAACTTTCCAGAAGCCAATGGTCAGAGCAGCTAATTCTAAATAAAAGCCCTCTGAGGTAGGCAAACTCTAAACAAGAAATACCAAGTACATCGAAAATAAACTATATGTCAAAGATACACCAGGGCTTTTTTTTTTTTTTTTTTTTTTTTTTTTTTGCGGCACGCGGGCCTCTCACTGCTGTGGCCTCTCCCGTTGTGGAGCACAGGCTCCGGACGCGCAGGCTCAGCGGCCATGGCTCACGGGCCTAGCCACTCCGCGGCATGTGGGATCTTCCTGGATCGGGACACGAACCCGTGTCCCCTGCATCAGCAGGTGGACTCTCAACCACTGCGCCACCAGGGAAGCCCCACCAGGGCATTTTTAAAGCTTAAAATTACATGATGACGCACAGAAAGATCAGGTAAATTGTCATAAACTTACTGGACAACTGAATGCACTCAAAACTTTCAGAAATGACTGCAAGGCAGTGTATCCACCCTGACAACCCCAGCACGTCCCATCCCAGCGCTAAGTGCCATTGAATGACACATGATACAGTAGCACAAATGACTGTGTGGCAGCCCATCTCCAACAGCTAAAGGGAGCCCATGCCTCATGCTTCATCGTGCCCCCGTAAACACAACCCACAACAGAAAGGGGGAAAGTATTATCAAAACCAGTCTGACACTTAAAAATTACTTTTCTTCTTTTTTAAATTTATTTTTAAATTGAAATATACAGTAATTGATTTACAATGCTGTGCTAGTTTCAGGTGTACAGCAAAATGATTCGTTTTCAGATACTTTTCCATTATAGATTATTACAAGATAATTGAGTAGAGTTCCCTATGCTCTACAGTAGATCCTTGTTGGTTGTCTATTTTATGTATAGTAGTGTGTATGTGTCAGTCTCAAACTCCTAATTTATCCCTCCCTCACCTCTTCCCTTTGGTAACCATAAGTTCGTTCTCTATGTCTGTGAGTCTATTTTTGCTTCATAAATAAGTTCATCTGTATCATTTTTTTAGATTCCACATGTAAGCCATATCATATATTTGTCTTTCTCTGTCTGACTTAGTATGATCATCTCTAGGTCCACCCATGTTGCTGCAAATGACATTATTTATTCTTTTTTCAGGCTGAGTAATATTTCATTGTATATATGTACCACATCTTTATCCATTCATCTGTCGATGAACATTTAGGCTGCTTTCATGTCTTACAATAGCTTTACATGCTATTGTAAATAGTGCTGCTATGAACACTGGGGTACATGTATGTTTCTGAATAACTCAAAGGGTCTGGGATCCTTTTTGGTTTGCATGTCTTGCTAGGAGATTTTACTAACAGGATGAGCTCTGACCCTCCATTTAGCTGGAGAACAGCAGCCTCTGGAGTCATCTGACCGGGATTCATGCCCCCACTCTGCCACTTGTGAGCACTTCCCTCCCACTGTTCAAGTCGCTCAAATTCTCTAAGCCTCTGCTTCCTCATGTGCAAATGGAGATAATGCAACCCTCCAGCTCAGGGCTACTGCCAGGATTAATTGAGACGATACTTAGGAAAAACTCAGCACAAAGACTGTTTTTAGTAAGCTTCAAGAAAGCTTTGTTTCTGTTTCCCTTTTCTTTAAGTCTTTTTTTTCAACCTCAATTTTTAAACTACTGCTTTAAACATATTTATTCTGACCATTAGAAACTCAGCACATTCTATAAAAGAGCTATAACCTTTCGTGAACACTTTATGTCTTATTCCTTCTCTTTGTATTTAATACTGTTTCCTGTGCTTCCTGTACTATTCACTGTCCACACCTGATCAAATTCAAAGTGTTTTCCAAAGCATTGTTCTTTAGGAGGAAGAGTCATCATTACAGATCATCATGTGTATCTTCTCATGACATTTTGCAGACTGGAAAATGACTCCAGAAACACGAGACATATGGGATTTATTAAGATTACAAGCACGCCCCTCCTATGATCTGGGGCCGATGAGTCTTCCGATTTAAGGGAAGTTGACAACACAAAGGAAAGGCAATATGGCTAGAGGAGGAGTCTGAGCAGCTTCGGGAAGACCACACCCCCAGAAGACAAGCTACCATGCCTCTGGGATCACTGGCTCCAGGCCTTGATCATTAGACTGACACAGTGGAAACCAGCCATGCCCAAGTCAACTTAACCCCAAGGCTTTCTGTGACACCCCGCTGCCTACTGATCACTGCTCAGGTCCTAGGGCTTTCTAACATCTGGCACCACCAAATCTGTTTCTACAGCACATGACAATTCAAATCTCATTTTTGAAAACTCCAGCCGCATCTCTTCCTTTCCCGATACTTACTCACGTATGTCCCCCTCCCCTTTGAGCCTGATTCCCCGCATCCCCAACCCGAGTCTGCATTCCTGATAACTACCTGGTCTTCCAAATCCCAGTGCAAATGCCACATCCTCTACAATGCCTTCCTAGACTTTCTTCAGGTGTAATTACTCTTTTTATAACCTTTAGAAAGCACTTATTTCCCACTTTGAATCTGAGCTGTTTACTGATATTCTAGATGGCTTCTATCATACCCTCTTACTTCCTGAGCAGAAAACCTCATGCGGAACTCATCCTCATATTTCCCACACAGCATTTCCCATGGTAGAGAGTCAAAACATTTTTTTGGCAGAAAAAGTGAATTAAGTTAAATGTTAAGCATATCTTATTGGTTACTCATGTACCATGTCTCTGTTTATTTCTGTTCATTGGCCTTTTAATAGTTCTAGAACAGGAAGGCATTGCAAAATAGTAGTAATAGCAAAGGTTAGCCTTTGGGATCAGACTGCCTGGTTTTCCATCCTAGTTCTGCCACATCTTAGCTGTGGAACTGTGGGCAAGTTACTCCCAAAAAATGAGACGTGAAAGTCTCACATGAAAGTGGATGACACCAGCTCCTACCTTCATAGGGCCAGTAGGAAACAGAATAAGGTCACACGGGTGGAATGCTTAGCGAGTGGTCACCCCCCTCCAATGTTAGTTATTAACATTTTCATAAAAACACATTCATGTGTTTTTATAAAAATAAAATGAGCAATGTCAAAGCAAGGAAGTCCCATCTCAGCCTGCCAGTACCATCACCCACCCACCTTCAGAGTGAACATTTACAGGATTTACACCAGTTCAAGGCAATGCCTGAGAATTTGCTATGATGATAATGTGAACTCAGTGCCCCAGAAATACTACTTCCAAAGCAGAAGCAAACTAATTCCAGGAGATCTTATTTCTTCAGATCCCTCTGTAACTTTCAAGGTTTTGTTCTCCAACTCTCTCTTTCTTATTGACAAGGTAATTAAGGAAGGACAAATATACCTCTTCCACCCAAATCTCTCATGCATGCATACTATACAATAATGCCATTTCCTGAGTCACCGTATTTCTCTCCAATCCTCAGATAATCTGTGTATTCTGTGGACACAGGGATAGCATGCTCCTGGTATCATCAGAAAAACAAAGAAAATTTGGTTTTAACCAGCAAAAATAGGGGAAGACAGAACATTATGACTAGAGCAGCCTTCACGCATGAAACTCAAGATTAAATGTGGTTGGCCTGTGTTCCTGGATTGGAAGAATCAACACTGTGAAAATGACTATACTACCCAAAGCAATCTACAGATTCAAGGCAATCCCTATCAAATCACCAATGGCATTTTTCACAGAACTAGAACACAAAATTTTACAATTTGTATGGAAACACTAGAGATCCCGAAGAGCTAAAGCAATGTTGAAAAAGAAAAACGGAGCTGGAGGAATCAGGCTCCCTGACTTCAGACTATACTACAAAGCTACAGTAATCAAGACACTGGCACAAAAACAGAAATATAGATCAATGGAACAGGACAGAAAGCCCAGAGGTAAACCCATACACCTATGGTCACCTTATCTTTGACACAGGAGGCAAGAATATACAATGGAGAAAAGACAGCCTCTTCAATAAGTGGTGCTGGGGAAACTGGACAGCTGCATGTAAAAGAATGAAATTAGAACACTCCCTAACACCATACACAAAAATAAACTCAAAATGGATTAAAGACCTAAATGTAAGGCCAGACACTATCAAACTCTTAGAGGAAAACATAGGCAGAACACTCTATGACATAAATCACAGCACGATCCTTTTTGACCCACCTCCTAATGGAAATAAAATAAAAAAATTAAAAAATGGGACCTAATGAAACTTAAAAGCTTTTGCACAGCAAAGGAAACAGTAAACAAGATGAAAAGACAACCCTCAGAATGGAAGAAACTATTTGCAAACTAAGCAACTGACAAAGAATTAAGTGCCAAAATATACAAGCAGCTCATGCAGCTCAATATCAAAAAAACAACCAACCCAATCCAAAAATAGGCCTAAGACCTAAACAGACATTTCTCCAAAGCAGATATACAGGTTGCCAACAAACACGTGAAAAGACGCTCAACATCACTAATCATTAGAGAAATGCAAATCAAAACTACAATGAGTTATCACCTCACACCAGTCAGAATGGCCGTCATCAAAAAATCTACAAACGGTAAATGCTGGAGAGGGTGTGGAGAAAAGGGAACCCTCTTGCACTGTTGGTGGAATGTAAATTGATACAGCCACTATGGAGAACAGTATGGAGGTTCCTTAAAAAACTACAAATAGAACTACCATATGACCCAGCAATCCCACTACTGGGCACATACCCTGAGAAAACCATAATTCAAAAAGAGACATGCACCGCAATGTTCACTGCAGCACTATTTACAATTGCCAGGACATGGAAACAACCTAAATGTCCATCGACAGATGAATGGATAAAGATGTGGCACATATATACAATGGAATATTACTCAGCCATAAAAAGGAATGAAATTGAGTTATTTGTAATGATGTGGATGGACCTGGAGTCTGTCATACAGAGTGAAGTAAGTCAGAAAGAGAAAAACAAATACTGTATGCTAACACATATATATGGAATCTAGAAAAACAGTACTGATGAACCTAGTGGCAGGGCAGGAATAAAGACGCAGATGTAGAGAACGGACTTGAGGACACAGCAGGGGAAGGGGAAGCTGGGATGAAGTGAGAGAGTAGCATTGGCATATATACACTACCAAATTAAAATGGATGGCTAATGGGAAGCTGCTGCATGGCACAGGGAGATCAGCTCGGTGCTTTGTGACCACCTAGAGGGGTGGGATAGGGAGGATGGGAGGGAGGGAGTCTCAAGAGGGAGGGGATATGGGGATATATGCATAGTTATAGCTGATTCACTTTGTTGTACAACAGAAACTAACACAACATTGTAAAGCAATTAGACTCCAGTAAAGATACATAAAAAAATATGATTGGCCTTACAAATCACTTCAATGTTTCTAATTGCCCAATTGTTTCCACATCATAATCATTCAAAATGAAAATGTTGGTGTTCCTTAATAATGCCATTATAGCAATACACTGTCTGCTCCTGTTAAGGTGTTCTGCTAGCCACACTCTGACTTTTTAAAGCCATTTAATACCCTTCAGGCTTGATCAAAGGTACTGTCATGGGTTTTGATATATAGTTAGGACTGCATGAGGTACAGCAGCCCAGAAAGAGAGGGCAAAAAATATTTAACTTGGTTTTTAACATGCTTGAGTCGATTTTTCATAATTCATTCATTCCACAAACATCAGTAATTTCTATTATATTTCAGACTCTGTGAAAGTCAGTTTGGGTAAAAAGAAAATTATGGCGTGATCCCTCCTCAAGGGTCTTACAGTCAGAAAGGGGGCCAGTGTAACAGAGATTCCAATCTCAAAATACAAACATACAACCTGATTCAGGTTTTTATTAAGCACTGTTCAAAAATTTCCATGTTGTTCCCACATAGTCAACACAAGATTTTAGAACTTTTACTTCCCATATTTCCAAACATAAAAGCCCTCTGATTTTCTTATTTTCCCCTATGAGGAAGTTGGCTAAAGTAATCAGAGGTCTCAAAAATACAAAAATGTACAATCAAAACATTCACTGAACCATTCTCTTTCTAAAATTACTTAATCAATGGAGATGGGGTATCTAAGAAATATTCATCCTCAAAGTGAAAACAGGTAAGGATCTTTCTGGGTCATAGGACTTTGCTTTTGAGATCTATTGTAATAGCATTATTCACATTCCATTAAAATGCCAGAAAACAAATAACTCAACATATAATCATAATTTCATTTCCCTTTGGATTAGAATTATAGATTTGAAGAAGGCCTGCCCTGAACCCTTTATTTCTGATTACTATGTGACTGAAGGAAGGTTAAGCTTTTCCTAAAGGGTTTTATCAAGGCGGTTAGAATTAATGAACTTTAGTAACACCCTTCGTTTTATTTTTTTCATTTTAATAAATTTTATTTTATTTATTTATTTATTTTTGGCTGCGTTGGGTCTTTGTTGCTGCGCTCCGGCTTTCTCTAGTTGTGGCGAGCGGAGGCTACTCTTCGTTGCAGTGCGTGGGCTTCTCATTGCGGTGGCTTCTCTTGTTGTGGAGCACGGGCTCCAGGCACACAGGCTTCAGTAGTTGTGGCACGTGGGCTCAGTAGTTGTGGCTCGTAGGCTCTAGAGGACAGGCTCAGTAGTTGTGGCACATGGGCTTAGCTGCTCCACGGCATGTGGGATCTTCCCAGACAGGGCTCGAACCCGTGTCCCCTGCACTGGCAGGCAGACTCCCAACCACCGCGCCCACAGGGAAGTCCCTACACCCTTCATTTTAAAATACTGAATTATACTGCTTGCAGACATTCTCCAATTTACTGTGCCAGGAGTATTTCCTGGCTTCCAGACTTGGAATTCTGAATAGATTTCTCTCTCAAAAACATTTATTATCCATGTAGTTTTCTAGAACCTACTAAACATTGTATTGGATTGGCCAAAAAGTTCATTCAGTATTTTCCATAAGACGTTATGGAAAATCCCAAACGAACCTTTTGGCCAACCCAATATTTTCATTCCCCAAAAAGAAAATTCTTAGTGACTCCTATGTGCCAGGAATAGGCCTAAGTACTTTCTGAGACACACCATCCCTGCTCATAGGGAATTCTCAGCCCAATAAGCAAAACCAAAAAATGAAAGCAGGTATAATATAACGTGATAAACGTAATAATATAAACAACACAGAGCAATGGAAGAATGCACAATGGGTAAATACGCACTTTGGGAGCTGGCCTCAGAGCTCAACCACGGTTTAAAAGATGATTTCCCTTCCAAAGCCATTCTCAACAACTAACAAATTACCTTGTAGAAATGCAGCCTTCTGCTCCACGCTGGGGTCCTCTGCTGACCAGAGGGCCACTGTGGATCTATGTCTACTTATATATGCCTTTCCAGATAGAAACAGCAGAGAGCTATCCAGCCGCCTGTCGCTTCTGTTCATCTATCACAAGGCAGACTTTACTTTGGCTGACATGAAATTCCACAGCTGTTAATAAAAGATCCTGATTGTACCCATTGGGCAAACAGTTCCCTCTCTGATTTCTGCAGATACTTGACCAACAAACAGAGTGTCAGTTCGTACGGTACAATCTAAGGTACCCGAATGGGAAAAATAATAGAGCTGGCACTCATTTAATTGGGCCCTTTGTGGTACAGTGATAAAGGATAATGATTTATCACCATCAAGGCAAATAAACCCCTCTTAGGAAGGTATATTATTCAAGTAAAAACACTGAGTATAAACCACCCATATGAGCTAAGAAAATGAGGTTTTTTTAATTAAAAGGTACTTGCTACTAATTATAACTTTAATGAGTGGAATAAATAAGACTATAGCCAGGAAAGTAAATTCACAAAGTAGGCCTCACTGGTTGCTTATTTTCTGACATTGGTCTGTAAAGTTTTCAGTAGATCACTGTTAATTTCAGGTTCACATTCGCACCATTTACCTGATTCCCTCATGTAAGAACAGCACACATTGGCATTGCTGGTCTGTGCTAGGCCCCTTTGCTCCTTGACACTACAAAGAAACAGCACACCAGGTGTGGTCTCGGAGCCTGGGGCCGGGCACTGAGCTATGTGCTGAGAGTGTGGGGTGCAGAGTGGGAGGGTCCGGGTCACATTTAGATTTCTGATACATTTTTCCTTATCTGATACATTGTTTCCTTATCTGATACATTGTTTCCTTATCTATCCTGTGGGCTGTGATGAAGATTAGGTGAGCACATAAGCCATTTGCTTAGCACAAAGCCTGGTACTTAGAAATGCAATAAAATTGTGCTTGTCTTTCATTGTTCCTGCCCCATAAGTTTTCGGTCCTGACTGTTCAGGTACCTGTACTTTGTGCGACACCCCTGCTTCATCACTTACTGGGAAACCTCAAACGTGTCACCATCTCTCACTTGTCTCAACTCTCAACTAAGCTCAGGAATCTCACCTGCCCCAGAGGTAGGTTGTTTGAAGAATCAAAGGGGATAATTTACATAAAAGGGCTTTGCAATTTACAAAGGATGGTCATCCTGCTGATGGCGGCATTCTTGTGCTGTCAGGCAGCCTACACATAAGTCAACATCATTTTCTCGATGCCGTGCAGCTGGGTGAGACATGGTTCCAAACCAGGAAACCACCAAGCCCAGAGGGGTGGACAAATAATTCCAGAAGACCTGCCTGGAGAAATAACCCACAACATGATGAGACCTTCCTCATTCATTTCAGATCTAAGATCAAGTCAGTGAAAAAGGAAGTGGGAGGTCCTAAGGATAGCCCCAGAGTAGACAGGATTTGGAGTATGAAAGTGGAGTGTTTCCTGTGTACGAGGGGCTTTTCTGGGCGGGGAGAAAATCCAAGAGCTGCCTCAAAGACAGGGATGAGGGGCTTGGGGCCACCCCAGGTCCAAGGGCCGTGTGGATCACAGGTCCTGAAGCACTGGGTGGGCAAACGCACTCAACATGGTTGGGTATGAGACCTCTTTCCTGCCCCTGGAGTCTGATCTGCCGTGGTCTGAGGTCACACCATGCAGAACTCAGGTACGGATGCCAACCAGCTTCTTGGTTAACTTCTCTTCTTTGCATTAATCCCTGTCGCATTGGTTTTCAGATTAATCTTACTCAGATCAAGTCACTGTCCTGCTCAAAAGAGTCCGGTGGCTCCTCCATGCCTTTAAAGCCTAAATTCCTTACTCTCTCTCTCTCTCTCTCTCTCTATATATATATATGTATATATATATATACATATATATATAGTTTTATGCAATATGATATTATATGGTATTACATTATAGTCTACTAAATATTACTAATATTAAAGTCTACTAAACACATCGTACAGTAAAATATTATATTATGCTATATGATCTTTCCTTTCTCTTTCTTCTGAATCATGACCCCAAGCAACCTTTCTAACTACCTGTCCAGGCTCCCCGGGCATTCCATACCCAAAGCCATGTAAACATGATTACAATGCGTCCAGCACAGCACTTACACAAAATACATTCCCATTAGGCATGTTCAGTGCGTTAACACATCTTTAAGTCTTTTCTGGAATTTATTATTTCAAATTATAAAAGCTTCATACTTTTATGAAATCTGTCTCACAGACTAGGTTGTAAGCTACATAAGGACAGGATATCCATCTAATTCATTCCTTAATTCCTCATAGTATGTAATAAAATGGCCTGTGTATTATAAACATTCAGGAAATACCTATTCAGTCAGTGTTAAATGTGGAATAGACTGAGAAACTGATTTCCAGCTTCGTACCCTAAAATCACGGCATTTTAAACCAAGCCTCTTGTATTCTTAACCTACTGAATATCCCATGCTTATTAAGTTTACATCAAAGTATAAGACAGAAGTATCTTCAAGTATTTATAATTAGTTTAAATTATAGAGCATTTGTAGTTTTGAAAACCTGGTATTTTAAATCTCAAAATAGAATAGAATAAAAATCAACATTAAAGATGCATTCACTCATTGGCAAGTAAACTTGGAAATTATCTCAGGATATTATAACTTGTGGTTTCGATTGTGTCATTTTAGGGTTTCATCATCTCACAATTTGTGCTTATGAATTACTCAAGTCAGGCTATGGTAAGAATAAAAGATGGAAACTGTCAGTGTCTGTCCAGAACAGTAGAGAGAGCTGGAAGTTGTCTCTGAATCCCACTGAAATTTCCACTGAATTCAGTCATGCTGGGCCCATTGGTGGGAAGAATAAGAGAAACAGTTTTTCTCCCTCTAAAAGTTGAATGAATTTTCTTTCAATTTGCCATTCTCTTACTGGCATCCATCATTTCTCAATGAACAGGTCCCCCAGAAACGCACCATACACAGCAAAATTTAAACAGAAGGAGGCACAGAGGCTCATTTAATAACATACTGGCTCATTTAAGCTTGATTCAAGTAAGCAAGTTAGGCAAAAATCTATACATCAATTACTTACTTATTATCAGGAAAGTTACTCTGATCATTGTATTTTATTCACACTGAGAATTATAAGGTAGTATTTTATGCTTACCAGAGACGACAGCATGAACAACTAAAAAAGAGAGTTTTGGTGTTCTCTATTTTTCTCCAGAAACTCTCCCCCAACACATCGATTCACCACCTACACTGTATGGATTAGATGACCATGACCTTCAGTGCACTAAACATGTGCTCTCCACTCCCCTGAACCTCCAAGGAGAGTACAGTCAGGCCAAGACAATATGTGACCCCTTCTATGTCTACATGTTTAGATTTATTGAGGAAATTCTGATACAGGTAGATTGTAAAGAAAGTAATGAAAGTACAAATACTATTACTGAACTTGCTTTGACTTAGATGAAAATCAGAAAATACTCCAAGGAAGTCACATTTGGCTCACTTTGTTAACACACACACACACACACACACACACACACACAGGGAGCTTTTTTAAAAATAATTATTTATGGCACAAGCTTGTGTCCTTTTATCTATTTTACAACCCTTTTCAATAAAGGAAGAGGATGACTAGATCTCAGCTGTCATGCATACCCTACTAACTTTTTTCAAATAATTTACTAAATTAACACCATGCAACAATTACTTCAGCTTCAGATTACCAAGATTTAAGAAGCATAAACTTTCTGTTTTAAAATTCCTCTATTTAGCTCAAATATTTAGCTCACGAATTTAGCTCAAATGTTTAGCACACAAATTATCTTTGAGTTGCGTTAAAAGCACATTTTAAAACGTTTTCTTTTTAGGATAAAGGTGACACAAGGTTGCCTTCCTCTGTAACAGTCTTCCTTATCCCTAAAACCAAATAACTGTTATTTATCATACCTGCTTGGTATCAGTATTTGTTGGACTCAGTCCACATGAAAGTACAAGGCTTTCTTGCATGATTGCTCACTAGCTTCATTTCCATTGTACCATATTTTAAAGATCGTATTTTTATTATTGTATTTAAGAGATACACATAAAATGATATTATTCAGGAGTTATTCTGAATAATAAAAACGTTCTTCCAGCACCTTGAGACTGTTCTATCATGTCCTGAGTTATTTTCTTAGGATACTTAAATAATTTACCTAAGAACATTTCTCCCTTGTGTTACATTGGATACACTTTATATGTTGTTTCTCAAATTAAAAATGGTTTTCTGCAGCATCTCTGAAATTTGAAGTAACCCACAATACTCCTCTGAGTAATATATTAAAGCTATGAGTTAACAGTGTGCCTATAAATACTAGAGGCAAAGGGGTAAAAAATCTCTATATATGAACAATTCATGAGGTCGCCACAGTCAAAGGACTAAGTTACAATCACCTTGAGCTATGGGGTCTGTATCTCTCTGTCTCTGTCTTCAGGGCTTTAATTCTCCATTCAAATGCTCTATGTCGTGGCCCTCATCTGTTTACAAGATTCCTTGGCATTTTTAAAGCTTACCACAGCACAGCTTCTAGTAACTTCACACCTTTTAAAAGTATAATGCCAGGGGCTTCCCTGGTGGCGCGGTGGTTGAGAATCTGCCTGCCAATGCAGGGGACACGGGTTCGAGCCCTGGTCTGGGAAGATCCCACATGCCGCAGAGCAACTAAGCCCGTGAGCCACAGCTACTGAGCCTGCGTGTGTGGAGCCCGTGCTCCGCAACGAGAGGTCGCGACAGTGAGAGGCCCGCGCACCGCGATGAAGAGTGGCCCCCTCTCGCCGCAACTAGAGAAAGCCCACGCACAGAAACGAAGACCCAACACAGCCAAATAAAGTATAATGCCAGGGCTTCCCTGGTGGCACAGTGGTTGAGAGTCCGCCTGCTGATGCAGGGGACACGGGTTCGTGCCCCGGTCCGGGAAGATCCCACATGCCGCAGAGGGGCTGGGCCCGTGAGCCATGGCCGCTGAGCCTATGCGTCCGGAGCCTGTGCTCCGCAACGGGAGAGGCCACAACAGTGAGAGGCCCGCGTACCGCAAAAACAAAAAAAAAGTATAATGCCAAAAAAGGATGAAGAGAGGTTATTACAGCTCAGTGTCTCCAATACGTAGCTCAGCATCCATCCCTCTTCCCTACACCCACAGATGTCAGTAGACTTCCACCCTTGGGTCTGGATTCTATATGTGCTCAGTACCCCTACACCTCTCGACGTGCTCTGGAGTGTCAGGAAAAACACCGAATGATGAATTCCTCTGATTACCTAGTCCGAAGAATGAAAGACAAGATTGAGGTTTTACCAACTAAATATTATCTGTAAACCTCACGTGCGATTCACTGTGCTTTAAACTATTCATCACAACATGGAATGGTATGTAAATTTGTGTACTTCAAACTTTTATATAAAGCCTGTGCTCGATATTCCCCACTGGCTACTCCAAATCCACCCTCCATGACCGGGAGGCCAATGTACATGGGCTCTGCTTCTGATTCCAAGAAGGGGCATCAGGAGGAGGTCGGAAGGCTCAAGGAAGGAGAGGTCTGGCATTTTCATCCACAGCCTCCAACCCTGAAGTCCCTGGTTCGGCACCAGCTGAATTCATCTATGAAAGTCACCGTTCCTATGCCTGATTCCCTTCAACAGCCCTCTCCAATCCCGATAGGTGGACGGGTGCTTCCCCATCCCCTCGTAGGGTATCTTAACCCTGGCTCCACTTCTGTAATCAGTTTCTCTATATCCTCCTCAATCACCCATTTCAAAGGTACCTTCTGCTTCTTGCAGAAACGCGGATGCATTTTCTTTGCAATTCACTTCAACCAGGAAGCAGCTCTTTTTCACATCAATTCTACTTACTTTATATTCCACGAATATAACATTTATACTGGAACTGCCTCAATATCTATCTTATTTTTTTCCATAAAATTATGACATGCTTGAGGACAGGGACGTGTCATACGCCGGGTTCAAATCTTGTTCAGAATAATGGGTTCAAAAAAAAGAAATACTTAACAGATAACTCCTGAAATTACTTTATTCTAGAAGTCTGGGAAGGAGTAGTATGCTAATTTGCATCTAGTCACTAAGACCTCCTCCAAAGTCACCACAGCGGAATGTCTCTTCCTGTGCTGGACAAGCACGATGCCCATGGGCTGGCCAGGAGCATTGGCCCCTTCTGAGGGATTTCTACTTCAGCAGCTCTACCTGCATAAATTTGCTTCAGTCCACCAAGTCAAATTCCCGGAATAAACATATCCTGCCAACTAGGCCATAACCAACTGGGCTACATGCTCCACCAAAAGTAAAAAGCACAGGGTGAGAGATTCTTGGGGCAACTATTGCCCTATGTCTTCACCCTATGGCAAACCCGCAGGATTTGGAAGTGCTGGCTCCTCTGTTCGTAACTTGATTAGACACCCGCTGTTGACACCTTAGGCATGAAGTCTTCTCAACCTTCCTCCATCACAGGCTGACCTTGGGGGTCTCCTGAATGCCATCACCTAGGATTTATTTTCCCCAACACCTGTACCTGTCCTCAACATTTGCAGAATCGAGTTAGAAGGCTCCGTCCTACAGTGACTGGCAGAGGACACTCAGAGAGCATCCTCAGACGCTTGGGGGTAACACCATCCCCAGAGCTTTTCTGGAAGGACTATCTCCGTATTTCCAACACCATCTTTCCTTGGAAGATTTTCCATCTTCCCTCTCCTTTCTTCTAGGGAGGGTAAACTCAAGGACTTTTCTGTCATTTCTTCCCTGTGGAATAAAGCTTACAGCAAGGAAGCCACGGTCCAGGGCAGGAGAGGACTGTATCTCTCAGGTGTGCAGTGAAGATTCAGAAATAGAGTGCCATACTTCTGAGAAAGAACCAGTCCTACCCACCTTCTGAGGAAAAAGCCAGATGTAGGGTCTTCGAAAGTGCGACCATGCTGGGCAAGTAGCTTGAACTGGAGTATGAGTGAGAACTGACAAAATATGACATCATAATCTCAGTTGCCTCCACGAAGGCACTTCTGGGGAATTTTTTTCAAGTTTTCAACTCTTAAAACTCCTTGTTCATGCTACACACAAACATAGAAGGTACCTGTAGTAAAAAGTAATTTTAGTCCATCTCCATCACCATAAAATATGAAGCACTGTATTGCTGTCCATTAAGGAAATTAGCATTCTACATGAACATAAACATCTTCTGTTGCCAATACATACTTCATCGTGTTTACAGGTGCATTTTAAATGGAAAGTTAAATTATTCTGGGGAATAAAATTACCATTAGGAAGGTTTCCTAAAGTAATTACGGTAGCAGTGGATTTTTAAATTATCATCTAACAGGCTGCCAATATCAGATAAATCAGAGTAAATCAAAATAAGATTAAATGTGTAAATAATATGTTGCTTCAATTCCACTATAGGTGTAAGTCATTACGTGGCAAGGTTTTTATTTAAAATGGAGAACATTCACTAAAAGTATCACTTTTTAATTTTCCCTGGTGGTTTCATGCCATTATTTTATTTCCTTGTCAGAACAGAATTCAATCTTAGATTCTACTTAACCCCCTTTTGCCTATTTATCCATCTAGAAATCTCATATTTTAAGTATAAAAATTCTATGCTATCACAAGTAATGATTTGCTCTTGTCAAAATTACATTATCAATATTTAAAACATTTTTTGTGATCTAATAGTAAAACTAGTCAGTGTCATTCCCAATGCTCCCATTAAAATTTTACTTTAAAACATTTTTTACAAGATTAGCTGAGGTTATACACTAGAAAAAAATCATTTCGAGTAAGTCAAAAGCAGTAACCTCATTTCACACCAATTCTTTCTACAGCAGCTTATATTTGTTTTATAAAACAGTCAAAATTCTTTTTGAAACTATTACCTCTTTCAGGTGCTTTCTCTTTGATGTCGTTAACTTTGCCCTCTTTTTTTTACCTTCAATCTTTCATTCCCTGGGAAGCATGTAGCTTGTTGGCTGGTTGGAGGGATTAAATATAAGGGCTTATAAAGAAAAGCAGCTTTTGATACAATGCTATTACAACATGATCACTTACCCATAGATTGTCAGATACAGAGGGTTTTTTAGGTTAGACACAAATGTTGTTCATTTTAAAAGCTATTATCATGCAACAAATAGAATGTGGATTATTTTCGTAGTTTGTATTCACTTTACAAATAATCAGTAAACATGACTCCTGGACAACAAACAATGATTTCTCCTCCTGTGTTATTTGCTTGCAGATTGGTTGTTTTTTTTTTTTTTTTTTTTTTTGGTCACAGGTTTTCACTGGGATATGCTAAATGGGCCCTTCTTATCCACCTAGTCAAAGGATGTCATTGATATTATGCAAATACGGGGATACGCCTGAAATATTCTAATTTCACATTAGCATTTGGGGATTTTGGATTTCTATGATTGAAGGCAGCATTTATGTAGCAATAGAAGACAATCTTGTTTAAGGCAAAAGTGTGTTTTTGAAATGACCACCCAATACATTTTTTTAGGACAGTTTTTTTGGGGGGTTTTTTTGCGGTACACGGGCCTCTCACTGCTGTGGCCTCTCCCGTGGCGGAGCACAGGCTCCGGACGCGCAGGCTCAGCAGCCATCGCTCACGGGCCCAGCCGCTCCGCAGTATGTGGGATCTTCCCGGACCGGGGCCCGAACCCGTGTCCCCTGCATCGGCAGGCGGACTCTCAACCACTGCGCCACAAGGGAAGCCCCCTAGGATAGTTTTTAAGAAAGCATTTTAAGCAAAAGGATTTCAGAGTGAAGGTCGGTTTTTTGTTTTAGGGTACTTCCCCAGCAGCCGCTCCCTCCCTGCTTGGTAACTGCATCCTGCATCCCTTCCAGGTGTGCATCCCTCCACCAGTGGGTGCAGGCTCTGGGTCCCTGCCTTTCTGGAAAGGTCCACAGGACAGTCTCTCCAGGGCTTTCAGTCTTGATTAGTGTGGTGCCCAAGGAGAGAAAAAAATATCCATCTTGTTCCCTGCGGCATGCCCTGAAAAGACAGGGCAGTAGTTAGGTAATAAATCTTCTCCCTAAAACTGCTCTGGATCTCTCCTGACCTTTATCTTCAGCCCAGCTCCCTGGTCTGCCACTGGATTCTGTGAGTTTCCTGATGTCCTTACAATAAACTCCTTTTCTGCTTTAAATTAACCGTGGTCCAATTTTATTGCTTGCAACCAAAGAACTCTAACTGATACAGGTGCCCTTTTTGTGTGATTATCTCTATGATAAAGTAACAGACATTGACTCCATTCCAGGTGCTCTTCCCAGACATGAATTATTGCCTGACCTTGCCTGGTGGCCCCGAGGACTCCTTAGGCGGCCAACTCAAAAAAATCAATAGCATTAGGTAAACGGCTTCTAAGGCTTGTGCTACTGCTTTTCACCCTAGGACTTCGGGAACTGATCAATAAGGTAATGCTGCATTTGCCCATTTATATAACAGACCTTCTAATTCATGACCTATAATCTCAATTATATTTGCAGGAACCCCGAATAAACCAGTTCCGCAGACTCATTCCCACAATAAAATGAGCAGTGAACTGACCCATGTCTTTGTTTCGCCTGTGAGACAGTTAAGAGTCTGCACATCCAGAGCCCTGTAAGTCTGGAACAATGCCGTCTTTTCTAATAGGTTTACTATCATCGCGAGGAATCTTTAACACCCTTCGAGGATCAAGATAATGATTATACTTTAGGTGAAACTGCTGTTGGTAATTTCTTAAAACCAAGTGAGATTAGCCAAACCTACAGAAATAAGATGTTTCCTGGGTCACTGAATAATGGTCCAGACTGGTGATTACTCCAGCAGGGTGCAGATGGAGCCGGGGGCACTCGGAGATAGCCCTCGTGGTGGGTGGGATCCTAAAAATGCATGTACCCCCAGATTCCACACCGTGTAGAACTTGTAAATATGAAGACATGTCACTCCTGGGATTATACTCACTGTTACCTTTATCATCACACACACGATGACGATTATGAAAACATGCTGATGCCATGTTGTCATATGACACGGCTGACCTTAAGAGTAGGACATTCTAATCTCTGAGTCTGATCTATTCTCTTGAGCCCTAAAAGGAGAGGGCTGTCTAGGGCTGGTGGCAAAAGGGGAAATCAGAGAGATTTAACAGGATGAGAAATTGGTGGCCCTGAAGTTGGAGGGGCACAAGAAGGAAGGCAGATAGACTTCAAGAAGCTGAGAGCACCCCCTGCCCCATGCCAGTCAGGAAATAGGGATCTCAGACCAGAGCCACAGGCAACTGGATTGCCAGCAACATGAACGAGCCTGGAAGTGACTTCTTCCCCAGATCTTGCAGACCAGCGCTTGGCCAGGGGACACCTTGATTTTGGCCTGGTGATGAGCTTAGCACAGCCAGCCAGCCCAGCCTTCCAACAGAGAAGTATGAGCTAAGAAGTGCCTGGTGTCTTCATCTGCTGAGTCTGTGGTTGCTAGGCAACCAGAGAATGTGAATACATCAGAAAACTCTGGGTCAGTGAAAGTTACTTCTCAGACCAGGGCTTCTAGGTCTCTTCCAGTGGAAAAGAAGGTGTCTCTGGGAAATCATTCTCCAAGTTCCTCTGCCAACCTCCTGCACCCAATACGATCCTCTAGTTGTCACTGAAGGGGAAGAGATAAGGGAAAGGATGGCAACACTTAAGGAGCGATGCTTCAGTGCCCAGGATGTTAAAAGGGCATCCTGGTGGCAGAGAATGCATCCTTGTTTCATTGAAGGAAAAACTAAGCCCCGCAGATACTAGGTTACATAGAAGGTCAAAGCTACACAGCTGCAGATGAAAGCAAACTAGAAACAAGCTGTTCTCTAAACTGGGTTTTTACTATGAAATTGATCCCAAATTACACATACCCGACAACTACTGCAGGACGCAAAGCCACAAGGATGCTAAAGAAACCCAAAGAGTAGGTCTCCGTCCCAGGGCCCTCTAGCCAAAACCTCACAATGCCTGAGACAAAAGGAAATCAGAGCTTCACAGCACCATTTAAAATGAAAAATCCCAAAGGACTTGCCCCAAGCCCATAAGCAAATTATCTGTAAGCCTGAAAAATTTGTCATTTCTTATAAATAACTGATGTCTAATTTTACGGTACATTATAAAACTTCTTGAAACATCTTGATTGAGAAACCAGCATTAAAAAACACACTAACTGGCGATTGTATTTGGAATCCTTTGGCTATGGGGTCTATGTCGTCAAGATGATACATTTTCTTGGAAAAAAAGGAATAAAGAGGCCTGTAGCATCTTAAATTTCACTCAGTGCCGCCCCCTGACTTTTATTAAGCTCTCCCTGATTTATTCTAGCTTTTCCAGGATATGGGACAATTATATGATTGGTACAGTGTCTCCTTCGTTGGCATTTACCAGTAGAAAGTATTTCAACAGCTCTATTTGTTAGAGATGCCGAAAAACAAACAAACAAAAAAGACCCATTGTGGTGTAACTGTAGGGTTGATGAAATATATGACTTCAAGATGCTTCATATATCTTCTTAGACATTCCCTCAAAATAGCTCTGAGATACCCTCCAGCCGGAATATTTAAGTACAAGGATCTTATTTACAAAACAGAAACAGACTCACAGACATAGAAAACAAACTTACGGTTACCAAAGAAGAGAGGAGGGAACAGATAAATTAGGAGTTTGAGATGAAAATATACACACTGCTATATACACGAAATAGATAGCCAAAAAAGGCCCTCCTAGATAGCACAGGGGACTACACTCAATATCTTATAATAATCTATAGGGGAAAAGAACCTAAAAAAGAATATACATATATATAATGAATCACTTTGCTGTATTCCTGAAACTAACACAACATTGGAAATCAACTATATTTCAATAATTTTTTTTTTTAAAAAAACCACTAGGCAAATGGTCTATTCCAGTGATTGGCAAAACTGACAAGTAAGCCAAATCCAGCTGCCACCTGTTTTTTTTAAGTTTTACTGAAAAAAAAAAAACATGTGAACCAGGATAAGGCTAAAAGCCTATGGGTAACAAACTGGGCTCAAGAATCTGACCAAACTGAATTGGAAACCCAGCTCTGCCACTTACTAGCTGCTAGGCCTTGAGAAGAAACGATACACAACCTGCTCCCTCTTCTGGAAAGTGAAGAACCTAAGAGGACCGGCACCATAAGGTGTAGAAAGTAAGGTGAGCACTTACATAGGGCTCATGAGGTGCGAGGCATGGTTGTAAGTATCAGCTCGAGAATGTTCTGCTCTATCATAACAAACTCTCCTCTACGGCCACTGCCAGCACACAAAGAGGAATCCGGAGAGACTTCTGGGAATTTCTCGTCCAGGGTCCCCCATCCCTACATCTGCCCAATTAAAGCACAAATATACTCATCTCCAGCCACAAGTAGGAGAGGACCTCATTTTTAGTACATATATGGAAACTCAAAATGAATGTAAAATGAATATAAAAACTTCAGAGTTGTTATGCAAGGAAAAGTAAGCAAGAACCAAGTAGGTGACGTGCCTGGTGAGGCGAGCCATCTGCAAGGCAGGGCCAATTAGCAACATTTACTAGCTAAACCAGCAATGCACTTGGGAACCACTTCTGGACACAAAGAAGCATTCTTTTTCAAAATGTAACACCATTTTAATTCCAAAACACAGGAAGTGAGAGGGTATGGGGCAGAGATATGCATCATCCTACCGATGCTAAAAACAAAATTACAAAGAGAGATTTGACGGCATCTGACAAGAGGCTCCACTTACCCGCTAACCAACAGTTACAAATTTGCTCATTAAGAAAAACTGCTTTCAGCAAAGTCCTATAGGCAGACAGACCCTCTACTTTCTAGCTATGCTTAACTTGGCAAGCTCCTTTCAACCCACTAAATGTCAGTTTCTTCAACAACGAAACGGATACTATGAGTATCTTCTCATAGTTATGAGGATTAAATGAGATAAAACATAATTAATAAGAAGGTCTCATTAAGTGTATCCATTATTATTATTATCATTATTATTATCCAGGCAATTCTGAGATTCACATTAAAAAAAGATACATCTTTTTTTATGATATATATCTTTTTTTGTGATATATATCTATATCACAAAAGGAGAAAACACCCTCAAGATGAATTAATTCTTTTCTGCACATGTCAACCCTCAGAGATGTAAGGGTTTCCAAAGCACAGCGGGCAGTCTTTCCTCTGAGCTCAAGAATGACCTCTGGATCCAGTTCACACACATGTCCCCTCAACGCCATCAAACTTTCCATGCTGGACTCCTAGGTCCGAACGTGTCTGCGCCAT
This sequence comes from Stenella coeruleoalba, assembly GCF_951394435.1. NCBI lineage: Eukaryota > Metazoa > Chordata > Mammalia > Artiodactyla > Delphinidae > Stenella > Stenella coeruleoalba. The sequence continues at coordinate 58,609,982 of NC_137160.1, read as the reverse complement.
CTAGAGAACAGGGGACATGGTCATCTCCCGTGGGCTAGGCTGGCAGGTCCACTAGGGGCTGAGCCACATGCTAAGGCAGCACCCAGGGCAGAATCAAGGGTGGCTATTCCTGGGGGGGCAGAGGAAGGACGAGTGACACCCGCATGGCACACAGGTAGATGAGGCCGAGGCCAGTGCAGGGTGTGAGGACCAAAGAGAAGGAGACATTTCAATATTTTCAATGACACCACAAAGCTATAAGATAATACGTATCTGTTCATTTCCCTGTGCAAGCAAAAAAATGCCCATTTCCCCAGGAAAAGCAGTAGAGAAGCACTTCCCACACACCTCGGTCCCTTGTCTATGTGCATTTGGACAGAGGAAACACACAGCAGTTCTAACATGTGGGGACATTTTTCCTACGTCTACTCAATAATGTCATCCCTCATGTAGTGCAGGCACGCAAGTCCCTCCATCACTACCAGACGGCAACATATTTTTATTTTGTGCTGCAACATTTCGAGCATCAATCAGTGAAGGTTTCATGACACGCTAAGGCCCTTGGAGAAAGAAACCTGCACCCTGACTATAGCACACTGCTCGAAGCAAGTCGCTGTTTACATGGTTGCTTTTGGTTCAAGGGACAAGAAAGCCATTATCACTAGCACAGAATCACACATGGCCCAAGTGCACCATCACTCATGGATTTGCCCCACCCCGTCACATCTGATGCCTTCTGATGGGAAATATTTAGAATGCATAGCTTCTACTAAATCATGCTTCAATAATGGGTAAATAAAGTCTGTGGCCAAAGTTAGTTATTAACTTAAAAATTACATGACCAATTAATGGATCGCAGTTTTCCATACTGTTTGTTTTGTCAATGTTTCTATTTCACTAGAATAGTTTTAGGCTTACAACAAAATTGAGAGCAAGGTTCAGAGATTTCTCACATATTCTTTGCTCCCGCATATGCAGGGTCTCCCCCACTTTTGACGTCCCCCATCAGGCTGGCACATATGTCACCCAGGATGAATCCCCAGACACATCGTAATCATCCCGAGTCCACAGTTTACATTGCAGGTCACTCTTGGTGTTGCACATACTATGGGATTCGACAGATGCAGAGTAACATGTATCCACCATTAAAATATCATACAGAGTATTTTCACTGCCCTAAAAATCCTCTGTGTTCTGCCCATTCATCTTTCCCTCCACTTCCACCCCTGGAAACCACTATGATCTTGTCATTGCCTATACAGTTTTGCCTTTTCCAGACTGTCATAGAGAGTTGACCCTTGATCAATGCAGGGGGTAAGGGCACTGATTCTCTGCACTGTTGAAAGCCCACATAAAACTTATAGTCGGCCCTCCCTGTACGTGGTTCCTCTGTAGCCCAGGTCTGCATCCACGGATTCAACCAACCATGTATTGGGTAGTACTGTAGTATTTACTGTGGAAAAAGATCCTCATCTAAGTGGACTCGTGCAGTTCACACCCATGTGGTCCAAGGGTGACCTGTAGTTGGAATCACACAGTAGGTAGCCTTCTCGATTGGCTTCTTTCACTTGGTAATATGCATTTAAGTCTCCTCCATGGCTCTTCATGGCTTGACAGCTCACTTCTTTTTAGCTCTGAATAATATTCCATTGTCTGGATGGACCAGAGTTTATCCAGTCACCTACTGAAGGATATCATGATTGCTTCCAAGTTTTGGCAATTATGAATAAAACTGCTATAAACATCCATGAGCAGGTTTTTGTGTGGACAGAAGTCTTCAACTCCTTTGAGTAAACACAACTGCTGAATCATACAGTAAGAGCATGTTTAGTTTTGTAAGAAACCGCCAGACCATCTACCAAAGTGTCCGTATCACTGTGCGTTCCCACCAGCACTGAATGAGAGTTCCTGCTGCTCCACATCCTCACCAGCATCTGATGTTGTCAGTGTTTCAGAATTTGGTAATTCTACAACGTGTATAGTGGTATCTCATTGTCATCTGAATTTGCATTTCCCTGAGGACATATGGTGCAGAGCACCTTTGTATATGCTTATTTGCCATCTGTATCTCTTCTTTGGTGAGATGTCTGTTAAGGTCTTAGGACTTTCCATATTGTTGTAGGCGCACAAAATCTACTAGAGACTGTCATAATTCACCACAAAACTTCGAATGCTAAAATTTTACCTACAGATCTCTGAGAAAAGAAAAAACTTTCCAATTATAAACCTTGACCCGAAACTTCTTTATTAGCCATACTTAGAAATAAAACCTAGAAATATGTAAAAAAAAATTACCTCATAAGTGAAATAACTGATATAATACGACATATGAACAAGAAATTGATTTTTAAACTTTAAACAGTATATCTTCCTAATTTTCTATATTACCTTTAATGAAGATCAGCAGTTAGTAATCGCTACATATCTTGGAGGTAAGATGCAACAAAACACTTGACTATATGATAAAATACATACTCAAAAATAAAGGGCAAAAGTAAGAGATAATCTCATTTTTTTTTACCTAAAGGATTAGAAAAAAATAAAAAGATTTGAGCATACATTGCTGGCAAAGGTGTGAGAAAACAGGCATGCTCTACGTTGCTACAGGGAGAATGAACTGTACATCCTTTGGGGAAAGTGTCTGTGATGACAGTTAAAATTTTAAATGCCCTTTGACTCAGCAGTCCTGCTGGCATGAATCTGTTCCATAGAAATTAAAGCATCAACACTTAAAGGTAGGTACAAAAGATATATGTAGTTTAAAAAATTATTTGTAATGGTAAAAAATGAAAATAGCCTGAAGCACGTCAGCAGAGACATGGCCGAATAAACGATGATATATCCATCTATAGAATATTACGCTGCAATTAAAAAGAATGAAGAAGATCAGTATGTACTGACCAGCAAAGATGTTCTGAAAATGCTAAGCGAAAAAGACTTTGGTAAGCCTTGGGTATAACATAATGCCATATCTATAAAATAAAACAGAGGGGTGAGCTTTAGACATATGTACATATTCATATACCTTTGCATAAGCAGAGAAAATATGTAGAAAGACATAAACCAAAGTGGTAACTTTGAAAACCTCAAGAAGGCTGGGTTGACAAGAGAAAGAAGACTTAACTCTTCTAACAGCAAGTTGAAATTATTTTTTTATAAGCAAAGTAAGAAGAAGAGTTGAGAGGTATGAGATGAAGTTTAGACTGACATATTACATTTACTATAAGTGAGCATATTCAGATAATTTTTTAGTTAAATATCATTACCTGATACCTGTAACAAATATAGCCCATGTGACACTCTTCTTGGATATCTGCCTGACATCAGCTGCTCCCCAAACTCCGGATAGACTCCTAGTCCCACCCTGTTGGTGTTTTTCATTTAATGGCACAAGTTTCCTATGAGTAGGAAAATGGTCCCTGACCCACAGCTGAAACTGGCCAGGGTGGGGACTTGCAGGATGAGGTTGGTGGGGAGCGCTTGGATTGCACAGAGGCCACAAGGACTGACTAGAATCTCCTCTGGTCACTACTGTTCCTGAGTCTCCGTGAAGTCCCCTTCAACAGGATGGGCGATGTCATAGCATTTGCTGGTCTAGAACTGCACACGCTCAGTGGTCCTTTGAAGGAAGACCTTCCCTTTCCCCTAGGGCCCTGTCCAGCCAGGGCTGCCCACAGAGTTGCTTCTCTGAGTGCTTCCCACTGTCAGTGCTCATAACAGAACTGCAACCCTGGATGCAATCGGATCTTTTAAGTAGGATGGCCACATATTTTACCATCCAACCCAGGAAACTTCTGAGAATGAAAGCGGGTGCTATTAGATATTAGACTAGAAGATAGGTGCATGAAAGGAAAAACAGACCTACAGTCATCTACCCAGGAGCACTGAGCCATGACAGGGTAAGCAACCCCTTTCCTCATGGTAAACCCTCTTCAGGGATGGCTGTATCCCTCTACTCAGTACAATCACCACCTACTTTCTAAGGGACAGTGTCCAAGTCCTTCCACACTTAGGTACCAAACGAGCCATGTCCTCCCTCCCTCATTCATCCCACAGATACCCACCAGGCGCCCCTAACCCTTCATTCACTCCTTCAAAGAATAACCAAGTGCCTGCCATTCACTCGGGCACCAGAGATAAAACAGTGCTGAGCCCAGAGACCCTGTCTCTGTGGAGGTCACATCTTGCTTAGGGTAGACAGACAATAAAGAAAGAAATCAATATGTCATCGGTTGAGTGCTAAGTCCCAAGGAGAAAAATAAGACAAGTTAGGGGCACAGGGAATGTGGGACGAAGGTAGCTCTTAAATCTGGGGGAGCTCTTTAATAACTCTGATGAGTTAGCATCTAAGCAGAGATTCAACGAAAGGGGGCAGAGCCTTTCGGGCAGGAGAAAGGGCAGGCAAGGGCTCCGAAAGAGAGCCTGGCACTCAAGGAGTGAGCCCAGGGGAAGCAGTGGGTCTGCTCGGGTAGGGAGGACTTTGGGTTTTCCTCCGAAAAACGAGCCAAGTAAATGTGCCAAGAACACTGCCACGTGGTGAGCAGACACAGAGCAGCCTCTGTGTTGATGGAACTGGTGTCTAAAGGGGACAGTAAGATATTAATCAACCAGCAAAATAAAGGCCTTCTAAGGAAGGCACCTCTCATCACTCCCTTTTAAACTGTGGTCCATCTGCTTCTCTTGCTGAGGATAAGAGGGAAAAAAACTTAAGCTCTGGTGGATTGCCATCTCTCCACGTAGAGACTGAAACGTATTGTTTTGCTATATCTGCTGAAACATACAGCTGTTAAACCAGTAATCGCTTGTCATTTGGGGCTGCAAGCATCCAATACTACTGCTGAAAAAGTAAAGGAGTTCCCTGACACGATGCACGTATTAATCTCCCAACAGTTCTAAAAGCTCATGTTCAGACAGAGTCCAGTGGGGTTTTATAAACTCTAACAAAGTGTAATCGTTGGGGGCCTTGAAGCAATTCTAGAAATGACATATAGGTTTACACAACTGCTTTATCAGAATGGAAAGAGAAAGATCTTAAGAGGAGAAGTGAAGGGTGTTTGGGATGAGTAGCATATTAAATGTAGTCTGACCAGAAAGCGTCAGCTAGAGTAAAATCAAGAGAAAAGGAAACTTTAAATCCCAGAAGAATGCTGTGGAGTGGAAACACTCAAGAAGTAAGCGAAGAAAAATGCCTCTGCTTCCCGGAGCTTCTACAAGCTTAGAACCCAGTTCTGGAGAACCAGAGCCAAGTCCGAACTATGTCTTCCTCCCTTGGAGCCTAGCACAGCGCCACACACTTAGCAGTTTCACAACAGAAAAATGTACTGAGTGAAAAAGTAAACGACTTCATCCCACCAGCCACCAAGGTGTACATCCTGCTGATTCTCTGCAGAAGTAAGTGTGTGAAGAAGGGTCCAAGTTAGGGAAAAGGTCAGTGGTTCTTCACCAGGTGAAAAGAAGATCAGGAAGTGGTTCTGAAAACAAGTCCAAACAGCCGATGTTTATTCTGTCCTCACCACTGGAATGGAAAGAAGTTGTGATAACAGGAAACTCTCAGAGACGCTTGACGCCGCATGCGTGCTTTGGATTTAACTTTTTTATACACTTTTCTTGTCCTCAAAAGGCCTGGGCTCTCAGCTGGCTCCTCGCCATGAATTTAAGCCCCATGTTCTTCCAGTGGGTCCAGCAAACCAGGCACCTCCCTCACACATCGAATGCCATTCAGTATTCCCTTAAAATATCACAGTGTCCTCAGCACTGATTACAGGTTCCAACAAGTTATGTGAGATGATTTAAAATGCAAACTAATGGATGAAGCTGGTCAGAAGGTACCAGCTTCCAGTTAGAAGATAAATAAGTACGAGGGATGTAACATACAACATGATAAATATAACTAACACTGCTGTACGTCATACATGAAAATTGTTAAGAAAGTAAATCCTAAGAGTTCTCATCTCAAGGAAAATTTTTCTTCTCTATTTCTTCAATGTTGTATCTATATGAGATGATGGATGTTCACTAAACTTCTTGTGGTAATCACTTCATGATGTATTTAAGTCAAGTCATTATACTGTACACAAACTTACACAGTGCTGTATGTCAATGATATCTCAATTTAAAAAATGGAAAAAAAAAACAAAACGAAATGAAATGAAATGCAAACTACCTGAGCAGGTGAAACAGTGTTTACAAAACACTGAAAGAATGAAGGCCCTAAACTAAAATGAAAATCTCTAATCCAAGGATCCTGCTATAACACCCCAAAAGAAGAATACATTTCTATTTGCAGTATTTACATGGCAGGATTATTTTATTAAAACTGATTTCGTTTATGTTTTACTCCAGGTGGATGAGAATGATATTTCTAGATATAGCTTGAGTATGCACATTGTTTCAACACGTAATTATTACCATGCCAACACGCAAGGCTCTCTACTGCAAATCACACACTAGATGTAGCACAAAATGTGTCACTTTAGGGAGAGAGCCTGGGTCTTTAGCTACTCCTACTGTTTTGGTTTTTTTTTTTGCAGTACGCAGGCCTCTCACTGCTGTGGCCCCTCCCATCGCGGAGCACAGGCTCTAGACGCACGTGCCCAGCGACCATGGCCCACGGGCCCAGCCGCCCCGCGGCACATGGGATCCTCCCGGACTGGGGCACGAACCCGCACCCCCTGCATCGGCAGGCGGACTCCCAACCACTGTGCCACCAGGGAAGCCCCCTACTTATATTTTTGAACCATGAGAACTAAAAGTCATTCCTTTTCCATTAAACTGATCAAAAGGACAGTGTTTGGCTTCATTTCTATGCATCGGCAGAAACAGAAGGAAGAGCTTACCAAAGCAGATCTATAGATCTGGACAGACTTTTAATGCAGTGCATTATTTTTATTCCACTGCCACTTACACAATAATGAAACATTCCTCTATTTTACTATGTAAATATGTTCTTCCTAAAAAAGACAGTTGTCTATGTATGAAACAAAAATTTCAAATAGGCTATGATTATATTCTTTTCTAATTCAGAGTGACAAAATGAAGGACGGCTAGGTGGCGAGCCCTCAGAAGCTAGCGTTACGTGGTGGGGAAGAAGGGAAGAGGAGAGGCTGGGCAAAGCAACAGCGCTCGGGATCAAAGCACAGGTCTTGCGAGCGAGGCAAGGCAGGAAATGCAACCTGACAAGGAGGCAGAGACTGCAGCAATATTCCATCAAGTATTTTTAAATTCAGTTCCACACGAGTCAACTCAGTTTTGCCCGGAGATTTCACCAGACATTTAGCTGGTGTGTATATAATTACTTGTCTCTCTGAATTGGGGGTGCAGAGTGGAAAACAGCACAAGGAGGGACAAAGTGCTCCACAGAAGGGAATGAACTGGAGGATGCTGAGACTCAGGGATTCTTTCCAATGCTATTTTTTTTTAATTTTAACATCTTTAAGTAATAGGTTTTTTGTTTTAAGTATAAAGGTTGTCACCTTTGTTTTGCTCAGAAGGATAAGAACAAAATGTAATGCCATTTATTCTGATGTGAAGAGCTACCTTCTTCGTCTTATTTATCACGGGCATCCAAGACCACCCTTAGCAGGCATTACACCCTCCAATCATCTTTCAGAGTCAGTCGAGTTCCCTGCAGTACTGCAAGCATCCTTAGAATATGATCTTCAGAACTCATGTGGGGTGTTTAGTAGCTACAATTCCTTGGAAGAGGACCAAAATATAACTGCTTTATAAAAGCTTCAGCTCAGTTTTGAAAAGATGATCATCTTGCCATATACGAAAGAGCACTCACTGGTACATGACTTCTTAAGCCAGACCTCTATAAATTCGCATGTACCAAAACAGAAAGCTGTATCAGACTGCTACGTGAAAGTGTGCGTGGATCCCACTTCTTATCTGCTGTTTCTATTGTTTATATCTTTGCTACTTGATTCACCAAGGATTAAGGTGAAATATAACTGTCATCACTAATAACCACGTTCATGATCATCTATAAGTACACATTTTTTCTCTCTTCCATAGTCTGATTCATCACATCAAGCTTGCTACAACATAATTAATAGACTGAAAATACACGTTGAATCAAAACAAACTTTTTTAAAAGAGAGAGAATCCATACATAGGAAGTTTTTTATCTTACAGCCAACCCTTTATAGCTGCCAATACTGTCCAACAGAGCAGCCGCCAGCCACATACGGCTACCGAACCCCTGAGAGGTGGCCAGTCCAAATTGAGACGCAAGTCTAAAATGCATACCAAATTTTGAAAGCTTGGTTTAAAAAAATGTAAGATCTCTCATTAATCAATTTTATATTGATGACACTTTGAAATGACAATGTTTCGGGTAAATGACATGTATTAAAATATATAATGAAATGATATTAAAATTTTTTACTTTTTAAATGTAGCTACTAGAAAATGTTACATTGTAATTTTGGCTCGTATTATATTTTTATTGGACAGGGTTGAAATAGTCTAAGAGGCAATTCAACCATCCACTAAATCAAATGAAGGTATAAGATAACATGCATTTTCTCCCTAACTTCTGTGTGTGTGTGTGTGTGTATGTGTGTGTCTGTGTGTCTGTGTGTCTGTGTGTTGCAGAGGGCTGGAATTGCAAAGCTGCCCATCAGGAAGGTCTCTGAAACAAAAGATTCAACTCGTGGCCTTTAGCCTTATCTCTTGACATTTAAGTCTTCCAAAAATGTCCTCTGCTTCACTGCTTCCTGCTGTGAAAGTTTCCAAGCAAATGGTGACCCAGTCTCCCAGGAGGCAAGCACACACTTTACGGATCCCTCGAGCTATGGCAGCCACCACTGCTCTAGAAACTGGGACTCAAACAGGTCTGGGAAGGGACAGACACCTGTGCATGAAATTCCCTCAGGTTAAACACAAGCAGGACATCCACACATGTCAGGCCACCCACTCAAGCCACCTGTGCCATTCTCATCCTGTTATCATGACCACTAAACAGGGGTGGAACGGGGTTATGTGCATGTGCTGAGTCCCAGACCTAAGCGTACAAAAGCTCTCCACTGCTTCAACTGCTTCCCGCCCAGATTTCTTCTCTAACTGGACACTCCTGGTGGTCGTGGGGCCTTCACAAGGTGGCTTTGCATGCTCTCTAATAAACGTTGGAGACAGCACACTTAGCATTTCCACAAAAGAGTTTCAGGATATACAACAGTCATTCATTCAGCAAATATTGGCGAACGCTAAGCAGGAAAATCTCAGACCGGGACAAAGGTAAGGGGGAGCCTGGGACCGAGGATGCTCAGAGCAGTAGTTACAGGGAGCAAGCAGTCAGCGTGAGCCTCATTGGGAAGGTGGCGCCTACACAGACCCCCCCAGGGTCCAGGGTGAAGAAGTGAGCAGAGCAGGCATCCTGGAATGCGGCTGAGGCAACCGGGCCCTCTGTGGGGAGCACAGTTGGCCTGGTCCACAGGCAGGAAGGCGGCCAGTGTGGCAGCAGTCAACTGGGGGAAGGAGCCGAGTGACAGAAGGACACAGAGGAAACAGGACAGACCATACAGGACTCTGGGCCATGGTGAGGAGTTCTGTTTTCACTCTCAGATGAGAACCTGCTGGAAGCTTTTAAGTGGAGAAATGATTTGCTCTGACATTTGCTTCAAAGGAACCACCCTGCCTATTGTTCTGGATACTCTAGAGGTCAAGGGTAGAGGCACAGACTCTTGAACTAAAATGTGTTAAACACTGTTGCAACTGAAAACTAAGTCATAGCAATTGAGACAAAGAAGGGTAAGAATCATGGTTTCTGACCTGGACTGTGGGAGGTCGGGGAAGTGGGGGAACCCAGGACCACCAGAACACAAAACTGTGTCACTGTGACCCTTCTTCACTCCAGAGCAGATGTGGGAGACCCCAGCCTGGGCTGCAGGCATGCCTGCGGTGAAGAGCGTTACTGCTCTCCTCCTTGGCAGAAGGACAGCTTTAATGAGAGTTTGACTTTTCTTTCTACACGAAAGAAACTTTCTCTAAAAGCAAACAAAAGACAACAACAAAAATAGAAAAGGATGAACACAACAGACCCGGGAATTGCAAAACCTGATTCAACATTTTATGTGAATTGCCTTTGGATTACCTCTGGCAGGAAAAGGTGAGCATGTTAAAAAAAAAAAAAAAAAAAACAGTATAAATAAATACTAATACAGAGCTAATTTTTTAGTTCTCAATTCACTGAATAATTACACCTTTAGGCTAACATGAATAATTTATTAAGTAGCATGCAGTTTCTATGTAGCCCTGCAACTTTTTGCCCTCATTATGCAAACTTTCAAAATCATTCCAGGGCGAACCGTGGCAGAAAAGGGACTTCTATGCAAATATCCTTTTTCTATCAGTCTATGGATAGTTTGTTAAGTGTCTCTTCAGGTTAACAAGAACTGTTCAAAACGCTATTTAACAATCTTCTGCCTGATATACGTTCAGTAATTCATTAAAGTTCTAAAATGCGGAACTTCCTTATTTTTGTTAGATCATGCATACTGATCCTTAACTGAATTCAGCTTTGAAGGAACGTAAAACCATATATTTGCTTCCTGGTTTCTCCACAGTTATCCAGAGTAACCCACTTCAACTAGAACTATTGTTATAATGTTAGTATCCTCGTAAACAATTCTTTTTTGGTGGCTTGGGACCAAAGGGCCCTAGGAGAGTTCCACTTTACATTAAAATTGTCTCCGTATTGAGCTGTTGTAACATACCAACCTGTCATGAAGCAGCAATATGGAAATGCTCAGAGGGGACCTGTTTTGATGTCTCTCATACTGAGGACACCGAGGACACAGACCTGCGAGGTCTTCCTTTTTCTTGTTTCCTCACATTCTCTCTTGCACTGCAGATCATCACAAAGTGGTAATCTAATTACTACAACTATTAATTATGCTCGTGATTAATTTGAAACACCTAACAAAATCTAAACCGTACAGTGAGAGACAACACGCCGTCTTAATGACATTCTAACACCTGAAACTATCTGGCGTCATTATCAGTCAAGTAACTGTGCTTCGTTTCCCCCAGCCGGGCATATTCCAGAGTCGGTCCCCAGTATTATTTATTAAAAATGTGCTTCAACTCAAAATAACGAGCGTGCCCCTGAACTCTGCCTAACTCAAATCCAACACGTCCCCAAATCCTACTGGTTCTACCTTGAAAAATACATCCAGAGGCTGGTCACTCCATCACCTCCATCGTGACCACCTGGTCCAAGCAACCATCAACACTTGCATTGACTATGTCAATAGCTTCCTAATGGGTCAGCCTGCTTCCACCTTTGTCCCTGTACCATCTGTTCTATAAAAAACAACCAGAGGGATCTCTTTAAAAAGTGAGCCAGGACGTACAGCACTATCGCTCAAAAACAATGGCTTTCCGTACACACAAGGAAAAGCTCTACATCATCCTCCGAGACGTGAAAGGACTGTCCCCTGCTCCCTTCCTGAAACCCTCTCCTACTTCTCTCCTCCACTCTCACTTTGCATCTGCCCCTCTGCTTTCATAATTCACCCTACACAGGTTCTCTCTTCTGCCTGGAACATCCTTTCCCCAGATACCTGCGTGGCTCCACCTCCAGCTTTCCCTAAAGGTCAGACAGGCACTACCTGACCTCTATTCAATGGTGTAAACTACCTCACCCTCACCAAGGCTCCTTTTCTGCCTGGCTCTGCTTACTTGTTTCACAGCACTAATCCCTGACTCACACGCTCTCTTACTGGGGCAGATGATGTTTTCTACAAATACAGCTCCAACGATACATCCAGACCCAAGTTCCCCTGGAACCTCCATGATTCCATCGGTAGGTGGAGTCTCACTGGTAACCTGGGTGGGCCTTTGTGATCGCCCCCACTAACGGTGGGAGTGATGCTACGTGATTTCCAAAGCTAGATCATAAAATGCCATGCAGCTTCCGCCTGGCTTCCTCAGGACACTAGTTCTTGGAATCCAGCCACCATGCCACAAAGAAGAGGCCACCGTCCCTCCCTCGGCCCGTCTCAGCCTGGACTGAGCTCCCAGCCGACAGCCACCACCAACCTGCTCTCCACTGGGCAAGTCACCAAGAAGCACCTCCTCCTGCCAACGGCGGAAGATGTGGGATCGATGCTGTCACCCAGGCCCTGGGCTCACGTGGACTTGCACTTGGCTTTAATGCTCTGTGGTCACCATCTTGCAATTCCCAACAACTTTACCTTTGAGTTCGTATGCTGTACATGAAACTTCATGAGACAAGGAAACAGGAGCAGGGGACTTAGAGCCTGGGCTCCTGAGTGGTCCCTGGGGCAGGTCCCCAGCTGCCCACCCCTCCAACTCCTGGCTCCTCTGCCCACCCTCAGCCAGTGACCACCACCTCCTCTGCTCCAAGCTGTGGCCTGGGCAGCAACATAGGGGTGTATCCTGTGATGTTTCAGGGCACAGCACGGCAGGGGCTGGACCCCCCTAAGCTGGCAGCCGTAGCACGTGTGACAAGTGACTTGAGGTGGGTGAACCCTCATCCACCCCCAATCCAGGCACCAAGCATGTCCAGCATGGAGGGTGCACCGCCTTGAGGGTCACTAGTCCACTACAGGTTGAGGTGGCAGGTCCACGTGAAGTAGGGAAGCCTGGCTTGCCTTCCCCACCCCGGGCCGGGGCACAGGGCATCTGGGCCGGCTGGTGGGCTGTGTGTGCTGCACTGCAAGGCAGGGCACCCCATCCCACCCCCGGGGCCCCAAATGGGCTGCACTGCCCAGCAAGCATCCCCAAGTCCAAGGCAACCCATCCTTTACGGAACAAATAAAAAACACTGTGACGCGTTGAGAAAGAGACCATGGAAGGAAGGAAAGATGTTCTGTATTTTAATACCTTTAACAGCATTTTTTTCCATTGATAGTTTTCAAAGACGGGCCCTCTTACTTTCCTGTGCACCAGGCCTGCTCCAGCCCTCATGGGAACTGCCCCAGCAGATACCGCATGAAGCCAAGAAGAGTCTTCCCGCTGAGCCCAGCCCAGACTGCCGATTCCTGAGCCAGAGCAATGGTTGCTGTGCTTTTAGGTCACTCAGCTTGGGGCGGGCATGGGTGTCTGGCTGGTTGTGTAGGAAGAGGTAACTAGGGCACTTAGCTGCGTACCTTCACACTCTGGGAAGGCAGTGATTTTGAGGGTATTTGCTCACCGCTGTGTCCCCAGTACCTAGAACCATGCCTCACACGGAGTCCTTGCCCAATAAATATCTGTTCAATGAACTGAAGTCCCACTCTGATGAAATCTCTTTAAACAAGGCTACAAAGAAGTGGGTCACCAGCATAGGAAAACTTGACTAGTTGGAACTGCTGAGGGTAAATAGTTGGAAAGTTTGTGAGGTAGGCCTGCTGATGGCCAGGTGATGGGGAGAATGTGGTCCTTCCCATGGCCATTGGCCGTTAGTGGTCTGGTGGCTCCAGGAAGGGGGCACCGAGCTAGCACCAGGCACACAGGAGTGCCCTCCCCACCTGGACCAGTCACTCACCCCTCCCAGGACAACTACATATATGAACATGCTTGGGTAACTATATTGCCACTTGAGAATAGAACCATTAGTGATGGTAATGCCTATTTTTCAGGCTCTTTCCAAACAAACAAACAAAATAATGAAAATATTTAGTGTGGAAGAAGAAGAAGAGTCTGTGGAAAAATAAAGCAGGGGAGGGAGATATGCTCTGTGTGTGTGTGTGTGTGTGTGTGTGTGTGTGTGTGTCCTTACAGTTGCAGACGAGGCTACTACATCAGACCTCATTAGCTACCAGGAGGCATATGAACGGAGATTTGGGTATGGAGACACTGGCCATCTGAAGATCCATGGGCAGAGCCCTGAGCTCCACGCAGAGAGATAGGAAGTGCAAAGACCCTGTGGCAGAAACAATGCTAAGGAGTTAAGGGCTCGAAATGGCATCAGTGTGACTGCAGCACAGGGGGTGAGAAGAGGGGAAGGAGATGAGGCCCACAGTACTCCCAGAACCCAGAGAAAGGCGGCCAAAAGAGAAAGAAGACAGTCTCTGCTGACAGTCACCATTCAGGCTGTTCACCAGGCAAACTTCATGTGAGATAAACAGCACATCGTTACATCCTCGGCTGTTTACTAAGTCAACCAAACAGCAAGTGAGCACCTGCTCTAAGTGGGACACAGGGGCTGCCCTTCCTCTGTCACACTTCACGGTCATGTCATGTCGGGCTGCACGTCCAACCTACCAACAAAGCCCCTACAAGGAGGAGAAAGGAGAAAGCAAGCCCTCAAAATAGAATAAAGGGGGACTTCCCTGGTGGTGCAGTAGTTAAGAATCTGCCTGCCAATGCAGGGGACATGGGTTCAAGCCCTGGTCCGGGAAGATCCCACATGCCACAGAGCAACTAAGCCTGTGTGCCACAACTACCAAGCCTGCGCTCTAGAGCCCTCGGGCTACAACCACTGAAGCCCGCGCACCTAGAGCCTGTGCTCTGCAACAGGAGAAGCCACTGCAATGAGAAGCCCACGCACCACAACGAAGAGTAGCCCCGCTCGCCGCAGCTAGAAAAAGCCCGCGCACAGCAACGAAGGCCCAACACGGCCAAAAATAAGTAAATAAAATAAATAAAGTTATATTAAAAACAAAGAATAAAAGGCCTAAATGTGCAATCCCTAACAGGACAGGTGATGGGATATGTTGGAAATAAGAGATAAAGATGCCAGCTGATGGAATCTAAGTCAGAAGCTGAAATCTTGAAAATTGTCTCCATCAATCACTGACCATTCTGCAATGCCCACACTGAATTTGTTCAGTTTTTAAGTAGATATATTTATGAAAAAACACTACCTTTTTTTTTTTTGTGGTACACGGGCCTCTCACTGCTGTGGCCTCTCCCGTTGCGGAGCACAGGCTCCGGACGCGCAGGCTCAGCAGCCATGGCTCACGGGCCCAGCCGCTCCGCGGCATGTGGGATCTTCCCAGACCGGGGCACGAACCCGTGTCCCCTGCATCGGCAGGCGAACTCTCAACCACTGCGCCACCAGGGAAGCCCAGCGCTACCTTTTTTAAAGAAAGGAAGTCTCAAAGTTTTAAATAGATTCTCAAGCCTCCTAGGGATCGTTCCAGAGATAAAGAGACAAATTCTGTGAAGCTACATTTGAGTCGCCGCACAGCCCGGAAAAGCACTCAAGAACGAACAGCAGACATCAGTTCTCTTCCCAAAGGGATACGACTGAAAATCCTCATTGTTCTTTCCTGGGAAAGAGGCTTCCTGACCAGCAAGGCAAGCCCAAGCCGGCGTGAGCAACTCATAGATGCAACACCTTTCTGTTTCCCCGCTGCTTTTTGAGCAGCGATGGTTCACGCAAATTTCAGGCTATCTTGAAGGATGCCCCCTCTCCACCCCGTACAGGGTACAATTAAAGCTGGAATGTGCCTTTCGTGGCTCAGCTCGTGGAAAACCCACTGTGTAACTGAACTAGAACAGAGCGAGGAAATGAGGAATGGAGCTTGGATGTGGCTTCTGTCATTTTGCATTACTGCTGTGTAAAGAAGAAAAGATGCAAACAGTTAGTGATGCGCGGGGCGAAGGAGGGAAATGAAAATGTCAGGAGCGGGAGGAAGCTGTTAAATGGCACCAAATGCCTGGGTGGGGTGTCTGCCTGCCCGTGTGCCGCTTGTCTCTCTCAATCCATCATCAGAAAGGACAAGGCACCTCAGGAGGAATGCCTGTCCTGAGTCAGGAGCACGGAGAGGCCTGCTGTCTCTGACTGCCTACGGCAATCGCGGTCCTGTCCGGAACTGTCAGTTTACGGGCTTCACTGTAATCCGGCTGCTGTCAATGAGAAATCCAGAAATAGCAGCACACGGGGACGCCTGGCCTTCAAACCTTCCAACGATCTGGCATCGCTGGGCTCACGGGGTAAAGACGGTCGTGTTTAGAATCTTTTAAAGGAATAGTAAATGGACCGGGGCACAACTACCTCCTCTCAATCTTCCGTTCAGTTAAGAACCCTGAGTTTAGCAGAAATGGTCACCGCACGTCTGAAAATGTGAGGCTACTAAGAAGCGGGAAGATTCCAAAGGGAAATGGAAGGAAAATGGGGTTGTCTCTGCTTCCTAATCCCACATCCGCCTGAGAGAGTGGGAGGAGAGAGAGGAGGGAGGATGGGAAGGGGACCAGACCGTCGCTCTACGGTAACGATGCTGCTGGGACAGGCCCACTGCTCTCCCCAGGATGAGGACACGGTACCAGGTTGGAGGGAAGAGAAAACCATTGCACAAGTGAGTCCCCTCCACGAAGGAAACAGGGAAACAAGGAAAACTTTCCTAATTCTCTCAAAGAAAAGGGAAATCCAGCCAATCAGCCCTGAAAAGGAAGGCAAGTAACCAGCTGCACCTCCAAGGTGGTTCTCACTGTGCTCCTAACATATGTCCCTATTTAACACATAAGCTAAGGTCGAGCCCTTGTTCTCTTTCCAATGTGGCACTGAATTCTTCCCGGGGCATCTGTGCCGTGATGGCGGCAGGAAGGGTGAGATGCACAGAGAAAGATTAACCATATATTTGGATTAACGATCCAGTGATCCCAGGTAGTTGATTTCACCGGGACTATTTCCAGTATGTGAATTACTTCAAAAACTAGCCCAATTGTACCATTTGGTGGTTTAGCCCCATGTGTTTTTTAAGTTTCTTTGCTTGTTTTAATGAATAGACTTTATTTTTTGGAGCAGATTTAGGTTTACAGAAAAATTGAGCAGAAAATAGAGTTCCTACCTATCTCCTTTCCCTTCCTCCACCCTCAGTTTCCCCTACTATGAACACCTTGCCGGGGTGCTGCATCTGCACAATTGAGAAGCTAATATTGACACACTACTATTAACTAAGTCCACGTTTACATTAGTGCTCACCCTGTGATGGACCCACAATGAGTTCTGGTAAATGTATAATGTCATATACCCATGGTTAGGGCCGTTTCGCTGCCCTATTCACCCCCACCCCAGCCCCAGCCCCAGCCCCAAGCAAACACTGATCTTTTTTTTCCTGCTTTAAATTGCGGTAAAATATGCATAACATAAAACATACAATCTTAGCTATTTTAAGTGTACGGTTCAGTAGTGTTAATTACATTTATATTGTTGTGCACCATCACCACAACTCTCTCCATCTCGCAAAACTGAAACTCTGTCCCCATTAAACAGTAACTCCCCATCCCTCTCCAACCCTCCCCCAGCCCCTGGGAACCACCCTTCTACTTTCTGAACCATCCTTCTACTTTCTGACTCTATCAGTTTGACTCCTCTAGGGACCTCATAGAAAGGGATCATACAGTATCTGTCCTTCTGTGACTGGTTTATTTCACTAAGTCTAATGCTTTCAAGGGTCATTCATGTTTTAGCAGGTGTCAGAATTTCATTCCATTTTAAGGCCGAATAATAGTCCATTATATGTAAAAACCACATTTTGTTTGATCCACTCACCTGCCGATGGACACCTGGGTTGCTTCTACCTCCTGGCTACTGAAAATAATGCTACTATGAACATGAGTGCACAAATCTCTATTATTTCTACTATTTTGGAGATACACCCAGAAGTGGAATTGTGGATCATATGGTAGTTCTATTTTTAGCTTTTTGAGGAAACTCCATACTGTTCTCCATAGTGGCTGCACCAATTTACATTCCCACCAACAGTGTACAAGGGTTCAAATTTCTTCATGTCTTCACCAACACCCACTATTTTATTTTTTAAAAAAATCTTTTTGGATAGTAAGGTATTATTGATGTTTTTACTGTCTCTAGAGGTTTGCCTTTTCTAGACTGTCATACAATTGGAATTATACAGTATGTAGACTTCAGACTTTCTTTCACTTAGTAATATGCAATTAAGGTTCCTCCAGGTCTTTTTGTGGATTGGTAGCTTATTTCTTTTTAGCTCAATAATATTCCGTTGTCTAGATGTAAAACAGTTTGTTTATGCATTTCATCTACTGAACGGCATCTTTATTGCTTTCAATTTTTGGCAATTATGAATCATGCTTCTATAAACAGGCACGTGCAAGGTCTTGTATGAACATAAGTTTTCAACTCGTACCTAGGAGCACAGCTGCTAAACCATTTGGTAAGACTATGTTTAGCTGTGTAAGAAACCGCCAGCCTGGCTTCCACAGTGGCTGTACCACTCTGCCTTCCTACCAGCAATGAATGAGCGTTCCTGTTCCTCCATAGCCTTGCCAGTCTTTGGTGCTGTCAGCATTCTGGATGCCATGGGTGTATGATGGCATCTCTGCTGTTTTGTTTTTTTTTTTTTTGCGGTACGCGGGCTCTCACTGCCGTGGCCTCTCCCGTTGCAGAGCACAGGCTCCGGACGCGCAGGCTCAGCGGCCATGGCTCACGGGCCCAGCCGCTCCGCGGCATGTGGGATCTTCCCGGACCGGGTCACGAACCCGCGTCCCCTGCATCGTTAGGCGGACTCTCAACCACTGCGCCACCAGGGAAGCCCCTCTGCTGTTTTAATTTGCCATTTCCTAACTGCACGGTATACCGCTCAAGCATCTGTTCATGTGCTTATTTGCCATCTGTACATCTTCTGTGGTGAGGTGTGTATTCAGATCTTTTGCCCACTTTTTAATTGGGTTGTTTGTTCTCCTACTGTTGAGTTTTGAGAGTTCTTCGTATATTTTGGATATTAGCCCTTTATCAGATATGTGTTTGTAAATATTTTCCCCTAATCTGTGGCTTGTCTTTTTTTATTCTCCTAAGAATGTTTTTTTTCCAGAGCAGAATTTTTACATTCTAATTCAGTTCAACTTATCAATTTTTTTCTTTCATGGATCACGCTTTTGGTGTTGTATCTAAAAAGGTATCACACCAAACCCAAGGTCACCTAAATGTTCTCCGACGATATCTTCCAGGAGTTTATAGTTCTGCATTTTACGTTTAGGTCTATGATCCATTTTGAGTAAAATTTTGCAAAAGAAAATGTCAGTGTCTATGTTCATCTGTGGCACTGAGACAGGCTGGGACCTGGGACCCTTTGCTGCAGCGCTTGCACCTGGACAAACGTCTCCTCAAGCAACAAAATACAAAGAAACGATGAGGGACTAAAAACCGAGTGCATGCACACTTGTGCACAAATTATGGACAAGAAGATACAAAGGGACCAAAAAACCAACTGCTAGTTCTGAAGAGCTGGGAGCAAAAGCAGGGTACTGCACATGCCCCCTGCACACAGCACCACCTAAGGGGTGGACAGACCACCTAAGCCACGCCTCCAGCCTGACCCCTGGACCTGCCCCTACCCTCACCCCAGCTCACCACCTTGTGGGGGCGGGTGGCGAACGAGCAAGGGAACCTGTTGTTTGTTCTTGCTTCCCCTTGCTGCAGCAGGGGCCCCAATAAAGCCTGGCCTGAATTTCTTGTCTGGCCTCTGATCAATTTCTATTGATTAAGGAGGCCAAGAACCCTGGTCGGTAAAAACAGCATGGGGATGTCCAGTTGTTCCGGCACCACTGTTGACAAGACCCATGTGTTTTTCATAATGTTCCTTCTACCTTCTGTGCTGACAGACGGTGAATGAAAAAACGGGATGTGGGATGCTGGTGCTTCAGACCAGTGTGGATCCTGAATTTCCACATCACTGTGGCACTCTATACAGAAAGTCTTCTTTCTAGCACTAAGAGAATATGGGTTGGTCACAGGTAAAGGTAAAGAAAAAAGACTGTCACCCATTTCAGATCAACTTTAAAGGATCTTTAATCCAAGAATTAAATATTTTTAAGCTAAGATATCTGAGCTTCCTATTAATTTTTAAGTCTTCGTGCCAAATACCACAATAAATTATGGATTGGGGGAAATCTGACACTTCTATGCTGTTTCAGTAAGGGACAGAAGACACAAAACAAGATGTTTTTTTCATTAAGAATTTCCTCAAGCAAAACAATCATTGGTTTTGTCCTTTTTATGCTGAACAAATATAGGGCTAATGTAAGGAGATCAAAATCTACCTTTTATTCCAAGAATATTATAGAAACTTAGCTTCCAAAGCACTTCAACATACCTATCTATACACCAATGGTTCTCCCAAAACATCCACAGACCAGCATCAGCACCACGTGAGAGCTTGTTAGAAACGCAAATTATCAGGCCCTACCCCAGTTTGGGGGTGAGGTCCAGCAAGCTGTATTTTAACAAGCCCTCCTGGTAGTTCTGACGCCCACTAAAGTTTGAGAACTGCTGCTGTATCCTACACAACAACCTCAATCACGCTTCGAAGTCAAGGAGGCAAGTAGCCTTCATCACCATTTGCCAGATTCCCATCTGTTAAGAGGCAGACTCAAGAGAGAGCTGGCTAGGGATGTGGCCAAGACACACCCGGGGAGCTTTCAAATCTAGACCACCTCTGACTGTACCGTATTTCCTTGTTAGGCTAAAACTGAAATAGAAACAAGCGACAACCTCTCGTAGAAAACAACATCTTCACAGGTTCACATTACCTCTCACTGTCCGAGATACACATCCCTTATCTAGAAGGAACGCTCATCTGGAATGCTGCCTCTGAGTACTGATAATCTAATAATTTTCTCACTCTCACTTTCACAAGAAGTAAAGGAAAAGCCCAGAACTATCATATATGAGAGAGAGACACTTTAAAAATCTAACATAAGATTTTATGACTGGATTTTATTTTCAACCATCCGAGAAACAATCTGAACTGACCCTGAGGAGATTGGGTTTTTCAATGGAATTCTTGCACTTGACAGGAAACTACTGGTTCACAGTTCATCAGAGTTTGCTTGGTTGATTTAAGGATAAATCTTTACCCTCAATGTGCGTCTTAAAATCATTTCTCATTTTTAAAATTTTTGTTTTTTAATTTATTTTTGGCTGTGTTGGGTCTTCGTTTCTGTGCATGGGCTTTCTCTAGTTACGGCGAGTGGGGTCCACTCTTCATCGCGGTGCGCCGGCCTCTGACTGTCGCGGCCTCTCTTGTTGCGGAGCACAAGCGCCAGACGCGCAGGCTCAGCAGTTGTGGCTCACGGGCCTAGTTGCTCCGCGGCATGTGGGATCCTCCCAGACTAGGGCTCGAACACGTGTCCCCTGCATTGGCAGGCAGATTCTCAACCACTGCGCCACCAGGGAAGCCCTAAATTTTTTTAATAACTTTATTTTTGGCTGCGTTGGGTCTTCGTTGCTGTGCACGGGCTTTCTCGAGTTGCGGTGAGCGGGTCTACTCTTTGCTGCCGTGCGCGGGCTTCTCATTGCGGTGGCTTCTCTTGTTCCGGAGCACGGGCTCTAGGCGTGAGGGCTCAGTAGCTGTGGCTCGCGGGCTCTAGAGCGCAGGCTCAGTTGCTCCGCGGCATGTGGGATCTTCCCGGACCAGGGCTCGAACCCGTGTCCCCTGCATTGGCAGGCGGATTCTTAACCACTGCACCACCAGGGAAGCCCTCTCATTTTAACTTGTTTCTCTTAATATATAAGAAAATGATACCTTAAATTTATTTCACTCAGCCCTGGTATCACCAGAACTTGTCTCATGACCAAGTTGCTAAAGATAAAAAGAGCTAGTAGTGCCCTCAGAAAGTGCTCAAGACATAGGACAAAAAGTACTAGAGATCATATCTTAAAGGAGGAACAGAAACCCATTTCTCCTCCATCTGTGACATTCTCCCCTCTAGAACGCTGCCTCTACTCCTAAAAATATACAAACAGAGACCTCCCCAAACATTCCAACTTGGAGGAAGCAAGGCGGAAGCAAACACAAGTCACTCGTAAAGACTCTCCATCTACCGAAGATACGCAAACAACGCCACAGTGTGAGGAAGTGGCCAGTGTCAGCCCAGAATCAGGACAAAGTGCGCTGGGCCGCCAGTCCTGCTCAGATGAGACAGGCAAGGTGACTCGGGGCCCTTGAAGGAGAAGAAGGTCTCAGCACAGGGAGAGTAGGAGAAGGGCCTCAGCAGAGAGGTGGGCGTAGTGAAATGCAAAACGAACATGCCCGGTTCACAGCTTCCTCTCCAAAGAGCAAGTGAGCCCAGGGTGTGAGGGCCCCGTGCCCTGCCTGGGAGACACAGTCAGAAACACAGCAGGACAGCAGGCAGCAATCCTGGAAGAGCCCAGACTGGAGAAAAAGAGAAGAAAACTGGCATTTACCCCAAACGTGGCAGTGGACGTGTTTTTTACACAGATGTCGTACGAGCCTCATACCAACCCTGAAAAAATTTGAACTTCCCGTTTTACAGATTAGGAACTAAAGGCATTAGGAACTGACTAATATATAGAAGTACCAGTATGGAACTATGCCTAGTTCCAGATAAATGTTAAATGGCTTTGGAGAGCTTCTAGCCAAAAAAAAAAAAAAAACGAAAAAAATGATCCTTTATTTTCTGGGCATTAAGAAGGGACCGGGATGACTAACCAGGAGAGGGAGGATGAAAGCCTGACCAGGGAGGGAAGTGAAGCCTCAGAACTGGGAGGCTTGGCAATTGAGACACCACTTGAAAGTCAAAAACGTCACAATTCAACCCAAAATGTCTAAAGATACGCAAAGTAAGCTTTAAAAGAAACACATCAAAGGATCCATCGTTGGCACTTCGTCATCCACGGAGATTCTCGAGGCAAACACTGGCCACGTCCATCGAGGCCACAGGAGAGGAGAGGATGCCCCGGGACACCCGGCCTATAGGTGTGGGGATCGCAGAAGTGTGCCACTCTGGCAATGGATGCAGGAGCCACCCCAACAAGGATCCCATGCTCCCCCCCACCACCAACAATACGATTTCAAGATGGACTGTGGGGTGAGGGGCAGCTCATCAGAAATCTACTTGCATAAAAAGAAAAACCGAGGATCCTGTAGGGAGGCTGAAGAATGGAGAAACGGCAAGGCCACCTCCCTTGTCAAAACAGAGACGGTCCCCAGTGCCATGATACAGCTGCTGAGATGCGACTCCTGGTTCAACCTCACACTAACTCAAGGGCAAGTTCTACGCAAAGAAGGTTCTAAGGAAACAAAGACGTGTCACTGACAACTCTGGCCACCAACACTGCTGATTTGGATCCTGTCTAATAAAAGGCAAGAACAGAAGGAGAACGGCCTCAGGTGGGCACACGGGGCAGAGTGGAGGAAGCGGGGGTACCCAAGCAGGCAGTAAGGCTGAGCACAAGGATGCCCAGGGTGACAGTGGACAGTGGCCCGCCTCTCCCCAGCCCCACAGTCCCTCCCCTTCCTTCCCCGGCCTCCCTCCCAGCACCAGCCCCCTGCCCTTTCCATGGAAACCCGGTCCCCTGCATCCCAGGGCCTCTACACACGGGCTTCCTCTCCCCATGGTGCTCTTCACCCCTCCTTTCGCAGGAGTAACCCCTCTCTTCCTTCTGGTCTCAGATGGCTGTCAAGTCCTCAAGGACCTGAGACCTGGCTTGCCGCCTCCATCACCTGCACTCATGGAGCCTCGGTATGTGACCAAGATGCCTCCCGTCTACACTGCAAGCTCAGTAGGTACAGGACTCCTGCCTGACAGCTTATCCGTCTATGCAGGACACAGGCAGTGGACACGGATGCATTCCTGCTAATGTTCACATGGGCGAGTGTAAACCGGGCCCATGTTTACAGAAGAAACCTAAGCCTCCTAGTACATTCCATTCCAGGTCCACCAAGAACAGCGTGATTCTAATGGGTCTGCACAGAGCTTGCCAACAAAGAAAGGCCGTCCTGGCTAAAGGGTGTGGGCACCCAGTTCTTTTCAAGTCTGCCGTATTTGCTCATGATAAATAATAAAATACCAACATGACTCTAGCTTGGGACAGACCCAATCCTGCAGAACTGACAAAACCTGACTTATGTTTCTTCCAAGACCAGAGGCCAGATTCTGGATCTGAGACACTGCCCTCTCAGGATGATCTGGGCAGCTCAATGGTCTACTGCTCTACAATGTCACTCACTAGATGGACTTTTTCTTTTAATTTCTGCAGGCGTTTTAAATCCAGAAGTGATGGCACCATGGCTGGCCTTCATCTGCATTGTCTATTGAGTTGTCATTGGTCTGATGGCCAAATGAGCAGTATTCCGCAGAGGCAGGGAAGAAGCTCAGGCATTTACTGCTACTACATGCTTTATAGTAGCATGTGTGCGTTTTAATGCTTTGCCAAGATGCATGTCAGCATCCTACCACTAAAACGGCTTTAAGTTTTATTTCCACATGCTTTCTCAAAGTGTCTCTTATTTTTTCACGATTAGAAGTACGCCAAAAGCAAACCAATGCTTGCCCCTTGGATAAAATGGATGGGTCATGAGTCAATTTCATTTCTAAACACTAAAGATTTTCCTGGAATAGCTGAAATGGCTACATATGTAGAATGGAAGCATGATTAAATCACAGGCATGCTAATGCACCTGATGCTTGCTCTCCTGATAAATAGTGTCAAATGAGGTGGGTTATTTAAAAATCGCTTTTATATAATTAAATTACACTGGTTTTTATCCCAATTAAATATTTAATATTTAATTAAATGCTTGCTGGCTTTCACTTAAAAACATAACATTTCCAACAAAACTACTGCAAAGTTTAATCACACAAGGTTTTTAAGAGTTTTAGGGAGAAACACATTCTTTTTCTATTTAACTACCTTACTATGACAGAAGATGCATAACTGTTTGAAAGAACTGACAAAAGTTGTATGTAGACATATTAAGTGAAATGAAATATATGGTTATTTTAAATATAGTTATATACTTTAATATATAGTAAATTATAATAATATATATTTAAATGTCTATAAAATTTATATATATATTTTAAAATTATATATTTACATATACATATATCAACTTTATTTATTTATAGTTTAAATTATATATAATATATAACATTCATATTATACATATATAACATTTTATATAATATATAACATATATACAAATTTTAAAATTATATTTAAATATACTTAAATATGTTTACAAAATATCTAAAAATATATTTAATAATAACCGCCAAAGTAGAAGTCCAGTTGTACAACCTTCAGGAATGCTTACTTTTTTAGTTAACTGGAAAGGAGTTTCAAAATGAGAATTAAAAAATAATAAAGAAATTAAACAATTTATTTTGAAGTTAAATGACAGACGTGCATGTCATCCTCTAATCCTCTGGGGTATTGCCAAAGCCTTTTCCTGGATTTGCCAATTAGAGGTTCCCCTCATCTGTTTTGCATAAACCTCAACCATTTATGCTTTTCTCTCAGATTTCCAGTCTAGGTTTCTGCTATTCCTTTTCTAATTCTTTTTTTCAGCTGGTTTGCTTACCTTAGTGCTGTAACTTTTTAATTTTTTTTTTGACCTGAAACAGCTCACCCTTGTTTGTTCCAAAGGATTCAACTAAGTTTTTATTATAGGACAACTCTCTTTCTATCCCCTACCCACTCTCATCAATTTTCTTGATAGAGTAATTTGGTACATTAATTAGATTACAAATACAACCTGCATAAACAGGGCTGAGAATATATACAAGTGACTCTTCCTGGACACACAATCCTACTGTGTTGAACATGAGATGGACATGAATTAGCATGTTTTACAGAAGTAAGGGAGATTATTCATTGGTCATCTGCGTTAAAAATGTTTCCACAGTAAATAAAAATCTTCTGACTTGAAAATAAAATAAAGTGCTCTTCACTCTAAGAAAAGATAATCCAGTATATAACGATCTAAATTTAGAAACACAATTAACAGGGTGTTTATTTTTAAAACCCAGTCTCCATTTTGCAAACGAATTCATCTCAGAGCATCTTTAGTCATGGAAAGCCCCAGAGTATTACAAAATATTCTATTTACGGCATTTCAGTGAATATGCAACCTTTAAGAGAAAAACATTCTTCTTATAATAAGTAATAGTAGTGTACAGGAAATTTTTTAAAAACAAATTCCTACAGAATTATTACATTTAAATATATGCTGCCTGGTTATTACAACTTTTCTTGCATTTTAAAAACTCTTAAGTTTTAAAAACTTTTTTAAAAATTTGGTTTCATCAATGTATTAAATTGTTTTAATAACAGAATATTTTGAAATTCATCAATAGATTATCCATTCATGAATTGTACTTATACGTACAAACGCAGTGTAAGAAAGAAAGAGATAAGCTGAGTAAAAATTAACAACTTTTCTTTGGGCTTCTAAAAAAGAAATAAAAAGCCCAGATTATGGGGCTTCCCTGGTGGCGCAGTGGTTGGGAGTCCGCCTGCCGATGCAGGGGGCACGGGTTCGTGCCCCGGTCCGGGAGGATCCCGCGTGCCGCGGAGTGGCTGGGCCCGTGAGCCAGGGCCGCTGAGCCTGCGTGTCCGGAGCCTGTGCTCCGCGACGGGAGGGGCCGCAGCGGCGAGAGGCCCGCGTGCCGCAAAAAAAAAAAAAAAGCCCAGATTATTTTAAATTGCATATTTGCTTTACTATTTAATGAAACAGTAATTTGGATTTCTCAGTCCATTGAAATAACCTGAAAAACATGGATTCATACTGAAAATAAAAGAAACATAGCTTTGAGCCTTGTTAAGAAACAGAGGCTTTCCAATAATGGCTTTTATTTCATGCCAGGGCAATATACAAAAAATTGTATTTTTATGAAGACTTACATGAAGGAAAAACAAAGCTCAAGAAATTGAATGGGAGCGTCATGAGGGAACATGTGTTTTTGCTGTTGTGAACACCCCCATCTCATGGTTTCAAAAAGGAATCCATGTCTTTGCTCTCAGAGCACAAGGAATATCTATTTTAAGAGAAGATTCTATTTAAATTTTATAAAATACTATACCATATATTCCTAAATATTGTGAAAGAATAATTTTTATAAAACCAGTAAGTGAAATTCCTTCCACATATGCTATCACCCCAAATACGGAAAATGGATTAACATCTCATTATTAAAAGATAACGAATACAAAGGTGAAAGTCTTTTAAAAAGTAACAAAACGTCGATTGAGAGGCTGTTACTGAATGCTCAGGCCCCTTTACTTTTCATGTGTTTGCAGGCTGATGTGTCTGCAGGTAATTAAGCCAGAAGGGTAAAAAGAGCCCACGATTTTCATGATCAACGTTCAGATAAGCACCGCAAGTGACCACACACCACAGCTTCTGACAAATCAAGTCAACACTTAAACCGTCTGTGATCCAGACATGATGCTGCTATTAAAAAAAAAAAAAAAAAAAAAAAAAAACCAACAGGAGACAGCAAAAAACAAAGCAGGGGCTCACGGCAGCCTTTTCTCTCCCACGCTGTGGAATAATTTTTTCCATTCCCAAGATGATTTAAGTTGACAAATTGGTTTTTCTGGCCGCTTAGCTTCCTGACCTTGAGAAGTTCATTTTCTAACTTCTGTCTCATCCAGCTGTTGACAGGCTAATGCCACCAACCCATGTAATAAAACCTCCACGAGGTTGAGGATTAGGGGAGGAAATTGTAATGACAGTAGAATAATTAGGTGTGAAGTCTGCCCAACTTGTAAGAGCAGACCTCATCTCTGAAAGAGAACAAATGGTTCTCTGGAAGGAGGTTAATCTATATTCCATTCCTCCCAGGATACATTGCTGTGGAGCATTTCTTGGGGAAAAAGCTGGAGACCCTCCTTGCCTAAAACACTTCTTAAAAGTCGATACGATTTCAGGGCACTCTCTACTTCGGTGCAATCTTTCTCAGAAACAAATGTCTAATTTTCTTTTCTTCACGGAACGGAGTCAATAAGCCTAGCAGAGCTACTTGCTTTTAGATCCTAAGGTATTTGGGGCAGTGTCTGCCATGGATGCAGGCAGAAGAACAGGTGGTTGCAAAGTCAGATGCCTGCCCTTAGTATGCACCTTATGTATTCAGTGCTCCCAGACAGTGCTCTACATCCCTCATAGTACCCCAAGGGCCTGGGGTCAGGGCTGGATCCACCTTACATCATTTACTGACCCTTCGAAGCCTCAGTTTCCACATCTGTAAAGTAGAGTATTATTTACAATAGTGCTTGCTTCATGGATGGAAGGGAACATTGATTCTCATGCATGAAAACACAGTGCAGGACCCAGAGTGAGTATTCAATAAAATGTTCACCTATATCTTACTACCCTATTCTCTGATCCTAAAAAACCAATGTCTATAAATAAAAGCCTTCCATTTTAAAATTACCTTTGATATATATATACAGAATGGATAAACAATAAGGTCCTACTGTATAGCACAGGGAACTATATTCTATATCCTGTGATAAACCATAATGGAAAACAATATGAAAAAGAATGTATATATATGTATAACTGAGTCTCTTTGCTGTACCGCAGTAATGAACACAACATTGTAATTCAACTATACTTCAAAAAAAAATTTAAAAAAATAAAATTACCTTTGATTAATCACTACGTTCTCAGTATCATATGAACTTCTATAAAAATGTTTAGTGATTAGAGCAGCCTATCTGATACAGAAATACAGACTTGGGTAATTACCCTCTTCTTAAGATTCACACTCTCCCTCTGGTTTTATATACAGGGTATGATTAAAGTACACACATTTCTGTTATTAATATCTGAAAGATATGTACATCTTGAGTGAGAGAATTTAAACATTCTCTTGTTACATGATAGCAATCCTATCTTGTTATTATGCAGTTCGGGGATTAACAAAGACTTTTCTTGTCTCTTCCTCTCCTTTCTGATACTATGGAATATTTCTGATCACATTTATAACAACTCACCAAGAACAATTAGGAAAAATCAAATGTAAATTTAATATACACACATATATAAACACACAGTATTTAACATAAAAAGACAAATTAAATCTACTGGCTGAGGAAACCTGTCTACGAATTATACTTTGGATAACCTCTCTCCTTAGTAATTCAGACTTCCTTTTGGATAAATAACACAGGAACTTTTATATGACTAAGGAAATGAAGAACTGGTTGAATACAATTCAGCCTAGCATGGGCCCTTCAATATAAAAGATGCTTCCGATAGCAAATCAAATAAGAAACACAACAAGTGCAACCTACCTTCAAAGGACAGCACAGCATCTGATACTTCCTTTTCTATTTTGACTATGAAGAATCCCAACACATAAAAGAAATAAAACAGTAAAAGAACAAAAAAACCTGAACAACACGAAACTATTCTGAAATATGTCCTGCACCAAAAGGAGACGAAAGGGGAAAAATCAAATTTAGCTTAAATTTGACAAAATACATCACTGTACTTAGATACCTACACGTGGATGAAGAGTTAACTTATTTTTAATGTTTAAAAGTTTAACACTTTGAATTACATAACTTCATTGACATGGTCACACAGTTACTAATAACCATGCCCACTTCCTTCTCTTACTATAATGTCTACACTCGAAATCTCCCACCTAAGCCATTTCTTTAAATCCGAAGTTTCCTTCAAAGCCTCGTTCAAAATGCACCTTCTTCTCTGAAGTCCCCTGGATTTCTCCAGTTCTACAAAAACATTCCCTCCTCTTAAACCTCTCAGCAGGTAACAGGCCTGCCCACTGGTCCTGACAGTGATGCGGGCCGGTCCCGTCTCCTCCTGGGCTGCAAGCAGCTCAGAAGATACCTCTTGTGTAGGTGTGACCCTGCTATTTCTCAGCAGAGTGACTTAACAATTCTGAGATACACAGTAGGTTTGAATCATTACGAGAATAAATAAAATAAATATCATCATGACAGGGAAGACCACTTTGACTTGAAAGTAAATGGTATGATACAATACAATGAATGTAATATAATGATCAATTCCATTCATTGATCTGAAAATGACTGACGCTGCAGGCCAAACACAGAGCCTTGGGAGAACCAAATGAAGACTCGCATGGAGCAAGTTCAGCAGGTGAGCCATAGTCTATCAACTAGCCAGCCCTCCAAGGATGCCTTGAATGCCTGCTAAATTCCCAGTCTTGTGACGGTTAATGAGTACACAAAAAAGAACGGGTTACAGGCCAGGTCCAGGCTCTGAAAAATCAACTGCTCTCATCTTCAACGTGAGGCACCCCAGCAAAAGCTCTGAAAAAGGCCCCTTTCTTGCCTGTGACCGCACAGCTGGGAAACAGAAGCCGCTGCCTGTTGTGCTGTCTCTGACATTCCCTCCTACCTTTGCTGAACAAATAGAAGCCAAATGAGTCAGTCACCATAAATAAACTGAGTACCTAATCTTAACCAAATGGGCAAGTCTATAAAATTCAGTTGAAGAGGGCCTTCTGTGGGTTTTACGGTGCCTTGGAGGTCTCGGAAGGCTGTAATACATCCCCTAGTAATTAGGAGAACTTTCCCAGCCAGGAAGCCGTAGACAGGCAGGTGGGACTCCTGCTTAGTTCCCAAGGGCTCCTTCTGTCTCCAGTGGCTTTTCTGGGATCCTTTAGGAATTAACTTGTCTGAGCTCAGGTGTTTCCCCATGTTTGGGCTCCGTGTTATGGAACATCAAATAATCAAAGCAACTTGAATTTTAAAAGAATGTTCACAAGTTCATTATTTTTTCGGTGGATAAATTATGTATTCATCCCTTACCATGCACAAAATTCTCTACCATCTTAAGGAATAGTTAGCTAGAAGAGATATACAAAAATAAGTATCACATAAGGCTGTATATGATGAATCCTAAGTCAAGAAAGAGTCTGAAAAGGGAATGTCACATTTTATGAATAATAAAAGCTAACACAGAGTGCTTACTCTGTATTAAAGTAATATGCACTTTATGCTAAATATTAGTACATTAAATCATGAGGTGCTACTTATTTGGTGGGAAGAAAAGATAAGAAGAAAATGAGATTTGGACCCAGTATTATAAAATTGCCTTTGCCGTTCGTATCAGAAGAACTTTAAATTTAGGAAGATAAAATAAAGGTTGATTTCACAATGAACAGAAGTCCATTTTTTTCTATTTTTTCTATACTTTTGTAAAAAATATTTAAAACTCTAACATACATAGAATGTTCATTCCAAATACATTTAGAGCATACATTCCAAATACATGGCAACATTTTAGAGGGCACAATGCACATTTAAAATTTTTTTCTTAAACTAGTGTCTTTGTAAGTAAAAATACTCATTTCCCCCCAAATCCTAAAAACACCCTTTTAGGACCAATAATAAGTCCAATTTAGTTTTGTTTTTATATTTTAAACACATAAAAATTAAATAAAATATATGCTGGTGTGTTATTAATAATTCACTGTTTATTATCCTAAGATAATAAGAAAATAACACATTCTCATTTATTATATGCATGTTATTTCTTGTTCAAGTAAGTAATTCATATACTTTCCACACTCACTGAGATCATTTGAAATATGAATTGAGATCTGTTTCTATCAGTAAGTTGGGTCAACACAGGCCACAAGGTGACAACTAAGGATACAAGACTCAAACATGAAATGAAAATAAATCCGTCCTGAAGGAGCTTTCAAGGATAAGGAGGAAATAGCTACTCATCCACCACTTCCATAAGGCCCAATGGGGTGGATGCTGTATAAGTGGCAGCAGACTGCAGAGCAGAGAGAGATACATTTTATTGGGAGGAAACCAAGACATTTTTCTGTGGGTGGGAGTCAAGATGGGCCGTGGACAAGCAAAAATGAGAAAAGACCTTCACGGCCACAGGAACAAAGACTCAGCCAATGCAAACCTGGAGTCCAGTAAACACGCGGGTTAGCTGGGGTGCTCACTGTAATGGCCTAAATTAGATAAGGACCTGGGCACTGCAGTCTCGACCAAATGCCACAGGAAGGGGTCTGCACTTTATTTAACCGGTCTGCGCTTGTCAAATGGGAGAGGGGTGACAGGGCAGAGGGACAGAGGGGACCGATGCAGCAGTGAACAGAATGAAAAAAACAAATCCTGTTCTTTATTGAGAACATCCTCTCGGAGGATATAAACTGCTAAAAATAAATGGTATTTTGATGGATAATACAAGGGTAGTCACAACACTGTAAATCAACTATACTTCATTTTAAAAATGCCTTTAATAAAAATAAAATAAAATAAATAGGGTGAGTATTTTGATATGGGTGGCGTCTGATCTAAAGGAATTGAGAAAAGCTGTGAGGAATACTGGGGGTATGTATTCCAGGCAGAGGAAGCATCCAGAACAGGCTCCCAGGAGGAAGTGTGTGAAGCTGTGGTTATGACAGGGGGGCCTGTGTTGGGAGGAGGGACCGAGAGAAGAGCAGGAGATGAAACCAGAGAAGTGTGGGGAGCAGATCACACAGCACCTGGGGCCTTGACAAGGATTCTGGATTTTTCCCAATGAAACAGAAAGCCACCGAAGATTCCATGATTGGTTCACACTTTAGAAGTATGAGTGGACCACCATGGGGCCATGTGGGGAGCAGGTAAGCCCAGTTAGTAAGGCAATAATCCCGGAGAAGGATCTCACCAACCAAGTCTCGCATGATGGCAAGGAAGGTGGTCAGACATATGCTGAAGGTAGAACCCACAGCATTTGCTAACAGGTTGAAGGTTGGGCAGAGGGAAAGAGGAAGCGAGGAGTGCTCCAAGATTTGGGGGGCCTGAAACGGCACTGTCACTGACTGAGATGGGAAAGATGCAGGAGGAGTCTCCGGAGAGAAAGATGGGAGAATCCAGAGTTATGCGTGGGCGGTGCCTGGTCCCTCTGCCGGAGTGATGTATAGAGCAGGTCAGATCTGAAACCACATCTGCCAAACTCCAACACCCGCACACTCTCTGTTCAGCCTTGATAAAGCCTGAGATGCAAGAACCAACATGGGATATGAAGAATTCTGAGCGGAGGGAAGGGCAGATGGGAGGGGAAGTTATTGAACAGAAGGCAGGGCAGGGTACCAGCAACACGGGACGGGGAGGCATTTGGGGGCTTGAAGAAACCAGAAAAGACGTGACTACTTGCTGGGTGATTCTGATACAGAATCGACCCAAGACGAATTAAAGGAAGGGCAAAGCACGTGGAGACGGAGGCTCAGAATAGATCACGTGCTCACAAAATAGACGGAGAGGCCATTTCAGCAAGGAGCGGTTGCCCACTCTGAACCACTGGGAATTTAGCAGCGACGGTCCGCTTTCCAAGAGGCACTTGGAATGTTGTTTATACAACGTCTTATTAATACAACTAAAAAGCCCAGTTGCCTCCGAAGAGTGTAAGAGTCCATGATAGAGACTGCTGTTTAGTAATGTGCCCACGTTCTCTGGATCCCTGGGCTGAATGAAGAAAGGGGAGCACTACTGCTTTGAGAGAAGCATCTCGCTCTGGCGCTTCTGTTTCCACACGCCGTCTCAACACCGCTACCGCAATGACAAGCTGCCGTGTGATGCATCCCTGGCTAATCCTGAGGATTCTCCTGCTTTAGGATGTGCGGCGTCACAAATCCGATGGATTAACGAAAGACTGCTAATGCTAGTTGCTGACATAAGGCTGTTTAGGGCACCGAGGCAATCACAGAATTTTTCTAGCCGTTTTCACAGCTTTTCAGAGCACTGTACGAATCAGTCATACTAATTCCAACAGTAAACAGCACACAGCTTTGGTGAGAGGCCATTAAAACGCGCCTTCATCAGTTCTTCTCTACAACTCCTTCCCCAAAACCATCCCTAAATCTGGATAAATTGCCTGGGATCATTTATCACCTGTCATATTCACTTTATCCAGACTCCAGGCCCAGTTGATGGCTAGAATTTTACACATCCCTGATTAGAGCAGAAGTGGTCCCCAGTGGCAGCTGGGAGCCTTTTTCAGCTGCCCTGGCTCAGAAAAGGCCTCAGCAAAGTGAACCAGATGCTCTGCTCCTGGAAAGGCCATCAGGTGCTGAGGCACTGAGGTTTCTTAGAGATGATTTGTGTCACTGAAGACCTATGGGCCACCCACATCTTAAGAGTACGGCACAGTAAACAGAAACAGCCTTTAGAATTAAATGTGAGCTCCAATTCTAATTCCGACCCTTATGATCTGTGCAACTTTTAGGCCAATACACAACCTCTCTGAGGCTCGCTTTCTTCATCTATAAACTGAGGATATCATTCATGTCTTTGCATATAAAATGTCCAATAGAGCACTGCTAGGAAAATGGCACAGCCACAGACATGTCATGGTCTGGTTCTTGCCATACGTCTGTCGCTACAATAGAAATGGATACACTATGTCAAACAGCGGATGACAAGTGGCCACTGACATCGTCCCCTGTGCTGATTCCATAGGCACCCAACCTTCTCACCTGGCTTCCCCGGAGACCATTTAGATCCGGGTACCACGTGTCCATCACAGAACGCTATATCACATTCTCACTGTAAACTGGTCAGCCAGCATTTGACATTTGGGTTTTTATCCACCTGCACCTTACAATTTTGTTTAACTTGAGTGAGTACAATCAGCACAGGATATATTGACAATCAAATTTCATTAACGTCCAGAACCCAAAACACATTATGCTAAGCGAAGTAAGCTGAGCACAGAAAGACAAATACTCCACGGTCTGACTTACATATGGAATCTAAAAACGTGCAACTCGTAGAAGCAGAGAGTAGAATGGTGGTTTCTAGAGCCTGGGCAAGAATGCAGGGCAGGGATGGGAGGGGATGGAAGATGGGGAGATGTGGGTCAAAGGGTCCAAAGTCTCAGTTATGCAGGGTAAGTTCTGGAGATATATTGCAGCACGATGACTATGGTTAATAATACCTTATTGTATACTTGGAGTTTCCTGAGAGAGTAGATCTTAAATATTCTCACCACAATAAACAAATAAGTAAGTGGTCATTATGTGAGGTAATAGGCGTGTTATAATTAGCTTGACTGTGGTAATTATTTCACAATGTATACACATACCAAATGTACATGTATGAGAATACCTTAAATATACACAATTTTTATTTGTCAATTATACCTCAGTAAAGTTGGAAAAAATCCATTAAGGTCCACAGCTAATGTTACTGCCTCACCCCTGATGGATATATAGCATTAGAACAATCGCAGGGAAAAGCGCAGACTTGGGAGACGGGGACAGTATTAGAAAAACCACCCATCTACATAGGAAACAGATCTGTTTCTCCAGACCATTATCTAAATCCCATACTGGACCCTACCATCCTCAGGAGCTCCACAAGGAATGCCCTGGTGTGTTACAAAATTAAAATGTCAGCCCTCTGTCACTTAACTCCTGGCCATTATGAATATAAAGTGTTATTACAGTCAAGTTAATGGGAAGAATTATATCTTATCACAGTTACCCAACTTGAGACTCACTGCCATAAAAAAGCAAGCTGATTGATTATTTAAGACAGGACAAGTGAAAACAAAGAAGGAAATTAACACAGGTTTTGATGAGACCTGGTAACAATTTCTCGTGGGATTCAGTTTCAATTTAAAGCTGAACAGATTCTTAGAGCTTAAAGATATTGGGTGATTTGGGTAAAAATTCCAGAGGATTGGATTCAAGATTACTTTGCAATCTCATGACTTTAAAACCTTCTTAATTAAAGAGGTCCATTTGTTTTCAATGAAACAGGACACAGATTTGCAGACCAGAAAAACAAATCAGGAGGAGGGGAAAATGGTTCTGCATGGTAGTCCCCAGGGCTCCAGATTTTAATGGGATGCTCAATTAAAGAGGAAAATCAGATCCCGGCCGTAGGGTCTCACTTTCAGAGGATGTAAAGTGAGCAGATCTCAGGGTCCGGGTACAAACCCACTGGTACCTCTTAAAACTACAATACACCCCCCTTCTTAGATAATAAGGCAGAGAGTGGTGTTCACGGTGCCTTTATCTTATCTCTAGGGGAGAAAAACAAAGCTGTGGTCTCAAAGAAGTCCCTTATCCAGGGCTCGCCTGTGAAGAGACTGGCAACAGAAATCCATCATCCCCTCAAAGATGGCTTCAGAGTTCACAACGGAAAACGTTTTAAAGGAACCAAGTTGAAACTTTAAAAGCATTACTCCAAATTTTCTTTTCTTTAATTCATCCCCTCCAATTCTCAAATAAATCAGCAAAGAGGCCAAAAGTCTCTCCCAGTTTTTAAACTGTTTTCAGACCTCCCTTCCACATCTCCTTTGAGCCACTGCCCTACTTCTCTGCTCCTTTTCGTAACCCAATTTCTCAGAAAGGGTCCTCCGAGTTCCTGTCCCCTCCAGCATCTGCAGCCTCCACGCTGCACCTCGAGGGCTGTCCCCGAAGCCCCGGCCACCTCCAGCCAGGGAGTCGAAGGCCATCCCCTTCATGCTTCATCTCCCCTCCTGTCCTGACTCACTCTCTCTGCCCTGGTACTCCTCCCCCGCCAGGCAGGCAGCATCAGGCACTTCTGCCTTTATCCCTGGACCTTGGGTAAGGCTATTCTCGCTCCCCAGTTTTCTCCAGCCCCTGGGCCTCCGTCGCCCAACCTCTCCCTCTGAGCTCCCATTAGCCATCTCAGATCCCCTACATTCAAAACACTACCCCAACCCTGGGTCTCCTCCTTCAGGGTTCCCTCCATGACTAACTGCCATTAACCTCCACCCTTTTTTAATTGGAGTATAATTGCTTTACAATGTTGTGTTAGTTTCTGCTGTACAGCAAAGTGAATCAGCCATACATATACATATATCCCCCTTTTCTTGGATTTCCTTCCCATTTAGGTCATCACAGATCATTGAGTAGAGTTCCCTGTGCTATACAGTCAGTTCTCATTAGTTATCTGTTTTATATACAGTAGTGTATATATATCAATCCCAATCTCCCAATTCATCCCACCCCCTTTCTCCCAACCTCCCCTCTTAATTCTCCCCACCTCCCCCCTTAATTCTTCCCTTTCCCTCACCCACATTATCCAATCTATCGTCAAGTCCTCCTGACTTTAGCTCCCAAACCCTCCTCATTGTCCATCCTCATTCACCTGCGATGCTCCCCCAGTCTACGGACTCATCTGCAGCCATCTACCCCTGCCCCTCTCCAACCACACTTTTAAATCCATCCTCTTCACAGCCCGAGTGAGCTTTAAAAATACTGTGTGTATCTGTGTATGTGTGTGTGTGTGTGTGTATGTGTGTACACTCCACACACACACATATATAATCCTGTTACCCTGCGCTGCTCGAGGCTAAAAGATTTCCATTTACAGGGAAGATCCTTCCCAGGGTTCAGCAAACCCTCCCCTTTCTGCACACACACCCCGACCTACTCCTCCACGTTTTCCTAATTCAATGCTCGCTGTACTCTCTGTGTTTCAGCCACGTTGGCATTTCAGTTTCTAATACAATCCATGTACTCTCCTCAAAAAAGGGCTTTTGGACCTCTGTGACCTCTGCCACACCACCACCACTCCCACCCCACAAATGGATCATCTATTATGTTGACTGGAAATTCAGAGGATCAGTCCCCACCTAAACCTAAAGAATCAAAGCATCTCCAGGAGGCCAGAATGCATCTAACATTTGAGTCCTAACCATGCCCACAGGCCTGGGGTCTCCATTAATGAGGCCATCCATCCCTCCGTGGGCAGGTGACAGATCTTCTTATATTGACCTGGAACCTGCCTTCTGGAACCTTCTACCCATTGATCCTAATTCAGTAATTCCTTAAAATCCCCTTTATAAGATGCTGGCACCCTCAGCATCTCAATGGCCTTCCTCTGAGGCTGCTTCCATACTTTCTTTCTTTTTTTTATTTAAAGATTTTCCATTTTTAGAGTAGTTTTAGGTTCATAGCAAAACTGAGGGAAACATACAGAGATTTCCCTGCCTCCACACATGGACAGCCTACCCCATGATCAACACCCACCCCCATCCCGCCGACTGATGACCTGCACTGACACATCACCATCACCTGGAGTCCACAGCCCACCACTCTTTTTTGTGTGTGTGTTACGCGGGCCTCTCACTGTTGTGGCCTCTCCCGTTGCGGAGCACAGGCTCCGGACGCGCAGGCTCAGCGGCCATGGCTCACGGGCCCAGCCGCCGCAGCATGTGGGATCTTCCCAGACCAGGGCACAAACCCGTGTCCCCTGCATCGGCAGGCGGACTCTCAACCACTGCGCCACCAAGGAAGCCCCCACCACTCTTTTTAAGCTTAGTTCCTAACACCGTATTTAGATGGTTCCAGGTCCTCCCTGAAGCTAACCTAGTTGAGGACTCTCCCACTGCACAGTGGTCACAAAACCAGCACGAGGGCACATGGAAACGGGCTGGAAACCCAGCCTGTCACCTATGAGCCTGGAGACTGCAAACCACATCAAGCCTCTGTGTCCTCATTCCATAAACGGAAACAATAATAGTGCTTTCCTCTTTGGACTGATACAAGGGCTAAAATGGTTCCTGCATGGAAAGCACACAGCCTGGTGCCTGGCCCACACATGTGTCCATAAATAGAATGGGGACTCCCTGAGGACAGAGCTTCATGTCAACTTTGCTTTGTTTCGCACTGCTAGCATCTAGAACAGTGCCTGACACAGGCACCCAATTGTGGGCACCCAATTATTTGTTGAACGACTGTATTAACAGTCATGGACAAAACTAGCATTTAAAATAAGAAAAGTTTTCATTTTGAATATAGTAAAAAAAAACAGAAGTAAGATGGAATTGAATTCTAATTTAGTTTTCCTTCTGATGTAAATTAAAGTACATTCTTTAAATGACTCTTAAAATGCCAACTAATGGTTCTGGCGTATCACACAGTGATTTAAATATGTTATTCTATTAAATAAAATGGAATAAGACATGTCTGATTTAGAAACAAGTTTTTGCACCAGATTTGCAATGTTATGAAAGACACAGATAGAAAGCGATGTTATCTTTTTCAACTCTCATTTCAAAGATAATAACTACTGTGCAACAATAGGACACCAGGGGATAACAGAAATACACTAAATCAGTTGCATTAATTTTAAGTAGTATCATTAAATGACTTAACATTTTTTGTTTCTGAATTACTTTAATGTTTTTATATTAAAGTGAAAAGCAGTGAATGCTTCAGATACTTTAAAAAATCCAGCCTGGCATACAGAAACCTAATAGTGGCTCTTAGAACATGTATCCTGACATACATACTTTTTATATTGCTATTGAAATAAATATGAAATATATTTAGTATACTTGCCATATGGCCATTGGAAAATACTGCAAATTCTTTTAGAAAAAAACCAGTTGGCTTTTTTCTTTTCAAATAGAGGAGGCAGGAGAGCTGCCCACACCGGGATTCCCATTTACACAAATAAGGGCCTCTGATTTGGAATAAATGGAATTCTGCTCACTGTAGCAGGGTTCCCTCCCTAACCTGCTTCCTAACTAAGCTGTACTATTGGTTTCCTTCCTACTCCTTTTAGAGGGAAAATAACTGGGTTAAAGTTCAGTTCTACTCCCTGTCACAAAATCCCCCCATCTGAAACATTTCCAAGGGCACTGAGGGTAAGCCCAGCCCACGCACAGGAAGGCTTGTGCGTCTGGTACCCACCCAGGGGCCTCATCCTCCCTCAGGATCCAGCACAGGCCCAGCAGGGAGGAGGTGCTTCCTAAACATTAGCTGGCATGAACCGAGCATCACCACAGGTCCCTGGGCGTTCTGTATCCCAAAGCCTCCCTCCTAGGGGACCCCAAGGCCTGGAGTCCAGCCCTGGGCAGACAGGATCCCACTCCCAGGGGCTGGGAGGCCAAGGACAGGATGACCAGGGGGTCGAGGACAGGACACGTGAGCCTCGTTAGTGAAGAGTAAACCGCTTTCCCTGTCCAGCTTCAGGGCTTCACCAGGCCCTCGAGGGAGGGAGCTGTGACCCTGACAAGGGAAAGGCCAAGGTCTGAGGCTCCAAGTGACTATGATGTTTGATGGCCACAAAACTGAGCAGGGAGCAGGCCCTGCCCAGAGTGCGGACTGAGTGGCTGACTGTGCAGGTCGATGGGGTCAGGAGGTGGTAGAAAGTTTCCAGGAGGACTCCTAATTCCACCCAGATTGTAGTGTGAGTCATCCCAGAGCCACCAGAAGAGGAGGGGACCCAGGAGTTCCCCCTGCAGACAGGAAGGACACTAAGCTGCCCACACAGGGTGGGGAGGCCAGAGTCAGGTGTCCAAGGGAGGGGCAGCTGAGTACCATCAATTCCCACCAGGGGATCTGACTGGATAGCGCACCAGAGCCGGTCCCAAACCTCACAGCTGTAATCCAAGCAACCTAGAGCAGGATCTGGAGGAACCCAGGGCAGGCTCAGATCCCAGGCAGGGGCACAGCTATCCACACTACTGTTCGTGACTAGCAGGCCGTCAAGTTCATGAAGCCCCCAGCTTTATCACGGGCACAGGGGGCGAGGTGTAGGCTCCCTCCCATTCCCCATGACATCTCCCCCCACATGCTCTTCTGGTCGTGACCTCCAGGTTGCTAGCTGCAGTTTTTCGGTCCCTACATATGAGATTGTGAAATGGAAATCTTCTTGCTGCCTAAACTCTGTACATCAGGCCTACACTCCATGGACCTGCCAAGGTCCAAGGATTGTGAAGCCCTTTTAAAAGAGGGGCGGGGGGGGGGGGGACAAACGTTTCTAAAGTGAGTGCTTGTCTCACAGAGGGCACACCAATTCATATTCACATCACCTGCTTGCACAGTATAACAAAATTACCTAGTTTGAAAGAAAACCTAGAACATGATCCTGATGCGGAGAATGAAGTTCTGATGATTGATCCAGGCAGCCCCCTTTCCCGGGTGAAGCACAACCGGGAAACATCCGGGGAATCCCGGGAGCCCTCCTTCCATCACACGGGCTCACAAATGTTAACTCGTTCAATCCTCACAGGAGGAAGGACTCTCTCTCGTACATAAAATAGAAGCTGGGAGACATGGGGGTGACCCGTTCTAGGTGCATACGGCAGGCTTGGGTTTCAAACCCAGGCCCGTGACTGCCAATGTCACACACCGCCCACCACCGCTGGTATCACTGCCACTTCTCCACTGACTGACAGAGACAGAACACATGCATCTTGGTGAGCCTCAACCCCCTTGCTGTGGCCCAGTGTTTCTATTCCAGAAGGGCATGGAGCAGTTACAACGGAAGCCTCCTTCCCTATTCTTGTACCTTGCAGTGTGACGTTACCATCAGGCCAGGATTAGGCCTTATCCCTTCTTCATTTTCATGCCCAGAATAGCGAACTGAATCAAATCGTGTGGGAAACGAGATGTTTTAAAACTAGATGTTTTAAACACATCTATCTGCGTTCATTCCATTTCCAAGAGCTGGAAAATTACTAGTAGGTGAAGCCAAATCAGGAACTCTGGCTTATTGATATGTGATGAGCTTGTTTCGTTTTGTGTTTTTCCAACAACTTTCATATCTGAAAACAAAGGAAGCATATTTGAGATGACATTCTAGTGCCGGCTTAAAAAAAGCCTTTGAACTTGGAGTTTTCTTAGTCTTCTAAAAGCTTTTTTCACCAACACTTTTATCTTAATACTTTTCTGAAATACATACTCTCAATGATGGCTATAGGTATATTTCAAGTTCTTGCAGTTTCTATATATTTTGTTAGAGGCAAAAAAAAAATGATTCCTTCAACGTCCTTGAAGATCTCAGCTGCCCTGTCGCTAGTGTTGTCTTCACAACAAGCCCGTGGGGTGGACCCTCTTGCTGTCTCCATTTTACAGAAGAGGAAACTGAGACTCAGAGAAGTGAAATGACTTGCCCAGGCCACGGGGCTGGGAAAAGGTGGAGGTGGAATTCCAATCCAGCCGTCTGCAGGACGGCCACCCTTGGACTTTGGAAGATACTGATTTCAAACTAGGTAATGTGGGGAGAAGCCCCTTTACAGATGTAATCTGCCCCCCTGATGAATAGAGAATTGGGACCCTCACCCTTTAGTCTTAAGGAGGCCTGAAGAGTCCAGCACAGTGGAAGGAAAGAACATGGGGGACCAACCTCGGGGCTGTGGTGCACTCACAGCTACAGAGAATCAGAGGTCTCAGGCAAACCACTC
Source organism: Stenella coeruleoalba (assembly GCF_951394435.1). NCBI lineage: Eukaryota > Metazoa > Chordata > Mammalia > Artiodactyla > Delphinidae > Stenella > Stenella coeruleoalba. The sequence goes on along the minus strand of NC_137160.1, from coordinate 58,568,142 downwards.
CAGGCCTTCTTTTTTTCATCTAAAATGCCAAGGCTGGGGAAGGAGGGTTTGTTTGATAGTTTCCCATATATTCAGGTCTGATCAGCATGGGCAGGTTCTTGTTAATCATAATAGCTTTTCCCACACAATTTCCTTTTCTATTTCATTTTTTTAAATTAATTTATTTTTTTAATTGAAGTACATTGATTTACTATATATATATATATATATATATATACACACACACACACACACACACACACACACACACAGATACATATATACTTTTTCAGGTTCTTTTCCCTTATAGGTTATTACAAATTATTGAGTATAGTTCCTTGTGCTCTACAGTAGGTCCTTGTTGGTTGTCTATTTTATATATGGTAGCATGTATATGTTAATAATCCCAACCTCCTAATTTATCCTCCCCCCAAACTTTCCCCTCTGGTAACCATAAATTTGTTTTCTATGTCTGTGGGTCTATTTCTGTTTTGTAAATAAGTTCATTTGCATCTTTTTTTTTTAGATTCCACATATAAGCCAAGAGTCCTTCTTTCATCATTTGGTCTCAGCGCTCCCCATGCCAGAATGAGAGGTGGGGAAGAGCTGGGCCTGGATCCCCAAGGAACTGGGTTCACATCCCAGCTCCCTGGCCTGCAGCTGTGGGCACCGGATGGGTCGGTCTGCCTGTTTCTCTGTGGGGAACAATGCTAATCCCCTCACTGGGTTGCTCTTGGGTACATAGCCGGTCACGGGAGGAGCTTAGGAACAGGAGTTATTTTTTTACTCTAGGCCTTCATCATCTCTCAACTCACATGGAAACAAAGACCCTCAACACAGCATCATCAATAGTGAAAGACTGCCAACAACCCAAATGGCGAACACTGCAAAAAGTAAGAACATATAAATTACGGAATAGTATTAAAATCGTAGGCGGCTATTCAAAATCATGTTTTCCAGGATTATTTTTCAGCCTGGAAAAATAATGCTGATCTTGGTCACTGAACAAAGCAAGCTGTAAAAACTACGTATGTAGCGTATGCACTATTTTGCGTGTAAGTACACATGTATAAAGCATATATACATACACAGAAATCTGGAAAAAAAGACAAAAACCTGTTAATAGTACTTCTTTAAGTAACTGGATTATGTTTTACTTTCTTTTTGATATCTTGCGGTAGTTTCTTGTTTATCCTATGACGATGCAGGACTCACGTAATCAGAAAAAAGGGTTAACAACGGAAAGTGATTTCCAACTAAGAACAAACATACATTTTTCAAATAAAGGTGAGATTAACACTGTAAGCAAAACTATTTTTAAGGAACTAAACTGTAAACTATCATCCCAACAAGAAACGACCTAACACCAAAAAAGGAAAATAGAAAAAAGGATCATTTCCAGAAATTCAAATAGCACTAAAGCAAGTTTAACATACAGAGAATTGAGAGATGAAAATGCTCCACAAGTGACCCCCCGGAATCACAGAGAAATCAGGAAGACAGAGTTTTAGAAAATGATTTTTCCTCTTAGGCCTGGAAAAAATATCCTGGAGGGATTAAAGATTTGGAGGAGAACTTGGCCAAACTTTGGCTTGTTTCAACAGCCCCATTCTTGTTTTCTTTCTCTCCCTCAACACAGATGCACAGACGCGCGCGTGTGCACACACACGCGCGCGCACACACACACACACACACACACAGGCTGGCCACGTCGAGCATTTGATTCTCGACTCTCGGGTGAAAAGGGTGCAGCTTTGCCCAGGAGCCTAGCATGCTTGCCGCTTCAGCCACCACGGAGGCCCCGTCTCACTCAGCGCTGCAGCTGGCCTGGGGCCTGTCCCTGCCCCAGCCCCTCACCAGCCCTACACCTGCATGAGGGCTGCCAGCCCACCTTTGGGCTTGCCGCTCCCTCACCACCCTGACCTGGGGCCCAGACACAGTGCGGCCCCCAGCAGATGTGTCAGCCAGGCCTGTCTCAGCTGCATTTGTGCCTCCAGGGTCCCCCTGACAGTACCTCACCTAGACTCACAAATCTCAGGCATGGTCCCAAGTTCACTACCACTCTTGGTCTTTTCCTCCAATTGTTTTCATCCTACAGAAAACAGCTGCATCAACAGCTCCTTTCGAAAGGACAAAACCAATAAATTAGGGAGCCCAGCACAGACCATAGGGAACCCAGTAGAGACCACAGGGAGCCCAGTATAGACCATAGGGAGCCCAGCACAGACCACAGGGGTCCCAGTATAGACCACAGGGGGCCTAGTACAGACCATAGGGATCCCACTATAGACCACAGGGGGCCCAGTGTAGACCACAGGGAGCCCAATACAGACCACAGGGAGCCCGGTATAGACCACAGGGAGTCCAGTATGAACCACAGAGTGCCTAGCATAGACCAAAGGAAGCCCAGTATCAACTCCTCTCATATGAGAGCCCTGACCCCAACCATCATAAGAGAGAGAGAGTGGAGGTGGTAAGAAACTTAAAAGATAAAGCAAAACTACATACACAGGGACTTCCCCGGTGGTCCAGTGGTAAAGAATCCTCCTTCCAATGCTGGGGACGTGGGTTCAATCCCTGGTCGGGGAACTAAGATCCCACATGCTGTGGGGCAACTAAGCCCACGTGCCATAGCTACAGAGCCCACGCGCCCTGGAGCCTGCACGCCACAACTAGAGAGAGAAAACGTGCACACCGCAACTAGAGCGAGGCCCGCGAGCCACGACGAAAGATCCCACACACCTCAACGAAGATCCTGCGTGCCCCAACTAAGACCTGATGCAGCCAAAAAATATAAATAAAATAAATAAATAAATAATAAATAAAGTATATATTTTTAAAAGTACATACAGTACATACCTGGGGAGTCTTAAACCAAAAACAGAACCATAAACTACATATTTCAGAAAATGCAGTCCAAGTATGATTTATAAAAGTTCAAGAATACTCTTCTCTTCTTCATTTAACAGTCAAATTACAGTAATTAAAAGCAAGGATTCTGGGGGCTGGGTTGAAATCCCAGCTCACCAATTATTAGCCGTGTGACCTTGGACTCAACAGGTTGGCGCAGGAATTTCTCTGCTGCTCCCGAGGTAAAGAAATAGCTACAAGGCCTCCTGAGCACAGCTCTTTTCCTCAAGAAGAACCTAGGACCTCAAGAGTTATACTAGTCAGGGTCAACCAAGTTATGCTGCAGTAACAATCGTAAAACACCAAGGAATGCATCATTTCTCACAGATCCTCCATGCCCACTGCAGGTCAGCGGGGGCTCTTTAAAGTCCTCCTCACCTGGGGCCAAAATATTGCAGTTTGCTCTGGCAGGGGGCATGGGATGTGGTGAGGCATACGCTGGCTCTTCATGCTTCTGCCCAGAAGTGACACATGTAATTGGCCTAAGCAAGTCACGTGGCCACCTATGTTCAAATGGACGTGGAAGCACAGGTCTACTTACTCTGCCAAGAAGGAGAGTCAGGATGTTTGCAAACATCCATGCATCCATCCAGCCGGTGCCCAACACCTGCTTTCCACCTGCTCACTAGAGAACACGTTCCAGATATGTCTCCATCATGATCACGAACAGACCGACTACAGGGTGGCAGAAGCTTCGACCAGCTACCATGAGCCAAACTGTGACTCATTCTCTCCCACCCCATCAAAAGGTATTTTCTTAAATCCTAACCATCAAATAGCAAAGAGCTTAAAGTTACTTAAGACTCTAAGCAATCATCACTATCCTATATTTTATTTATTTATTTATTTTTGCGGTACGCGGGCCTCTCACCGTTGTGGCCTCTCCCGCTGTGGAGCAGAGGCTCCGGACGCGCAGGCTCAGCGGCCATGGCTCACGGGCCCAGCCACTCCGCGGCATGTGGGATCTTCCCAGACTGGGGCATGAACCCATTTCCCCTGCATCAGCAGGTGGACTCTCAACCACTGCGCCACCAGGGAAGCCCCTATCCTATCATTTAAACACACATCCATGCCTCCATACACAAGCAGTCATTGCCAACCATCTGTACTGAAAATAAAATATTCTTTTTTTTTTAATGAATAACACTTTTCCAGGATTGGAGTCCCCAGTGAAATGTTTCTTTACAAAGCTCCGTCAATCCCAAGTGAAAACTCTTTTCTTTCATAGAAAATGTCATCATCTGTAACTGTTCCCTGGGGCCAAGCTCAGGTAGGCGCTTCCAGAGTTCCTCCCAGAAAGAAACCTTCCGTGAATCGGGCTTTTAGAGACTCTCAACACTTTTGGCATCCAGACACTCGTCGAACCCTGAATTATTTATTCACCAATTTTGCACAACTTCCTGAACACCAATGGAGACTGAGCTGGTTTCAGCTGTTTGATGTTACATCTTCTCAAGTGGCTAAAGAGGCTATAAAGCACCCCATTGCTTAAGCCTGCCATCTCAGTTCCATTAGCAGTAAAGACCTCTCTATTCAAACTGCTAAGTAAATCCTCCGAGAGCCCAGGGACTGTTTCATGCTTGAAAGCAACTGCTAAGAATTTGACAACAACCAAACTGTTCCTATTTAATCCTTCTCCCAAGGTAAAAAGAATTATAGGTAAACATATGCCTTCATTATTTGCTTTGCTGCATTTCAATACCCAGTCCCACACAAAATTGCCAGGCAAGGATTTAATGCAATCACTTCTGTTGCCTTTGCAGAATGGAAAAAGCTTAACAAGGGCTCTGGAGCTGGTTTGCCAGCTCCTGTATTTTTTTATAACATACATCCTAAATGTCACAGGGGTGAAGTCCGATCATACAGTTTGAAGAGTTTTTTTTTTTTTAATTTTTTTAAGTTTTTCTTTTTTTAAGGTGATTCAAAAGAACAGTTCCAGGTGTGTGTGTGTGTGTGTGTGTGTGTGTGTGTGTATATTTAAGCTGGCACTCAACATTTAGTTTTGAACTCAAATCAAAAGTGACACCAAACTATGAAAAGAAGAATGATGAAAGATGTTGCAGAACTGAGGTTCTTATTATTTGGTTTTGAAAGATAGTAGGTATGGGATATAAGGATTTGGGATTTCTTTTGGATTTTTTCCTCTCAAGTTTTTGTTTTGTTTTGTTTTGTTTTTAGCCTTTAGTAATGTAGGTGCTTGTAAAACTTCTGGGAACCAGCAGAGGAGAATTTGGAAAACCAGTGCCTTAAAGCAATGGTTTTCAACGACCCTACGATCTCCAATACTTGCCCCATCATGACCATAACAAACCACTACACACTGCAGTCATCAAGATACTACTTCCTTCATGGAAAATCTTGGAGCAAGATTATTAAGTGAACCACCAATGATGAATTTCCAAAGTTATGTTCCTTTATGAAGATGACCTCTCTTTACACACCAGGTAACCAAGCTCTTCCCTAATTACTGAAGAGGCTATCTAGGTGTCTCTCTCCATAAAAGCAGTTTCTGCTGTCGGCCATTTATAAGAAAGGCTTTCTTTGTTAATTTTGCTGTGGTGTAAAAAATAGTTGGTACCTACTGGGATCTTGACTTGAAAAACAATGATAACATATACATACTTCTAAATATAAAATAGATAATCAACAAGGACCTACTGTGTAGCACAGGAAACTCTACTCAATATTCTGTAACAACCTATATGGGAAAAGAATCTGAAAAAGAATGGATTTATGTATATGTGTGACAGAATCACTTTGCTGTACACCTGAAATTAACACAACATTGGAAATCAACTATACTCCAATGTAAGAAAGAAAGAGAGAGAAAGAGGGAGGAAAGGAGGGAGGGAGGGAGGGAGAGAGGGAAGGAGAGAGGGAGGGAGGGAAGGAGGGAGGGAGGGAGGGAGAAAGAAAGGAAGAATGAATATTGGGGGAGGAACAATGATGACACACTATCTATATTAGCAATACCTTATCCTGTGCCAATCTCCCTAAATTAAAGAGCCATTGTACTTCCTATGAGTCTGGGACCTTATTTTCCCCAAATATACATCTTCTACTCTTTACTGGTATGTTAAAGATGGCTTCAATTAGGGTACACCCTACAGGCTGACCAACAGTTGGAAGACATCCTTTATAAGTCCATACACATCAACTTGAAAAGACAGCATTTTCAAATCACGAGAGAGCAATTACTTTTAGCTTTGTTTTGTTTTGTTTTTACCTCCAGGTATTCTGTAGGTCAACAGTCAAATACAGATCATCATTTCCTTTTTCTTTCACAGCATTTTATATTGGGTTTGCTTCTAACAACATAATATTTTACTATGAAGAGCCCGTTTTAGCTGTGTTATTATGAGCAGTGAAAATATGAAGTGAGTGCTTTCAATTCCTGACCAAAAGATTCAGAAACACCCTAGTAAAACGTCTTGAGGTTGTTCTCAATAATATCCTGACTACAAACACGTGCTATTTGATCAGGTCACCTCATCATTCAAGACACATATTTTTATGGGTTAAAAGATTCAATTTTTAAAAGTTTTTATTTTTATAAAATTTTGTTTTGTTTTGTTTTGTTTTTTTGCAGTACGCGGGCTTCTCACTGTTGTGGCCTCTCCCGTTGCGGAGCACAGGCTCCGGATGCGCAGGCCCAGCGGCCATGGCTCACGGGCCCAGCCGCTCCGCGGCATGTGGGATCTTCCCGGACCGGGGCACGAACCCGTGTCCCCTGCATCGGCAGGCGGACTCTCAACCACTGCGCCACCAGGGAAGCCCTATTTTTATAAAATTTTAAAAGTTATCTTCCATTTACAGTTATTACAAAATATTGACTATATTCCTCGTGCTGTACAATACATCCTTGAGTCTATATTACACCCAATAGTTTGTTTCTCCCACTCACCCCCATACTGCCCCTCCCCCATTGGTAACCACTAGATTGTTCTCTGTATCTGTGAGTCTGCTTCTTTTATGTTATATTCACTAGTTTGTCATACTTTTTTAGATTCCACAATAAGCCATATCATTCAGTATTTATCTTTCTCTGTCTGACTTATTTCACTTCGCATAATGCCCTCAAGATATATTTTTAATCCTCATCTGGCTTCTCCTCCTCATTTACCACTTGTGGGCACCCCGCTCTCCTTAATCCATTTCAATGTGACAAACTCATTTGAACGAGACCAAACTGAAATAACTTAGGAGGTGAGCAAGTGTGTCTGAAGTTGAAGGGGTCTGGTGGTCATTATCCACAGTGTGTGATCCTTGTCGGGGAGAACTGACCTTCCTGCTGGGAAGGGGGCCAACTCTCGCCTTGCCCACCCTGCCCTGTTGACTCTGCTGGCCACCGTGCTATACAGAGGAGAAAGGGGGAAGGTCTGTGTCAGGGCTGGAGCCAGTGAAAAGGACTTGTTTTCTTGTATAAGAGCCTGAGAATCAAAAGCAAAACACCACCAACTCTCCAGACACAATTTTTAGCCAATCTGTTCACTCAGCCTGGATGTTACATCTTAGACCAAGGACTCGTACTCAAGCTAACTTCATGAACACATTAAACAGAAGTTCCAAAATGTGTCAAGTCAGAGTGAAAGCAAGGGAGAAAAATACACTTTAAAGAAGTACTATTCTAGTGGAATAAATATTAAATGAGAAGAACAGAAGTGGAGGTGATGAGGAGAAAGAAGGGAAAGTTACAAGCCTCAGACTTCCTTGACAGTGATACCTTCAGAGATTCAAGCTCACTGTCCCCCACCCCCAGTTCCCTCAGGGAAAGAAAGACAACATTGTTTTATTCAACTGTCTATGAAATGGGAACTTCCAGAAAATTTTTGTGGGTATTTTTGGGGGAGTTTTGTTTTGTTTTGTTTGGTTTGGTTTGTTTGTTTCAGGGCTTCGAGCCATGTTATGAGCAAGTTGCATGTGAAAATAAAACCTTTTTTATGAATGATGGAAGAATAGTTCCAACCCTGGGCTGTCATCAGCAAGGCAGACTCAATGGCTTCGTCTTAGAGAAGATTCCTGTCCACTTACTTCTCATGATCCCAGCCCCTGAAGCTCAGAATTCCTCCTCTTCCTCACAGCCAATTCACGCAGAGCCAAAAGTCCAGGGCAGCGTTCCAGATCTTCCAGACCGAGAGTAGGTAAACCAAATTGAAACCAGAAATGTTCTCAATGTATTCATCACTGCGGCATTCCTGAACCTCCCACTTCCCAGACATTCCGCCACACGCGCTAGTCACATGGTTAACGATGACCGTCTTCTCACAAAAGGCTTACAGTGAAATAGATGTATAGTTATATACGCCCAGTATCCAAGCTTGATGCAAACCCTCGTTGAAACTAAGTTTTCTAATTAAGCCTTAAGTTTTTTCATTGAAACAGCTATCTTCTAAATTTACTCAGGAAAACTACATTTTTCCCATACACAGAAAGAGAAATGCTATCTGATATATTTTGATTCCATTGAATAAATCTTTATTATTGAGGAAGTAATTATGGTCCAGGGAAACAGAATGGAAAAAGGGAGGTTATGCCTTCAAAGAGTTTACAGATAAACGGAGGACAAAGTCACTTAAACAAATAACAGTAAGTGCTGCAATGTATAAAGGTCATATATTCTGGGCACTAGAAAATCATCAAGCAGGGGGATATTAGTGCTAGTCAGGGAGAATCCAGGGAGGCTTCAGGGAAGAGGTGACATTTAAGCAAGGACTTGAAAACTGAGGACGATTTTGATTCTTCAACCTACGAATAAAAATGGCTTCCCCATCGCTTCAAGTTTTCCAAATTTTCCTTTCCAAACTTACCTTAAAACTATAAAATCCCCATTAAAACTATAAAATCCCCATACAAGATCCTGCTGTCAGAACAGTGATCCCTGCACATCCACTGACTGACATGGTTGGGTAGCTTCAGAACATGCCAGAAGCCCTGTTCAGCTGTGAATTCCACTTCCAAGGCACCTACTCAAACATACTATTTTAAATTCCCTTTTGCTTTTTGTGTAAATACAGAACCTCCCTCTCTGCACTTCTTCTGATCAAAGAGGTGCTGATGGTAAGAACAATGTCAGAGGCTCCAGCCCAGCCTCTCACATGTGGAAACACTAAGAAACCACGTCCTGGGCCCCAGCCAGGAAAGCAGGCCAGACGTGAAAGAGACGCCGGGTTCCACTTGGCCGCATGAGTGCAGACGGGCGGGTCACCTTGGCCTCCCATAAATCCTGGCCCCAGAAGCCACCAGCAGCTCCCTCCTGGGAGTGGGCAGGGAGGGAAAGGGGGAGAAGCCGGGACAACCACACTCTCTTCCCAGCCCTCTGGGAAGCCAGCCCAGGACGGGAGGAAGGAGGACAAGGCCAAAGAGGGAGGGATGCTCCGGAGCCCATCCCTGCCGCGCACTCCGGTACCTGGAGAGAGGACCAAAGCTCTGCCCTGCACACGGGCCTTTCTGAGACCCAGAACCCAAACCAAAGGAAATCAGCAAGCAGTCCCCAAGGCTTTACAGCTGTTACTTTGGGTCAAGTCTGTGGGAATCTGATGGCTGCAGAAGGGCCTTACTCTGTGTGTCTGAAACACAGGTGGCACCCCTAACAGGAGTCCCCTTACAAGAAGGGAGAAAGGATCCCACCAGAGCACCTCGAGGGAAGGGAAGGGAGAACAGGTGGCCCTTCCTCCTTCTCCTGCTGCTTGGCACCCCAGCCTTTGACCCCAGGCAAAGGCCTTCTGTGCCTCTGTGGCCACCTCTGATGTGATAGGGTGGCTCCTGGGGTCGGAAGGAGACTTTCCTCCCACCAAAATGCCCCTCCTCTGAGCAACAAGAAGCAAACACAAACATGACCTCTGGCCCGGGTCCAAACCTGCTGCTTTCCATGACACACAATCTTTCTTTCTTTGCCCGTGTCCCCGTTTCATCAAAGCACACGTGGGACTTTAGAAAGGGCCCAGGGCATCCCCTCCATAACCACAGCACAGGAGCCCACAGGCTTGGCCAGTGGCTGGCACCTCGTACTCCATCACCCAGCACGTTCCCGAGCGCGTCCCCAGGGACTCCAGCACTGAGTTCACTTAGCGGTCTTCAAGAAAGAATCCTGTTCTTGTTTTTTTTGGCTGCGCTGCGTCTTCGTTGGGGCGCATGGCCTTCTCTAGTTGCAGCGTGCAAGCTTAGTTGCCCCGCAGCGTGTGGGACCTTAGTTCCCCGACCAGGAATGGAACCCACATCCCCTGCATTGGAAGGCGGATTCTTAACCACTGGACCATGAGGGAAGTCTTTATTCCTGTCCTGCCCATAGGTTCATCAGAACCTTTTTTTTTTTTTTTTTTTAGATTCCATATATATGTGTTAGCATACAGTATTTGTTTTTCTCTTTCTTACCTCACTCTGTATGACAGACTCCAGGTCCATCCACCTCACTACAAATAACCCAATTTCATTTCTTTTTATGGCTGAGTAGTACTCCACTGTATATATGTGCCACATCTTCTTCATCTATTCATCTGTCAATGGACACTTAGGTTGCTTCCGTGTCCTGGCTATTGTAAATAGAGCTGCAATGAACATTGGGGTACATGACTCTTTTTGAATTACGGTTTTCTCAGGGTATATGCCCAGTAATGGGATTGCTGGGTCGTATGGTAGTTCTATTCTTAGTTTTTTTAAGGAACCTCCATACTGTTCTCCATAGTGGCTGTTATCAATTTACATTCCCACCAACAGTGCAAGAGGGTTCCCTTTGCTCCACACCCTCTCCAGCATTTATTGTTTGTAGATATTTTGATGATGGCCATTCTGACCGGTGTGAGGTGATACCTCACTGTAGTTTTGATTTGCATTTCTCTAATGATTAGTGATGTTGAGCATCTTTTCATGTGTTTGTTGGCAACCTGTATATCTTCTTTGGAGAAATGTCTGTTTAAGTCTTAGACCCATTTTTCGACTGGATTTTTTTTTTAAACATCTTTATTGGAGTATAACTGCTTTACAATGGTGTGTTAGTTTCTGCTATATAACAAAGTGAATCAGCTATACGTATACATATATTCCCGTATCTCCTCCCTCTTGCACCTCCCTCCCACCCTCCCTATCCCACCCCTCTAGGTGGCGTTGTTTGTTTTATTGATATTGAGCTGCATGAGCTGCTTGTATATTTTGGCACTTAATCCTTTGTCAGTTGCTTCGTTTGCAAATACTTTCTCCCATTCTGAGGGCTGTCTTTTCATCTTGTTTATGGTTTCCTTTGCTGTGCAAAAGCTTTTAAGTTTCATTAGGTCCCATTTGTTTATTTTTGTTTTTATTTTAGCCTCTCTGCTAATGGGTGGGGTTGTGCTCCTGTCTTGCTAGTTGTTTGGCATGGGGCATCCAGCACTGGAGCTTCCTGGCTGTTGGGTGGAGCTGGGTCTTAGTTTTGAGATGGAGATCTCTGGGAGAGCTCTCACCAATTAATATTATATGGGGCTGGGAGGTCTCTGGTGGTGCAATGTCCTAGACTCGGCTATCCCACCTTGGAGGCTCAGGCGCAACACGTGGTCACAGCAGCAAGACCCTGCCAGCCACAAGGCACAGAAGAAAAGGAAGAAAAACAAAAGAACAAAAAAAAGACAAGACAGAACCCCAAAACAAATGGTAAAAGCAAAACTACACCGACCAAATCACACAAAGACACATACACTCACACACTCATAAAAAGAAAAACAAAAAACGGGCAGAACCCCAAGACAAATGGGAAAAGCAAAACTAAACAGAAAAAATCACTCAAAGAAACATACACACACACACACACTCACAAAAAGACAAAAAGAAAAAAGGAAGAGAGCAAACAAATGAATAAACAAACCCACCAATGAACACAAGCACTAAAAACTAAGATAAACATAAAACCAAAAATAATCAAACGCAGAAAGCAAACCCCAAGTTAACAGTTGCTCCTAAAGTCCACCGCCTCAATTCTGGGAACATTCGTTGTCTATTCAGGTATTCCACAGATGCAGGGTTTATCAAGCCGATTGCGGGCATTTAATCCGCAGCTCCTGAGGCTGCTGGGAGAGATTTCCCTTTCTCTTCTTTGTTCGCACAGCTCCCGGGGTTCAGCTTTGGATTTGCCCCCACCTCTCCGTGTAGGTCTCCCTCAGGCATCTGTTCCCGCCCAGACAGATCGGGGTTAAAGCAGCAGCTTATTAGGGCTTCTTGCTCACTCACGGCTGGGGGAGGGAGGGGTACGGAATGTGGGGCGAGCCTGCGGTGGTAGAGGCCAGCATGACATTGCAACAGCCTGAGGCGCGCCACGCGTTCTCCCGGGGAAGTTGTCCCGGATCACAGGACCCTGGCAGTGGCGGGCTGCACAGGCTCCTGGAAGGGTGTGGGTAGTGACCTGTGCTTGCACACAGGATTCTTGGTGACAGCGGCAGCAGCAGTAGTGGTCTGTTCCTGCCTCTGGGGTCTGAGATGATAGCTGCGGCTCACGCCCGTCTCTGAAGCTTGTTTAGGTGGTGCTCTGAATCCCCTCTCCTTGCGCACCCTGAAACAATGTTCTCTTGCCTCTTAGGCAGGTCCAGACTTTTTCCCGAACTCCCTCCTGGCTAGCTGTGGCACACTAGCCCCCTTCAGGCTGTGTTCACGCAGCCAACCCCAGTCCTCTCCCTGGGATCTGACCTCCGAAGCCCGAGCCTCAGCTCCCAGCCCCACCCGCCCAGGCGGGTGAGCAGACAAGCCTCTCAGGCTGGTGAGTGCTGGTCGGCACCGATCCTCTGTGCGGGAATCTCTCCACTTTGTCCCCTGCACCCCTGTTGCTGTGCTCTCCTCCGTGGCTCTGAAGCATCGCCACCTCCGCCACCCGCCGCGAAGGGGCTTCCTAGCGTGTGGAAGCCTTTCCTCCTTCACAGCTCCCTCCCACTGGTGCAGGTCCCGTTCCAATTCTTTGTCTCTGTTTATTCTTTTTTCTTTTGCCCTACCCAGGTAGGTGAGGAGTTTCTTGCCTTTTGGGAAGTCTGAGGTCTTCTGCCAGCGTTCAGTAGGTGTTCTGTAGGAGGTGTTCCACATGTAGATGTATTTCTGGTGTATCTGTGGGGAGGAAGGTGATCTCCACATCTTACTGCTCCACCATCTTGAAGATCTCTGGTCTGCATTTTACGATGCTCGTCAAAGTAAAGGGATGGGACTTTAAGAATAAAGGTTGACTCTAAGAAGGCCAGGCCATCTCAAACTACTTCCTGCTCCCTAATTCAGCAGCATGTGGAGAGTCTGTCAGGGAAGCACAGAGATCTTTCCAAGAGGGGTCTCTGTACTGTGGGGGAGGGACAGTCAAAGGCTTTCCAGAAAGTACTCGTGGTGGACAAGAGCATATTTCAGTGTGTCCTTACCAATGCTGGTCCACATCTGCCTGGGCTGCAATGCTCCATCCCCCCACCCACCCGTATGTCCTCCACTGCTTCCCAGCCCCTGCGCAAAACCCTCTCAGGACCCCTAATCTTACAGTGATTAGGGATCCCCTCATCCCCAGCCCATACTTTCTGTGCAAGGTCACTGGGATGCAAATGAAAGAGAACTTCAGAGAGAGACAGAGGGGGTGGGAAGCTCCAACAGAGTCCTAGGTGCCTCCACTCCTATTTCAGGATAAGAATGCAGACATGAGAGGCCACCAGAGGCACCGATTCACACACGGGTGTGACTTCAAAAGCGAAGCCAGACTTCTTCTGGAAAATATTACATTCTATGTGGCGCCTTTGTTGGCTGGTGGGGCCTGGTTCAGCCAATTAGGTTTTGCAGCTCCAAGGTGTGGGTAAAAACACCTGCACAGCAAGTATCGATACACAGGTAACTTTTCAGACATACAGGGAAAATCTTACAAGTCACGATGACTTTCAGCAGAAATTTCTAGAGATCTCCGCCCCAGGATGCACCATCTTCTGGAGCCTCTGCCACCGAGTGACCACATCCTGGGGGAGGCCCAACTGTCCCTGGTGGTCCTGAGGCTTTGGCACCCTCCTCGGTGGGCATAAGAAGAAATTTCAGGCCTCTCCCCTGTGCCAATTCCTGACCCTAAACCCCACGCCAGTCACCCCCATGCCATAGGTGAAGGGATGGTCACAGATAATCCGCAGGGCCAGGGTCATCTCTGCACCTGACACCCAGTCACTGAATGTTTTACAGGTACACTGAGAACAAATAAACCCAAAGAGCAGAGAATATGAAATAAACCATCCTCCTTTAAAAACCAGAATGGAAATATACAAATGACTACAGTGATTTCATTACAGTGGTCAGATCATGACTGACTTTTTTTTTTTCTCTTAGAAGTCCCAAATTTTGTCTACTGTTACCTTAAAATTACAATTTAAAATACTGTATGTGTATCTAAATGTGGAGGTATTTTTCAAGCAAAATCAAACCAGCTCCCCAAATTGAAAAATTATCAGAGTTAAGCCACAAGTGATTTTGAAGATAAGCTTCCTGAAAATTCTCAACGTTAACATCAACCTCAAATTGTAAAACAGAAAGAAAAAGCCACCGGTTGAATCCTATTGTAATATCGTATGTTGGTGAAGGAGGGCCAAGTATGGGTCAGAGTCAAATCCTCAACTCCAGTCTCATCCTGATGTGTAAAAACAGTTAAAGACTGATCATCTCTCTTAAAAAGTTGATGAATCTTCTAAGAATAGTGGTTAGAATGAAGTTTATTTATATGTCCCCTGGAGTAGAAAACAACTCTTTAAGTCCATGCTTTAGGAAGCCACATTATGGGATAAATACATGTCTGTGCTAAAGACTGATGGCAATACTGATCCCGTGTCAAACTCATTAGCTGCTTGTCAATAGCAGCTGACAATTTCTTTATGAAACAGGAGAGGTACACTGAACTAGTGTTTCACATTAGGCAGGAAAGGCAAGAAATGTTCACCCAGATGATTTGGTTGGAGCAGATAAAACTCAGATTATTAACTAGATCAACTGCCTATAAGTGATCCAATTTTCTCTAAAGGAAAAGACATCCCGGGCTTCCCTGGTGGCGCAGTGGTTGAGAGTCCACCTGCTGATGCAGGGGACATGGGTTCGTGCCCCGGTCTAGGAGGATCCCCGCGGCTGGGCCTGTGAGCCATGGCTGCTGAGCCTGCGTGTCCGGAGCCTGTGCTCCGCAATGGGAGAGGCCACAGCAGTGAGAGGCCCACGTACAGCAAAAAAAAAAGAAAAAGACATCCCTTCAGAGTGACAACAAACTAATTTGTTCTTTGTAGGATCACTTATCATTCACTCCCTCCTTCTAAGCGTACAAGAAGCTCTCATCACCTCAAACATGAACATTTCTGGGTTCTTTAATATTCTTTCAGTTCCTCGGCTTCGAAATGATCTTTGATCTCATAAAATCAAACCTGTAGCATCTTCTTCTATTTCTGAAACCAGCATTCCAGATGTACTTGATTGCCTTACATATACTGTAGGCTCATTGCCCTGTGTGTACTTTATCACTATGGCAACACCAGCTTTGCCTCCTGTTTATGCTGTTTTATGCTGAGTTGGTGGTTTAAGTAAATTTCCACAATAACCCTTAAATCATTTGCACAATTGGTAGGTCTGATTTGGATTCTGATTAACACACGTTCTCTGGTTCTGCTTCTTGCCCTAAATCATTCTGCAGAAAATGAAGGTTTTTCTCCACTGTGATGCGCCGCTCCCCACTGCAAATCCTATAGCCTCAGTGAGCCAGATCCATCAGTCTCCCACTGATTCATCCATGTGCCACCTTCCTGTTTCCAGTAACCATGTAGCAGCCCCAATAAAGCTATGAACGTTACCAGGCAAAATTCAGACTTCCACTCAACCTTCTTCTGCATCTAAGCAACAGGGCAATTTATTCACCTGGTTCAAGTGAAAAAAATTATTAGTTAGCCCTCTTGGCATTGACAGTAGTCATCTGCTGATCCCAGGAGATTAATCAAACAGGGTCACCTATCCATTGCACTGAAATCAACCAAACATTTACGTCCTGATCAATAACTGCACGAGCAACATGGCCCCAGCTCTCAGGGGTATTTCAATTCCTTGGAAGAGACAAGGTGACTAGGTCGGCATCAGCTGCAAACATTATTTATTGAGCGCCTACTGAATGAAACAAAAGGGACTGAGACAATATATAAGTAAGGGCTCAACTGTGTTTAACTCTTAAATTAAAGGTTCTTCTTAATTTATAATGATCACAGGGAATTAACTAAATATAATATTGCATGTCAACTACCCTTCGATTAAAAAATAATTAATTAATTAGTTAAAAACCCAGAAACTCCAATCATTTAGAGCAAGACCAAAAAAGATCACGAGGTCAAAATTCACTATGATTTCAGAAGACCAAAATCTCAGAAGAAGAAAGAAAGAGAGCTGGGCAGAAAAAAAAATCTCAGGAACTCTAAGGGGTATAGAATTATTTTTAGTTTTAAATGACATTAGCTAGAAAGGACACTCTAGACAGGCATGGACAAGTATGTCTTCATTTAATAACAGCACAAATGGACCCTGGGGGAGTAAACAAGGATTGTGAAGAGGTTCCCAGATAGCTAACCTTGACATCTGCCTCCATAGCTGCTGATCTGCCAACCTTCTCGGCCCACGGGGACTAGTCTGCACTTCCAGGGTTTTCCAGATGTTCCTGGACTTGCTCTCTCTCCTTACATCTGTTCTAACTGGGAGAGGCTACTCTTCACTCAGACAGCCCCACCCCAGTTCCCAAGAGAGTTCCCCTCAAATTCTTCAAGCTGTTTCAGAGCTGCCAACACTACTACGATTTTTTGCACTCCAGTTCATCCCCAAATCTCTGTGGCTCAAGCATGGGACCCACGAATGGAAAATTCTAGTGCCTTTAGCCCTATATGGAAAATTTGAGTGCTTTTAGACTCAAGGAAAAATCGGAAGGAAATCTGGATTCTCAGCGATGGAGAAGAGCCATGTCCTTCCCATTCTCATTTTAGGGCCCTTGAAAGTTCAGACACTAATTCCAGAGACCAATTGTGGAGCTTCAAGGGAAAAAAAAATCAGATAACCAATAGAGTGGTTTCTTAATGCAATCTTACAGATCAACAAGACTGTCTTTTGCCTGGAACTCTGAGATTTTTTGTAAAAGTAGAATGTAAAACATTAGTAGAACCTTTTCTTGTCTTGGACAAGCTGTATGTAAATTGGTGTGATGGCAGGAGTGTGCAGAAGCCTGCCAGCCTGAAATAAAACTTGAATCAGGAAAAATGATTCTTCGTCCCTCCAGACTCTCCCTGCCTCTCTTTCCCATTCTATTTCAATATTCTCAGGGCACTTCTATCCTGTGGTCTCCAAAAAGATCTGTTCGGAAGCAAAGGTGATTCTCATTCCTTTGATGCAACTATCAGTCGATGTGATGCCTCTCCCAGGAGTGCTGGCCTGTCCAGCCTCTTCTCTCACCAGGGAGTGGAAGCTTTACAGTTTCATTCATTACTGAACAGGTGGGGGACAGATCCTGCAGAGCAAGAGGGCCTGATGTCCCTAAAAGGCCAGCACATGGGCAGCTGGTAAGGCTAAGATGGTAACAGGCCAGCTACGGGGCTGCCCATCCCCCTCCGCCCCCCCCCGCCCCCCAGCCCAGTGCCATGCCATTTGGGATTCAATTTCAGAGGCAGGCGGAAGAAAATCACATTTGGGGGGTGGGGTGGGGCTGAAGCACCCACGAGGACTCTGACCTATGTAGACAGGATGATCAGTTCTCTGAGGACAGCAGAGCCAGGAATGAGCAGCTTACCTATGGCATCCAGGATTCTTATTTTAGGAAAGCGACATCTCAGCCTTCAGCAGGCAGTCAGCAACTTGAAACTGAACAGCCTCAAGCCTACCCTAAAGAAGGCCCCGCAGCCCTGTCCTCTACCAGATCAGGCTGGCACAGGCCAGAGAAATCTTTACTCCTTTTCTGGTAGGAGACTATTAGAATTGTACTCAACTGCTCAATTTAGTTAACCAATATCTCTCGTAGCGAGGCACAGAGAGGTTGAGTCATTTGCCCCAGGTCACACAGTAAGTCTTGGAGCCAGAAATCCGCCCCCAGGGTATAAGCTCTGATCTAAACCCTCCACCAGGCTGCCTCCCTCAGGTGGGAGATACGCACAGAGGAGACAGCTGGGCACAGCTGAGCACATCACTCACTCTGGCCTTGGTTTATCTACGGGCTTTTCCACATGCAAAGAGCAAAGAAAGGAAGCATCGGCTGGCTGCCGTGAGAATTTCCAGAGTAAAAGTGCAAAAGACATCTCTGTTCCTTGCAGCTCCGAATCTCAGTTTCTACGTCACTGAAACGGTGATGACAGCAGCCCCTCCCCTCAGCAGCTGGTGGGAACATCTGATGAAGCAGCACGTGTACAGCATTGCACCCGGGGCCTTGCACACACCCGGCTCCCGGTTCCACCTTCCCCGGGACATTTGTGAAGTTCGAATGGGAGACTCCACATGCGGGTTAGGCACCTCCAAGGCAAGATGGAAGCAGCAGAAAGAAGTCAGTGATGGCCAAGAAGGAGAATACAGGGAGCCACTGGACGAGCTGGCGGGTCAGGGGGCCTCGACAGAGCAGCTTCAGTCAAAATGAGGCAGAAGCATGTGTGGAAAAACCCAGGCCGAGAAGGTCAGACAAATCTGCTTCTGAATCCAGGGACCCAAAACTGACAAGGGAGCTTCCCCCAGCAACTATAGGACAGGGTACAGATGACAAAAGACACATCCAACGAGAGCCAGGCTCTGTGTCTGGAGAAAAGCTTAGGAACCAGGAAGGTATCTGAGGGCAGGAGGGCTTGAGGAGCCTCTTTGGGCTTTAAACCCATAGAAACTAGCCAAACAACACAGCACCACTCTGCCAACCTCCAAAAGGTAGGCGCTGTGAAACAGCGTCACACTCCGCTAGCACGTAGTATGCGTGACTGTGTGTCCATACAACATAGGAATCGTAATCCTTGGGTGAATTCGACAATTCAAAATCTGCCCTGAAAAAAAAAAACAGAAGATCTTTACCTTCTCTGCTGACTTCAGAACTGGACCCTAGGATCAGGCGCTCTTCACCTGCACATCTGATTTCTGGTTGGTAGAGAACGAGAAGCAGTGTTCCCGCGGCCCCCTCCCCGTCTGGCCCCCACCCATCCAGGATCAGAGCCTAAGGTTGATCTGCATCTTTCAAGGAAGGAGGGCAATGGACCCGGAAGCAGCCACGGCTTGGGTGTGTTTTCTTCCTGGAGCTAGGCCCACCCCAAAGGCCTCCAAATCGCCTGCTTGATTCTCCAGCCTCAACACCATTAGCCAGAGAAGTCTCTTCCCCAGTGCCCAATGCAGGCCACCAGATCCTCAGGGGTTTTAAGGATGGTCCAGGTCTTAAGTCCAGAAACAGAGCAGGTAGCAGGTGGCAGCAAGGCTAGGGAGGTATCAAGGGCAGGTAGCAGGCAGCAAGGCAGCTACCTCCCCGCCCCGTTCAGTCCTGGGAAGGGGCTGAAGGCCTCCTCCCCGCCCCCCATCTTGATCCATCCAAAGGACAAGTGAAGGGAATGGCTGCTCTGAGGGGGGATCCAGGAGAGCATCCCGCCTTCCCCATTCCCAGCTCTGCTCATCCCCAGAAGCACTTCCTTGGTTCCAAACTGCAGCCTCTGCCTGTGTCTTCTGTTCTACAAAGGCTTATCCCAAGGGGAGGACCAGACCCCACACACATACCACCTCCCCCCATGCCATCTCTCAGTCTGGGCCCAAATAGGCCTTAGGGAGCTGGCCTGGGCCAGCTGGGCTAGCAACACAGCAGACCCCTCCCCAAATCCCTACCACAGGCCTCAGAACCGAAACAGAACTGAAACTGTCCAGAAGAGGCAACAACAGAAGGAGCGAGGCCTGCTCAACATCAACTCACTGCAGGCGATTCAGCTCCCAGAGAAACCAAGGAACTAATCTAATCCTTCAAGTAACTGAGAAGATTTGGCTCGATCCCCTGCAAGGTCTTGAAAAGACAATCTGATTTTCACCGTGCCTTCCTTCTGCCTCTGTTGGAGAAAAGAACGTTGATGTGCTATGAACAAGAATATCTTTACTTTCCTAAAACTTTTTGTTATGAAGCATGCTACCAAAGAAAAGGGGGAAGGGGGGACATTTTTGCCGATCTCTTAAAAAAAAAGGGGGGGGTGATAAATACAGCTAATTTCTAAGACTTGATCATTGAAGTTTTATAGAAGCACAGCCTTTTTGCTGCACAATATTTATTAAGATTCTAGTGAGTAAAACTGAAGTCGTTGATCACATTAAAAATTCATCTGTGTTAGAAGTTTCCCTCAGTATTCTGAATGTTAACACAGCAGTAGCACCAAAGAGAAAGGCCAAAACTCTGTTTTGGAGGCCTAGGACAGCTTTAATGTAATGTAAATTGAAAATTACTGTGTAATACCACTGAGAAATAGGAGCGTACTTGAACTGTTTCACCATTCCATCCAGAACTAAGTTAGGAGAAATGGTTCTCTTCCAACCTCAGCTGAAGGAAACCTGGGCTGGCAGTGACACTCACCACCCACGCATTCCCGTGGAAATAAATGTGGCACCAGGCAGACAGGACACCTCCGGACATCTTCCAGGAGCCAAGCCCTCTGTCACCTCTCTCTTTGCTTACAGTTTCTGCTAGACCATGCATCTCACAGGATGGTAATATCAAACAAAAATTTCAAAGTCCTTTTATTTCCTCTTCCTGAGTAGACACATTCCTTCAATATTCCTACTTTTGGTATCACCATCAATACTTATTCCTGAAACAAACACCACTTGCAAATTCCCCTCTGCAGCCCCTACAGGGCTCACTTCAGACATATCTGAATTGAAATGAGTATTTCCAGGCGCTACCACGCATGCTGGGAACTCCACGGGACTTCCCACACCAGAGAATCTCGGTTTTCTAGATTTTAGGACATACTCCACACGAATCAAGGTGGAGTTTGTTTTTTGTTTCGTTTTGCTTTGACAGAGCATCTGCTACGTCCAAGCCCTGCCACGAACCACCAGCCTCACCTCCCAGCTTCTGGCACGTGGCCAGGCAGCCACCATGTCTCGCTCTTAACTCTCGGGACCCTAAATCTGTCTCCTGAGGTCCAAAATTTAGCATGGAGACTTGCTCGGCATGAAAAGACTTGGAACAACTCATTCGCAACCTGAATCATTTTTTGGTCTCCCAAAGAGAGTGACCATTTTAGTGAATCTCAAATAAAAGATCAGGCACAATTCACAGGAACTACACCGATCAATACGTCCCCTGAAAACCATTTCTCATATGAGGAAAAAATCAGCAAGTGTGATGTGATGTGATGATTTCATAAAGGATTATGTTGGCATCAAAACCTATGAGGCGGCTGATCACCGCGTTATAAAGGATGGAGATGAAGGGGGAGCAAGCCCCCCCCATCTGACTACAAACAAAAGCCGACGTGACAAATCCAAACACCCACTGGAAGTGCGTCTGGCCGGAGCTCAGGCTGGGCTGCTGCAGCCCCGGCATCAATGCTTCATTGTGAATCCGCAGGCTTAGCAGAAACTCAACAGGCCACTGTGTGTTCACAGCGGCTCCCTGAAAGGGCAGAAATCACTAATTCTGAGACAGGGGAGCAGGGAGTTTGTCCGTTTTAAAGCCAAACCCACCAGCCAGCAGTAGAAAGAAAGGAAGATGGAGGAAGGGGGAGTATTTCTGGGTCCCCAACAAACTGTCCTACAGCAAAGCAGAGAGGGAGGTAGAAATGGGAGGTCCTGCACCCACAGCATCTCACGTTGATCTCGCAGAGCCCCGGCCTAGGGGGAGGAGGAAAAGCCGGGCAAGCCAAGGCCTGGCAGACATTAACAGGCAGGAGCTCTCAGCAAAAGCCAGCTTAACATCCAAATCAAATACGCCCAAAAAGATGCCAAACAACTCTCCTAAAATGGAGTTACAAGAAGGTATTTTGGGGAGTTTTGCAATCTCAACTTTTTTCTTCACCATAAAGGTAAGGGAGAGCATGGACAAAGGTTATAAAAGTTATTCCAAAGACATTGTTCTCAAACGTTTTTGTAATACTTTATCTTTTTCTCCAAATAGTTTGTGTTTTTTTGTTTTTTGTTTTTTTTGCAGTACGTGGGCCTCTCACTGCTGTGGCCTCTCCCGTTGCAGAGCACAGGCTCCAGACGCGCAGGCTCAGCGGCCATGGCTCGCGGGCCCAGCCGCTCCGCGGCATGTGGGATCCTCCCGGACCGGGGCACGAACCCGTGTCCCCTGCATCGGCAGGCAGACTCTCAACCACTGCGCCACCAGGGAAGCCCTCTCCCAATAGTTTTAATGTCAAATATCAACATATATATATTGAAACTCACTGAAGCATTCCCCCCCTTTTTTTTATTCCAAGTTTATTTTTAAGGTTCCAAGCTGACAGTACAAGCAGAAATGGGACTAAGTGAGTAACAGAATCATTTAACATTTGTATACTGCCTAACAGTTTACACGGTGCTTTTTATAGAAGCTTTGTCACCGTCAAATTTCCCAGATTACCCAAACAGCTAACGTGAAATTCCACCAAAGCCAACCAAACCTTTGTCCAGAGCTTCTCACTGGCTTTCTTTTGATATTTCCCTCCTATTAATTCCCTTTCCATAGTCCTTTTGCTGGACGAGTAAAAGGACTCCATCTCACCATTTTCACAGAGGTGGACCAACTCACCCGTGGTCTAACAGCACGTTAGTGCTAGAAACCAGTGCACCGGGACCCCCTGCCCTGCCCTTACTTGAGGCCACCTCTCTGCAGCCCTGACCATCTTTTCTTTTTTTTTTTTTTTTAATTTTTACTGGAGTATAGTTGATTTACAATGTTGTGTTAGCTTCAGGTATACAGCAAAGTGAATCTGTTATACGGTTACAGATGCTGACCATATTTAAGAGCACAGATTCTGAAGGCTACCGCCTGGAGTATATGGCCAACTGTGCCATTTGCTAAGCAGACCTTAGCAAGCTACTTAAATGCTCCAGGCCTCTGTCACCTCATCAGGAAAATGGGGATCGTGGTAACACCTCTCCCCCAGGGCACTGTAATGGCACAGCAACAGCATATAGGAAGGGCTCAAAAAACTGTACTGTTTCTGTAGTTGTTATTATTAGCCAGGCTTCAAATCCAGGCACTTGGGCTCCAGAGTCCTGCCCTCAAGCCCTGTAATAGGTTCGAAAAGGGATTCAAGAATTGGGTAAAGCCCTCTGAGAACACAGATGAGGGGAGTGATGGCCTTCCCACCACAGTAGGGCGTGCTGGAGCAGAAAAGTACAGTGCAAGGTGACCTGAGATTAGACTATGGAAGACGAGAAGACTGCCAAGAGGAACATGGGGTGAATCCCACACGGGAGCCTGGGCAAGAGGACAGGGTGAGGTGTACAGCACAGTGATTCAGTTTTATATATATATATGTATACATATACACACACACATATATTTTATAGGTTATTACAAAATATTGGATTCTTTTCTTTTATAGGCTTCTTTTGGATTCTTTTTGGATTCTTTTCTTTTATAGGTTATTACAAAATATTGAGTATAGCTCCCTGTGCTATACAGTAGGTCCTTGCTGGTTCTCTCTTTTCTATATAGTAGTGTGTATCTGCTAATCCCAACCTCCTAATTCATCCCTCCCCACCGACCCCCCCGAGACATTTTTTTATTTCAAGTTTGAATACAGCCCTGTAGCAATTAAAAATATGTATTTTAGCTACATCTCAAAACCTAAAGCACAAGGAGGGCATCTTATTTTCTAATCAAGACTTCAAGTTCCTTTTTCTTTACCAGCTCTTAACATACTTTTACAATAGCTTCATAGTGACTGAAGAATGACCTCTCTCAACAAAAGCTGAGTTAAACTTCTCAGAAACAGGTTGCAGCCAAGAAATTCTAAACACTTGATGAAACTACTTGAGCCACAGAAGGCCACTGTGTTTCAGAATGGCAAAAATTAGGAGACAGAATATTTTTGTTTGGCCCAAAACTTGATACTCATGCTTTACCATGTACAGACTTCCAACAATGTGAGGGTCCCTACTAGGAATACAGAGTTTATCCTTTAGGAATGAGACTTGACGACCAAGTAAGTGGGTATAAATCATCTTAAACTGTACACACGGTGGCTTGCTTACCTATGTTGCTTTAAAAAAAGAAAAGAGTTCAAAACTGAATTCTCAGGCCACAGAGCTAGTCAACAACAACAACAAAAAAAAAAAAGCTAAGATAACAGCAATGTTTAGCAGAAAAAAAAATCTAACAGGAGGCCAAAGTTGAATAAGCAAAAAAGACTTCTTCCAAGAAAGTGCTGACATCAGCAACACTGTTAGTACAGCAAAGCTCGACAATGGTTGTTGGAATCCTGTTAGAAAAGGACACCAGATCAGCACTATTTTATACCTGCCTGAAAGATGACATTACTTAATTCTGGAAAATTCTGAGTGCCTAACTTCCTCTCTCTCCCCTGAAAGAATTCAGCACTGAATTGAGCATACAGTAGGTGCTCAATAAATGCATGTAGACTGGATGAGTAGACATCGTTTCATGAACACTGAACACATTTATCTTAACCTCATAATTATGCTTTGTGTTCATTCCTATGAAAGTATGTACAACTCAGAATACGATCACAGCACTCCATTCAGATTTCGGTTAGATAAACACAGGAACGCAATTTTGAGCCATGCTATTTACTAGAAGGCATTATTTGGCTGCTGGCAATAAACATTTTGAGTTTTGCAAAACCAAAGATTTTCTTGGTAATTCCGAGCTCAGACACAAAAAAATCTCAGCCAATATATATGCCAATTAAGATCAAAAGAATTTCATCTTGTTTTAGTTTCGTATATGTGGAAGTTTTTCAAATACAAGCCTTTGTTTTAGTTAAGAATCTGATCTCATGTGATGTCTAGAACTTCTCGTTCATTTCAAAAGGGCCCTTTCAATAAGGTCCATTTTTGAAAATGCAAAATATCCCATGTTGGTAAATGCAACACATTTAGAAATGTCATTGTTCCAGGTTTTGAACATTTCAGTGTTCATTGATGCATAAAAAACACACTTCGATAGCAAGGAGTATTATGCAGCCGTGGAAATATGCTCTCAAATGTCTTCTTAAATGTTAAGGATATAAGGAAAATAGAGTTTAAGATTATTTAAGGCTAATTTAATTCAAGGTCACAATTTAAGGTTAAGTTAAAAAAAGAAAAGGATGAAATTTCTATGACTCTAATTCTTAAAAACACATACACAATTTGCAAACAAACTGGAAAGAAAAATACTGAATTATGGTAAGGATGAATGACAGTATTATAAACATTTTTTTCTTCTTCCTGTAATTTTTACTATTTTCCAAACTTGCTCTATGAAAAAAGAAATATTATCTTTAACAAAAAGAAATTACAGGGGAAACTGTATAATATATAAAAATTAAAGAAACTACAAAAAAATGATTCTACTGAAATGTTCTTAGAAGATTTAAATTCAAAGTATGTGTGCCAAACACATTTAAAAAGGTTATCTACAATCGCTTCTTGGCCTTTTGGCTAAGATCAAGTGTAAAAGGTTATCTACATAACGAGATTGCTGCTAGCGATGTTTTAGGGTAAAAGGTGAGGTGTCCAATGCAATAATTTATGAAACTCATTCACTTATTGAAGAAGTTAGCATCCTATATATGCCACATAGCATTCCAGGGATCGGGGACAGAGAATGATCAAGTTCAATTAAAAACAATTAACCTAATTATAAATGAGGTGCCTATCTGGTGAGAATCTTCACTGGGATGACCAAGAAGCACCCTCCTACTTATTAGGGGAAGGGGGAAGAAACATAACGCCTTGGAAAAAGTCTATGCACAGAAAGAAATAATACTCTAGCGTTTACCTCCAAAATGAAAGAGAGAAATTAGGTCATTTTCTAAAAATAGCAAATGGGATTTTACCTGAGCAACCCTTCTCAGTAATTCTTTTTAAAAAAAACTCACCCACCTTAAGTATCAAGTTTATATATTTAGTCCCAATTAAAGGTTAAATATTTAGTGGAAAAGTATTTCATAATTGGAAATCTAGAAAGAAAATACAATATTTTTAAAAAGGTAACTGAAAATAATGTATTACATTTCAATTTGCTTTTGTTCACTTCTGAATTTCCGTTTCAATATCTTTAATCATTTAGAAGTAAAAAACTTGAATTCGACGTTTTAACACATGAGTATTTATTCTCCTAGTCTGTAACTAACAGATAGCTGGGGAAATTTTCCTATCATCTTTTTTTGATACATTTTCTATGGGGTCATGGGAAGAATACTGGGTGTGGACCCCGAAGGCCACTGTTCACATCCCAGTTATTAGCCCTTCCAGGCCTAAGTATATTTCCCTAACTTTAAAATGCGACAGCTATTTATCAATCTCATGGGATTATTTTTTTAGGACACAATTAGTTTGGGGGAGAAGGAAAAAATAAAAACTGCAAAACTATGAAAATGTTAGGTTTTATTATTATCTTGGTAAATGAAGACTTCACTGCTTCAAGTGGCCTCAGGATAGGAGATGTACATCAAATTCAAATATTCACAGATGAACGACAGAATGTGGCAGAGACCCAAAAATGGGAGCAGAAGCATTCATAATACCATCAAGAGGGAAGCCCTCTATCTATCAGTGACGGTGAACATATTAAAAGTGCAGATAGAGCAACATCACTATTGAAGTATCTGTGCCCCACTTTCTTCTATGGACACAACCACCTGAGACTTCTCTGTGGGGTAAAAAGCATCCCTCAGCCACGCTGCATCTCCTAGGGTGACACTGTCATGAACAGGTGTTCCCAAACAACCTGTGCCTAATTACTATCCCCCTTGAAAGTGCTGAACAGAACAAAAGTCACTGTTTGATAGATATTCCCCAGCACTTAAGGAGCCAATAAAAAAAAGCCATTCCACATGCAGGTCAATCTGTTTCCTTCCTAGAGGGGCTATTTGCAGCTGATTCCTCCTCTGAGGCACATCAGGAAAGCCTTGAGGTTGCTTAGATTTTGATACTTCACAGGCGCCTTCCTGAGGTTTTCCTACAGCCGTGGTGACTGCCTGCTCCAAAATCCTCCCAGCAAAGTCTGCCCCTGCCATCAGCAACAGTGGGGCTCTCTGGGATCACAGCCAAGTCCTGTCTGCGCCTCAAGGGCACCCTGGCTCCTGTCCAAGTCCAGCCTGGCCATTCAGAGACTGGAAGGCTCTAGAAGTCCACAGCGCAGCGACAGGGCTGCTGAGGTCTTGGCCGTCAACACGCAGTGTAGAGCAGTGGGCTTCGAGGACGATCACTTAAGAAAGAAGAAGTTTTTCCCTCAGCGAGGTATGCTGATTTCTGTCCCTCAATCAAATCAGCCAGGCATCCTCTGTACCTCCCACAGAGTTGCCTTCGCTGACTTGTTTTAAGGTATTCCTTCAAACTGGAGGTCAGGTTGAAAGGAAAAAATAGCTGCGTGCGTTACGCTGCCAGAATGACTCTGAAATTGTCCATGAGAAGGATGGCCCATTACATCACTGGATCTGCTGACACAGAGCCCTCGGCGGAAACCCAGGCGCAGGAAAAGGGTTTCTCTCTCAGAGCAAGATTACCTGCATTTCCCTCTTCCACTGATCGCCAGGGAGCTCACAACCGATATCTAATGGTACATACAGGTTATTTTCCATTCTTATGTTAGTAGTTTTCTTATCCTTGGATGCCCCACTTCAAATTAATTAATGGGAATTGATCTTACCATTTCTTCTATACATCTGATTTTCTTTTTCCTTTGGACAATCAAAAATGTCTACTGCTTCCCTAACATCTTCAGGAACTAGACAGGGCAAGAGGTGAGAGGGGTGTCATAGAGAGACATGGTGAAGACAATTCTATCCTCAAAGGAGCCCTCTAACCCTCTTAGGAACAACGTCATTCCATCTGACTTAGGAACAAAAGCCACATAGGTTTTCTGAATCTTGGTCCCCACCTTTGTGAACTGAGGGTGTAGGGCCTTCCTCACCAAGCTGTTGAGATTCACAGCTGGGAGAAAACATATGAGCGTTACAAGTTATAATCTGTAAAGCATTACAAGCTCTTTATGTCATGAACACAGAGGTTCAAGGTTAAAGGCCTGCAAAGTAAAATTCCTGCCATGCTCTTTCCTCCAGCAGGGAATGAGCGGGAAGCAAGTGGACGGAAGTGACTGCTAATGCATTAATGACTGACGTGTGGCAGTGACAATGAGCCACACAGATGTGTTCTGACATTAATGGAGAAATTTGCCTGTGGTCATGTACATGGCAGGAGCGGGGAGACCCCACCACCTCTTGCCTTGAACTTGGGTATGAAATCAAACGTCAGCCAAGATTAATTAGAAGCCTGGAGTTTCATTCTCCACTGCTGATGGGAAAAGAACATTTCCATAATGTGAGGAAACGTTTCCGTGGGACGCAAATCTGCCTGACATTGAGGGAAGGGCTGCTCCATTATGAACGCTGCTGGCACCGTGCTTGTCAGGGCAATTACTTTCTGCTCAAGTGGCTTTGTTTTTTTAACACATTTTATAATCCTAACAGCAAAAAAATTCTGGAAACAATAATTATTTATTATGTTAATTCTTTAGCTTTCATCCTGAAATTTCTGTACAACCATTAAAAACTGGCTGCGCCATTGAAACAAACCAGGAGTTTGTTAATACTCAGCCAATTAAGGGGAAAAAAGCAAAGTAAAGGAACGCTCCACACCAGCAATTATTAACTAAGCAGTCAGTCGGCACACGTTCCTTGCCACCAATTTTATTCCAGGAAGCATCCTATATATTTAACTGAGTAACAACATGAAATGTGCTCACATTATTACAAGGACCTAGAAGATCTGGGAGGAACGGAAGGAACCTGCTGTACATGTCTGGAAAATGTTCAGATCCAGGTGGGAGGGGAAGCCACACCCCCTGTTCACCTCTCACAAACATGGAAAGTTCCTCCAGCAACTCTCTGCCTCCACACCGCCCCACCCCCCATGGAAGGGCTCCGAAGCAAAGGGCCCCTTTATCTGCAGTTCAACCCCCAGCCACAGCACATGTGTGCACAGACACACACACACACACACACACACACACACACAGTTCACCACCTTTGCATTTACTAATTAAACCCTTTTTTATAACACACACTCCAATCTTTTAACTCCCCTATTCTAGGACCCTGTTGACTACAAACGTCAGGCCAATTCACCGCCAGCCCCAGAGCAGGGGCTAAAATAAGGAGCCGCTTCCCTTGCCTCTGAGATGGGAGGCTGGCAGCCACTAGCTGGGTGTAATGCTCCCCACATCAGGGGGTAGGAACGGTCCAGAGCAGGTGGGACACTGCAGCCAGCAAGGAGGGAGGGCCACAAGGCTACCCTGTGCTGGTGGCAACCAGGGCAGGGCCATCCCCATGGCATCCAGGCAGAGGAAACGGCAGATCCTGCCTAGTGGAGGCGAGGAACGCTTTGGGGGACACCCTGGGACATCCCTACAGATTTCCTGACCTGGCGTGTGACAGACACGCTGAGCTGAGCTCCCCAGGAGCTGGAAAGGCAGCATCTCATCCCCCTCTCTTTCCTTAATGTCCTACCTGCCTTATTCTCACACTCCAAGCCCATATCCCCGGCACAAACATGATGATGTACAACTTCTAAAATTAACGATAGCCTTTATTTTTCTATTTTCCACGTGACTCTCGAAACCTGTGGGACCATCCAATTTAAAACCACAGTGACAAGAAAAACACTCTTAGCACAGTACTGTGGAGCTATCAAGAAAGTAAAACTTCTGACTGCTTCTGGGTTTGAACCGTCTTCATCCTTAAGAGTACTTCAGTATCCTTTGAAAGTGCTAAGGCACACAATACAAGGAATCGATAACTTTAAATCTAACAAAAGGCTGCTAAAAAGTTTTACTTGGTTTTCCATTACTGTTGTGATAATCCTGAGTAATAAACTTTCCACTTTGGGGGGAAACGTACACCGATAGTTACAGATAAGCGATGGGACACAGTCAGCATGCCCAGAGGTCAATGTTAAAGCTTCCTCATCCATCCTCCCCAAACCCACTGCTGGAAGGTGCGCTAAGCCTTCTCAGGGGCCGAATGCACTCCCCTTACTTGCAGCAGGAAGTAGCTGTCCACCATGGATTTTAAGAAGCAGTATATTTCAGTCCATTGGGGCTTTAGTTTTCAAAATAAACATGGTCCAACTCTATTTTCTGAAACCGTTTCTCTCTCTTTAAGCACAGAATACCTTTACCCTGGTATCTAAATAGAAACACAGGCGACCAGAATTAAAAACCTAGTACTCTTGACATGTTGTTAGTTCTTACTCATTTCTTTTCCCCCAAATAAAAGTAAATCCTAACAGATCTAAATAAAAAGAACAAGCTGGTTCTGGTTTTCTCTCTCTCTCTCTCATTAGTGGTGTTTAAATATACAGCAAGGAGGCTGTTTTATGTGCTTTAGAATCCTTCTGAACTTCCAGCAGTGGGGTTTTCACTCTGTGCTGTATTATTTGGGGATGGGGTCAGACCCACTTGCTAGCCTGTCTCTCCCTCCCTCCGACCACTGGCACGCTGCTTCCCCAAACTCTCTGATCTAATTCTGCACAAATGCTTAATAAGGTTGTAGAGATTTAATACAATTAGGAGTGCCGCTCACAAATTAACCAATCCATTAACATTCTAGCAAAGAAACAATTCCAACAGAAAAGCCAGCCAAGTGAGGATTAGGAGACAGCTGGCTAAGGGTACAATCTGTTTTTAAAAATCACACTGCAGTGTGTTCTCACACCTACGTTTATATGGTTTGTGCTTTACACATTTTAGAGCAAGGGAAAGTGGAGGTAGATTGTGTCCTCTGAGAATTTTCCTCTTTCCCTTGTTCGGTTCCTCTCTGCTGGTTCATACTCCCCAAATCATCACATTTCTTTACTGAGTTAACTACTCATGGAATCAACTCTTACCTAACAACTTTTTTTTTTTTTTTTTTTTGCGGTACGCGGGCCTCTCACCATTGTGGCCTCTCCCGTTGCGGAGCACAGGCTCCGGACGCGCAGGCTCAGCGGCCATGGCTCACGGGCCCAGCTGCTCCGCGGCATGTGGGATCTTCCCGGACCAGGGCACTAAACCCGTGTCCCCTGCATCGGCAGGCGGACTCTCAACCACTGCACCACCAGGGAAGCCCCTAACAACTATTTTAAATAACTTTCTCCCAACATAAGATGGATATATAAACACATCGAAGGAAATCTAGCAAACATAGAAGAGTTAAAAGAAAGCAAAAAACCAACAAATCCGCTATCTGGAAAGAACCACTATTAATATGTTGCTTTTACTTTATACATTTCCATAGATTTTTTAAAAAAACATTTTGAATCATCTGATAAAGTTGGCATTATCCTGTACACATGATTTTGCCACTAGTTTTTGCCTCACATCTCTATACTGTGATCAGTATGACATTCTCTCATAGGAATAGACCATGCCTTAATCCATTCTCTATTGTTGGATATTTCCGGAGTTCCCAACTTTTCACTACTCTAAATAACGCTTTAACGAATTGCTTTCAGGGGATTCTCCATACATAGCCACTCATTCCCTTAGGATGGATTTTTTTCACATTTAAATAAAGTTGTCCCCCTTTTGCATACTGATGTATCACCTTTCCACACTCCAGGGGTGCACATTCTAGAGACCTGTGCTTTAGAGGGTCATCATTCTGGAAACAACCCCTGGCCCATGGGTTGATCTCAAATAACCCACCATCCTGCCATGTTTTCCAGTCTCACTCAAAGCACATTATAAATATCTTTATGTATGAAAATTACTAAAAAAAAATGACTAGCTGCTGGTGTTCTATTTTCTGAAACCAATTCAAAGGAGAAATGTGCCTTCCTCTTAGTAAAGGGATAATATGCTTCATCATTTCCCCAAGTAGTGGGTTCACAAAAGCTTTGCTGCCTGGCTTTAGAACTCACAGGAAACCAGAGCCCTGGCTTTCTCTAGGGCCTGAACAAACCATTTAGCCTGTGCTTCAAGATCCAGGTAGTAAGACAATTCCTACCCACATCCCACTAAAGAAACATCAGAAAGGCCACACAAAGTGGAGAAGGAAATCTCAAATAAATACAGTGCCTTGGAGACATGCAGGCGGTTTGAAGGATGGCTACAGCCCCCTGTGTCTCTTGTTCCCTCCAAGTTGTGAGAATTCAACAGGAAACCACCAATTGTCCAGCAGATTTAGTTACACAATGGGAAACTAATGTTTTTGCAAGATTCTTTCATGTCAAATCAGGAGTTTATTGTTTGGTATTCATATAATAATTATTAATAACAGAAGCTAAAGTCCATCTAAATTATTTTTAAATTGTAATGACTTGTTTCCATCTCAGGAGGGGGAGCTGAAGCAGAGAAACATAAAATATTTGTTTAGTCACAGACTTAGTCAAGACTAGAATGGACTTACTGTAAACCCAAGTTCACCAGCTGGGTTTCTGCCTCTTCCTGTCAGGGGAGGGGCACGGGGAGAGACAGGCTGAGCACAGAGGACTCTTAGGGCAGTGATAGTAACTGCATGTACATGTCATTACACATTTGTCCAAACCCATAGGACACACAACACCAAGAGGGAATCCTAATGTAAACTATGGACTTCGGGTGATAAGGATGTGTCAGTGCAAGTTCATCGACTGTAACAAATATACCATCTGGTGGGGGATGTCAATGATGGGGGAGGCCACGCATGCGTGGTGGCAGCAGCATATGGGAAATCTCTGTACCTTCCTCTTCATGTTGGTGTGAACTCAAAACTGCTCTAAAAAATTGTCTTTTTTTTTTAATTAAGATCTCTAGCTAGAAAGATAAAGGCTACGGACCCCCAGTCATAGGGCCCGGCCCCATCATGTCCAGTGTCAGTGTGAAAGTCCCAACAGAGCCACGGAGCAGGCGACCTCCCAGCTAAGGCTATGGGAAAATTAAGGCATACACAGCGCTGACGGCGGAAAGGGCACCAACTCCCGTCCTAGCATCAGGTAGGTCCTCCTTTCCTGCCCGCCTTTTCTCAACAGATGTCACACCATACAAAAGGAAGGCACACTTTTCCAGTATAAAAACGTCCAGAGCTTCAAAGAAACAATGTGAGCTGTAACTGTCAAGGAAGCCTTCTTTAATGATGACTCAAACACCAGCCAATCACTGTAGGGCTCCATGACCTTCCCTGTTGTATCCATATTTCATTTAAAGGTAAGAAAATGTACCGTACTAGAGACAGAATATTTTAGTCCTTGTGGAACGTTATAAAATCAGATATATTATAAATTTAACGACCACACATCTTCCTTCCCTTGACCATAAAGAAGTCACTTCACAGCCAAAGAACTGGTGAAAATTTTTTTAAAAATGATACCAGTAAATAATAATGCAAAAAAATTAGTTTTAAATATAATGATTCTTTTCTAGCAAATATACTCACACTCAAGCATGATATTAGCTGGAAATAAAACAACTGTCAAACAAGTAAAAATGTGGACGTTCCTGACGCTGATTCTTTTCAATATAATTGCAACACTTTCCACATTTTTCAAATTACACAGGAAAAATTCACAAATAAAAATCCTTGAGATTTAGTTTAGGGTCTGTTTGCATTATACAGTAAAACAGTTAATATCTACTTTATGAAACATTTATTTATAAAGCAAGTTTTTCAATGAAAGTCAACCCCCACAAATATTTAATATTTTCTCTTAACAAAAACATGCTATGTTTTAGTTTGCTGCCGTGTCAATTTATTTTGAGTAGCACGTACTTCTCTCTTTTACATCCATAGGAAAAACTGGATCCCTATATCTTCAGAAATTGATGTAGTTATTTTTGAAAGTATGTCCATAATTCTTTATTCCCAGAGGTAAAACACCAGAGTTCAATACACACATTCACATGCATTTAACAGAAAAACAGCACATGCTTTTTTAACCCTAATCGTCACTTCATAATACCTCATAATTTTAGGTGACCATTATATTACATTCCCATAAATTAATGAGAAACAGTATAGATTTGCCATGGTTTTATAACCTATTACAGAATATAATTAATTCTATTAAATCTACATCATTTTAAACTTGACTAAACTGCTTTTAATAATCTGTCATATTTCTTTTTGCTGTTTTTAAATCTTTTCCTCAAAATGCAAATTAACACTTATTTGAAATTAAAAACTGTTAGACTCTTTCTGATAGAAAGTAAGGTTGATTTGAATGACAGCTTTTATGAGGACTGCTATGATAAATGGAATGGTATCATACATTTTTTCATTCACCGATTAGCCTAAATCTTCATTTCTAAGGTTTGACCGAAAATCGTGTATATGTGTATATACATATATATTTCTTTAACATAATATTGGGTTGGCCAAAAAAGTTCGTTCGGGTTTTTCCATAAGATGTATGGAGGAGGAAATTTATGCCCTATGGTAAATACTGACATTTTAAGGTAAGACTTTTACAAAAATCTTATAAAGGCATCCATCAGAGAGAGAATCCAAATACCAAAGGCATTTGATACGTCCATTGGCCATTTAAAAATACATGAACGAGGTTTTCTTTAATAGAGAGAAATTTTACCTGACTAATTTTTCTTCCTGAGCTGTTATTTACATTTTATTTCTCCATAGAATCTTATCCTGTTATAACATGTTTAAACTTGAGAGTCTTTTAGTGATGACTTATCAAACTTCTCTGCAACAAAAAACACGTATAAGAATGAAATTTTAATTCTATTTAATTTCATTTTATCTATTTTAATTTCTAGCAACAGAAATTATTCATAATGACTTATAAGTTGACAGCTTGATTAGTTTCATTCCCCAAATTGTTCAAAGCAAAAAATTGGAAACCAACTAGTCTCTAAAGGATTTGTTGTCCAGTCCTGCACCTTCTCATTTGCTGGCAGGTAAACCGAGTAGATCACATCTGTTGGTTTTTAACTTAAAGGCAGCTTACTTAACCAGAATTATAGAAATATTCAGAAGTGGTTCTGAAAACAAAAATAATTTTAATATACTTTATAGTCAATGCATGCTTTAAATATACATGTATATTATGTAAATATATATATACATATATATATCGGGTTGCCTGGGGACAGAGGGAGAGACACCACATTAGCCACAAAATGATCTTCCAATTTAAAAACTTATGAAAAGTGGGTCCCTCTCCCCAACTCCCCAGGCCTTTTCCCTTCTGCATCTACTCTAGGTAGACAACCACCACCTCAAAAACTTAATTGCTTAGGAGACATGCCATTTAAAGAGAGAAAAAAAAAACCCAAACATTTAAAGATGATATTTGGAAGTCACTTCTCTCCCTTCCCTCTGAACAACACCTAGGAGTGCCCACAGGCCCCCTGGGGGGTCCTATCTCCACCAACACCCACCCCTGTGGGCTTGGGAGCTGCCCTCAAGGGTCTCCCTTCCTGCAGAGTCAGCTTCAAGCTCCCTGCAGGCCAGCCCTCCACCTGCCTGTGCCCATCAAGTTTTTCTGTGGGTGCCTGTGAGCCAGCCCTCATCTTGGACACCCCTGGACCCCAAGGGCTGAGCGCAAAGCAGCCCACGAGTCCTCAACCTCGAGGCCACAGCCACTTCCTCCGGCGGAGGATCTCATCCTGCCTCAGTCCAGGCTTAGTCCTCGATAATTATTCGTTTCTGGAAAAGGATGCCCTACAAACAACTCTTGAACTATCCTCCCCACCATGGAAGATGCCTCACCCCGTGTTCGGGTTCGGTCCATAGAACTGAGGCATCAGTGATAATCCTGGCACATGAGGGCTGGTCCAGAAGAGAACAAACAGGATGCGCTCAGAAAGCATCCCAAGGAGAAAAGATGCCAACTTAACCGCAGTTTCCCATCTATAAAGAGCAAAAGGAGGACCACGCGGGGCTGGCAGCTTTTTGATTTTCACTAAACACCAGCCTGGGAGGGGGGTTGCAGGCACACAGATTAGCCCCCCAGAAGGTCCTGACTCAGGCTGCAACCCCGACAACCAACCCAGGTGTGTGATGACCACAAGTGGCCAAGACTTTGCAGCTGAGAAAGCAAATGTTTAAATTATTTAATCTGATCCTCATCATTTAGGCACTCGAAGGAGTTATTATAATATCCATTTTATTCTTCTGGGACCTGAGTCACAATTAGGAGACCTGACCCAAATCACGTGCCACCTGGGGGTAGAACCAAACATCAGAATCCCAAGGTCCAGTCCTGGCTTCTCCCTCATCCCTAGCAATGGACAGACCCCCTCATTTTACCTCCAGTTGCTCAGGAATCTTTCCAAAATAGGTACTTACATGTAAATTTGCATCTGTTAACAATGACAATCATTTCACAAATACTTCTGTTAAAAAAACCTAGGGCTTCCCTGGTGGCGCAGTGGTTGGGAGTCCGCCTGCTGATGCAGGGGAAGCGGGTTCGTGCCCCGGTGCGGGAAGATCCCACATGCCGCGGAGCGGCTGGGCCCGTGAGCCATGGCCGCTGAGACTGCGTGTCCGGCGCCTGTGCTCCACAACGGGAGAGGCCACAACAGTGAGAGACACACGTACCGCAAAAAAAAAAAAAAAAAAAAAAAAAAAAAAAGTCACTCTGTAAGATGCTAATAACCTCTTAATATTCACTTATTCTACTTTTATTAATGCACGGTTTATTTTGGCATAGATCTCCCCAATGATGTTGCAACAAAAAAAGTGATTTAAATAAGCAAAGTACCTAACCCTTGTAAACTATTATATACCAAATAGTTCTTTCCCGTGATGACTGCAATCAGACCTGACTCATTGAAGTGTTTTCAATCTTCCAGTAGGGATCTACGTGCTATCTTTGCCTTTGTCCAAGCTCAAAAGCAAATGCAATTTGTTCTAAAGAAGGTGATTAACAACCATCTCCAAAGGCCTGTTCACCTCCACCTGAAGTGAAAAGTCTTAAATAAAATCTCACTGACCTTAGTGGCATTTTGCCCCTGAGACCACGAACACACACGGACAAGAGCTTTGCGAAGGTTTTTACACTTTTCACCTCAATCCGATCTCCAAATGCTAAAACAAGAAATTACAAAAATATAATTCTATCTAGAGGATTTCAAACCATGGAGAAAACAGCATTCACCCCTCCTCTGCTTGTGAAAAATATGGATAACAGCTCTCATCCATTCATTTCGTGCAAGTTACTTAGAAGCTGAGTACGTTTCCTTCTAATTTGCTATTTCAGAGGCTATGAAATAGCAGTGGCTACAGTGCACTGCTGGTTTACACCAACTTTACAATCGTCCTTAACACCAAAATGAGAAACTGTATGAAATACTTAAGCACACTTAAAAATTACGCCTTGTGCTTTGGGCCCCAGAGGCTCTGGAGGGATGGAGTCCCCTGGGATCCACAAAGAGTTGTACCCACTGTCTGTGCCACATCCTGAAATGTTGGGGCCTCAGTTCCAAAAAACCATCAAATGACAGAGACACCATTTCACCTGACAGGACTGTTTTGGGAGGTAACGAACACGTGAAGGACCAACACCTAGCGTCGTGAAATATTCCTATTTCCTCTTCCCTTGCTCCTGAGAAGCCAGAGGATGTAGCAATAAGCTGATAAATCGAATTACAAATTGCAGAAAACCTGGGGCTTGGGGACCCACACCCTTTGGGGCTTGCAGACATAAAGGAAACACACCAGACAATGGCTCAATGTTATCCTGTGGCCACAGGCCTCTAAGAGGAACAGGGGCTGTGGCTCTTACAGATGGGGCGCTGTGTTCTCCCCAGGGTGACCAAGGGGGAAGACAGCATCGCTCTCCACAGATGAAGAAACAGCCTCAGAGAAGCCAAGTGACTGTCCCGCTGATGAATGACACAGCCAGGATGAGAACTCAGGTTTAAGCAAACTCTAATCACCTCCAGAATACACCCAGAGACACAGCACTTTGTAAAAGTTCCTTTGTATACCATCCATTAACATATGCGATCTCTGAAGCCAACCTCTGAATCAGAACATCCCAGAATGACCCTCTTCACAGATAAGGAACTGGGTCCACCGAGCTCAACAGCTTCCCCTCGGAGGACAGCAAGTGGCCGGTGGGCCCTCGAATGCAGGTCTTGCAATTCTATATTCCCTTTTCTCATGTGCCAATGATTTCCCAACTGTGTTCTGCAAAGCAGAGGCAA
Source organism: Stenella coeruleoalba (assembly GCF_951394435.1). NCBI lineage: Eukaryota > Metazoa > Chordata > Mammalia > Artiodactyla > Delphinidae > Stenella > Stenella coeruleoalba. Next base: position 58,530,017 of record NC_137160.1, on the reverse strand, counting down.
CTCGGGACGCAGGCCCTGGGGCCTGGCAGAGCCCTGTGTAGGGCCCCATTCTCCCCTTGTCCTTGTGTCCACCCTTCACAACGTGGCCCTGCCACCCCGCACACCAAGGGCGAGGTCTATTTCCCCACCCTAGATTCCAGACTGGCCATGTGACTGGCTGTGACCAGAAGGATATGAGGTAGAGGTGACAACGTGCCCTCCCCAAGTATAAGCCAAGAGGCCTTGGCAACGCTCTGCTCTCTCTTTGGAAACTCTCCCTGCTGGAGGGTGGAGGACCACGTGAAGGGCAGCCCAGCCGAGGCCAATCCTAGACCAGCCTGAAGCCGGCCAACCAGCAGACACGCGTCCCCTCCACAGAACAGGAAAAACAGTAGATGGCTGTCGTTCAAGCCACCAAGCCTGGGGCATCTGTTGCTGGGCAGTAGCTCATCAGATACCCGCTTTTCCAATTTGGAGAGTCATTTTTTAAACCTGCCCACATCAAATTCTGTTTAACCAAAAGATTTTTAGGCTTTTCTACCCATGTAAGATTTTGCTTAACCAAAAGGTTTTGATGCTTTAAACAGTAAGTTGGGGAACTACTGAACCCGGCTATCATACAGCCCCCAACGTCTTCCCACACCCGTGTTCTTCATTGTTAATGAGCTGAGACCATGTTCCTGGTGTCACTAGGACATAAAAGAAGTGCACATACACAGAAGTTGCGTTCTGAATGCTCAGATGCTAAGACTTGGAACTCATTTATTTTCTGCCGTCACCACCACCCAGTTCCAAAAGTCTCAATGCACTTATCATGATATATGAAACACAGCATGATAAAGGGGCATGAGGTGAGACAAGTGAGGAGGGGTACTATGACTCAGGCCCAGGAAAGGAGCCAGAATTAAGGTTCTACTGCAGAGATCGTGGCTCTCGGTGTTTTGCGGCTTTAGGCCCAGGCAGCAGCCACTCTATCCAGCGGGTAACAGAGCCTGAGTTTCCGTGGAGAAGCCTCAATTTCCGCACTCTCGTTCCCTGTGGCTACTGCGGGCGGACCCCACGCCTGGCCCAGTGGGCGGGCCAAGCAGGGCACGAGGTTAAAGTGGGGACAGGTGACGTGAGCTGACTCCACAAGCCCCACGGCAGGAGTGGTCTGTACGGCTGGCGGGGAGGGAATTTCTCTTTCCACTGGGTTTGGAGCTGGAGGACTCAGCCCGGGAGACACAGAACTCTCCTGACTGCCTTGAGCCACTAGGACCAGCTGGGCTACCCAGAGCCTTCTCTGTTGCAAGAGCCCACACATGCCCTGTTTGATGAAGTCCAGTTTGACTGAGGTTTTCTGTTCAAAAAAGTTCTAACTACTACAGCACACATATGTGAATCTGGCATCCTAAGAGCCCACGTAAAGAGGAAAACGTGATGAGTTATACAATTCGCTGTGTCCACAAGAAGGAAGATCACAAGGAAACTCAAACTTTTTCCTGGAACTGTGGCCCCGAAGGAAGCTCCCCAGAAGGTCATTATAAAGATTCTACATCACATAATAAAACATCACCCAGCATCTTTCTAACAGACCCGACACTCCATTTGAAATGCTTTTGCACAGAGCATACCTCAGTACAGGTGGATGGCATCAAATCAAGGCATAAATCAGGAAAAGGCAACCTGCATCTGTGCGCACCGGGAGGGGAAGAGAGAGGCAATACAGTGCACGCACCCCGTGCTCAGGGAACCTGGCTTTGTTAGGAATGGAGACCACCTTACCTCCCAAAGCTCCCACCAAAGACCTCAGCCAAGCTTTGACTAGCTAGTGGGCAGCGGTAGGTTTGAGAATATCATAGCCTCTCAGCACGGTACCCAGCACACAATGAATGCCCAATATATAGTTATCACTTATTACTATCCATTCTAAGCCCCTGAAATAAGGCTTATCTATGTTGCCAAGATTTAAGCAGAAAAGCCCGGCCTAAACATCCCTGTTGCTGCAGAGCCTTTGGTGGCAGCTGTGGATGGCAGCTACATCCCCAAGTATGGAGGAAAAGAGTAGGCTTCATCTGTGCACATCTGAGCAGAGGCAGCCGATGGCAAACGTGGGAAGCGCCTAAAATCCTTCCAACATCCCTGCTACACCCACTTCCTGTTAACAAGCACCTTCCTGCTGCATCAGGTGCCATCTCAGATTGGACCCTCTCACCCTCATCTATCAAACATGACCCAAGGATCCAGGCCTCATTCCCTTACACCGTGCTACCTGACAAACTAATGTGAACTCAGGTGACAATCGTCAGACTCTCTAAGTATTTGGAGAGACCCTACAGATTCTTGAATCAAACGTCTTCATTTTACGAGGGAGAAATCTGACATCTAAGGATATTAACTTATTGAGGTGATAGCGAGTTGGGGATGTCATATTTAAGATGACTTAATGAGCCACCACTCCCAGAGATGTCATTTCAACAAGCACCTTTCTTCCTTGGTCAAAATGATGAGCTGGTGGAAACTTCAAGTGCTGTAACAGACGGGGATGCCCATTTTGAGGTTAGCAAGTCTTTTAGGAACGACTACAATAAAAATGCCACGCTTTTGGCCCCTGCTTATGGGGCCCCTAAGACCGATTCTTCTACAGTGTCCATGTTTCAATGAATGTCAGATAGAAATAAGTGCTGGAAAATTACCTCCCCAATGTCATCATGTCTTGTTATCTTCTCTGAATGAGTCATCTCAAAATTCGGCTCACAGCTGCAAATCTAAAGATCTAAAATGATCTGTGTTCTGATTCTCTGAAATATCTTTATTCTTTTATTATACCCTAAAAATTCCAGATGGATGTCACATTTACTGGAGGTCACCAAGTTGACAGACGGGTACAAAGTGGCTTAGTTTCTATAAAATACCGTGTTTTGTAATTCATTTTCTCTTCTGACACCAGAAAGCCTCTGCTTCGTAAGAGAAATAGTCTCCAGTCAATTACAGTGTGGTACGTGAAACTTCATGTAACCATCCTCAGATGCTTTCTTAACACTAGTCAGAAAAGATGTGATAAATTCTCCAAAGGGCAGGGTCTCTGAGTCATTGCTAACGTCCTGCCAGTACGCTTTCAACTTTAACGAGCATCAAGATCATCGGAGGGGGCTTCCCTGGTGGCGCAGTGGTTAAGAATCCGCCTGCCAATGCAAGGGACACGGGTTCGAGCCCTGGTCCGCGAAGATTCCCACATGCCACGGAGCAACTAAGCCCGTGCGCCACAACTACTGGGTCTGCGCTCTAGAGCCCGTGAGCCTCAACTACTGTAGCCCACACGCCTAGAGCCCGTGCTCCGCAAGAAGAGAGGCCACCGCCATGAGAAGCCCGCGCACGGCAACAAGGAGTAGCACCCCGCTCACCACAACTAGAAAAAGCCCGTGCGCAGCAACAAAGACCCAACTCAGCCAAAACAAAATTAATTTTTTTAAAAAAAGATCATCAGAGGTGTTTCTTTACCAGTTTCTGTGGCTCCATACCTGCATTTACAAGAAGAGCTTCGGGTGATTCCAATGCAGGTGTCTGACACTGCCTTCCAGCACTAAGCAGTGCTGGCTCTTCACGGTGCCAGTTCTAAGGGGGTCATTTTGTAACTTTCAAGGGTTTTTTTTTTTTCTTTAAAACATAATGTTGGCCATATGTTTATAACATAAATATGTGTATAAGCACATCTACATACACACCACCCATAGAGCCCCCAGGCAACTCAAATAACAAAGCCTTGGACCCAGACAGGGGATCTATGAGTTTGAACCATATGACATTGCCAATATTTAAGCCTTTGTGACAGAAAAACGGGGAGTTCGTGTGGTTACACCTACAAGGGGCAATGGCAGAGCTGACTGGTCCCCTCTTTTCCTCATGAGGCCTCCTAACCTCGTGGCATTGGTCCACTTGTTTAGTCTTTAGGATACTCCTAAAAGGTATTTTTTCCAGAAAAGAAAACTAAGCCTCAGAAAAATCCAACAGCATGTCCAAGACCACATGGCTGTTCAGGGGCAGAAACAGAACTTGAAATCAGGAACACCTGATGTGCCGGGGCACCTCTGCCCTTCTTTCCTCCCCCAGGGGCCCCAGAGCTGACATCAGGCCACAACACCCTCCAGTTATCCAAGTCCCACTGTGACGGCCGGACCCCCGCTCCAAACCTTCCGAGGTCGATAACACAGGCCTCTCAGCAAGCTCCCCACAGGGGCTAGCAACAAAGGGAGAGGCTCTCTAAAAAGCCACACGAACAGGATGAAATGGTAACTGACAGAGAAAATAGGGCCAGAGCCCCCATAACATACACACAGGACATATGCCAACGGATGTCAATCGTGGAGCTTTCACACCACGTTCCTAGGCCTAGGTGTCCAAAGTCTAGGAAGTGGAGAACAGATCACAAGATTGTTGTCAAAGCAGCCTCATTTTATGAAGTTTCATCACCTGAGAATATGCCACAGTGAATGAAGAAGGAATGAGAGCCTGCCTGCGAATCAAACATGAGCTGATGGAAAGGTGCAGCCTGAGCTCTGAGCAGGTGCAATTAATTTCATTCTATATCAGAAATAAAAACAGGAGATGATACATACTATTGCCTGTCACGGAAACTTCTTACTGGTGATACATGGTTCTTTTAACACTCCAGTAACTAAAATCGAATGCTCCTAGAGTAGAAACATGGTCAATCTACCTCATAGTAAATTTCTTTTTTTTTTAGAGATCAGTATTATACCAAAATTCTGCTTTATGGCCATAACTGATTTATAAATTTTTATTATACACGATAAAATTATAGGCTCACTTTTGCACGTTTAATTAACAAAAGGTAACTGTTTACCTTTAAATTTAGCGACTGAATCTCTATGCCCCTATAAATTGCTAAGGGTATCAAGCACCGAACCCACAACCTGGGCCTACTGTTAAGATGATTACAAATGCTTTAAAAAAAAATCAAACTTGATAGAAAGATTAAAAAAACAGCAGTAAGCAGAAGTAATTTGATATTTTTTCTTCCCTAAGGGAAATTTATTCAATCATTTATTCATTCCTTCAACAAATATTTATTAACTTCATTAATTTACTATGTGATTACTACATGCTAAACACTGTTCAGTAACTTGATTTTATATACTATGAGTATTTATTTTAAAAGAAATGCTTTAGACAACTTTATAGTTTTGTGTCTAAAGAGAATATCACAAGCCAACTTCAAGCACCTGGTTATGACATGATTTAAAATGTCTCAAACTACACCAGCTGAGAAGAGAAATCAAACAGAACCCATCGAGACTGGACTGCAGGGGTGTGTTCCAGCCCCCTCACCCATGGTCAGAAGCCCACCAGAGTCCCAGTTCTGATTCCACCACTGGAACCGGGGAGAAGTACCGGGCCTCTGACATCCACAGTAACCCAAACGAAAACATCTTCTTTCACTGTCTGAAATAAATCTGCTTTCTGCATATTGAATAGGAAAGAGATGAAAGTGAGCATTCACCCATCTGAAGAAAAACCGATGCTCTGTAAGTGTTTCTGCTCTGTGCCCCACACAAAGCAAACGCTTTGCTTCTGCTTAGGCTGTTGTATTTTTAAATAAATCATTCTGTTAAACGCTAGTCTCCTTCTCCAAGGAAAGGTCTAAAAACTTCTCCCTTTTGACAAGTCTCTGACAACTTTACTCCCATCTGCTGTCGGCTGCAGGTCCTGGATCATTGACCACCACAGTTTCCCTCCCCTGGAGCCCCAGCCTGAAGGTAAGTGACACAGCCTTGCATCAGATCCTCCACCCTCCCCCTGCCTCCAACTCGGGGCCCAAACTTTCTGCTTCACAGAAAAAGTTTTTAACAACTCAGGAGTCCTCTCAGTTTTAAGTAGAAAAATGGACTGAATCCAGATGTCCAAATTTCAATGACTTCCTGAATTAGATACGTGAACCGGCGATGCTGGAGAAGGCGTCTCCTGCAGATGTAAGCGCGGTACCCCCATTCCTCGTGAACACGTCATACACACCTGCTGGTGGCCACTCTTCTGGTCAGTTACCGAAAGGCCTGATGGTGAAGGCACCAGTGGTTACCATGAACTCTGAGTTAGCTGCCAGATACACTACTTCTCCAAGTCCCACTGCTATACACAGAACAGCAGCCATTTATGACACAGCCAGAAAAAGAAGAAATCACGGCAGAGCCTAAAGCTGTCTTGAGGTCAGTGTTGAGAAGTGCGACTAATGCAGCAACTTCCACTAAAGAATTTCTTTTGATGGGAATGAGTTACAAGCAGGTGAAGGCCCATCAAGAGCGTGCCTTCCTTCAGCTGTAAGTAGATGCATCCGGGAAGCCTTGCGGGTGAGGCAGGCAGGTGGGTTTGGGGATGCAGCTACATCTAGTGATGGGCTGGGGATGGCAGCCGGAGGGGCAGGGAGCGGGAGGCCTGCCTGCCACGTGGAAAGCACTCCACCTGCCACTGATTCTCTGAAAGTCTGGCGACAGTGTTTTTAAGATAAATGTCTGTTAAATGACATCACAATAGATTTTGTTTACCTGGAGCATTAAATGACAGAGAGTCAGGGATTGTCTTTTGTGGCTAACAGAGAAACGAGGCTCTATCTTAGGAGATACATTAAAGTACATTATCAGTACTTTAAAGAGGTATATATTGAAAAGCTTCTCTTTTCTGTTTGGAAGTGAAGTTCATTTCCAAAGGCAAAGTGTCACATTTCCATATTAAAATTCCAAATTTTATGCAAACTTCTCATTCTCGCCTAAGACAGTCCTTGCTTCTTTCGATTTCAGTAGATTTTGAAACTTTTAATAATTGGACAACTTTCCAAAGTACGGTTAACTGTATCTTTCCGTTCTTAGCCCATTACCACCCCCAATGCCTCCCCGACCCCCTAAAGGGGCCTTCCCAACAGTAAGTGCTCAATAAACATCCACTTGAATTAAAAGCATCATTTTAATAAGTGCACTGGGCTACGCCCTTCTTACAACAAGCCAACAAATATCTTCGAAACACAGTATCAACCCAGAGAAATTTCCAGTGGCTAATCGTGACTGCAAGATTTAATTAAAACTTTACACTGTGGTAAGTAAAATTAGAGGAGACTTTTTTTCATTTTCGTTTCACAACTGGCTGGATCCAATATCTTCCCCAGATAAGACCATTATTTGAAACATCACTCTGGTGGTTTCCCCTAACAGGCTGAGAGTCACAGCACCATCCCATCGGCCTGTTCATAACCTGGGCCGTGCTGATGGGGGGCAGGGGTGTTCACAAGTGCATGGACGTGAGTTATATTTTCATCCCTAGGTCCTTTCAGCTCTTGTTAAGGGAGGCTGAAAATGCAGAATGAGGATGCCAGGCCTTTTAGAACTCACACTCTATGTCTGGCATCCCAAGCTCCTGAAGGGCTAGTTCTAGCACCTACTGCTGCCCCCACCCCCAGCTCCCCCCAGGACTTTCTGATTCTGTCCCCCTGGGGGTGGGGGGGAGGGGGCAGGAGTCTGCCTGTCTACAAGTTCCTGAGTGATGCTGAGGCTTCTAGTCCAAGAACAACACTTTAAGAACTGTTCTTTTGGAACAACGTTTCTCGAAAGATGGCCAGGATCACCTGGGGATGCTGTGGGACCTGCCAGGGGCCTTGGACATCAGAGTCACCATGCCGGCCATAGAGACCAAGTCGGGAAGGACCACTCCCGGCGACCCTCGGGCACGCCTGGTTTTTGAGCATCACAGGTATACACATAGCTCACCAGCAGCACAGGCTGAACACACCCCACGCCCTCCCCCAGGCCACCTAAAGCCACCAACGTGTAGGACTGTCACCTGCTCTCCCTGCCCCTTTGTCACTCTTTTGATCCTCCTCCCTAAACTCTCCATACGTTTCACCCTTAACAGCAAAGAGAGGGGAAGAGCAGCGACCCTGCCTGCCGGGATCTGCAGAGCTGTGTTCTTACAGGTGAGCACACACAACCCTTCCCTTCTCAGACCTGTGCTCTTCTTTCATTCTCCTCTCCCACGTTCCCACCCCTTTATCAGGCTCTGGCCTTGCCAGCCGCCCGCCCTGGATGGCGGGGGGACCACAGGCTACCAAGGGTAATGACTAAAGCTTTCCTGCTCCCCACCTAACACCGGCCCTACCTACTGATTTTCGGAGCAACAGTATAAATGCAGGCTTTCTGATGACTAAACGCTAAACCACGGGAGAAGCAGCATCCTCTTCTGATGGGAGGTTTATGTGCTTTTGCATCTTCTTTAAACTTTTCATTAGTGAGTTTGAAAAACATTAGTAATGAAACCTTCTCTCACTTACAAAATAAGCTTATTAATAGGTTGTGGTCATAAAGATAAGAAGCCCCTGGAGAAAAGTTTGTGGGAAGGCTGGTTTTCAAAGAGAAGAATCCTAGAATTACAAAGCATGATAGACACCACCTTAAAAAAAAAAATGTTATACTGTTGAAAAAGTATGTAACTACTTATTAAAATGCCTGACCCCTAACTAAAAACTGTCTTAGGATATTTAGATAATACACGCTTATTCGAGAAAACTAAACCTAAAACAAAAACCGAGAGAAAACAACGCTTAATCCAAAACAGTGCCTCTACTGAAACAGATACGTACAGCCTATCAATTCCTGGAATGAATTACAATTGTTATAAAACTACGACAATTTCCAATAAAGCCATCAACTTTTATCGAATTGTCACAGAAGTACCTAAATTCTAAAACCAACTTTCCCCAAAACTAAAGGCTATGCTTGAGACTCAGTTGGGGTTCATATCATGTGACGACATAATTCAGATTACTCGTTCATTACGTGTTCGTTTAGAATTACTCAAATTGCATACACACGTATCTACATATCAGTATATGTAAGTAACTTCTCTACTGAAAATCTGTAAAATAACCCTTTGAAAACATCAGAGACTAAAACCTGTGATTTTTCCAGATCGGAACAATTGATTAAGCTCAAGCAATACTTCTTTACATCCACATAACACTAAAAATGTCAAAGTGATTTCTCGGCATATTGCTATCCTGCACCCTGATTTAAACTTGAAATCTTTTCATCACGTCCATGAACAATCTCACTAAAGCACCATAAAAATATAAAATGTCATGACTCTAGTTATCTGAAAAAGAAAAAAATTAATCAAATTGCTAAACGAATCTATTCACACTCTTTGTAAAGGATACTGTACAATCTTGTATTCTGAAATAATTTTCAACTTATTGTAAAAACAGTACAAAGATTTCAGTACATGTTTCGCTCGCCTTCGCCTAGTGTTGACATCTGACTTAATCAGAGTCGAATTATCCAAAACTAAGAAACTAAATATTGGTACTGGTCTACTAACTCAACTACAGACTCCATTCAGATTATGTTTTCCCACAAATGTCCTTAAAAGAGTACTTTAAAAAAGAAATTTCTCAAGAAGAGTTTCAAATTCACAAGATTATATTAAGGTTTAATCTATTCCAAATACTGAGGTGGAAGCAAAGGACCAATCTGTTTGCATTTCTACTGCTGCAAACCAAGCCTTGCTTACCAGACCTTACCATATCAGTCTCATTATTATATAAAACCAAACACTTCTTGCATAGGATATATTACAACTTGGCTTTTGAGAAAATGGGTCAAATAGGAATGACTTCCCAGCTATGTGGCTTCTCAATCTGGAAAAGAGAATTTCAAGCAGGAGCAAGAATGATTCCACTTTCTTCCTTGCTTCTTACTTGTATATCGTTTTACAGGAGTTATTCTGAATGACCATTCAAAGCCTAGATAGAAGGCAGAAAGTGGGCCTCCAATACTTTGCCTAACAAGTTAGAAATTGTAAACATGGAAAGTGATGTTTAAAATGGAATGTTTATATATACTAAATAAAAGTCCTCCTGGACAAAAAACCTAATTCTTTTCTTTTTTCTTCCAATATGTTTAGCACTCTATTTCTGATATCTGGCATTCAAATTATGTGTAGTACCTTCCAGAAATGATTAATCAACAATCATATCAATTCTGAATGCATTCCAAAAGAGGATATGAGGATGCAGAGGGGAAACAGCAAAGTATCTTGTGTATAAATCTTAGTTACACACACACACACACACACACACACACACACACACACACACACACAAAAACAACCTCCACTGATTACATAAAACCTCGGGATTCAGTCCATTGGGTGCCCTAAGAAGAATCGGTGATGAAAATGTTAATTTCTGAAGAAGGGAGGATGCAAGCCAATCTCACAATCTCTCCTCTCCCTCCCTTCTGGGTCAGTCAGTTCACAAACAATTTGAATGTTTGCAAATAATCAGAAGTCACATCACTAATTTATTCAACAAACAGTGAATGTAAGTGCTTTATCAGAACCAAGAAGGAAAAATAACTGCCTTTGCCCTCGAGCCACTTACCATCGAGCTCCTCTGTCTCTAAAAGGATCCCCATGTCAGGGGACAGCAGCCAAGTATTTCAATGTCCAGAAGACTCGTAAAGCGAAACAAGTGTCAGTGTCACTCATAACATCAGAATTAACTTTCCCAACATACAAAGAAAAAAAAAAGACTTTTCCAAAGCATTAAGTGCTTCCCGCATGTTCTACCTAAAACCCAAAGTGAAGCGAAAAAGCATAATGCACTGCAGTTTATCTGATCCTTGCACACACAAATTTTGCCAACTTCAATTTTTTTAATTTCATTGTTGCTAAGCATTCTCTCTGGGATACTGCCCTTCATTTCCTCTTAACCCTCTAACATACTAGGATAACTCTGGCTTCCAAATGAAAAGGAGGCACAGTTCAATCAATGGTATGATAACAAACAAACAGAATGACATATTTCCTCTGAAAGAAAAATCTGGCTAAAATTGAGTTTAAAAAAAAGTCTCTTTCGGTTTGACTATTAATTTACATAAGTATTAACAAGGACACAGGCCAGTACTACCTAGGCTGAAGTCCCTTTTAATGATGAGAAAACGATCATTTAAATAAGCTACATAAATATTTCTTTCCACCCCCTCGACCACAACTTGAAAATCCATCCAAATGCTTTCTGACACAGCTTAACTTGAAACAAATCCCAGGCAGGGAGCTATGGATTCTTAATAAAGAGAAAACCATCAACTAAGGCCCTCATCCTTGGCTTCTAACACTAATGAGTTACAAGGCTCTACAACTGGCGAGTCTACTCCATAATTCACTAATAAGAAAGAACGCAGGCCAATATCTGCATCAAGTTCATAGCAGACAGCAGTGGATCAATTTGTTAAATCCTCCGGCGCACGTGCAATTACCAGACAGTTAATGACATATTAAACTTGGGAAAAGGGTATTTCTCTACTGAAGTTGACAGCATAGAGCGAGCAGCCAACTCCACGCTCGGCTTCCTGGCGGCGGCCAACTGTGGTCAAGGGTCCTTGGGCTCAGGGACGACCGGGGCACGGCCTGTGCGCCTGCGTGTCCCTTGGGCTCCGGGAAAGTAAAGATGTAGGTTTCCACAGATCTGACGGTCAGAGGCAAACGTTTGAAACGTTTTAAAATATGCGCTTTACCGTCAGTGAAAGTGTCCTTCATGAAATTTAAAAAACAAACAAACAAAAAGTTCAACTTACTCATTCCTCCCGAATAAGCATAGAAACCTATTTTGCAACCTAAGTTCAAGGCCAAATAGCGGGTTTTTTATTAAAAGAAAAACAAGCCCAGTACCACCATTCTACGTGGACCTTAATGAAACTGACACACACGAGAAAGTGTGCTAGTGTGCGGGTGTGCAAGCGCCGGCTGTCCATCCACGTGTGTTCCAGGTTAACACCATGCGGGGTTGGCGCCCCTCCAGACCCCCGACTCCCGGTCCTCCGGCAAGGAGCTCTCCGAGCTCGGACCGCCAGCGCGCAGCAGGCACCTCCCCGCCACTCCCTTTCCTCCCCACGCGGCACCGCAGGCCGAGAGGTGGGCTGACCGCTGCCCCCGGTCGGGCGTTCCGCGGGGCCGAGGGTTCGGAGGGGGAGCCCAGCGGGGCACAGCCACGGCGGCCCAGGGCCTGCGGGCCGGCCACTCCCTCCGGGCCGCCGGTCCTCCCGCCGGGACCGACGAGGACGCCGCCTCGGCTCTCCCGGGCAGCAGCGCAGCCGCCGGGACGAGCCGGGGTCAAGGCCGCCGCGAGCCGGGCGGCGGGGGGAGGACCGACGATCGCCGCCGCCGCCCGTGCCGCTGGCTGGTCGGGCGATCGCGCGGGCGCAGCGGGCACTGCGACCCGGCCCGGCCGCCGCTCGCCGTGGGAAGGACCGCGCAGCGCCCACGCCCGGCGGCCGGCGGCTGCAACTCCCAACTTCAGGCAAAGTTTTCTGCTGTCGCTCTCGGAACCTACCCGGGATTCCGAGTGGCGCCGTCCGCCCCGACACGCGCCCAGGCCGCGGAGGGGCGGGTGCCGAGACGGGGGCCAGGCTCCGGGGCTCGTCCGCTCGGCCCGCCGGAGCGCTAGGTGCCCGCCCTCGCCGCCGGCCCCGCGCCGGCGCCGGGGACGAGCAGACGCGGTGCCTGGCCCGCCGCGCCCCCTGTCCGGTCCTGCCGTTCGCCGCTGGGGCTCTCCCACTGGGAGCTGCCCGCGTCCCGGGCCCCCTCCGGCCCGCGCGCCCCAGGCCCCGGCAGACGCAGCCCCGCGTACCTGAAAACGTGTCCCCCGCCGCAGTTAGCAAAAGTCCGGTCAAAGTCGCCAGGCAAGTCCCAAGTCTCCCCATGGTGCTGAGTGCGCGCCGGGCCGCTCCCGGCAGCACTGGGTGGGCGCGAGGGCGGAGTGCGGCCGGGAGCTTTGCCTCCAAGGCGGCAAGAAGAGGAGGGTGAACAGCCAAAACCAGAACCAGACGCCCAAAGTGCTAACAGTTGCAGAAGTCCCAACTCCGGCGGCTCCCGGGGCCGGGGACGAGGGTCCTGGGTCCTCCCGCCCTACTGCCGGCCCCGCTCGGAGCTGCGCCGCTGCGAGAGGGAGCGGAGGGCGCGCCCGTGGAGCCAAAATCCGCCCTCCGTGCCGGCGGCTGCGCTGGCCGCCGCTCTCCTTCCCCGGCTCGGGACCCGAGCCTCCGGCGCCGCGGTGGCCGGGGCCGGGGCCGTGGCCTCGCGCGTCCCGCCCGCCGCCTCTGCGCCGCCAGGCGAGCCAGCCCCCGGGCGGCGGCGCGCCGATGGCCGAGCCCGCGCCGGCTGCAAGCGGGGCTCCTGCTCCCCGACTGACTGGCGGTGCCCCGCAGGCCGGCTGAAGGGAGCGCCCACGTCACGGCCGCCCGCGCCGCCGCGGCCCGCTAGAGGGCGTGAGTGCCCGGCCCCGCCGGCCCGCGCCCGGCGCTCGGCGGCCGCGGCGCCTCGGGGGGAGCTGGGCGGGGGGTGGCCGCGGGGGCGGCGTCACCGCTCGGAGTGCGGCGGCCGGGCGGTGCCACCCGCTCCCTCCCGCTCCCCTCCCGCCGCAGCTTCGGTTTCGCGGCCGGCTTCCGGGAGGGTGACCGCGCAGGGGCCGCGCCTGGGCCAGAAGTTTGTCCCGGGTCACGGGCCGCCGGGAGTTGGCGAGCGCGGCGGGCGGGACAGCGGCCTGCGGCCCCGCGGGCGAGGCGGCTCCGATCCCGGCGCCGGACGGCAGTGTCGGCGGGCAGGGCCGGAGGCACCGGGAGTCGCGGGGCCCGCGCTCCCCGGCGGCTGCGGTCCAGGCGAGCCGGCAGATCCCGGGGCTGCGAGGGTCTGCGGCTTCTCCGCGCCGGGGGCGCCGCGAAGTTGGCGGGCGCCCGGGCAGCTAGCTGCGGCCGCGGGCACCGAGACCCCGCAGCGCACCGGCAGCCCCGCGGGCCACCCGCGCTCCTGCACCCGGAACCTCGCACCCTCTGAGCAGGACACGCTCGGCCGCTTCATTGCGTCCCAGCCGTCCCTGGTGGGCCCGAGCGAGCCGCGGGCCGTGCACGGAAGGCGGCGGTCACACGGACCTACGTAACCTGTGATTTCTGTGTCTGGTGCGAGGTGTTGGGGAACGCGGGAGGAGGCGTGGGTAATGAATCAAATGATGTCTTGAAATATATAATTTACCATTTGGGGTGTGGAATGCCTATTTCATTAAGTGGATAAAATAGCTTCCAATGCATCAGTAAAGAGGTTCAGTTTGTAAAATTGAAAAAAAAGAAAAAGGTGGGGAAGCGGGGGGCAATCCTATTTCCTTTGGAATAACACACATGGAGCTGCAGGCGCCAGGCCTAGCTAATTGAAAGCAGTAGAAGGCCTGGGAAGAGGTTAAATTAGAAACCAAGTAACTACCGGTGAGTTGCATGGTGTTCTAGGGCGGGGAACCGCGCCAGCAAGAGGGCAAACCCATGAAGCAAGTGGGCCCCGGGCTCCCTCCGGTACTGACAAAGGCCCAGAAAGTGCATTGATCCCACGCTCACCTCGACCCTGTCTCCAGTGGACCCTAGAACCAACAGACAAGGATATGTCACAGCTGTCACCTCCCCGGGGCAAATTGAGGGATTGGACTTTTGATTTTGGTGCCCAACGAACAGCTCCTCTTTCTTGCAGAATTCCACTTATTAGATCCTTATCAGAAGTGCTCTTTCCAAGGCTCTGTATTAATCATTGACGTTTTAATACTACAGACCTTACATCATCCTGCTTCTTCTCCCAAATAGGTACTTGTTGAGCCTTATCTCGATTGCAAAATAACGTTTGAAGTATGGAGAGGCAGGGGGGTCACACACCTCCAAGGATCAGCAGTGAGGGTCTGTCACCTGGGCTTTCCCTGGTGCTGAGGTCCTGTGATGTGATGGAGCCCAAATTTCCTTTATTTGAATGGTCATGTGCTTTCCAGTGGAGCTGTTATATTAGTAGATATGAGATGGATCCACATAAGGAGATGTCAATCTAGTCATTTTCCTTCTTTGAGTCGGGTGAAGAAGTTAATATTAAGGTATGATTTCATTTGCAAAGTATGTGAGTTCTTTCAGCAAATATCTAAGAAGGCCATATATCTGCCAGGCACTGAGCTATGGGCTGGAGGTTGTCTTACGCTGGGCTGCCCCAGGAACAGGCCTGAAGTTAAGGATTTAAGTGTAAGTGGTTTTAGGTTTTATTGAGGAAGTAATCCCAGGAAGCAGTACAAGAGGAATGGGAAAGTGAGACAGAAGGGTGAGGTGGAGTCAATATAGGGTGTATGAATGAGCAAGTTGCCACTGTGGGCAACTGGGGCTCACTGCCCTGGGGACCCCCAGGAGAAAGTACGGAACAGTCTTAGAGCTGTTGCACCCCACCCCGGGGCAAGGACGTGTGTGAGGTGGCTGGGTGGGGGCATGGGAGTCAGCTGCGCAGATAGGGGTCCCTTCACCAGTGGGGAGAAAGCCCTGTAGGGATTCCCAGTGCTGTTACCCTGGTAACCAGAAGGTGCCCTCTCCCTTCCTCAGGTTACTTAAAGCTCAGTGGGAGACCCAATGAATTTCTATTATCTCTGATCTCTAAACATGACAGTGTTAAGCCAACTCTGCCCTTATTAGCCTGAAATCCACATTGCAAACAGTGGTGGGGTTTTTGCCAGCAGTTCCTTCCCTGGCAATTCTAACAGCTAAGCTACTGTTTCTTCACTCCCTCTTCCAGGTAACTGGCCAAAGCAGCACTGAGCCCAAATGGAAGGCCTCTCTTCAAAAGGAATGGATTGGACTTCCTCTAAGGAAAGGATGCTGTAGGAGTCCTTCCAATGGGACATTTCTTGTCACTTTTTTTTTTTTCCCAGCAGGGGAGGTTTTTTAAATTTTAATCCAACCACATGACACTCCTGTCTCTCTGGGGACAACGGTGACATATGCAGAATGGCTGGTCACAGTTAGGGGTGCTGTCAAGCCAGCCCCCATCATATGTCTAAATATTTCGAAGTTATTCATCAAGCTGGCAAACTATTATATATGTTCCTACTTTGACAAAGATAACAATACTGCATAAATACTACCTTTATTTTAGTAAAATCGCTCATATGTTGCCATAATCGAGACTGTCAAATAATTTTTGTCCTAGTGATAGCAATGATCTGTTCTGTATGGAACATTTATAGCCACATTTCACCCAGTTTTGTTCCTCAGTGGTGCTTGCAAGCATTCAGTAGCCACATGTGGACAGCACAGATATAGAACATTTCCGTCATCATAGAAGGCTCTTTGGGAAAACGCTGAGAAAGGATTAGTGTATTCAAATTATGCAAAATTTGAGTATATATTTTCATCAAAAACATAAATTCAAAATTTTTTAATCAGAAAATTAAACTTACTTTCCTATAGTTGCTGAAGATTCCTTTCTTCCCAATGATTCAAAGATATCTGCTAGAAGTAAAATGCAAACTACAAATTAGGATTATGAATACCAAGACTGAAATAAAATGATTCATAGGGCTTCCCTGGTGGCACGAGTCCGCCTGCCGATGCAAGGGACACGGGTTCATGCCCCGGTCCGGGAAGATCCCACATGCCGCGGAGCGGCTGGGCCTGTGAGCCATTGGCCGCTGAGCCTGTGCTCCGCAACGGGAGAGGCCACAACAGTGAGAGGCCTGCGTACCCCCCCCAAAAAAAAAAAAAAAAGATTCATAGAAAGCTTAACATTTTCTTTAATATTTTAAATTCAGTGATACATGATGAATTTTGAATAAACAGAAACCTATTAGCCATGTGAGCATTCAACGTCCACCTAGTTGTCAATGTAAAGAATCAGTGTCCTGTTTCACGTATAACTACATATCTACCATTTTAACAGTAATATTAATCATTTCATTTTGAAAGATGTTCCTCAATCACCCAGTTTCACACATGCAAATACTACACTAGTGTGTGACTTCTTACAGACTTGGAACCCAAAGCGAAGCAAGAAAATTGGTGGTTGGCATTACGAGGAAACCCCACTCACTCACATTTAAGACTGTTTTCTTTTCCTGCTACCTGAAAGCAAGGATTTGATTTTTAATTGATTGGACTTTTAACGAAGTGCTTCTGCCGTGACATTATCTGCACACCTCGGTGTGTCCATGTGCGTGTCAGTGGCAACACACCCTGGAAATCTTCACAGTGCCCTTCCAAGGCCGGGGGACAAAAGTCAGGGTGAAGCGTTTCTCTGAAGCCAGCACAGAGCTGGTTTTGAGATTGGATGTTTAGGGTTATGGTTTACGGTCTCTCAACACTGAGCACCAGATACCTAGTGACAGACGTGACCACGTGCCCCTTAGTACATTTACTTTTATAGGTTAGGGATCCCCAGGGTCCTGGAAGGCCCAGGCCCAGGGCAGGAGCCCACGCTGCCCACTGTCTGCACTGTGATGGTGTTTTTAGCATCAGTAACTGTTTGTGACATTTGTCCCAACCTCCTGAAAGTCAAAATGTAAATAAAAAAAGAAAACTGACCATAACCTATCCCCACCTATCCTCAATGTTAGGTTGAATTTGTTGGTTAACGACAGGCAGAAAGTTCCTGATCCATCAAAAGTATCTATCACACCTGCCGAAAAGCAGCGACAAAAGAATCATTTAAATACCTCCCAGGTGGCTTAACTGGGGTTAACAGGACCCAGCAGAAACGGAAAACATTGTCCTAGAAAACTCACGTTTTGTTCTCTAGGCCCTGCTGCAATGATTAATTCCCTTTTTAGAGGCACGTTGAGATTGTGGAAGTGTATTTTGAGATAATAAATGGAAAATGTAAATAAGCCCCCTCGTATGGGTTTCACAATGATGTATTCTTTCATTGATCAAAGATAGTATGTCGTTGAAGAGAAAACAAAGGGAAGGAAGGAGGGAGGGAAGGAGGAAGGAAGGAAGGAAAGAAGGAAGGGAGAAGGGGGAAAGAGAGGGATTGGGAGACAGAGCTAGCTTGGAATTTGGAGTCCAGCTTGATTGAGTCCCAACTGTGTGATTTAAATTAGTTTCCATTTCCTGGCTTGCAGAAATGGCATTACACGTGGCAGCTCTGCGTGCATCTGAGGCACTGAACAAACCTCTCTGATGAAGTAAAGCCCTAAGGGTGTAGAGTGCATCCCAGTCTTTGCCCGCCCGCCCCCGCCCCCGCCCCCGCCCCCACTTGTCGCTACCTGGAGAAGCACGTGAGCCGCGGGCAGCGCTGGGGGGTGGGGAGAGTGGACGCAGAGATGAGAAGATCCCTGCTGGGTGCACGCCCTCGCCATCAGAGTCGGCTTACTCAGTCAGGACTTCACAGCTTCACTCACCTTCTGAATGTGTGTGAAAAACACAACATTAGCAGTTCACGGGGGCCAGAAGAAACCAGGGCATTTAAACTTTCACCAGTGAAGCCCGGTTCTCACCTGCACAGAAGAAAGAATGGGGGCAGGTGCTCTTTTTTGAAGTTGTTTGTATCCTACCTGAGGCCAGAACCTGTCACCAGCAAAAGGCAAGGCTCCTCCAAGCAGACTTCAAAGCCACTTGTGCATAAAGGCTTAAATTTTTTGAATTTTCAGATGCCCCAGGAATTCCTTCTCGAGGCCTAATTAAAAGGGGAGAGGGAATAGGTTTCAGTTCTTTGCTTTGCCCACATTACCCTCAGAATAGAAATTAAGCTCCTGAAATGCTGATACTAGGACAATGCATTTGCCTATTCTTTTTAAAAATCTTAACTCTGACACCGTTAGTCTGTGTGACACTGGGCAAGTCACTTAACCTCTCTGTGCTTCGGTTTCCTTACCTGTACAATGTACCCACTTTACTGAGTTGTTGAGAGGATTAAATGAGATAGTGATATAAAGTGTTCAGAATAGTTCCTGGCACATCATTAGAGGTAGATAAGTTATTAAGCGCTGGTTTTAAAATCAAATACTAAAGAGAATCAACTCTGCACGAAGTTCTGTGCTGGGGTTCTGCGCAGGGAGATGGGACAGAAACACCTAATTGGGCCCAATACCATTTAGATGGGACGATCTTCAGCAGGGCTTCCCCTCCATCTCTTCTCAACAGCCTCTGCTTTGGGGCACACTTGAGTTTATATCAGCTGCCAGACCCAACACCAGGCCACATCCAAGGGAACCACAATATTTATCATGACAGCCCTTTCTCGTTTGCTTCTCGGCAAAATGAGAATAATAATTTCTGTCCTGTCTATCCCATTGTGTTGTAAGAGTGTCAACGACATTGTCGGGTACAAGTTCTTTATAAACAGGCCCCCGATGACTAAACTTTTAGTTTACTATGCAGCTCTTCTCTTTCATCTTACCAGGTGGGACTATAAGTTTGCGATTTGCAAATAGGTCATATTTTTATAACAATTTGTTTCTATGGAACTTTTTCCTTTTGCTTTATTTTAGGTAAAATGGTAGGTTGATAGTCTCAAAACATTCCCGGCTTACTCGTGGGGTCTGTAGCAAGGTGGACCCCACATGGTGACGTCAAGGTACTAGAAAATATGCTTATTACAGCCACGTCCAAACCTGTGTTCCCGGGAACGGCAGATATAGGAAGCGCTCTGCCGGAGAGTCCCTGGCAACCGTCGGATCTCCAGAAAGTCTGTCGCCTCTGCGGGCTGTTCTGTATGTTCTGCGGGGAAGGACACAGCTCTCTGGGGCCTTCCCTGCACTGGGAGGGCAGGATGCTCAGGCTGCTGCACACCGAGGGGCCCTCTGGGGAAACAAGCCATGCTGTACCCTTTCCTTCCACCCCTGCATCCTGGACCAGGGGAAACAACTGCCTGCAGAGCAGCACCCCGCTGACCAGAAAAGCCTGTCTGCCCTGTCCCTGGGGATGGAGAGCCAGCAGCATGCTTTTCCTGTTGGAAGCAGCAACATTAGAGACACGGTAACAGCCTTCCACACACACGTCAGCCATAGTTTTCAGGCTGGTTCATTGAATATGGAAAAAAACAAAGAAAAAAAAAAAAAACCCTGATTTCTGAAGATTTTTTCAGAGTCCACTGGTGGTCCCTGTACAGTCACTCTCTGCGTCTTTTGTTTAAGTCTGCAAGCAGTCCTGGAAGAAAATGCTTTGTGCAGGCTCTTTTGGAGCTGTGAAGCCTTGGAAATCTGCTAGCTCAGTCAGAGGCCGTGAGGTGGCACTTGGTTGTCTGATTCACAGTCACTTCAAAGGCACCAGCTCCCCACGGAGCAGCCACTCTCCACATGGGGGTTCATTAAAGGAGAGAATGACTGTCTTTGGGTCCCTCTTTTTTTCCCCAAAGGCTTTGAACTAACGTTTTATATCAGTTCTCGTGCCTTTGTACCAGACAACTGTTTTCTCAGAACACAGTTTGGAGGTTAGGGAGCTTTTCCTAAACTCGGTGTGGAAATCATGGTACCCAATCCAGTTCCCATGAATTCTTATTTCCTTTTTATTTCACTTTCTTGAAAACAAATCCTTTGAAGTCAATAGGTACGTTCCTTCAAGCTCTGCTTGACTAATACTATTAAGAAACATTACACTGACAAAGTCAGAATCCTCCCTCAGATTAAGTTATTGCAACAATGGTGTGCAGGGGCCTGTGATCTGTAATAAGGCCAGGTTTTCACTAGAATATGAAAAAAAAGAAAAAACATTTCACCGCTCACATCAAAGAAAAGATCATCTTTACTTTCTCTTCATCTTTAATATTTTTAAGTTTCCAAATGTTGCATTTTGAATTGAAGATTCCAGACAGTCATTACTGTGAAGATGAGACAAGCCACAGAGGAAAACATGTGATTTTATCTCACTATGTTTTGGGGCCTAATATTTACTGAAGTCTTACTCGGAGCAGAGCATTTTGGTAGGGCATTGAAACTCTAAAAGACGTGTATGATTATTATGTCCATTTGAGAGATGAGGAAACTGAGGCTTAAAGACAGAATGACTTAGATCTGCTAAAGATAAGGCAGTATAATTAAGCCACAGTCAGTCGTAGCCAGTAGATCTGTGACTTGTAGTTCCCTTTCTAGTTCACTCTGCTATATTTTCTTTTTTTTTCCATTTATTTTACTGAAGTGTAGTTGATTTGCAGTGTTGTGTTAGCTTCTGGCGTACAGCAAAGTGATTTAGTTATACATGTATATATACATTCTTTTTCATATTCTTTTCCATTATGGTTTATCACAGGATATTGAATATAGTTCCCTGTGCTCTTCAGTAGGGCCTTGTTGCTTATCCATCCTATATATAATAGTTTGCATCTGCTAACCCCAAACTCCCACTCCATCCCTCCCCAACCTCTTCTCCCCCTTGGCAACCACAAGTTTGTTCTCTATGTCTGTGAGTCTGTTTCTGCTTTGTAGATAAGTTCATTTGTGTCATATTTTCGATTCCGCATATAAGTGATATCATATGGTATTTGTCTTTTCACTGTGCTGTATTTTCTGTCTTCACCTTTGTCTCTTTACCTAGCCTAAATTCTTCATCAAATTGTTGTCTCTCTTGCCCTCCTCTGGCACACACTGCACCGACATGTACTGATACGATGATCTGAAAGCTGCTGTCTAAACTTTATCCATCCTTCAAGGATGGATAGGTTAGGGTTACAGTCATCTGTGGGTAACAGAAAACCCGGCCAACACTGGCATGTAGCCAGTGGTCAAGGGGATGGGATTGAGGTACACACTGCCTGTGTTCAAAGTCCAACTTCTTCCACTGACTAACCGAGTCTCTTGGGTAAATTATGCAACCTTTCCATGCCTCAACTTCCTCATCTAAAAACTGGGATGACAACGGCACCTACTTTTTTAAAATTCTTATGAGGTTTAACTATGAATTCAAGTAAACTGCTCAGAAAATGTTTAAAAAAGAAGAAGTTACCATGCTATAGTTTCTCACCTGGAGACGGGTAGCCCAGGTGATGCAGCCCCACCACCATGCCATGCAGGGCTTATGTTCCTCCGGTCTTACTGCTCATTCCCAGCCTTGTGAAACATAAGTGCCTCCTTCTGCACTCCAGGAAGGGAGGAAGAGGAATGGCAAGGGACAAGATGACTTCTTCTTGGGGGCTTTTGACTTTTTCTGGGGAAGGGAAGGACCCCAAAAGGACTTTCTGCTACAGCTCATCAGCAAAAATGGTGTCCTATGGCCACGTCTTGCTCCCAGGGTGCTGGGAATTTCAGTCGCAGTTTCCCAGCCTCTCTAGTGGAGGAAGCATAGGAGAAGGTGGCTGGGAATGGTTGTTGGGTGAACTGATTTCTAGGAACACCGAGAAGACCCAGCTCACCTCCCATCTGCTTGTCCTCCCTAATTATCAGCTTAATGGACATGACTTACCATTGCTTCGGATTTCATTTATGGTTCCCTCTGCCTTTTGCATGTTGGTTTTTCTCATCCTTCAGGTTCCAGTGAATGCCTTCCCCTGGGGAAGGAATTCTCTCATGAATGAATCCAGGTATCTCTTCTTATCCTCTTTTTCATACTCTGTTTATTTCCTTCATGATGCTTAATTCAATCGGCAGGGTAAGAGGGATGATTTTTTTTTTATTATTATTCTCAACAAGCAGGGCTTTCTCCCTGCCTATGGTACACTACTGTGTCCCCTGCTACGAGGGCAGGATGCAGTCCCCTCAGGAGGGAGGAGGATGTATGTGAGAGTCCACGTCAAAGAGAACAGAAGGTGGAGAGCCATACCCTTCCTGCCGCGGTGGAACACTGGAAGAAAAAAGGATGTGGGGACTTCCCTGGTGGTGCAGTGCTTAAGAATCTGCCTGCCAATGCAGGGGACATGGATGGGTTCAATCCCTGGTCTGGGAAGATCCCACATGCCGCAGAGCAACTAAGCCCGTGCGCCACAACTACTGAGCCTGAACTCTAGAGCCCGCGAGCCAGAACTACTGAGCCTGCACACCTAGAGCCCATGCTCCACAGCAAGAGAAGCCACCACAATGAGAAGCCTGCACACTGCAACAAAGAGTAGGCCCCGCTCGCCATAACTAGACAACGCCCACACGCATCAATGGAGAACCAACACAGCCATAAATAAATAAATAAATAAAGGGTATGAAAGTAGAACTAAGAGGCCAGACATCAAGGCAGAGCTGCCCAAGAATGGTGGAGTCAATGGCCCAATTTCAGAGACAGTGTAAGAAGATGGCATGCCTCTTGCAGAAATCCCAAGTCCAACATGGCCCTAATCCAACTGGGTCAGCCACCATTGCTCAACAGCTGCTCAGGAAAGTAGCCAGATTGTGTTGAATGAATGAATGATTTTGAATGACATATTCTGACAGGATGTGAATATCCCATATTTTGGTAAGATCTGATATCTTGACCTCACTGCTATGATCTGATGTCTTATTCCCTCAAAAATGATGACTTCTTCAGGACAGAGGTTGCCTTTTCCCTCTTTGTATCTCCTCTGGGGCAACCTACCAAGGGACTCCATGGCTATTTGTTAATTCATTAAATAAGGCACTAAAGATAAACATGACAGAATTAGCATGAAAAAGAGGATGATAAGTCCGAAGGTTTCCTGTATTTTTCTTCCAAATGGGCCGTACAGCTCAGCAGAGGAGAGAGATGCTAGTAGACGGTGATTGCAGATACTGTGTGCTGCCTTCTGTGTTTCCATGCTCCTTTAATACAGAAGAATAGCCATGAGGGTAATAAGATTTCCAGAGGACATCCAAGATAAGAAAATCAGTATTTAACCTTAAGAAATAGGGCTTTGTGCTGAGATAATGACTTGTGTCATACGTATCCTTACCAGGGAATCTAACTTGATGTCTTGAAATCTTGATTAAATTTCTAGGTTTCATTCTGTTTCCCTAACCACAGATTCGCCTGGAATTTTTTTTTAACCATTTGCTTGATAGAAACTGAGATCTCTTATCCCTGCCTAACACGTTCATTTTCTTCTGAATTATGTAAACATTCAGTCAGCTTCCAAAATCAGCTGTGCTCCTCTCCTTGCTGTCTGTTCTGTTCAAATAGCTCCATCAGACCCCCAGGCACCCAGAAGCACTGCATGTCCAACTCCATCCATGGCTGGCATGTGACCTCTGGCAAAGGAACCTCTGTGCTCCTCAGTTTACTTAAGTAAAAGGACTAACAGCACCTGCCCTAACTGACTTATAAAAGTATCAGGAGGACGAAAGGAGATATATGTGAAACGCTTTATACAGAGTAAAGCGATGCAGAGATGAAAATGATTATGTCTTATAAATAGTATCATGAGCCTATATTTATCCCCCTTTTATAGGAAAAGATATTGCAGGCAGAAAGACCCATAAATGTATCAGTCCTTTGGGTTAAAGCTAGTATATTGAACCCACACGTGTACCTTTGCCTCCTCCCGGAAGCTCCAAATAATGATAATCACATGGTGAGCACACTCAGAATCTAAACTGGACTTCTGTTGTATTCTTGCCATTCAGTTCATTTTTAAGCAGTTTAATGGGTACATTTTAGAGTCTTCCATTTTGTGTGGAATTAGATCCTCCCCTTCAAATGCTGTAATTAACATCGCTTAAAATAAAACTTGAGGGCTTCCCTGGTGGCACAGTGGTTGAGAGTCCACCTGCCGATGCAGGGGACATGGGTTCGTGCCCCGGTCCAGGAAGATCCCACATGCCGCGGAGCGGCTGGGCCCGTGAGCCATGGCCGCTGAGCCTGCGCATCCGGAGCCTGTGCTCCGCAACGGGAGAGGCCACAACAGTGAGAGGCCCGCGTACCGCTAAATAAATAAATAAATAAATAAATAAATAAATAAAACTTCAATGAAATATTGAAACCTTAAAAAAAGGGATAAGGGGGAAAAAAGAATTAAACCCCAAAGACAATAAATGGGAGAGGGGGCAAGGGCAACAAAATTTTGAAAGTGGAAGAGTGCAAAGAAGAATGGCAATTTACCCAGCGGAACAAGGAAAAACAAACCCTACGCTGGCATTTAAGAAATTCAAGAAGCACCCGAAGTCCCAAAGGCTTTAGGAAGTAGGCGTCTAGGTGGACTGCAAACAGGAGGATTGGCTAAGAGTTTGTTCAAATGTAGTTAACAGCCCCCGGCCAAATCATCCTTCGTCAGCTTCCGCAGGCGACGGCTTCTCATCGGCTCTGGCGGAAGACAAGAGGTTAAGGTTCAGGCAAAGTCACGACAGGATGTGACACAGCTTGGGGACATTCGGCACCACTGAGGTTGGGAATACCAGGTTGAAAATGGAGCTTAAGGGACAGCGTAAATAATGAATTTTGAAACACCTCAACCATTTTTTCCCCCACTCAGCTTCTAGAACACTGCCAACCAGGCTTTCACCTTCCAGATGGAAGATGGGAAGATTCTTCTCTGAGCAATCTGACCAGCCCAGGAGACATGACGTGGAGTCTGACATTGGAGTTCTCCAGGTGAAACCATCCAGGAGCTCACTGAAATTGACAAGCCTCACCCATGTGCCTGGAGCTTCATAATACCCCATACCCCATAATACCCCTCTCTGTTTAGAGCCCTACTGAGGTATAACTCACAACCATAAAATAAAGCCCCACTTCTAAATATGAGGAGAGAACCAGAGACTAATAAAAAGCAGAGGAAAATCTCTACTATGAAACCCATAAATAATAAACAGAAAAAAAAAACCGATACCAGATATTGGACAGAGACATGAAAACTACAAGAAGAAAATCTATCAATAACACTCTTAGGGCAATGAGACAGAGCCTCTTTAAAATGAGAACAGGATGTTGGAGAAAAGGAATATCCAGATAATAAAAATGAATTCTGAGAAATTAAAAATGTAATAGCAGAAATGACAGATTCAGTAGAAAGGATGGAAAATAAAATTGATGAATTTATGCGTTAAAGTAGAAAAAATTTAATTTCCATTAAAGTAGAACAGAAAGACAAGGAGATGAAAATCACAGGATTAGGCCAGGAACATTCATTATCTAGATAATGAAGTTCCAAGGGGAAAGAAAAGAGAAAACAGTGGGAAAGAAATAATCAGAAAATAAACCAAGAAAATTTCCAAGAAAAGAAGGGCCTCCAGATTGAAAGGGCCCTTTGAGTGCTCAGCATAATAGAGGAAAATAGATCCAAACCACAGCACATCATTGTGAAATTTCAGAACAATTGGACAGAGAAAATACCCCATGAGCTTCCAGAGAGGAAAAAACGGCTTCAGAAAATGCAGTGTGACGCACAATGACTTCGACTTCTCAGTAGCACTCAGAAGAGCCGGAAAACAACAGAGCAAAGCCTTCAAAATTCTGAAAGTGAATTATTTCCTATTTGGAATCACATTCTCAGCCATACTGCAATAAGGGTGAAATAAAAACCTGTTCAAATATGCAAAGTTTCAGAAAAATTAACTCCTTCTAAGGAAACTACTGACAGATAAGCAAACCAATAATTTCAAAAGCATAGAATTTGGGATAACAAGGGAAGCAACACAGAAAAGACAGAATTCTCAGGATTAAAGCATAGGGACATCTAGGAGAACAGCCATGTGGAAGATCCAGAGAAGACTGCACTGGGTCAGGAGTCCAAGAGAGATGTCTCCAAGAAGATGAAATTAATAGAATGCTATGTTTAAACATATTGGGAGGAGACTTAGATATTTGTCGGTAGAGTTTGGAATGAATTGGTGATAGAAATTAGATGATTAGAAAATTAAGCCAACAAAAAACAAGTCTATGTTAACTGAGGCTGGTACAAAGATAAATGAGATAAATTGAGTATTTAGCATAATCAGATTTAATACTTTTAGAGTTTCTTAAATTCAGATAATCAAAACTACCTCAAGTTTAGGTAACTCAATTAAAACCACAGTCACACTTTTAAGAAAATAAACATAACTTTAAAAAGCAAGCTGCCAAAAACAGAGATCAAGTTAGTGTTATATTTTTATACTTTTTACATTTTCTCTCCAATGGCCCAATTTAAATTTCCTTACTTAACTACCTTGGTATATGTCTAAAATATGTTTTTTTTTAACCCCCTTGAAATCTTCTCTTATGTTTACTACCAGAAGTATAAATGTTAAATGTAGTTAATTTATGCACATTTTCCCCTTTGTGCTTTAGAACTGAATCGCAGATGCCCTATGAAGGGGTACATATATGATTATGGAAAATTATTCTATTGAAAATAACAGTCGTTTTTATAATGATGTAAATCTGAGAAAGCAAAAGAAATTGAGGTCGGAAAAACAGATGTATTCACTAAAAAACTACTGTGCGCACATGGTGAACCAGTTTCTAGCAAGATTCAAATAATGCAATCAGTGGGAATTTGACTGGTCCATGGAGTTGTCAAAGGCGTGCGGGATGTACACATAATAGCTGGAAATTTGTTGTGGACACGAGGCTATTAAGCTTGTCTACTGCTGCATTCAGTATGGTAGTAAAAACTATTATTAAATAACGGATTTTATAGCAACTGTTAAAATTATTTGGCCCAACTATAAATTAAAGTTCATGATGTATGCAAATGTATGTCTTAAAATGTATAATACTAATTTAGGTTCCTTTCCCATTTTAAAATAACCACTCAGACGAAAGAACAGTGAGTACCAAAATAAGAACAAATTAATAAGGCTGCCAGGAAGCCTTCACAAAAGTCTGAAACATTCAGCATGTCTTTTATTTTCAAATACAGAATCCCACAGTTAACAGGGATCTCTTCCCTAGCCTAAGTGCATACAAGCTCGCATGAGCAGAAATGGGGTGACACGCGTGAAATTCTGAGAACCCGTTAGGGACACAAATGATGGGTCTGGTCCCCCAGGGCCTCCTGTGTCACATGCAGATGTGCAGAGGGTGGGTGTATGCCCACCACATCTGGAGAGGTGGAATCGTAACTCATTAGCCAGCTGGTGTCAATGATTCTTTCCAGCCTTTGTTTCTACCTACATCATTCCTTCCCTAGCACTTCCTGAAATAAAACTTGTCAATTTATGGAAGACGGAATTCTTGAGCAAAAGAAAGCCTTGTTGAATGTCACATTCAGCATATCGTGGAAGCTTTTTCGGAATGACAGTTTCCCAGGCCTGTATTTATCATCCCTGAGGCTGGAGATGGGGGTGGGGCATTTCCTAAAGCTCTTGATGTGATTGGAGGTTGGGGTTGAGAGCAGCGGTGATCCCCGTGTTCTCCAACTCTGTATCCGGCAAAAGATAAACACATGATGTGTATTTGAGGATGGATCGATTTTAAGGAATACTTTAAAAGATGTGGACGATTTGGAAAGCAAAAATTCTTAGGTGCGTAAAAAGTTGGAAGCTGCTCTAGAATCTAGAATCTGAGTTTTAAAAATCAGTCCGTCTAATCATCACCTGGGGAGGTTTGTAAAAAGATACATTACTGAAGTCTCTTTCCTTACTACTGAATCTAAATTTCTGAAATGTGGCCCGGGACTCTGTATGGCTTCAAATGTTGAACACACACCTTATGACTTTGGAATTATATTTTTTCTCACTAAGCATCTTAAGCATCTTTTCAGTACTTCCTCCTGCCACTCATCACCTGGTCCCTATCCTTTGGACCAAAGGCAGTTTACCTGGTTCTCACTGAAAGCACAGTGATTGCTATGGGCTGAGGGTCATGGTTATCTCCCCGGTTCCAGATTCTGTTAGTCGCAAGACAACCAAGATTCAGTGAACTCTTTTGGCAACTTAAAAAATTTTTTGGCTCTAGCCATTAACCAAAAGTAACTTTTTTTCCTGAAAGTGCTGTTAAGCCATAGTTCCCTCATCTTGAGTTTGTGAACTTGAATGTGAACCTAATATAGAGGCCACTTAACTTTGGTTTCATTAGATTTAGTTCAAGATCCAGCTTGACAGTTTCATTTTGGGTTCTATCACTCAGTATATTCATCTCTGTCTCTCCCAGCTCATGTCATACTTGAACTTGATAAACATGCCTGAGTGAAGTTACTAATAAACACATCAAATGAAAGAGAGCCTTTAGCAGATCTTCTAAAACTGCTGTTATCCATGTCTGGATAAACATGGGTTCATCACCCGCTTCAATCTAGTTTTCACCTGGCCACACACTCAGCACATATCCAACTGTTCAGCCCAAGTTTCCCCATCCTGTTAGCAGAGACACCATAAGAAACTTTTTAAAAATCCATCTTCTTGAAATTAAATCTTGAAAGCTACATTGCTTCATGACCCCAAATCTCTGTATCTGCAACATATATTTTACTTTATATGCTCAGAATATTTTATACCAAACATTTTAATTGTCAACAGCTAATTGCCCATTTTACAACTTAACTCTTTTCTATTATTTTCTCTTCATAGAAGAACTTTACCAATGTGAACTTTCTAATGATTCTTTTTTCTAAGCTTCCATCAATACCTGCTGTCTCCTCTCACAGCAAGATTCTAGCTGATCCAAAGGTTACAATGTCTGACAGTAATTCGCCAAGGTACCACATTTCAAGTGCCTCAGCACATTTCAGTTAGGAGACCTTTGAAGTGAGAAAGGAAAAGAAATGGAGTGAGAGTCAGGTGAAGTGGAAAGAAAAACAGCATGAAAGGAGGGGATAAGAAACACCTCCTGACAATGGAAAAAGAGAAAAAAAAAAACGAACAGGAATTCTCAGAAACAACTTAATTCTACCTTTGACTCAAAGTAAACGATCATAAAATGCACACATGGATATTCCAAAGGATTGGGTTTAAGTAGAAAATTTCCACTCCCCTAGATTATGAAATGGGCTCAATGTGAGACACTTTTCCAAAAGATGTATTCTAATAGTGGAGATGTAATTTATATTGCTTTATCTGTGGGAAAAAAAAATCTGGCTTAAGGAAAAAGGGAATTTAGAGGTGCAAATAACTTGTAGTCTAGAGGCTGGCCTAGTTTGGGGCCTGGCTGAATCCTGAAAGGATGTCATCAAGACCTGTGTTCTGCTCCACTTCTCCTGCTGGGCCCTTCTCAGGCAAGAATTCTACAGGCTTGTCCACTGGAAGCAAGCCCAAGTCCAGTATGAAAAAGATGTGTTTCCTGTCATTAATTCTGCCCAGATGCAGCAGGCTGAGTAATGGCCACCCAAAGATGGAAGGTCGGCATCCCTCAAGCCAGTAAATGTTATCTTATAAGGAAAAAAAGGTCTTTGCAGATATGATTAGGTTAAGAGTCTTGACGTGGGGACATTATCCTAGATTCTCCAGGTGGACCTCAAACGCAATAACATCATAATAATAATTCCTGATAAGAAAGTGGAGGGAGACACCACACACACAGAGGAGGAGGAGACCATGTGACCATGGAGGTGGGGATGGCAGTGATGCGTCCAGGAGTCTAGGAATGCTGGCAGCCCCTAGAGGGACCATGGTCCTGCAGACACCTTGACTGTGGCTCAGGGAAACAGATGTCAGGCTCTAGCTTCCAAAACTGTGAGAGACTAAGTTTCTGTTGTTTTAAGCCACCAGGTTTGTGTTCACTGGGTACAGCAGCCACAGGACACTAATACATCAGATAAAGCAGGTCGCTCTGGTTCTAACACCCTGAGTCACATGACCAACTCTGAACCAATCACTGAGCACTGTCAGGTCAACTGGCTTATCCATCTCATCCTTGGAGTACAGGCAGAGACTTTCAAGGGCAAATGAACTCCAAGTGCAGGAGGGGGAGGTTCCCCAAAAGGGAAGCACAGCTGGAAATGGATGAGGGTTGGGGAGAAGGGGCAAAACACTGGCAGATATCTGCTTCATGTTTGAAAGGAGAAGACAGAAGAGAGGACAAAGTTAACATATACACGCAAGACTTAACATCAGTGCACTTTAACTCTTTTTTTTTTTTTTTTTTCGGTACTCTGGCCTCTCACAGCCGTGGCCTCTCCCGTTGCAAAGCACAGGCTCCAGATGCGCAGGCTCAGCGGCCATGGCTCAGGGGCCATGGCTCAGGGGCCCAGCCGCTCCGCGGCATGTGGGATCTTCGCGGATCAGGGCACGAACCCGTGTCCCCTGCATCGGCAGGCGGGCTCTCAACCACTGCGCCACCAGGGAAGCCCCACTTGAACTCATTTTGTTGCTGTGATGACAATGTCTTCTCAGGGATACACTGAGTTGAAGAGACACCACTTGCTCAGAGCAGATTTGTTTTTATTCCCGATCACTGGACCTTCTGCAGCTCTGACCTTTCTCCTTTTGTAAAAGTTGAACGTAAAGATCACACATATCATTCCAAAGAGGAGTGTACTCTGACATAAAGTTAGGATAATATTTTGTATTTATTTTTTAATATTCTTTCTGATTATGTCTAAAAACTTGTATTAACAGTGTTTGCTACAGTAAGAGCTTGTGCCCGAGTCTGTGGTGTGTGCCCACAGTACTTTCCACACCGCTTTCTTGGATAATAACTGCCCGGCCTTTGCAGACTGTCAGGGGTCGCTCTGCCTCTTATGAGTTTATGACCTCAGCTAAGTCACTTACACTTGCCTAATGTCAGTTTCTCCATAGGTAAAGTGAGGATACATCATTTTACAGGATTTGTTTGGAAGATTATCTGAAAAATATGTGTGAAAGCATCTAACAAATGCTAGTAAGGTTCTGTTATGAAGCTGTAATCAATAAGCACAGTTTAGATCATTATTGCTATAATTTGCCCTCTTCTTATCCAAACTGAAGCCCTTTCAGTGACTCATTTCCACTTCAAAAGGTCTACACATCATTTCCATTTGGCTTGGCCCATTTCTTTGCAGGAGAGCCTGATGTCAAGTGCACGTTGGGACGTTTCACCATATTCTCCCCTTTTTTGAAACTTTGTAAAATTGACAATAAGACCAGTTTCAGTGCTGAACCAGGCAGAGTTCTACCTTTTTATTTATTCCCAAAGAGTTTTCCATGCTAACAAAATGTCTCTGATAGGACCGAATATCACAGCCCCCAACCCAACCTGACATGGCTCATTTGCCTTTCTTTTGAAACTGTCAGATTTTATTTTGAAGGTTTAAGTTCATTGGATCTATTAGTTTTCCCTTTGCTCTTTCGTTATTTACTCTCAAAAACGCTAGTATAAGTCAGGCATAATTTCCCTTTATACACATTTTGCTGGAGGGAAGAGGAAAGCTGGCTTTGTTTGATCCACAGGGAAGAGAAGTCCCCAATTAGGGCACAGATTAGCCCCTGATTTGCTGCGCCCATGAGCTGCTTTGTCTCCTGGGGAGCAATGTCACAGCAGCTCTGAGTTCCCTCCGGATATTTGGGAAACCGATGGCCAGGCTGGGCAAGTTTGGAGTGTTTGTATTACCCTATCTTAGCCCAGGAAATTTAGAACCCATTGGCAGAGCCCTCGTAGACCTTTGATTTCTGACCATTGTTACTTAATGAATATCTATTTATATTCAGGGTAGTTGTCATTCCCAGCATAAACCACATCTAAAGTGACTAGATTTTACCGGGCTTCAGGGACCTTAGGGAGACAGAGAGATGAAATACAGAGAGATGACCTTCACAGATAGAATTTAAATGTTTGATAGAATTTAAATAAAATTTAAATGATGGGAACTTACCACTTACTGGGGAATTTTATCCACCTTGTATTTATTATTACACCTTGTGAAGTATCACAAGATTTCACCTGTGAATACCATGCATTCTGGAGACAGATATTCCAAACCCCCAAATCCTAAAAGTAGCTGGATTATGAGTAATTTAAATTTTTTTCCCTAGGCATATTTCTTAAAATTTTTGTATTTAACAAATGTCATATTTATAATATGAAAATTTTGATTAATATTTTTAAGAAAGAAAGAACTTTTTAAAGAAACAATCATGAATATGCATTGCCATGTTCGTTTTATAAGTTAAAACTGGAAATATATCCAAGAACAGAAAACTGTTTAATTAAAGTTTCATATTCACACAGTAGAATGCAATTATCCCTTACTTAATAAGTATTTGTATTCATTTGGTGGTGGTGGGCATTACCTTAGAAATGTATATCTATTTTCCCAATTATCTATTTTTTTATCATTGTTTAGCAAAGAAGTCATCCTTTTGACTCTGTTCCAAATTTCACCAAAAACTGTCATATTCTAGTACCCAGACTGGACGGCTTACACCAGTAAGAAGCAAGAATGACTTAAAAAAACACCGATTTATGTTTTCTCTTAGCTCTTCTGAGAGTCAGACTTCACTGCTAATAGCCAACTGGAGATGAAAGGTCCCTTTGAATGGTGAGGAACTAGTATCATGGACACAGGGACATTTGGATTACAGCCAAAAGTTTCTGGAATTCACAAATGAATGTGAATATGAGAAAGCAGAATATTCATGAGTATTTCCTCTCTGAGGTTGAATAATAAAACTATGGTTCAAATTTTTCAAAAGGGCAAAACTCCCTCAGGGTAAAAAGCGATTGTGTAAAAGTGTGAATGATTGTAAAATATGGGCACTCAGGACTGAACAAAGCAATTCCAATGGTTAAGTCCAGTTCTAGTGAAGGAGCGGTGCACACATGCGGTTGCCAAGTAAGCCCCCCAGTTAGGAGGAGAGAGACCTTTCCAGGGAGGGGTCTCCTGGCTTGTTGCCCTCTTATCTGGGTAGAGGAATTCTAAGCCCTAGAAAAGAAAACATCGGGTGTCTTCTGAATGTCAGCCAGTGTCACTCAAGACCATGACTAGAGGCGTAAGATCAGCAAGGCACAGATAAGGACCGACCCACAGTAATTAAAATTAGCAGATAATACAGGCTCTGTGACTTGAAGGCAAAGTAGACCAAAGTGACACATTTTTATATCCTATTGCTCTAAAGTCTTCAAACGCCACATAATGAACAAGCAGAACCAAGAAGTTTCTGAGTGTACATAGAGACTCCAACTGACTGTAGGGTTTATTGTCTATTTAGCCCCGATGAGAAAAATCCATTTATATTAAATGCATTGATGACCGTCAAACTGTAACAGTTATAAATTTTATTCTGCCTTGGTATAAGTATTTTGTCATGTTTTCTCATATATTTTATCCCACTTTTCTATCAAGAAATTAAAGATAGGTATACATGTCTATGCCCTTATTTTCAAGGAGTTATTTGCATCAAGAAAGATCACAATTAGATATATCGTGTACTGTCTTACTGCTTTTTCTTAGTTGTCCCCACCTGAAAACCTAATCAGTGATCTTTGTAACCCAAGCCAGGCCTCATCATTCTCCCACAGAGAGTCTGGGCCACGTGCCAGATGTGGAGTGTAGTTAATTTTCCTGGTTTTATCTGTGTGAACGCTAAGCCGGAAAGCCCCTTAGGAAGGGATCTTAGTAATTCCTTCTCTGTGATTTGTTTAGTCAAAACGAAAAGACCCAGGCTTGCAGAGAATGGCCCAGAATTTGTAACCTGCTCTGGGCTCTGCCTCTTCTTCACGTTGTTCTTACTACTTCACACCTTAACTCAGAATGTATTCCTTTTCACTTGATCAGAGCTGCAAACCAGTAGACCTCGTGTGTGAAATAAGAGTTCATCGCAGCGCAGAGAAAAGTCTCCCATGTGGCACGGATCCAAAGAGAAGCTTCTATGCCGTGCAAACATTAAAAGAGATTAAACTTGGCTTCCATACCTACCACGTCTATAAAAGGCACACTTCCACCTAAGTCATCTTTTGCAACTTTAGGTCATAGTCTTTGGCATTGAAGTAGGCTCAGACTCATAGGATCGGCTCAAGAGGGGGTGGTATTTGTTTCTTCCTGGGAGCAGAATCTAGAACTCACGGATGTGCTCTCAGCTACACAGTGATGTCTCCTTCAGGACAAGCACACTTTCAAGGCCTGTTTCAGGCGTGGGTAACGGGAAGACCACAGATCTCCCACCTCATTCATGACACAGTGGGATCCAGTGTGGACTGACATGGTGATACTAGGGACCCTTTTCTCCCCAGGCATTCACACACCTTAATACAGCATCCGCTCCAGAAGCCTGATTAGGTGTAGGAGAGAGTTCCAGAATAGCTGGGGTAGAATTACCTGCTATATAGCTGGTGCTTAGACTCTATATTAGACTAACAGAAAATAAAGAACGATCATATTTCTTCCACATGTAAGACTCATACCTATTCCATTATCTTAACAAATGGAAATTATAGAAAATCTCAAAGAATCAAGTTAGGATAACTCATAACAGTAACACCTAGAGGGGTAACCACCATTACTATTATAGAGTATCTAGACTTTCTCTGTTCATGTGTTTTGTGTAGAAATCTCAGGTATCTAAGAAATGTAAATAAAGTTCACCTTAATTTTTATTTCTAACTCTCAGTCTACTGGGAGCAAGAACTAATCTCACTTCATGATTTCCCCTTGCCCTGGGGTTGTACCTGAAAGCTCCAGGGAGCTCCCATGGACCTGCACCCTCACCTGCCACAGTCTCCCCAGGTCTGGCTCTATGTCGGAAACCTTGGGCAGGTTGCCTGTGTTGCTCTGGAATTATGGAAACCTCTCATAGTCTGAGGTCTTTCACCACAACTAAGTCCCACCCAGGGACAGGGGAAATTATGCTCCCTGCTCCATATTGGAACTTGGTCTGGATTCACTATGCAGATGTTTCTTCTGTCCCTGCATTTATTGGGCATGGAAAAATCCAAGCCCTTTCTAGTTCTCCCAGGTTTGGCCCTGACCTGGGAGGTCCCCTGCGAGGTCAGATCTCCAAATATCTCCAGAAAACACTTCATTGTATGAAAGAAGTATGATTTACTTAACCATTTTCTTGTTTATATATTTAGATTGCATTAATCCTTTACTATCATGTTATGCTGTCTTGAATATTTTTGTAGTGAGAGCTTTATCCATTCCATTATTATTTATTCAAGAGAAATTTCTAGAAGGGCAATTTATGTGTCAAAGAATATGCATATTTTAGGGCTTTTCTATATGTGAAATCACCCTCCAGAAATTTACTTCTCAACACCAGTGAATGCAAATGCTCATCTCTCCACATGGTAGAAAATTTAGCAGTAAATTAGTTACATAGATCATATCCTTGTTATATATTTGTGTGCAATTTCTCTATGCTGTTCATGATTCCATCATAAAAAAATACATTTGATAATTTGCAAAGTAAGCAGTGGAGAGCCACTAATATAGTTAAGGGTTGGAAATGATTTTTTTTAAGACTAAAAAATTAGGTTACTCGTGAACCATGTGACTAAGAGATCACTTCTTGGTGGGGTTTCAACAAGGTTAATGATCAGCTTTTTTCTTCCCTGCAACTTTCACTGAGTAGAGAATTTATTAAAAATGAAAAAGGTCTGTAACAACAATAATTATTGTTGGCTGTGGTAAGCAGAATGGCCCCGTAAAGAAGTTCACACCCAGATTCCTGGATCCTGTGAACGTGTTACAATTCATGGCAAAAGGGACTTTGCAGATATAATGAAGGTAATGGATCTTAAGATAGGGTGGGTGCTGTTCTGAATTATTCTGGTAACAGGAAGTCAGAAAGATTCCAGGTATGAGAAGAATCAATGCCTTCTTGTTGGCTCTTATGTTCAGAGGCTCACATGGAAGGACTGGGAGAGGGGACCTCTAGGTGCTAAGGGCAGCCCCCAGCCAGCAGCCAGAAAGGAAGGAAATGAGGACCTGGCTCTATATCTGTAAGGAACCGGATTCTGCCAACAACCCAAATGAACTCCCATCTGAGCCTCCAGTTAAGACCCTGGCTGGTTGATGCCTTCATTCTGACCTGTACTTCTAACCTACATAACTGTGAAATAATACATTTGCATTGATTTAAGCTGCTAAATTTGTGTTACTGGCAACTGTAGCAGTAGAAAATTCATACATTGGCTGAATAAGTAACTGGAACTACATAAATAAATGAATAACAATGAATTAATGAATAAGTGAATGAAATGTAGGTTAAGGGTGGAAATTGTTAAATAGTTTCCAAGAGAACTGTGCAATCACAAGTCACTTTCACTTCCAAGGTCCTTTGAATCCTTTCATTTTGTGGACATCGGCCAAAGTTTTGTCCCATATACAACTTCCAAGAGATGGGTGGAACCACCATCTCTGCCCTGTTGTGACAAGATTTACTATCATTTTTAGTGTGTAGTAACTATCTTGTGCTTGTGACTCCTCATAATTATCACTTGAAGAATATGAGGGTTTCCTATCCAGTACACAAACTACTATTCTTCTTACAAGTGAATTCAGATTTCATCACCTACATACATCTGTTCTTTTTCCACAGGTGTTTACTAGACTCCTGTTCTGAGTATAGTTTTCTGTGAGGCTCTGAAGCTATTACAAAAAAAATACAGATAGTTCCCAAATGAAAAAGTGATTTATGTTCTAGGAGTTTATTTCTAAGTTAGGGCCTTCTCACTCAGAATGCATTTCCACATTGAAACAATACTAAAAACACTGACTCTGTACCTAAATCAGCCTACAAAATCCCATTAAACTCAAAATTTACTTGAATTAATTCTAAAATAATTTAACCACTATTTATTTTTTCTATGTGAAGAAAGATCCAGGGCTTCCCTGGTGGTGCAGTGGTTAAGAATTCGCCTGCCAATGCAGGGGACACGGATTTGAGCCCTGGTCCAGGAATATCCTACATGCTGCAAAGCAACTAAGCCCGTGCACCACAACTACTGAGCCTGCGCTCTAGAGCCCTTGAGCCACAACTACTGAAGCCCGCGTGCCTAGAGCCCATGCTCCGCAACAAGAGAAGCCACCGCAATGAGAAGCCAGCACACCACAACAAAGACCCAACACAGCCAAAAATAAATTTAAAAAAAAATTTTTTTTTTAATTAAAAAAAAAGATCCAGTTGTCCAATTTGTAATGTTAGAAGCTCAATATCCTGCCTGGAATAACTGACTCTAGCAATGATATAGGGCATCAGAGGCTCCACTGAGTAATGGAGCATATAGTTATGCATTTTTAAAAAGTCCTTGCTATATGCTTGAACCATCTTGTTTGTTTTGGTTTAGTTCTCTGCATCTGGAACACCAATGACCCTTACTTTGGATCTTCTTGTTCTCTCTTCCGTGTCTACTATGTCTGCTGTAGTTTCTTTTATTATACTCAGATTCTGTAATCATCATTGTTAAGTCTCAGCATCTGTGCATCTGTCACTTTAAATGTTTCATTTCCTAGAAACATTCTAAATGATAAAGAAATGGCATTTAGCTCCACAGAGAACTCAATGCTCAGGTCCAGTATCTAAGTTTCCTTAATTTTTCATGTCTTGTCATTAATAAAGGTGGTGCAACCCAGTCAGAAATTATCTGTGATCCTTAAGACATGCCACCCACACCCAGGTAATGTTTTTCTACTTGGAGACAAGTCATGTGCATGAATCATTCCAATAGATAGGTTGATAGATAGCTTATTTAATATGGTATATACAGAGAGATGATACGGCATAGCTATAGAGATCAGTTACATACAAAATAAGTGGTACAGACAAAAAATATTTTAGCAGTTAAGAAAATGGAACTCAGCTTGTGCTGGATTCAACCATTCAACAATCCCTAAATGTATGGGTCATTTCCTTGTTCATAGTTTTATCTCTTCCTTGCAGACTCCTCTTCCCCCACATTTACTATCTCTGTATATCTAAATCTTACCTGCTTTAATGACCCAGCACATGTGCATACCTTCTATGAAGCCTTCCCTGACAGCCCCATCTTGGGCTAATCTCCCCTTCCTCTCGTTTCCCATGGCAACTCATCACTACTTTTCTTATAACATAGCAGACTGAAAATGGATAGGTGTGTTTAGAAACCTACAAGAATGATCTGTAAAAGCTGTTTGTTAAGCAAATGATGGGGTAACTTCAGATTCATATTTTTTAAAAAAAGAAGCAGGGAGAACATTTACGATATGGTGAAGGTAGCTGGAGAAGAACATAAACAAAGGCATAGAGGCTGGAGGTCAGAGGGATGACTTTCTGGAAACAGAGGATCCTGAATGAAAATGGCAGAAAGCAAAATATTCACAAGTAGTTGGGGAGCAGATGGCGTAGGGCCTTTCACCATGCCTCCGGGATGAAGAGTTTGGACTTCATCCTAAAGCAACAGGAAGCCTTCGAATGCGCTGTTAAAGTGGGCATTTAGGAAGATTAACCTGGCAGCTGCACGTAAGACGGATGCAGGGAGCTTATTAAAAAAGATATTTTAGTCATATGAGGAGAGCAGGTACTGATTTGAAAGGTCCTACTCAAGTGGGCAACAAGAACATAAACAAAACCCGTAACTGCCCTCATCCTCTAGAATTCATTTCAATTTCTGGTGCTAAGTCTCCATTCTACTTGCTGAAGAATTGTACTCTAGTCACTTCCAGGTAAAACAAGTCCTCAGGGTTGTGAGCTCCACCATTTCAGGAGGGGGCGGAAGGAGTGGGGCCAGGAGGACATGAGAGACATTCACGTTAACCTTCTCCATACTATGGTGGAAACTGATCCCAGTGTCACTCGTCTCATCTGTCCTCTGTGTGGGCGTGGGATCATAGTCCCTCAGACAAAGGCTGGACAGTCATTGGGAGCAGAGATTGTCCCCACAGAATCCTTCTTTGAGAGCTCCCTCATTCTGACTGTGAGAGCCCCTACAGACCCTCCCTTAGATAACCCTGGTTTCCAGAACTGGAAGACTCTGGGATCCTCCAGACACCATCCACACCAGCCCGTAGGGCACCAGGTGGATTGTCCCTAATTGTCACAGCATCTGAGCCCCACCCCCAGCTTCTTCTCAATGATGGCAGGATAGATGGGCAGGGCTGGGGAGGGACTTCTCTCTCTGAGTTTTGCTGTCTGCTATCTCCCAGCCCCACTCTATCAGAAATACTTTCTTTTCATGGGTCCCCAAACTTAAGAAGATCGGTTATGTCCTCTCTCAGGACTCATGCTGAGCAGGCAGAAGGCATGGCACACTCTCACACTCACGTTTAACTCTACTTCTTTTTCTCTGCCAACCAATCTCCTCATTTCTCTCTTTTTCAGCCTGGAGATTCTTTTTTTTTTCAGTCTAGGTAGGGGAGTCACAGATGTGGATCTGACTCAGCATTACCCCAAGGATTTGAACTTAAGAATCAAGAGTTTTCTGCTTTTGTTGCCTTGTCTTTTCCTGGTTCCCTGGTGACGATGGGCATCTCCTGTCTAGTTCTGATCTACAGGGGGCGCTTAGGGAACAAATGAATGACTGACGTGGGAGTAGGGGTGGGATGAGTGGGCACAACAATTGGTACTTTGAAATAATTTTCCCCCACTAATTATGCTGTCCTCAAGGCTAGACTTAGGTGGGAGAAAGGATAAGAAGGAAAAATCCATTGGCTCTGATGAGTGTTAGAATAGGATGTAGGTAGAGAATTCAAAGACAGTCTTTAAGATATTGAGCCTGAGTGAATGGGAAATGAATGAAGTTGGGGGGGATTAAAAAAAAGCTTGAGAGAGAGAGAGAGAAAAGAAACTGGTTGTTTATGCCCCATGTCTTTTTTTTTTTTATTTTAGATTTTTTTGATGTGCACCATTTTTAAAGTCTTTACTGAATTTGTTACAATATTGCTCCTGTTTTGTGTTTTGGTTTTTGGCCCCAAAGCATGTGGGATCTTAGCTCCTCAACTAGGGATCGAACCCACACCCCCTGCATTGGAAGGTGAAGTTTTAACCACTGGACCACCAGGGAAGCCCCTATGCCCCATGTCTTGATATACCTGAACTTGAATGAGAGCCACACATGTAGAATGTGCATTTATTTTATTAGTCATCTAAGATTAGCAGACTCTAGGGGATCAATTCCCTTGATCCAGCTCACTGAGTGGTTTGGAAATGAGCATATTCATCCATTAATTGATCTTGGGAATTGTATCTAATAGGATGACTGTTTGTGGTCCTTCGCACCTGACTCTCGGGCCACTCAGATGGGAGTTGGTTGTTAGTCATCTGTTGGATCAGCAGACTGATTAGTGAACATAGAATAAGAACAGATAGATCTGGCTGTAATTAGGGGCTATCTAACTATGCAACAAGAAGAATGGTTCTTTGTTCATCCTAGGAACATTCCTAAGATACTCCCTAATAGTCTTTAGAATCAGCATATTTCCTTCCCTACAGGTTGTGAGGGCACACTGACAAATTCTACTACTCTATTCATTTTCTATATTCTTCCTTGAAGGAATGTCTGTTCAGATACTTTGCCCATTTTTAAACTGTGTTATTTGTCTTATTGTTATTGAATTGCAAGAGTTCTTTATATATTCTGGATACAAGTCCTTTTTCAGATATATACTTTGTAAATATTTTCTTCCATTCTGTTGGTTGCCTTTTCATTTTCTTGATAATGTCTTTTAAAGCACAAAAGCTTTTATTTTGATGAAGCACAATTGATCTATTTTTTCTTTTGTCCCTCATGCTCTTGGTGTCATATCTAAGAATCCTTTGCCAAACCCAAGGTCAAAAAGATTTGTCCCTGTGTTTTCCTCTAAGAGTTTTTTAGTTTCAGCTCTTACACTTAGGCCTTTGATGCATTTTGAGTTGTTGTTGTTGTTGCTGTTGTTTTGT
Organism: Stenella coeruleoalba; assembly: GCF_951394435.1. Taxonomy (NCBI): domain Eukaryota; kingdom Metazoa; phylum Chordata; class Mammalia; order Artiodactyla; family Delphinidae; genus Stenella; species Stenella coeruleoalba. Next base: position 58,488,664 of record NC_137160.1, on the reverse strand, counting down.
GGGGGGTTTTTTGGTGTGTGTGGTACGCGGGCCTCTCACTGTTGTGGCCTCTCCCGTTGTGGAGCACAGGCTCCAGACGCGCAGGCTCAGCGGCCATGGCTCCAGGGCCCAGCCGCTCCGCAGCATGTGGGATCCTCCCAGACCGGGGCACGAACCCATGTCCCCTGCATCGGCAGGCGGACTCCCAACCACTGCGCCACCAGGGAAGCCCTGAGTTATTTTTTTTTATATATCCCAACTTCATTCTTTTCCATATGATTATCCAGTTTCCCCACTAGCATTTGTTGAAAAGAATGCTCTTTGCCATTCCATAATCTTGACACCTTTGTTGAAAATCAATTGACAGTAGATGCACGGGTTTATTTGTGGACTCTAATTTCTATTCTCTTAATCTCTATGTCTACTCTTGTGTTAGTACCACCACTGGCTTAATTAATATTGCTTTGTTGTAAGCACTGAAATTGGGAAGTGTGAGTCTTCCTACTTTGTTCTTCTTGTTCAAGATAGTTTTTGCTAATCTGGGTCCCTTGCAGTTCCACATAAATTTTAAAATAAGCTTGTCAGGACTTCCCTGGTGGTCCAGTGGTTAAGACTGCGCTTCCAATGCAGGGGCAGCGGGTTCGATCCCTGGTCAGGGAACTAAGATCCTGCATGCTGTTTGGCGCAGCCAAAAAAAAAAAAATTAAAATAAGCTTGTCAATTTCTACAAAGAATTCAGCTGGGATTCTGATTGGGATTACATCGAATCTGTAGACTAGTTTGGGGAGTATTGCCATCCTAACAATATTAAGTCTTCTGATCCACGAACACAAGATATTTTTCCAATTATTTAGATCTTGATTTCTTTTTCAGATCGTTCAAGTGTATAGAAATACAATTGATATTTGTATACTGATCTTTTATCCTGAAACCTTGCAGAACCAATTTACTAGCTTTTTTAAAGTGGATTCCTTAGGATTTTCTATATACAAGATCATGTCAACTGTGAATGAAGATAGTTGTATATCTTCCTTTCCTATCTAGATGCTTTTAAATTATTTTTTCTTGTCTAATTGCCCTGGTAAGAACCTCAAGTACAAGGTTGAATAGAAGTGGTGAGAGCAGACACCCTGGCCTTGCTCCTGACCAAGGGGGGAAAACACCTAGACTTTCACCATTACCTGTGATGTTAGATGTGAGTTTTTCAGATATGGTCTTTATCATGTTGAGAAAGTTGCTTTCTGTTTCTAGTTTATCAAGGGTTTTTTTATATAATGAAATGGTGTTAGATTTTGTCAGAAGCCTGTCTCACTTCCAGATCTGACAATTTGCCATATTTTTACTTCAGAATATCATGAAGACTACCTGAAATTATGGACTGGTGAATCTTATCTCCCAAAAGGTTACAATTCAAGGATCTATTATGACTGAAAATGGGGAAAAACATTGATAATACATTTGTGGACATCCAGTGGAGATGCAGTCACAACAAATGTGATTCAGAGAATAAAAAAGGAGAAAAGCTGTAAGAGAATAGAGACAGAAACTGTTACATTAGCTAAAGAGTTAATATTAAAAACAAGAACCCTCCATATTTTTATAATAATCTTTAAAGTACTGCAAAGCAATACCTCTCGCCAGATCAAAATGAAATCCCCTGTAATATATACTATATGATGGCTGATCTCTGTTTATGACATTTACCTTTATGAATTCATTGAGTTCGTAAGGGAGAAAGGCTAAAATATTATTGGCATTATCGTGCCTCTTTTCAGGAAGAGAAATGTCAATGTCAGTATAAAGATGTGGAGTATTTCCCTGGTGGTGCAGTGGTTAAGAATCCACTTACCAATGCAGGAGACACGGCTTTGAGCCCGGGTCCGGGAAGATCCCATATGCCGCAGGGCAACTAAGCCCGTGCACCACAACTATTGAGCCTGCGTTCTAGAGCCCACAAGCCACAACTGCTGAGCCCACGTGCCACAACTACTGAAGCCCGCGTGCCTAGAGCCTGTGTTCCGCAACAAGAGAAGCCACCACAATGAGAAGCCCTCACACCACAACGAAGAGTAGCCCCCGCTCACCGCAACTAGAGAAAAGCCCGCAAGCAGCAACGAAGACCCAATGCAGCCAAAAATAAAAACAAAACAAATAAATAAATTTATAAAAAAGATGAGGTATCGTTTACAGAAGCATACTCCTTTTATGTTATGAAATTATAAATTTGAAAAAAAAAGCAGCCTGGTTTTTAAAATGTCTTTAATAAAAGCATGAAGAAGAATATATTCTTTTTTTTGAAAAATAATAGAGTTATGGATACTCAAGATTATTTGTATACGGCTTTGGAAAATACATTTTGAACTGCAACATGAATTTGGGTATATTCGTTATTCAGGGAATTCATATCAAATGAAATACTGAGACCATATTGTGAAGATCCACTCAGGAGGAATTAATAAGGTCTCCATATTTTATCTCTGGTTCTCTGATCACTCCAGTCTCTAATTCCATTTTTGCAAAAGTTGCCAACACCTTTCAGTTTTAGGCAAAGCACATTTGCCTTTCTCAACTTGCTTGTCTGTCAAGTTCTCAACTTTCCCTGGGGTTTGAAGAGATAAATAAGCATTTTTCTGTTTTGGAAAGACTTTTCTGGTAGTTGGGAGTAAGAACCTGGACTGTCTTTCCTTCTAAGTTCTGCAGGCTGCACAGGTAATCAGGGAACATTGATGAGTCAATAAGAGTTCAAAAGAGAACAGAGGACCACAGACAGAAAGAACTAAATGCTTTTCTAGGAAGGAACCATGGATCACTGTTCCCCAAACTTGTTTGTAACATTTGTTAAGCAGCTATTATAGGTACACTCAAATCCACACCTCTGGTTATATGTCCATTTCTGTTTATCTACAGCCATAGATGCTCCTCCTAACAATGAGGGAAAGAAACAGATGGATGTAAGTCGCAGTGACCTGCCTAGAATGGCAGAATCCTTCACCCTGGGGCCGACTTCCTAGAGGCAATCTTGCTGAATCTCTCACTGATTGTTAAGGACCCAAATCAAAGATATTTCCCATTTGTGTGAGACACACTCAAAATTAATACATAAATCCAATGTCATTGCTTCCAGGACACATTCTAGAATTTTATGGAAAGCTAAGTATTGTGAGGTTATCAAAACAATAAGAATACCATGATGAAATCTGATTTTCCTACTGGTGGGTATCTTACCATATTTTCCAGGCTACTCCCTACAAGCATATGCTTTTTACTTGCATCAGAAGTTCTCTCATTAAGAGGATCGTGTCCAGGGTTCGCTCCAGCTGGTACTGAGCAATAGACCCACCAACTAACTGCATGAATAAGGCTTCGCTCAGGCAGAAAGATGAGTTCTTTTTCTTTTTTTTTTTCTTTGCTGTTGTGACTTAAGGAGGGGAACAGTGATATACAGCTTATGTTCCCGGGGATTTGAAATTGAAGCACACAGCACAGACAGAAGCTGAGTGTGAGAACAGAAACAAAGGGTCTATAAAGCATGAAAGGATCAAAGGAAAATGTCAGCGTGAGGTAGATGGAGAAGAAAGGGGAGAAGTGGAAAGAAGAGGCTGTGAAGGAGAGAGGCAGCCACCTGCCTATAGCAGGGGAGGGGGAAATGATGGGGCAGTGAGTGGTACCCACAGGAGGTACGCTGAGGGCTTAGCCTGATTGGACAGAGGCCTAGGGTTCCATGACGCTCTTCTGTTTCGGTAGCCCATTTTTAGCAAATGGTCCATTGAATTAGACTTGCAAAATGAACACCATAGATCATATTATAATAAGGAAGAAAATGTATTAAAACTAAGACTGCATCTAAAAGATGGAGGGGGAAACACTTAAGGTTGTAAACATCTAGAGAGCTCAGGGAGATGGAGTATGACATGCTTCCTGACTTTCTCACTTTCAGAACTTGTCCACATGAAGTCAAGATGGTAAAGGTTTTATCTCATAACAAATGTGGGGAAGTGATTTAGCATCTTCAGTTCCTGATAACAGATGGTCGTAGATCATACACAGTGGACATGATGAGGAGGTAAAGAGGTACATGCATAGCTCAGACACGGTGGTATCCTATTCAAAATTCCAACTGACTTGAAGTCTTTCCTTTTTTTTTTCATACGTGGGCCGCTCACCGTTGTGGCCCCTCCCATTGCGGAGCACAGGCTCCGGACGCGCAGGCTCAGCGGCCATGGCTCACGGGCCCAGCCGCTACGTGGCATGTGGGATCTTCCCGGACCGGGGCACGAACCCGTGTCCCCTGCATCGGCAAGCGGACTCCCAACCACTGCACCACCAGGGAAGCCCAAGTCATTCCATTCTTAAAGCTTCACTACTCTGGTTCAGGACATATTTTTCTTTGCTGTTAAAAGGAACTGATGGACGGTCTATCGGAATAAAGTACTAAGTAGCAGGGAACAGGGAGGGAATGGGGGGGATGGGGGAAGGAAGCCACTTAGAACATGTAGGGAGTTTCCTAGGACTTAGGAGGTTTCCAAGAGTTAATCACTTTCCTTCTGTCCTTGACCTGAATTAGATTACCACTATCCTTTTCTTAATGAATATTTAATAGGAACACCTGGGGAGTTAATGTTCAAGTGTCTCAAACAGAATTATCCTACTCCCCCAAACCCTCCCCTTACCACACACAAAGGGGATATTTAGCAATGTCTGAAAAACTTTTTTGGTTGTCACAATGGGAAAGGAATGCTACTGGCAACTAGTGAGCAGAGGCCAGGATGCTCCTAAAGACCCAACAGCACAGGACAGAACCCCACCCCAAGGAATTATCTGGACTAAAATGTCAAAAGTGCCAAGCTTGAGAAACCCTGGTACCCTGACTCAGCCATATAAATGAAAGACGAAGAATTCTGGGCAAATTCATTGGCTCATCCATCCATTTCATCAGCAAACATTCAGTGTATGTTTCAGCGCATGCCAGGTGCTAGAACACAAAGATGAGATGCACACAATCCTTGCCTTTAAGAATTTGCCACTTTCGACAAGAACGCCATCATGTATGATATAACCATTCCAAGCAAAAAGACAGTAATCCCAGGTGTGCCACCGGGGGAGGCTTCAGGAAACAGCAGTGTTTCAGTGGACGGGCTGTGGACCCGCAGAGGAGGATGTGCTCTCTGAAGGGAGGAAAAGGAGAGCAATTAGGCAGAACAGGAAGCAACCCCCTGGGACGCGACCAGAGCTAACTGGAGCGGAAAGAGGGAAGATAGTGTTGGAAGGGCGGTTGGGGTCAGACTGCTTGAAAGCCAGGCTGAGATGGCTCTGCTGCAGCTTGTTCCTGTCTGTCTGTTTGTTTTTACTGCATCTTATAGAAAAAGGAATCCATTAAGGGTTTTTTTTTCCTTCTTTTCTTTTTTTTTTTTAAAGAGGAAGCCATGGCTTATTTTAATTATTTATTTATTTAATTTAAAAATTTTTGGCCTTGCAGCATGAGGGATCTTAACTCCCCTGACCAGGGATCGGATCCACGCCCCCTGCAGTGGAAACGCAGAATCTTAACCACTGGACCGCCAGGTAAGTCCCCATTAAGGGTTCTTGACAGGGATGTGCTATGACCACAGACCTGGAGTTGAAACACTTTCCTAGCAGAAGTATGAGACGGTGACCTTCCAAAAGTCCTACGTCCCCACTGCCCCCGGCCCTGTTGCCCAGTGAGAGAACTGAGTATGTGCTCTGTTCACAGCCTTGAGTCTGACAATCCTCACCTGGTCTGTGAGCCTGGGGCTGCCTTTCCCATGCATTGATTTTGCCAATTACCTCCCATTTTCTTCCTTTCCTCACAGTTACAATTTCATCTTTATTACTATTTTGGGGACCATGACTTCAGGTCCTCCCAAGGACATGCTTTGTCCTGAGACCAAAGTGGTTCTCACACATTAGCATCAGAATCTCTTGGGGATGGTGGGGGGACAGGAGGGAGGGATTACCAGGAGGTGATGAATTTGTCGACTGTGGTGATGGTTTTATGTTGGGTGCACGTGTCAAAACTTACCAAATTGTACATTTTAGGTCAATGCGATTTACTGTATGTCAATTATATTTTAGCAAAACTGTTAAAAAGTCACCTGGAGGGCTGGGGATTTTGCATTTCTAACACTTTGAGAAGCACTGCTCTGTACGACCTTGGATAAACCAATTCCCTTTCCCTATCTGTGTGATTTCCAGATTTTTCTGTCAGGATCCCTCTCGAAGGGCTATTCGGCACATAACGAACTTACTTCATCAATCGCTATTTATCTTTGGCCATTGCAGCCTGGCTTCTGGCTTCTGCCACTCTGACAGAATTGCTCCTTCAAGGATTACAGATGATACTCATATGCCAGTTTTGTCCTAGATACTTGACATGTATGTTAACTCCTGAATCATCAGAACAAGCCAATGAGATAAACACTCTTATCATTTCCGCTCTAAGTTTGGAAAACTGAAGTCCAGGGAGGTTCACTAATGGGCCCAGGTCCTATTGCTTGTAAACAGTGAAGTCAGGACTTGAATCCAGACAGTCTAGCTGCAGAGTCATGTTCTCAACCACCATTTGTCTTAACTGCAGTATCAATGGCCTCTTTTCACTTGACCACTGAGAAGGAGGAAAGGGCAGCCCCTGACACTCTGAAGCTGGCCTGGCGCTCCTGGCTGATCCTGTCATTCTCCCATTAGAGTAAACGGCCTCAGACCCTGGTAAAGGAGCCAAAACAAGGCCACTTCATAATTTTGCCAAAGAACAGGCAAGAGCAAGGTCACGGTGACACCACAAAGTACCAAACCCCCTCCCCGCCCCCACCCCAGCCAAAATGAGAGACTGCTTCTTCTTCACCACCTACAGCTCTATCCCGTTCCCAGTCTCCTCTTCCCTGTGGGTAAGATTCACTGAGACACCCAGTCACAGAAGGGCCCCCACTCTCAACAGCACCCAGGCCACAGTGAGCTCTGCTTCCTTAGATGCCTTCCAATCACCCAACCGAGGCCCAGACCCTGTAGCCGGATCTGACTCCACCTTCTGAGACACTGTGAGGTTCCCCCGGGGTGTGGCCTCCCCCTTGCAACACTTAAATAAATGATTAGCTTGTTCAGCTGCAAGCGGGCTCCTGGCGGCTTTGGCTGGAGGGCATTGACTCCTCTGTGCCGCAAGTGACGGACACCACCGTCTTCAGATTCTCCTCCTATTTTGGGCGACTTCCCATGATTGCCACCCCTTGGTATTTGTGTCCTTGTGTAGTTCCTTCCCCTGAGTGGGGCCTGGACCTAAGGACCTCCTTCTAATGACCAGAAGACACCACAATCGGGAGAATTGGATGTCCCTTCTGAGAGCAGGTCCCCAAGGACTCCAGCTTCCGTCTCGGCGTCCCTCTCTTGCTTGCGCATTTGTTCTCTCTGATGGGGCCAGTTGCCATATTGTGAGCTGCTCTGTGGAGAAGCTGACAGGAAGTGGGTTTTCCATGGAGAAACCCAGAGCAAAGCCTCAGGGAACCAGGGTAGACATCCAAGTAACAGCCAGCAAGGAACTGAGCCTGCCAACAACCCCTCGAGTTACCTGGGAACTGGATCCCCGCAGCCTAGCCTTGAGAGGACCTCCATCTCGGCTGACACCACCTGTGCTGGATTCCTCCCCACAGAAACCATAAGATAGTAACTTTGAAGTCTTCAAATTTAGGGATAATTTGTTGTGCAGGCATAGATAATTATTGCAGACCTCCGTGATATAAAGATTAATTGTTCTATAGCATTAATTGTTCCAACAGTCATGTCACAGGCATAGAATCTTCCGTGGCTGACAATTGCCTCTAGGACAAAGGTTCATAGTCTGACTGAGCTTTGATGTAGCCGTTGCTTTAGCCACAATAAACTGCTCATAGGTCCCAGAACATACCAAGTGGCTTTGATTGTACTGTTTCCTTTCCCTAGAATGTTAAACATTTCTGTGAAGTCTTCCCGAGAATTCCCATATTGGAATTGCTCCTCCTCTGGGGTTCCAGAGCCCAGAGAAAGAAGAATAAATAAAGGCAGGAAAAGTAGAGAAAGCACACGGAAAGGAGGAAGTAAATAAATGTAGTAACACAAGAGACAGCAGCTAGAAGAATATTAGAAATTCATTGATTCCAAAGAAAACAGACCGAGCACTGCAGCAAAATTCAGACTTGCCCACAAAGGAGACAGAAGACGTTCTTTGTAAGAATCGGTCTGATCCTCAGGTTGAGAGTTCCATTTGTAGCTGGGAGGATGATGGCAGAAGCCTTAGGTGAACGCTTGCTGTTGCTATTTCTGGCGAATCAACATAAGCAGCCCGAGGCAGAGGCAGAGGCAGCTGCCTGGAGCCCTTCTCCTGTGGGCACCCATCATGCAATAGCCTCTGGGTACATTGACAAATATTATTTTTAGATTTCATTTCTGGCTCTCAGAACTTTTGGCTATCAGAGTTCCTTCCCTCTCCACCCTTCAATTAGGCTTCTTCCCTGTGGAATGTCAAGGATTCGATGATGAAACCAGATCAGCTCTGCGCGGAATTGCTATTAAATCTTCTTTTGAGAATCTTGTTTTTATTTCTCCTGTTAGGGGTGGCCCTTTGGTAGAAGGAAGTTTACACGGAAAAAAACCTTTGCTAAAGGCATCCGAGCTGAGAAATATTTAACAGTATGCAAATCAGGCAGGCAGCTCCCAGACTGAAAGAGGAGGAGGGTTGTTCTGCTCTTATGAAAAGATGTATTAAAATGCAGTCATTAACTGGTGCAATGTTCTAGAATTGGCCCTGACCTACTGGGAATTTGGGTTAAGTTTCTCTGAGGCTATAACAAAACTATACATCCTCATGGGAAGCTGGGAAAGAGGAGGAATTGCAGCTGCGGGGCGTGGATCTTCCCAGCAGAGTGGAGCAGAGATGGGAGAAGAAATGTCTTCCCCGTCATTATTTTGATGGAAGGTGAGGAAGGTTGCCCGTGGCTGAGGCAGGTAGAAGTCGTTAACGGGGTGGGGGGGGGGGGGTGGGAGCAGTTCCACCAGGGCTCGCCAGCGGCCATGTGTTACTCATTTAGGAGGCAAGAGTTTTGACACGAGAATCCAGGTAAGTTTTAAAGAAGCGCTCTAATCACCGGTGACGGCTGTAGGTAGTTGATTAGAAGAATACTAAATTAAGAAGGAATGAGATACACAGTGTAATGATACAAGTGAACTTATTTCCAAAACAGACAGACAGTCACAGACATAGAAAACAAACTTATGGTCCCCAAAGGGGAAAGGGGGGTGGAGGGAGGGATAAATTAGGAGGTTGGGATTAACATATACACACTACTATATTTAAAAGAGATAACCAACAAGGACCTACTGTATAGCACAGGGAACTATACTCAATATTTTGTAATAACCTATAAGGGAAAAGAATCTGGAAAGGAATATATATATATATATGCACACATATATATTGTATATATATATAAATATATATGTGTGTGTGTGTATAACTGAATCACTGTGTTGTACACCTGAAACTAACATGATATTGTAAAGCAACTATACTGCAATTAAAAAAAAGATACACAGTGTATCTTGCTATTGTTGAACCATGGATTTTTAGGACCCGAAGAGGCCTTAGCACTGATAATAAGATTTCTTACTTTGATTGTCTCGGGTCATAAGACACGTTTTAATATGAAAAGCATGTTAATATTTTATCTGGTTTATGAATTTCTAGAACTAATGCATGTAACCCAGAGTTATCATCTTAACTTTTATTCCTGTGGCTCATCTGCTTGCCTCCCTGCCTTTCCCCGTCCCCCCCTTCCTTCCTCTCCTTCACCTATATTCCAGGCACCCGTCCAGGAACTGGGCAGTGCTTGCACTCCAGGGGTTGCCCTGCCCCCAGACCACAGGCTAACAAGTCCAGCCCACGCAGGCCTTCACGGCTGCGTGTCCCCTGCGTCAGCCGAGGGCAAGTCAACCCTCCAAGGTCTTCGGTTGCTGTTGGCTCCACCAGCTGCCACCTCCACCCATGGGCAGCCACCCCAACCTGGAGCATCCTGGGGTTCAGCCCATTAAGCCTCCCACCTCCCCGGCTACCTCAGTCACTGCTGGAAGTCCAAGCCTCCAGATCACCATCACTGGCCAGGTTGTCCTGAATATGCCCTTAGTCTGACCTCACCCTCTACCCTTTCCATTCTCCCACATCATTCCAAAGGTCCCTTTGAAATTCATGGTCCACCGTCAACAAAGTCCCAGAGTATCTTCAATTACTTGCCTGAATATTCCACTCCCCTTCTTGCTCTAACTGAGGCATTAGCAAACCTTCCCTGTGAAGGACAGAGAAGTACATATTTCAGGCATCAAGGGCCATACTGTCTCTTGCACCTGTTGCATACTTAACTCTGCCACGCTACCGCAAAAGCAGCCTAGGAAGCATTTAAACAAGCGTGACTGTATTCCAGTAGAAGTTTATTTACAAAATCAGGGGGCAGGCTGGACTTGGTAGTTTTCTGATCCTTGCTCTGACAGGAACTCGGCTACTCCATGGGGTCCTACTATCCTCAGCTTTGGGGTGAAGGCTGCTTTTCCATCTTGAACTTTCCAAGGTCAGGGCTGTCAATTGCCAACCTCTCTGTATGTTCCCTTCTTCTTAGATGACCTGAGTCACTTCACTCTTAACCCAGTCAGCATTCTTGGAGACTTCAGAATTTAAGAAATGGTTTATCCAATACCTTGGCCTCCCAGTTCCTTAGTCTTTTGGACCCAGTAATCTTTTATTCCACTTGACTTCAACCAGCCACTCACAAAGCCATATCCCAGACCTTCATGCCCCACTTCTCTCCTAGACTCCATGATCTAGCACCAGAACTAGTCCCCAGAAAACACACAGAGCCCATGGGCCCCCATCTCCTCATTGTACTCCAACCCTGGCTAAACCCAAACATCCTCTGAATTGGTACCCACTGCCGAGCATTGAATGTGGCAGAAGAGAATCACACACCCACAGGGACTGGATTCACTGTACAAAAAATAACAGCAGGGCTTCCCTGGTGGCGCAGTGGTTGAGAGTCCGCCTGCCGATGCAGGGGACATGGGTTCATGCCCCAGTCCGGGAAGATCCCACATGCCGCAGAGCGGCTGGGTCCGTGAGCCATGGCTGCTGAGCCTGCGCGTCCAGAGCCTGTGCTCCGCAACGGGAGAGGCCACAACAGTGAGAGGCCCGCGTACCGCAAAGTAATAATAATAACAACAGCAAACCTGACACAAATCCCTGTCCTGGTGAAGAGAAAAGGCAAGAAGCAAGATAAATAATTAAAACATAAGTTAGAGAGTGATAAATTCTAAGGAGGAAAAATTAAAGCAGGGAAGGAAGTTAAGATATGAGGGAGGGATGTGAAATATTAGATAAGGTGGCCAGGGAACGCCTACCAAGCAGATGGTTTTCATGTAAAAACAGTGAGGGCAGAAAACCATGTGTGTATCTTGGGGAAGAACATCCCAAGCTGAGGGAACACAGCGAATGCAAAGGCCTCCTGATGGGTTTGTGTCTGGCTCATCTGGGACACAGAAAGGGGGCCTGTGTAGCTCAAGCAGTGTGGATGAAGGAACAGTATTGGAGGGATGTCAGAGAAGTAACAGGGCTACATCAATGGTCTGTTGTCCCATAACAAATTACAGCAAACTTAGAGGCTCAAAAACACCCATTGATTAGCTCACAGTTTCCTTGGGTCAGGAGTCCAGGGGCAGCTTACCTAGGTCCTCAGCTCAGGTCTTACAAGGCAATAGTCCAGGTGTCAGCTGGGCTGTGTTCTCATCTGGAGGCTCAACTAGGGAAGCGTCCATTTTCAAGCTCTCTTGGGCTGTTGGCAGAATCTATTCCCCTGCATCTGTAAGACTGCAAGCTTCAGGGTTTTGGTTTTTTTTTGCTGGGTGTCCATGAAGCCACCCTCAACTTTTAGGGCTGCATAGAACTCCCTTCTGCATGGCCCCTCCACCGGCCATTCACTACACGGCAGCTTGCTTTTTCAAGGCCAGCGGAAGAGTGAGAAAGAGTCTGTCAGCAAGAGAGAATGTTGCACAAAACAATGTAATTACAAGAATGACATCCAACACTTCTCTGTATCCTGTTGGTTAGAAACCAGTCATGGTGCCCCCACCCACACTCAAGGGCAGGGCATCCCAGAACGGGGGATCACGGGACCACCTTAGAGCCTGTCTGCTACCAGGACTCGGGTCACACAGGGATATATGGACCCTTGTAAGGACTTTGCCTTTTTCTCTGAGTGAGGCTGGGAGCCATTAGAAGGTTTTGAACTGAGAGATGATGTGATAAGAGCTGTGCTTTCACAGGCTCACTCAGATGATGGGTTGAGAATAGACTTCAGGGGGCCAAGGGCAGAAGCAGGGAGATGAGTTAGGAGGTTATTCCAATAATCCAGGTGAAAGTTGACAGTGGTAAGTGCAAGGTGGTGGCAATGGAGAAGGAGAGGACGAATTCTGGATGTATTTTGAAGGCAGAGCCAACATGATTTACTAACAGGTCAGAGGTAGAATGCGAGGAAAATGCTTTTCCTGAGGTTTTTGGCCTGAACAACCAGAAGGATGGAGTTGCCATTAATTATGAGGGAGACGACTGAGGGAAAGCAGGTTTGAGGGAGAGTATCAGGAGCTCTATTTTGATATGTCTGAGCTGCCAGCCATACAGTCAGTTACGCTGGACACGTTCAACTCTGGAAGGAGGAGTGATTTGTCCTTATTAGAAGTGACGTCTATCTCTTTGCAATGCACACCTGCAGTGCATCTGCAAGCACCACTGTCTGCGAGCTTACAGAATGATGCAGTTATAGGCACAGAATCCAAAAAGCTTTGTCTTGCCCCAAAGGACCCATTTGATGGCAAAGATATGTGACAATGGGCACGTGACCACGGAATGCAGTGGGCTCTCCCATACATCTCATTACCTGGAAGCAATAAGAATGTTGGAATGGCTTATTAAAGGTTCCAAAACAGCATGAGCTTGGGGATGCTGTCTTTCAGGATGGGGTATATGTGTTGAATTACTGGCTGGTATAAAGATAGCTTGACTTCATGGGTGCAGAAGCTAAGGGGTAAAAGTAGGATTGACTCTTTGACCATCACTCTCAGTACACATCTACTCCATCACTCTAAGCTCTAATGGGTTGAAAACTTAGGTTCCCCGTAGAAGATTTCTTTAACCTGGGCACAGTAAGCTTCCATGGAAGCTAAAGCAAATCTGTCACCTGGGCAATTTAATCTCTTCAAGACAGATTAGCAGGCAAAGAAAGGACTTCCTATGCTGTCAGGGTTTATTGAGGTATAATTGACACGTAATGTTGTATTACTTTTAGGTGCACAACATAATGATTGGATATATGTATATCTGCAAAATGATCACCAAAATAAGTCACACTTTTTTTTCTTGTGATGAGAACTTGTAAGATCTACTCCCTTAGTAACTTTCAAATATACAATATAATATTGTTAATTATGGTCAGCGTACTCTACATTCCATCTCCAGGACTTATTTATCTTATAACTAAAAGATGGTACCTTTTGAGCCCCTTCACCATTTCCCCCAACCCCCCACCCCTGCCTCTGGCAACCACCAATCTGTTCCTGTGAATTTGTTTTTTTATGATCCTGTATATATATGTGAGATCATACAGGGTTTGTCTTTATCTATCATTTCATTTAGCGTAATGCCCTGAAGGTGCATCCATGTTGTCTAAAACGGCAGAATTTCCTTCTGTCTTATGGCCGCATAATCATAATATTCCACTATATATGTATATCACATCCTCTTTATCCATCCATCCATGGACACTTAGGTTGTTTCCTAAGTCTTGGCTATTGTAAATAATGCTGCAATGAACATGGGGGTGCAGATATATCTTTGAGATAGTGATTTTGTTTCCTTTGGAAATGTACCCAAAAGTAAATTGCTGGATCACACAGTGGTTCAATTTTTAATTTCTTGAAGGACCTCCGTACTGTTTTCGATAGAGGTTGCACCAACAGTGCACAAGGGTTTTTCTCCACATCCTTGCCAACACTTGTTATCTCTTGACTTTTTGGTGATGGCCATTCTAACGAGTTTGAGGCGATCTCTCATTCGGTTTTGATTTGCATTTCCCTGATGATTAGTGATGTTGAGCACTTAGCCATTTGTATGTCTTCCTTGAAAAAATGTCCGTTCAGCTCCTCTGCTTATTTTTAAATTGGATCATTTGTTTTCTTTCTTGGCTATTACGTTATATGACATATTTTGAATATTGACCCCTCATCAGATACATGATTTGCAAATATTTTCTCCCATTTGGTAGGTTGATTTTTCATTTTGTTGATGGTTTCCTTTGCTGTGCAGAAACTTTTTAGGCTGATGTAGTCCCACATGTTTATTTTTGCTTTTGCTGTCTTTGATTGGTGTCAAATCCAAAAACATCATCACCAAGACTGATGTTAAGGATCTTACACTCTATGGTTTCTGCAAGGAGTTGTATGGTTTCAGGTCTTAGTTCAAGTCTTCAATCCATTTTGAGTTCATTTGTGTGTATGGTGTAAAAAGGTCCAGTTTCATTCTTTTGCATGTGGTTGTCCAGTTTTCCCAACACCTGTAATAGCTTGTCTTAGGTATTGATACATAGGGAAAATTCTGTATTGATTAAGAAGAGTTTAAAACTTCTCCCTCCTGACTGGAATTGAAATTGTATGTTCAACCTCACTAGTCTCGCCCCAGAAAAACTACTCTTCATAATCCCTATCATTAAATCATTTTTGACTTGAATTGGATGTAAATAAGGCACTGCATATTCATGCATTGGTTTATTGCTTTTATGCTGAAGTTTCGATTTCATCTACATGATTTCCACTCAGAATGGGCAAGACAGGAAATAAGATCGTATAAGTCTCTTTGATGTGCAATTAGGTGCTTACCATTTATATCTCTTTTTGCTAATCCTAAAAGCGTTTCTTTCCCTGCTTGAGAATGACACTCCTTCTTCTGCTCATTCAGTTATGACTATGAGTAAATATATCACACATGGAAAAGAAATCTTTTAAAATTATATGCATCCTTTCTTATTAAATCAGTTCGAACTACCATTTTGACAAATGTCCTAAAGCATTAGCACACCTAATTTTCCAGAGGTCAGAGTCGGGCGGAAAGAGATTTGAGAGAGAGAATGTTGGTTAATGACCTCTCAGGCTTGAGTGGGAAAACGGAGAGCGTCCCACGCAGCGATGACACAGGGGCCCGCCTTCCATGCTTCACCCCAGCTCAGACATCACAACAAGTGCCAACTTTTATTAGATCTCTAATGGATGGTTAGTAGTTCAAGCAAGGGAATGTCCCTTCTTATGATCTGTCTTTCAGGGCGTACACTTCTTTCCTTTCTAACTAATTGCGCTCCCTCCTAAGAATGAAAGCAGTGGTTCATAGGGCAGTGTGTCTTCTGCCCAAATGAAATCAGTAAAGAATCAGACCTCGCTGGGGCATTCCTATAGTCTCTCCGACGAAAACAACTCCTTCTGACCACTGACAACGGTTGTACAGTTTATGAGCAGCATCCTCTACTCTAGCTGGCACTTTTTCTCATGCCTTTGAGATGTCACGCTGGGTTCCCGGACGTGAGAAGTGAGAACAGCCCTGCGCATCATATCCAGGTAGTGCTTTTGTCCATGTATGAGCACGGATTCTCTGAACTAAGGATGCTATACAGTGATCAGAAATGTATTTTCCTTAATACGCAACATCCTATTTGGAGGTGATTAAAAGACAAATATTAAAAGCACCATTTTGTTTTTCTAATTTAATAATACAGTTATTACTTAGCAACTCTTTATGTAGAATAAATATTAGGTTCATTTCTTAATCAGTGTAAGAATATGCTATTGGGCTTTTTTTTTAGCTTTGGCTGCTACTTACATTTGAAAACAACAAAGATAAAATCAATGAAAAAAGGCTCTGTATTTTATTATTATAAATGTCAGAGGAAATGGTTAGATTGAGTTTCTCTGACTGTACAACTGAGGAAAATTTTTAGAGGTGAGGGGCTCCGTACGTAGCCTTGCTGGGATTCAGTCATATATGCACTGGGTAGAAGCTCTCTTATGCGGAGCTTGGGGCCGGGAAAATTACAGAAACTCAAACATAGATGTTTGAATGGCTGGACGAACTAGGAAGCAGGGCATGCATGAGATCAAGAAATGGACGGCATGGTCATGTGGTGATCTGGCCAGTTCCGGGACACTTCTTCTCAGCTGAGTGACCCTGGCAACAGCTCAGAAGGCTGTACTTTGAGGCCACTGGCAGTTAGGAAGAGACTGCCCAATGGATGGCTTATGTCCTATTATTGTATTAAAGGGACCTGCATTCAGCCTGCTCTTGAAATGAAATCTAAGTAATCATTAAAGGAAACAGACTGATTCCATTTTTTTTCCAATTTGGAAAACACAAATAATATGCAAAATAATTTGTCCTTATTGTATTCCTCATCTTTTTAACAGATGAAATAAAATTCAAAAGAGCAAGAGTTTAGACCTCAGCACTAACTTTCTCCTGACCCATCACAGCAGACTTGATAATGTTCAGGGCCTGGTCCGGCCCTTCTGTTACTTACAGTTTTACTAATGACGTTTCATGAATTCAGTGTCTATTGTTTAGGAGTCACATTGGTCTCACAATTTCAGTCCCTTAAAGATTAGTTCCTAATCTCAAATTCCTATGGCTGTCTTTGCTTTCCCTAGCGAAATACCTTTGGCTTAAATTGTATACATCCTCTTAATCGTGTGTCAAATTATTTTTTAATTATTTTATTGAAGGATGGGAAAAGGATTCTCAACAAGTAAATATGATCAAATGAAATATTTACATAGCAAATGCTAAGAAAAAAGAACTTTCAGATTTTTGTTTTTAAAAGATGATATAAATTTTGAGTTAAATCTTGGTCTCCTATATATCTGGTCTGATTCCATTTCCTCCAATTAACTAAAACATCAGGAGTTTAAAGTTGCTTATAAGCATTTTCAGGGGATCGTATATATTTTGAGGTTTGATTACTTAATGAGGAGCATTAAGTATTCACCATATTATTAAGATGAAAACTTATCTTGGAAAACAGCACTGTGCTATTACTCCTGTTTCAATCAGGTCTCACTCAGCTTCACCATCACATTCATTCTGCCTCAGGGATCTGCTAGCCACAGGCCATGGACCAAGTTGGCCCACAGTTGTATAGCGCATGAGCTAAGAACAATTTTTATATTTTTAAATGGTTTAAAAAATAAAAAGATAATATTTTGTGTTGCAAGAAAATTACATAAAATTCAAATGTCAGCATCCACAAATAAAGTTTATTGGTCCACCTTCATGCTCATCCTTGTATATACTATCTGTGGCTGCTCTTAGACTATGACGACAGAGTTGAGTCATTGCAACAGAGACCTTATGGCCCACAAAGCCTGAGAAATCTATTTTTTTATTTTTAAATTAATAATTTAAAAATAATTGTATATAGTATAGTTGATTTACAATGTTGTGTCAATCTCTACTGTGCAGCAAAGTGACTCAGTTATACATATATATATACATTCTTTTTTTTTAATATTCTTTTCCATTTTGGTTTTTCACAGGATATTGAATATAGTTCCCTGTGCTATACAGTAGGACCTTGTTGTTTATCCATTCTAAAAGTAATAGTTTGTGTCTACTGACTCCAAACTCCCTTTCTATCCCTCTCCCTCCCCACCTCCCCCTTGGCAACCACAAGCCTGTTCTCTAAGTCTATGAGTCTCTTTCTCTTTTGCAGATAGATTCATTTGTGCCGTATTTTAGATTCCACATATAAGTCATATCACATGGTATTTGTCTTTCTCTTTCTGACTTACTTCACTTAGTATGATAATCTCTAGTTGCATCCATGTTGATGCAAATGGCATTATTTTGTTCTTTTTTATGGCTGAGTAGTATTCCATTGTATATATGTACCACATCTTCTTTACCCATTCATCTGTCGATGGACATTTAGGTTGTTTTGGCTATTGTGAACAGTGCTGCTATGAACATAGTGGTGCACGTATCTTTTCAACTTATAGTTTTGTCTGGGCATATTCCCAGGAGTGGAATTGCTGGATCATTTGGTAATTCTATTTTTAGTTTTCTGAGGAACCTCCATACTGTTATCCATGGTGGCTGTACCAATTTACATTCCCAATATCAGTGTAAGAGGGTTCCCTTTCTTCCACGCCCTCTCCCGCATTTGTTATTTGTAGACTTTTTAATGATGGCTCTTCTGACCAGTGTGAGGTGGTACCTCACTGTAGTTTTGATTTGTATTTCTCTAATAATTAGTGATGTTGAGCATCTTTTCACGTGCCTACTGGTCATCTGTATGTCTTCTTTGGAGAAATGTCTATTAAGGTCTTCTGCCCATTTATCAATTGGGTTGTTTGTTTTTTTGTTGTTGAGTTGTATGAGCTCTTTGCATATTTTGGAGATTAAGCCTGAGAAATTTATTATCTGGCCTTTTCCAGAAGAAGTTTGACAACTTCTGCTCTGATTAACTGTTAACTATTTTTTTATTGAAGTGTAGTTGATTTACAATGTTGTGTTAGTTTCAGGTGTTCAGCAAAGTGATTCAGTTTTTTATATATATATATATTCTTCTTCAGATTCTCTTCCCATATAGGTTATTACAAAATATTGAATATAGTTCCCAGTGCTATACAATAGGTCCTTGTTGGTTATCTCTTTTTTATATAGTAGTGTGCATATGTTACTCCCAAATTCCTAATTTATCTCTCCCCCACCACCTTTCCCCTTTGGTAACATAAGTTTGTTTTCTATGTCTGTGAGTCTGTTTTTGTTTTGTAAATAAATTAATTTGTATCATTTTTTTAGATTCCACATATAAGTAATATCATATGATATTTGTCTTTCTCTGTCTGACTTACTTCACTTAGTATGATAATCTCTAGGTCCATCCATTTTGCTGCAAATGGCATTACTTCATTCTTTTTTTAT
Source organism: Stenella coeruleoalba (assembly GCF_951394435.1). Lineage (NCBI taxonomy): Eukaryota > Metazoa > Chordata > Mammalia > Artiodactyla > Delphinidae > Stenella > Stenella coeruleoalba. The sequence continues at coordinate 58,469,649 of NC_137160.1, read as the reverse complement.
GGCTGAGTAATATTCCATTGTAGATATGACATCTTCATTCATTCATCTGTCGATGGACATTTAGGAACTTCGTTATGCAGGCAACCCTGCCCACTTCCCCTAGCCTCTAGCATTAGTGACCTTTGAGTCTGACCTTAGCTCCTCATACTCTGTGAAGCTTTTGTTTATATTAAAAGTCCACACTGAGTTTTTCTTTCCTTTATGCCAAAAAGCCATCTCCAAACAGAGGGGCTGTGACATGGGAGGTGTGGTAGCCAAGTAACCAGCCCTGGATGGCCCCGGTGATCCTGGCATTCACACCCTGTATGCTCTCCTCTCACGTTGCACTAGGATGGTGTTTGTGACCAGAAAAATAAGGTGAAAGTGATTTTATGCCATTTCTGAGATTACATTATAAAAGACGCTGTTCTTAGTTTGATCTCTTTCTTGCCTTCTCCCTGGAGATCACTTGGTTTGTGGAAATCGTGCTGTGATCAGCTCTGCAGAGAAGCCCACACGGAGAGAAGCCTCTTGCCAACGCCATGTCAGTGAGCCTGGACGTGGATCCTCCAGCCCTTGTCAAGAACTCAGAAACTGCAGGCGCAGCCAACAGCTTGATCGCAACCTCATAACAGACCCTAAGCCAGAACTCCCCGCTAAGTCATTCCCAGCTCCCCGGCCCACAGAAAGAGTAAGAGAAAATAACTCTTAGTTGTTTCAAGCAGCTAACTTTGGGGTAAACTGTTATCCCAGCAATAGATAACCAATACAGAACTCAAAAAGCCTCCAACTCTCTACCCCATGACACTGTATTTTTTTCCCACTCTCATACCCAGTCTATTTCTGGTCTCTTTTGCAATATATTTTTCTTTCTCCTTTATGGCCTGGCCTCATCTGTGGAACTTGATTTTTGAAAAATTTTCCTGCCAGGGACTTCATAGTTCAGGGAAGATACCTTGGTTCTTTCTGATCCTGGAATAGGAATCATTCTAGGTTGTGGATGTCAAGGTCTCTCAACCAGTATTCTTTTTTAAAAAATTTTATTGGAGTATAGTTGATTCACAACGGTGTGTTAGCCTCAACCAGTATTTTAAATAGGAAAACAGGGAGAAAATTCCCAGTGGAAAATGCTTGCTATTTTGGGGGGAATATTCTTGCTAATATAATTATCTTAGGTTAGCCTTTTATTTGAAGAAAATAAAGGATATAAAAGAATTTAGAAGCAGGGAAGAAATTCAGAAGTGTTTTGTTTTGTTTTGTTTCCCGGTACGCGGGCCTCTCACTGCCGTGGCCTCTCCCGTTGCGGAGCACAGGCTCCGGACGCGCAGGCCCGGAAGCCACGGCTCACAGGCCCAGCCGCTCCGCGGCATGTGGGATCTTCCCGGACCGGGGCACGAACCCGCGTACCCTGCATCGGCAGGCGGACTCTCAACCACTGTGCCACCAGGGAAGCCCTCAGAAGTGGTTTAATACGACTACCTGACTTAATCATGATAAACGAGGTTCCCAAAGTCACTCAGCTAGTGAGTGGGCCCTTTAATGCCCTGAAAGACCATTTAAAAGTAATAGGTCTGTGAAAGGTTGTTGAGGTTAAGTCGGGCTTTCTGTGGGGGGATAAAGTGGGGCTTTGCTGAGGATGTCCATCAAACTCTTCTGTCTGAGTGTATCCTGGTGGATTACCAGCGACTAGACACCAGTCACTGGTATGACTCAGATGGCTGGTCAAGTAGCAGCGACCAGATCTGAGTATCCAGCCTCTATAAGAAGATGTAAGACTTTTTTCCTATTGATGATTAACTGTATTTTGATTCTATGGATCTGTATTTGTTCTATTGCTACACAGACAGAGAAAATAAGGCCAAATTGAATCTTGGGGGGAAAAGTCAACACAGGCTGACAGAATGCCAAAGAATTGACTCAAAGTATAGACAGTGAAAGGGTTGGATATGAAGTGAGTGAAGTTAGGTGAGAGCAAGTATTGGTGTTTGACTCTATATTTTTTAATCTTTTACAGTAAGAATGAATTTGGCATTTCTTAGGTAATTTTCAGAAGGTTTTACAAATTTTTACCAAAAAGTGCCCCCACTGGTCATAACCATTTTGGAAATTGAGTTTGAGGGTGTGTGTACTTGTCCTTGTGTGTTACAAGTACACAACTCAAACAGTTGTCCCTGTCAAACAAATGAGCACAAGTGAATTACAGGCAAGGGAAAACCAAAACAGCCTAGAAATCAAGACAGATGCCTGGAGAGAAGTGAACATCACAGGTGATAGAGTCAAACACAACTGGTCCCAGGAGAAGAAGTAGAGTTAAAGTTATGGCTTAAGAGATTTGAATTAACTGCAGTGAAGGGCTTCTTTACAGTAAAGCTATTCAGAGCAGGAAGGAATTTAGTAACAGGTGATTCGGGAAAACTGGGAGTCTTCTCCTTTGGATATTTTACAAATGGAATTTAAACCTCTTATTTCTGACTAGTTAGGTATAGTTCAGCTGTGGGTTGAATTAGTCAATATCTTCTCTATTTGGTTAGTAGAGAAAAAAACTAATAGCAATTTTGAGTGTCACAGTCACCATGCATTCTTTTTTTTTTTTTTTCGGTACACGGGCCTGTCACTGCTGTGGCCTCTCCCGCTGCGGAGCACAGGCTCCAGACGCACAGGCCCAGTGGCCATGGCTCACGGGCCCAGCCGCTCCGCGGCATGCGGGATCCTCCCGGACCAGGGCACGAACCCACGTCCCCTGCATCGGCAGGCAGACTCTCAACCACTGCGCCACTAGGGAAGCCCCCCATGCATTCATTTTTAAATGAAATGAAGGTGGGTGATAAATTTGTGTGTTCTAATTACCTAACTAAATCCTGGGGGATGAACTGAAGTCTAACTTTAATATCTCTTATGAATATCTTCATTATAAATAATCTTGATTATTCACCTGATGGTTCAAGTTCAGACCTTCAGATCTTTTAAATGTTTTAAAACTTAAGCTGTATTTCCTATTATTTCTATAATGAACACATATCTTTGTGTAATTAAATATATATGTATATGTATATATATGTGTGTGTGTGTGTGTGTGTATATATATATACACACACACATATATGTACTACAAAGAGACAAAAAGGCAAATTCCTGGAAAAGTTAATACACTAAAATCCCACTATTTTGGACTTGCGGGGAGAAAAAATAAAACATTTCATTTTAAATGAATTTAAAACTTTAAGATAAATATGATGCATAACGTAAACTAGGATAAAAGATAGTTGTTTTTAACGAACAAATAAGAGTTACCTGACTGCAAAAAATATGTAAGGCTTGCTGGTTATAAATATTTTAAACATTTATCTTGGTTAAGCTATTAGTTTATACTAGCAGTAAAAGGAGACAGACTCATTTGGAAAATCAGCCCCTATCTACACTTAATTCCAATTTTGAAATAGACTCTGTATTATTGTGGTTTGACCTCCTTGCTTCCTTTCTCCCTGTGAAGTGACAATCTTTGTTTCTGATTCTGAACGAAAAGGGACCGAGACAAAGAAAGGAATGAGGAACAAACACCAAGCACAACTTCTGCAAAGGAGAACAGCAAACAAAATGCTAGCAATTAAACATCCAGACCTGTGGTCACACACAATGACTCATTCGCCAGAGCTGATTTGCTTTAAAATTCATCCCTCAAGGAGTATATTTAGCACTCTCAGATGCTTACATCTTAGTCAAAAAAAGACACAGTAAAGGAAATTTAAGTTAATCTGAATATCATATTGAAATTCTGCTGATTAAGTCATGTTAGAAATTACTGAAAATAACATCTGTTTTCAATGGAGACGTTTCAACGCTCCCTTTTTGTACTGTGATGTTTAGATGTGATATGAACTTTCCTGTTTAATTTGCTCTCGTTTATTTTCAATTATTAGCTCAGTAGCCATAGTAATATTTAAGGATTAAACAATTATGTCAATGGTAGACGTATGACTAGTTAACACTTTATTTCTATGCGTTCATTCCTCCGTATTGGTTGGCTCCATTGGGAATACTGGGTGGTGCTGGGAGGGAAGGAGACTGAATTTCCAGAGTGCACCCGCTGCACTTTTTGACTTTTCTTGCATGTGCATGGAATACCTATTCCAAGAAGTAATTACCTAAAGAGAACTAGGTGGTCTATATATTCTCTTTTCTAAATACGTTTGCTTCCTTACTTTTTTCAGATGCTCCTCAGGTTTCCAGGGAGATCTGCCTCTGTCCTTCTTTATCCCTCACCCAGTTCTTTTATTTTCTCCCCGCCCCCCCCCCCCCGACATAACCTCTGGTGCCTTATTATCTGCTTATCGTCTGCATCTCTCTACTAGTATTTAAATCCCATAACAGCAGGGACTTGGTTTTGTTTGCCGCTGTGTTCCAGGTGCCTGGAATAGTGCCTGGCATATGGTGGGTACTTAGTATGTATTTGCTGAATGAATGAATGCATGAATGAATGACTTGCTAGCCATCCTTCTCGTTTGCTTTCTGCATCTACTCACTCACCAATATCTGTAAATTCTTCATGAGGCTTTTCCTTTCCTTTTCCTGGTCATCATCACAACCCAGTGCACCTTCTGCCTGGAGACAGGTCTCCCAACTTCCCCTCAGTCTGCTCTGAAATCCACCCTGAACACTGATGTGAGTTGATGTCACACCTCCCCTCCCTGCTTCTCTCTGTCTCTTTTTCTCTCTCTCCAGTCGAATATCTGAAAAGCCAAGTTACTCTCTATTGCCTTTAATATAAATACAAAATCCTTAGCTTGACTTTCAGTGGACTTCACATCACGGTATTAAAATACTTCCAAATTGTATTTCCAATTATTCTCCTAAATACACCTCTCTTTTCACTGTCTTGAATCAGTCCAGGCCCAATCTTAATTTCAGATCTTTCCTCACTTCCTTGCTCTAGCTTCTCAAATTGGGCCTAAATTACAAGGCTTGGCTCACAACCCACCTTCTTCTGTTTTTTTTTTTAATTTAATTTAATTTTTTAAAATTAATTTTTATTGGAATATAGTTGGTTTACAATGTTGTGTTAGTTTCTGCTGTACAGCAAAGTGAATCAGATACATATATATATATATATATATATTCTTTTTTAGATTCTTTTCCCATATAGATCATTGCAGAGCAATGAGTAGAGTTCCCTGTGCTATACAGTAGGTTTTTATTAGTTATCTATTTTATATATAGTAGTGTATATATGTCATTCCCAATCACCCAATTTATCCACCTTCTTCTGTTAACACTATAGCCCACTGACACCCCCTCTGAATTAGGAGCACTTGCTCTTGGGATCACTTACTTTTCCCCTCATCCTATGATACAGCCTCCAGATATTCTTCCTCTGAATTTAAAAAATTTCTTTAAATTTTTTTGTTTTTGCTTAACACTCCAATGATAGTTATCTTTTAAATTTGTTTTTGTTCCTGCCAAGATGTGATAAATTAGGTTATTGTTAATTAAGTCATTCAATATGAATATTAGTCTGTAGGGCTTCCCTGGTGGCGCAGTGGTTGAGAGTCCGCCTGCCGATGCAGGGGACACGGGTTCGTGCCCCGGTCCGGGAAGATCCGACATGCCCCGGAGCGGCTGGGCCAATGAGCCATGGCCGCTGAGCCTGCGCATCCGGAGCCTGTGCTCCGCAACGGGAGAGGCCACAACAGGGAGAGGCCCGCGTACTAAAAAAAAAAAAATATATATATATATATATATATATATATATATATATATGAATATTAGTCTGTATAGACTAGGTCGCTGCAGTGACCAAGTGACCCTCAGATCTCAGTGGCTTAATGGAGCAGAAGCTTCTTTCTTATCCGTGCTACTCACCCAGTACAGGTGTCTGGGGAGCTTGCCCCTCATCATCCCCCAGAGAACCCGTCTGACGGACAGTGCACACCTCACAGGTGAGCTCTGTGGTCATCGTAGTGGGGAGTTGAGAGAGCGGGAAACTCACTCTAGGTCTTCAGTTCCTCAGATCACACATGACACCCATCACTCCCACTCACAGCCTTTTGAGCAGAGAAACTCCCAAGGCCCTGGCTAACTGCAAAATTTGGGAAAGCCTATAGATTTTGAAGCAAAAATTTGTATCATGAATAACTCACAGTCACGCAGATTGGTTGACCTCACCTAGGATGATGGTCAGACAGTAGTTTCAAGATAGTAGCTGTTTCATACCACCGAGAGATGTCACATCATCTATTTGCAGAATTGAGAATAATTATCTCCTTACTGTGATTTCATTTAAGGTGACAACTCAATTCAATGCCAAACCATAACAAGCTTATTTTATGCCTTGGAGTTAAGAATCAATAGGTGTTGACGCTTCCGGGAAGATAGCGGAAGAGTAAGACGCGGAGATCACCTTCCTCTCCACAGACACACCAGAAATACATCTACACGTGGAACAACTCCTACAGAACACCTACTGAACTCTGGCAGAAGACCTCAGACCTCCCAAAAGGCAAGAAACCCCCCCACGTACCTGGGTAGGGCAAAAGAAAAAACCGAGACAAAAGAATAGGGACGGGACCTGCACCAGTGGGAGGGAGCTGTGAAGGAGGAAAAGTTTCCACACACTAGGAAGCCCCTTCGCGGGCGGAGACTGCGGGAGGCGGAGGGGGGAGCTTCGAAGCCGCGGAGCAGTGCACAGCAATGGGTGCGGAGGGCAAAGAGGGGAGATTCCCGCACAGAGGATCGGTTCCGACCGGCACTCACCAGCCCGAGAGGCTTGTCTGCTCACCCGCCGGGGCGGGCGGGGAGTTGAGGCTCGGGCTTCGGTCAGAGCGCCGGGAGAGGACTGGGGTTGGCAGCGTGAACACAGCCTGAAGGGGTTAGTGCACCACGGCTAGCCGGGAGGGATTCCGGGGAAAAGTCTGGACCTGCCGAAGAGGCAAGAGACTTTTTCTTACCTCTTTGTTTCCTGGTGCGCGAGGAGAGGGGATTAAGAGCGCTGCTTAAAGGAGCTCCAGAGACGGGCGCGAGCCGCGGCTAAAAGCGCGGACTCCAGAGACGGGCATAAGACGCTAAGGCTGCTGCTGCCGCCACCAAGAAGCCTGTGTGCGAGCACAGCTCACTATCCACATCCCGCTTCCGGGGAGGCTGTGCCTCCCGCCACTGCCAGGGTCCCGGGATCCAGGGTTAACTCCTCTGGGAGAACGCACGGCGCGCCTCAGGCTGCCGCAACGTCACGCCGTCCTCGGCCGCAACGTCACGCCGTCCTCTGCCGCAACGTCACGCCGTCCTCTGCCGCAACGTCACGCCGCCCTCTGCCGCCGCAAGCCCGCCCCGCACTCCGTGCCCCTCCCTCCCCCTGGCCTGAGTGAGCCAGAGCCCCCGAATCAGCGGCTCCTTTAACCCTGTCCTGTCTGAGCGAAGAACAGACGCCCTCCGGTGACCGACACGCAGAGGCGGGGCCAAATCCAAAGCTGAGCCCCTGGGAACTGTGAGAACAACGAAGAGAAAGGGAAATCTCTCCCAGCAGCCTCAGAAGCAGCGGATTAAAGCTCCACAATCAACTTGATGTACCTGCATCTGTGGAATACCTGAATAGACAAGGAATCATCCCAAATTAAGGAGGTGGACTTTGAGAGCAAGATTTATGATTTTTTCCCCTTTTCCTCTTTTTGTGAGTGTATGTGTATGTTTCCGTGTGAGATTTTGTCTGTATAGCTTTGCTTCTACCATTTGTCCTAGGGTTCTATCCGTCCGTTTTTTTGTTGTTGTTGTTTTTTAATTTTTTTTCTTTCTCTTAATAATTATTTTTTTATTTTAATAACTTTATTATATTTTATATTACTTTATTTTATTTTACTTTATCTCCTTTCTTTTTTTTCCTTCCTTCCCTCCTTGCTTCCTTCCTCCCTCCCTCCTTTCTTTCTTTCTTTCTTTCTCTCTTTCTACTTCTACTAATTCTTTCTTTCTACTTTACCTCCCTTTTATTCTGAGCCGTGTGGATGAAAGGCTCTTGGTGCAGCAGCCAGGAGTCAGTGCTGTGCCTCTGAGGAGGGAGAGCCGACTTCAGGACACTGGTCCACAAGAGACCTCCCCGCTCCACATAATATCAAATGGCGAAAATCTCCTAGAGACCTCCATCTCAACATCAGCACCCAGCTTCACTCAACAACCAGCAAGCTACAGTGCTGGACATCCTATGCCAAACAACTAGCAAGACAGGAACACAACCCCACCCATTAGCAGAGAGGCTGCCTAAAATCATAATAAGTCCACAGACACCCCAAAACACACCACCAGACGTGAACCTGCCCACCAGAAAGACAAGATCCAACCTCATCCACCAGAACACAGGCACTAGTCCCCTCCACCACGAAGCCTACACAGCCCACTGAACCAATCTTAGCCACTGGGGACAGACACCAAAAACAACAGGAACTATGAACTTGCAGCCTGCAAAAAGGAGACCCCAAACACAGTAAGATAAGCAAAATGAGAAGACAGAAAATCACAGAGCAGATGAAGGAGAAAGATAAAAACCCACCAGACCTAACAAATGAAGAGGAAATAGGCAGTCTACCTGAAAAAAATTCAGAATAATGATAGTAAAGATGATCCAAAATCTTGGAAATAGAATAGACAAAATGCAAGAAACATTTAACAAGGACCTAGAAGAACTAAAGATGAAACAAACAACGATGAACAACACAATAAATGAAATTAAAAATACTCTAGATGGGATCAATAGCAGAATAACTGAGGCAGAAGAACGGATAAGTGACCTGGAAGATAAAATAGTGGAAATAACTACTGCAGAGCAGAATAAAGAAAAAAGAATGAAGAGAACTGAGGACAGTCTCAGAGACCTCTGGGACAATATCAATTGCACCAACATTCGAATTATAGGGGTTCCAGAAGAAGAAGAGAAAAAGAAAGGGACTGAGAAAATATTGGAAGAGATTATAGTTGAAAATTTCCCTAATATGGGAAAGGAAATAGTTAATTAAGTCCAGGAAGCACAGAGAGTCCCATACAGGATAAATCCAAGGAGAAATACGCAAAGACATGTATTAATCAAACTGTCAAAAATTAAATACAAAGAAAACATATTAAAAGCAGCAAGGGAAAAACAATAAATAACACACAAGGGAATCCCCATAAGGATAACAGCTGATCTTTCAGCAGAAACTCTGCAAGCCAGAAGGGAGTGGCAGGACATATTTAAAGTGATGAAGGAGAAAAACCTGCAACCAAGATTACTCTACCCAGCAAGGATCTCATTCAGATTTGATGGAGAAATTAAAATCTTTACAGACAAGCAAAAGCTGAGAGAGTTTAGCACCACCAAACCAGCTTTACAACAAATGCTAAAGGAACTTCTCTAGGCAGGAAACACAAAAGAAGGAAAAGACCTAAAATAAAGAACCCAAAACAGTTAAGAAAATGGGAACAGGAACATACATATCGATAATTACCTTAAATGTAAATGGAATAAATGCTCCCACCAAAAGACACAGATTGGCTGAATGGATACAAAAGCAAGACCCAGATATTTGCTGTCTACAAGAGACCCGCTTCAGACCTAGAGACACATACAGACTGAAAGTGAGGAGATGGAAATAGATATGTCATGCAAATGGAAACCAAAAGAAAGCTGGAGTAGCAATTCTCGTATCAGAAAAAACAGACTTTAAAATAAAGACTATTAGAAGAGACAAAGAAGGACACTACATAATGATCAAGGGATCGATCCAAGAAGAAGATATAACAATTGTAAATATTTATGCACCCAACATAGGAGCACCTCAATACATAAGGCAAATACTAATAGCCATAAAAGGAGAAATCGACAGTAACACATTCAGAGTAGGGGACTTTAACACCCCACTTTCACCAATGGACAGATCATCCAAAATGAAAATAAATAAGGAAACACAAGCTTTAAATGATACATTAAACAAGTTGGACTTAATTGATATTTATAGGACATTCAATCCAAAAACAACAGAATACACATTTTTCTCAAGTACTCGTGGAACATTCTCCAGGATAGATCATATCTTGGGTCACAAATCAAGCCTTGGTAAATTTAAGAAAATTGAAATTGTATCAAGTATCTTTTCCAACCAAAATGCTATGAGACTAGACATCAATTACAGGAAAAGATCTGTAAAAAATACAATCATATGGAGGTTAAACAATACACTACTTAATAACGAAGTGATCACTGAAGAAATCAAAGAGGAAATTAAAAAAATGCCTAGAATCAAATGACAATGGAGACACGACGACCCAAAATCTATGGGATGCAGCAAAAGCAGTTCTAAGAGGGAAGTTTATAGCAATACAATCCTACCTTGTGAAATAGGAAACATCTCGAATAAACAACCTAACCCTGCACCTAAAGCAATTAAAGAAAGAAGAACAAAAAACCCCAAAGTCAGCAGAAGGAAAGAAATCATAAAAATCAGATCAGAAATAAATGAAAAAGAATTAAAGGAAATGATAGCAAAGATCAATAAAACTAAAAGCTGGTTCTTTGAGAAGATAAACCGAATTGATAAACCATTAGCCAGACTCATCAAGAAAAAAAGGGAGAAGACTCAGATCAATAGAATTAGAAATGAAAAAGAAGAAGTAACAACTGATACTGCAGAAATACCAAAGATCATGAGAGATTACTACAAGCAACTCTATGCCAATAAAATGGACAACCTGGAAGAAATGGACAAATTCTTAGAAATGCACAACCTGCCAAGAATAAATCAGGAAGAAATAGAAAATATGAACAGACCAATCACAAGCACTGATATTGAAACTGTGATTAAAAATCTTCCAACAAACAAAAGCCCAGGACCAGATGTCTTCACAGGCGAATTCTATCAAACATTTAGAGAAGAGCTGACACCTATTCTTCTCAAACTCTTCCAAAATATAGCAGAGGGAGGAACACTCCCAAACTCATTCTACAAGGCCACCATCACCCTGATACCAAAACCAGACAAGGATGTCACAAAGAAAGAAAACTACAGGCCAATATCACTGATGAACATAGATGCAAAAATCCTCAACAAAATACTAGCAAACAGAATCCAACAGCACATTAAATGGATCGTACACCATGATCAAGTGGGGTTTATTCCAGGAATGCAAGGATTCTTCAATATACGCAAATCAATCAATGTGATACACCATATTAACAAATTGAAGGAGAAAAACAATATGGTCTTCTCAATAGATGGAGAAAAAGCTTTTGACAAAATTCAACACATATTTATGATAAAAACCCTCCGGAAAGTAGGCATAGGGGGAACTTACCTGAACATAATAAAGGCCATATATGACAAAGCCACAACTAACATCATCCTCAATGGTGAAAAACTGAAAGCATTTCCACTAAGATCAGGAACAAGACAAGGTTGCCCACTCTCACCACTCTTATTCAACATAGTTTTGGAAGTTTTAGCCACAGCAATCAGAGAAGAAAAGGAAATAAAAGGAATCCAAATCGGAAAAGAAGAAGTAAAGCTGTCACTGTTTGTAGATGACATGGTACTATACATAGAGGATCCTAAAGATGCTACCAGAAAACTACTAGAGCTAATCAATGAATTTGGTAAAGTAGCAGGATACAAAATTTATGCACAGAAATCTCTGGCATTCCTATACACTAATGATGAAAAATCTGAAAGTGAAATCAAGAAAACACTCCCATTTACCATTGCAACAAAAAGAATAAAATATCTAGGAATAAACCTACCTAAGGAGACAAAAGACCTGTATGCAGAAAATTATAAGACACTGCTGAAAGAAATTAAAGATGATACAAATAGATGGAGAGATATACCATGTTCTTGGATTGGAAGAATCAACATTGTGAAAATGACTCTACTACCCGAAGCAATCTACAGATTCAGTGCAATCCCTATCAAACTACCACTGGCATTTTTCACAGAACTAGAACAAAAACTTCCACAATTTGTATGGAAACACAAAAGACCCCGAATAGCCAAAGCAATCTTGAGAACAAAAAACGGAGCTGGAGGAATCAGGCTCCCTGACTTCAGACTATACTACAAAGCTACAGTAATCAAGGCAGTATGGTACTGGCACAAAAACAGAAAGATCGATCAATGGAACAGGATAGAAAGCCCAGAGATAAACCCATGCACATATGGTCACCTTATCTTTGATAAAGGAGGCAGGAATATACTGTGGAGAAAGGACAGCCTCTTCAATAAGTGGTGCTGGGAAAACTGGACAGGTACATGTAAAAGTATGAGATTAGATCACTCCGTAACACCATACACAAAAATAAGGTCAAAATGGATTAAAGACCTAAATGTAAGGCCAGAAACTATCAAACTCTTAGAGAAAAACAGGCAGAACACTCTATGACATAAATCACAGCAAGATCCTTTTCGACCCACCTCTTAGAGAAATGGAAATAAAAACAAAAATAAACAAATGGGACCTATTGAAACTTCAAAGCTTTTGCACAGCAAAGGAAACCATAAACAAGACCAAAAGACAACCCTCAGAATGGGAGAATATATTTGCAAATGAAGCAACTGACAAAGGATTAATGTCCAAAATTTGTAAGCAGCTCATGCAGCTCAATAACAAAAAACCAAACAACCCAATCCAAAAATGGTCAGAAGACCTAAATAGACATTTCTCCAAAGAAGATATACAGATTGCCAACAAACAAATGAAACAATGCTCAACATCATTAATCATTAGAGAAATGCAAATCAAAACTACAATGAGATATCATCTCACACCAGTCAGAATGGCCATCATCAAAAAATCTAGAAACAATAAATGCTGGAGAGGGTGTGGAGAAAAGGGAAACCTCTTGCACTGCTGGTGGGAATGTAAATTGATACAGCCACTGTGGAGAACAGTATGGAGGTTCCTTAAAAAACTACAAATAGAACTACCATATGACCCAGCAATCCCACTACTGGGCATATACCCTGAGAAAACCATAATTCAAAAAGAGTCATGTACCAAAATCGTCATTGCAACTCTATTTACAATAGCCCAGAGATGGAAACAACCTAAGTGCCCATCATCAGATGAATGGATAAAGAAGATGTGGCACATGTATACAATGGAATATTACTCAGCCATAAAAAGAAACGAAATTGAGCTATTTGCAATGAGGTGGATAGACCTAGAGTCTGTCATACAGAGTGAAGTAAGTCAGAAAGAGAAAGACAAATACCGTATGCTAACACATATATATGGAATTTAAGGGAAAAAAATGTCATGAAGAATCTAGGGGTAAGATAGGAATAAAGACACAGACCTACTAGAGAATGGACTTGAGGATATGGGGAGGGGGAAGGGTAAGCTGTGACAAAGCGAGAGAGAGGCATGGACATATATACACTACCAAATGTAAGATAGATAGCTAGTGGGAAGCAGCCGCATAGCACAGTGAGATCAGCTGGGTGCTTTGTGACCGCCTGGAGGGGTGGGATAGGGAGAGTTGGAGGGAGGGAGATGCAAGAGGGAAGAGATATGGGAACATATGTATATGTATAACTGATTTACTTTGTTATAAAGCAGAAACTAACACACCATTGTAAAGCAATTATACTCCAATAAAGATGGGAAAAAAAATAAAGAATCAACAGGTGCTGATTCTTGTGGACACAAAGCCACTATTTTTAAAACGTATTTGCCAAGTCTTAAAGAATTTTCGTGTATCCCAAGATGGCTATGGAACTCACCTCCCTTTTTAATATGTGGTCGATGCCTGGTTAGAAAGAAATGTCACTTTCTTAGCCTCTCTTACTAGAAATTGGACAAGGAATTCTAACACTTGGTGTGTCACTCAACCTCCACTGAAGGATTTTCAGGTCAGAGTACTCTTCTTGGCTCCCCCGCTGAAGCGACAAGATCTATAATCAGTTAATGAAATGTTTTCATGAATCATGACTTGGGTATTTCACTCAAATGTAACTGAAATAGCATAGCCTATTCTGGCTTGAAAAGATAAAGCTGTGTGCAAACTTATTATGCAGTAAAGAAAAGCGCCATGTTCATTACGTTCAAATCACGCTTGGGAGACCTGCATTGGATAAGTTGGAGTCAGGGTAATGGCTGGGTTACATTATTTTTAATATATAAATTTATTTATTTATTTTTGGCTGTGTTGGGTCTTCATTGCTGCACGTGGGCTTTCTCTAGTTGTGGTGAGTAGGGGCTACTCTTCAATGCGGTGCACGGGCTTCTCATTGTGGTGGCTTCTCTTGTTGTGGAGCATAGGCTCTAGGTGTGGGCTTCACTAGTTGTGGCGAGTGGGCTCAGCAGTGGTGGCTCGCGGGCTTAGTTGCTCCGTGGCATATGAGATCTTCCTAGACCAGGGCTCAAACCCGTGTCCCCTGCGTTGGCAGGCAGATTCTTAACCACTGCGCCACCAGGGAAGCCCCTGGGTTACTTTTAAAGATGTGGATCTGTGGGACAGAAGGAGGCTTCTGGGAGGAACTACCCAAATCCTAATAGCTGTTCATTACTCTGTATCAAACAATATTCTTATTGTCTTTTAAAGCCAGATTTTCTAATTGCAACTTTCAAAAGACTTTTTTCTCATCACGTGAAATAAGATTTTTACCAGAAACTTTGTAATCTGCGTATGTGGCAGATCCCTGCAGTATCAGCATTCCTTTTCTTCCTCCCTCCCTTCTCTTTTCCTCCCCTCTCTCTTTCTTCTTTTTTGCCTTGGGTACAGAGTGTTGACTTAAGCGTTTATTAAGCCTTACTGTTCATGGACATTATCATTGACCCATATAAGGCTGTACTGTCATTTGCTAGTGAGTGAGTGAGTAAGTTTGGTTGTTTTCATATTTAGTCTCTTTTATCAGCATCTTTCACTACCCTTCCTGTCATACTGTTACAGGCAAATATTTAAACGTAATATGCATCTTTGTATTTGCATGCCTTCTTGCAAAATGCATTTTTTCTTTTTTTAGGTATCTTTAGCTAATGTAAATAGTATTTTTTTTTTTTTTGCGGTACGAGGGCCTCTCACTGTTGTGGGCCTTCCCGTTGCGGAGCACAGGCTCGGGACACGCAGGCTCAGCGGCCATGGCTCACGGGCCCAGCCGCTCCGCGGCACATGGGATCCTCCTGGACCGGGGCACGAACCCGCGTCCCCCGCATCGGCAGGCGGACTCTCAACCACTGCGCCACCAGGGAAGCCCGTAAATAGTATTTTAAATCTCATTCTACCATGGTTCTTAGGTTCATGCAGGTTGATACGTGAACTTCCATGGGGTCTAATTTTTGCACAGTAGAGCACAGTATGCACCTGCCACGGGTCACCTTCCCAGTGAAGGGAACTAGGTCACCTCCAACCTCCTGCCACCATAGACAGTGCTTCGCTGAACATCCTCAGACATGGACCCTGATGGGTACTCATCCTAATTTCCATGACATTTGCACCAGAATGAAAAGTAGGGCTTCACCATGTGCTTTTACTCTCTGAAGTGGTATCTGGCCCCGCACTGTGAACATGCATGCTGAGGGAACCATCATCTTAGTACCATTTGATCTTGCCTCCTAGCCTCAGTTGGCTTGACGAGGGTCAATATTGAATTGATGCTGGGCCAGTGAGTTCAATGCCAGGGTGTTAGGACTCGGTTAAGGAAGGATTGATTTGGAGGAAGAAGGAATTTCAGTGCATTAAGTCAGAGCAATGAGACAGAAGCCCAGCTGCCTGGAGAGAACCCTCTTGCTGAAGATCCAGAGGAAGCTGAAGAGTGATGGATGTGAGGGCACCCAGGGCTCAGTGGATTGCTAGCTTCAGGGCTGCAGATGGGCCGTCCCCGCCTAGAAGCCCCCTGAGCCTCAGCGGTTGGTGCCGAACCGTGTGGTGAGCAATGAACCAGTTTCAGCAAAACATCATTGCCTCTCGCATTAAATTAATGATGTTAATTTTAATGTTATTGCTTTTGTAGTTCTGCTGGTAATTAATTTGTAAATTTGTTTTGGTTTTATAACTGTAAATGAGCCACGATCTTAAGGCGTTTATACCTAATTTTATGTTTCTTTATATTTGACTAGCAATGTGGTAAAAAAAAAATTTTTTTTTAATCGACCCAGAGGGTGTCCCTCTGTTTCTTCAAAGTGTCTGTGTTTTCCAACTCAGGCTGGAGAAGTGTCTCCAACTGCAGTCTGATCTCACGGAGTTGGCTCTTGGGCCCAACTGTAGGGTCACACAGCTATCCCGGCTTGATGTCCTCTTAATAGGTTGCATTCCTGAGGACGTTTTTCTTCTCAATTCTGTCATCTAATGGACAGCAGATTTGGAAAGGATGCCACAAAGTCAATGTTCTTAGTTGCCTGCAACAAAATCAACTCTGGCTGATGCGAGCAGAGAAGTAATTGATTGTAAAGATTTGGGGTGGCTCAGAGTTTCACCGGGAAGGCCACAGAAGAACCATGGGCCAAGGCATAGAAAGGGCGGGCTGAGCTGCAGGAAAGATGCCATCACAAAGCAGCCTACGAAACCCCACTGGGAGGACGTGGCTGCCCCTTGTGCCTGGATGCACAGCTTCCCCAGCCTCTGGCCCTGGACCGGGGACGTGGCCCTACAGTGGGTGTGCCAGTGCGGCCCAGAAACCTGGAACTAACAATGCAGCCCATCTCCTGCCACCAGCAGGGGTTGCCCCCAGTCACTGCTCTGAGCCCCCATCCTCTGGTTCAGAGCTGGGGGGGTGTGAGGCCGAGCGGCTGGTCCTAGCTCGCCTCGCCACCCCCCAGCAGCAAGGAAGGCCGGGAACACAGGCGTCTGGTTCTTTCAGGATCAGGTGTCGAAGGTGAGCCCTGCTCCCAGCAGGGCTTGTTCTGTAAGCAATTCTCCAAACACAAGAAGGAGGTTCACAGGCCCAGCAGGGGGGAAAAAAAGACAAATATACACTCTCCATGCATTTTATATCTTTATCCAAGTAATTGTCAAAAACATAGGCTAAGGCCGGGATGAGGATGGCTAGGCTTGGCAAGAGGCTGTCCCCCTGCCATGCGGCCCATATTGATGACCAGCTGGACGATTCCACCAGTGGGACCAGGCAGCATCTGATGTTCAGCCCCTCTCTCTGCCTCATCCACAAATCATATTTTCCCCGAAATCCACATCCATGAGGGGAGGGGGAGGGAGGAGTTGGGAGGAGAGCGTATTATCTCTTGTTTCCTTTGTGTTCTTTCATCTGGCTGGATGCATTTCCAGAACCATGTAAATCAATGGCTTTTTTCATTACTGCAATAAAATTTGTCTTTGTACCTGACTCCCCGGGGAGCTGGACCGGGAAGCAGAGCTTCTGCAATTCACACTTCACCACACTGAGCTCAAGGTCTTTGTTAAGACTCTGTTTGATCATTTTGCTTTTGATCTGCCCGTTTGCTTGGAAGGAGCGTCCGGGTCTGCTGAGGGCCCTTGGATGGCAAACCCTCAAGAAGACCCTCTTAGGACCCCTAGTTCTTGTTTACATTGGCTCATCATCCCACACCTTGCTCTACGGCAAACCTGCTGGACTTGACAAAACACGAACGCACGGAAAGTCCAGGGCATGTTTGTCAACACACTTGTCTTTAAACAGCCGGTGTAAGGTGAGGGTGGGAGGTGGGGGCTGATGAGGGGATGGGAAATCATATCAGCAAGCCCAGGTGCCCAGTAGCTGGTCAACGAGAGCCAAGTTTTGTTTGCCTTTGGACCAGAGCGAAAGAAAGAGGGGGAGACGAGGGAACGCTATTTTCCTTCACGTTCAAGAGAGAATGTAAAGTAACACATATAAAGGGAACCCAAGTGTGTTAATCAAATAAATGTATCTAAACAAGCTATATGCATATTTACAAACAAGAATAGGTCAATGAGATTTATAAACAGCAATTGTAATCTTAAACCGAAATCCAGGCAGTCACTTACTTTCACATGGAATGAGTAATGAAAGCCAACGTCTAAATATGGTGAGGGGGATCCCAAGAGAGCTGAAAAATATCATAAAAATGCTTGAATTATAGCTCCTCTGGGGCTGCTTACCCAGTAATCCTGCAGGCTGGCCAGAGTCTTCATAGGGTAGGAGGCAGCTGCCAGGACCCAGGGTTTAGGCAAGCCCAGCTGGGCATCCTCCCTCATCAAGGAGGTGGTCCCATCCTGTTAACCGCATCCCCTGGGGCAGAGGTACAGGGTTGGGCAGACTGCAGAGCCTCAGTCTTCAAGCTGAGATGCTTTTGTTCCAGATAAGGGGAAACATCTGATCCACCCTCCCATCACTCCAGCCACTTCTACTCAACCTGGAAAGGAGGATGCGTCCACCTATGTTCATTCTACGGATAACTAAGGCATCTTCTTTTTTTTCTTTTACAACTTCACAGTTATATATCCTTTTTTTAGCACTACAAATTTTTTTATTTATTTAAAAAATTTTTATTGAAGTATAGTTGATTTATAATATCATGTAAGTTTCAGGTATGCAGCACAGCAATTCATACATATATTTCTTTTTTCTTTTTCAGATTCTTTTCCCTTATAGGTTATTACAATATATTGAGTAGAGTTCCCTGTGCTCTACAGTAGGTCCTTGTTGGTTATCTATTTTATACATAGTAGTGTGTATATGTTACTAAGGCATCTTTAAGTTGAAGTGACCACAAACCATACAAAGATGCCCAGCCAGTTGTTAGTATTTAATTATTTGTGAATGTTAGCATGTTGGTCTCAAATAGGATGTCTTACTTGTTCTGTCTAGAATCTGTGTCTGGATGAGGCCTTTCACTGTGGATGGAGCTGTGAGTGGACA
The DNA here is from genome assembly GCF_951394435.1 of Stenella coeruleoalba. Classification (NCBI taxonomy): domain Eukaryota; kingdom Metazoa; phylum Chordata; class Mammalia; order Artiodactyla; family Delphinidae; genus Stenella; species Stenella coeruleoalba. The sequence goes on along the minus strand of NC_137160.1, from coordinate 58,450,879 downwards.
ATGCCTGGCCATTTAAGCTGGATATCAAGGCAGCTCAGTGTCTGTTTGTTGCAGTCATAATCAAAGGTACTTTGATAAGAAAGGCTTTGATCCGTCCTTGTTTAATAGAATTGGAAGCAGAGAGACAGGAGACCTGAGCCTCTTGGGGTCACCATGATCTGGTGTCAGAATATTCTGATAATTAGAATGATGATTAGTAAACACACTACAGGCAAATTAGCCATGTGTAAGTGAAAACAAATTTGTCCTCTCTTCAGGGAGAAGCAAAATGAAAAATTTCACCATTAGCTGATAAGAAGCCAGGTCAGAATTCTCTCTCCCAGATATTGGGGAAGCCATCTGTCCTGGGTCCCCCTGTTCCAAGGACATGGTCCCTCTCATCCTCTCTGGGCAGTGGAGAAGGAGCTTGGAAGCGCTCTCGAAGCGAGGGTTGCTGAGATCTGGGTCCCTCTCCCTGGGTTTTCTCTCAGCTCCGCCATTAACTTGCAGCCAGGTCCCCTCCCCTCTGCAGAGGACTTTCGGGGTCGTGGCCAAGCTATCTCAGTTTGGGGTTCCCATCCATTGCTGCGTGGCTGTGGACTCTGGAAAAATTACTTTCAAGTTTCCTCCACTGTGTAATGAGGACAGAAACAGTATCTACCCCACAGTTTGTTAATAAGAGAATCCATCAGGAATGAGGGTCAGAGTGCCTGGCACATAGTAAATTCCCAATAAACAGCATTTATTATTACTTAAATAATCCTCCTTTATTGTGCCTTTTACTTGACAAAATGATTGAGAAGACATAGATATACTAATGATCATATATTTGTGTGATACATATGGAAGGAAGAGACTCTCAGATGTTTAGTGAAAAGAACACTCAGTGTTGTTTTTTATGCTTCAGTATGAGGCTGAATACCATTTCTTCTTGAAAACAATCCCTGTTACATGATTACTACAGAGCACATGTTCCTGTTGGAACCCTACAGGTGTGTTTGTTTAGGAGATTCTTTGGGGGCTCTGTACTGTAAGGACACACAAATCCAGTGATGTCCAGGTAATCCTTATAGACTATATCTGGGTACACTCTAGTCTGGATTTTCAAATTTGATTCCAGGACATTTATTTTTCCTTTTTCATGAAGTCTGATACCATGACAATACAACTCCAAGTGGAAAGTTATTTAGTTTTCTATGACACTTTTTTATTTGAAAAATATGATTTTACATAAAAAGTATACTTTTGACAGTGATCAAAACAAACAACAAAAAAAGGATGGAAGTGTTTTGAGAGGTGAGATGCTTTTACTTTTACTAATTTATTCTTCCATCAAGAGGTGTTTTTCGATTATAGAGTCATGCTTAACGTGGGAGGAGTGAGAACTCTGTTAATACGACAGTTTTGGAAACTTCCAACTTGTTTTTTTTTTAACAACAGCAATGAAGCCTTCTTAAAAACAGTTATGTATTTTCATTTTTCAGTCTTTAGAACATCTGAGTTTCTTACTTCAGGCCCCCTAATATCTTTTGGTCTTTTATTATACTCCAGAAATACATGTCTACCAAATTTCCAAATCCAAGGTCAAGTCTGGTTAGAAGATGTCTTTCTAAGGATATCTTCCCAGTAGATGGATTCTCTTAGCACGGATTTAGGTTATGCATTTTCATGATGTGTTTAAAGATTCGGGGGTTCTGAACATATGTTTCCCTCAATTCATAAAATAATTTATTCCAATTCATTCCCAAAAATATTCTGATGGCTTCCCAATAGCTTTTATTAGAGATACAATTAGGAAGAAAAATGTAGACCATAAGATTCAGTCTAACTGCTTCTAATGCGATTGCTCTGAGCCTCCTTGCTGTGAAAACAAAGAGGAAAATTAGATTAGTTACAATATTCACGTTGTTTTGAAACCTAAATGCCCACTATTTGCTTATGTGGAACACATTTTGTCCTGGTCCTGAGACTTGAGAGAAATTTTCCAGTTGGGTCTCATAAAGAGAATACTATGTAATATAATTTTTCAAATGTTCCCCAAAATGAACACAGTACTGAATTGTATGTGATTGTCCTTACATAAGTAGAAAGCATGATGCAAAACTAACATTCAATAAAAGCGATTCTACAAAATGCCACAGCAGAGACAAGTAACCTGGGACCCTTGGGTCATGTGAGGTCTGCCCTTCTTCTATTACGAACCAAAATCTAATTCCAGGAAGCCCTCACAGGTAAGGAGGTGACCTGCCCTGATCCATAGCAGGTTGGTGACAGAGCCAGAACACGATTGGGATTTCTTCCACTCAGGCTGACCCAGCGGGACTCCTCACCCAGAATCAACAGCTGGGAGAAATGTGATGCTTTCTAGAGCAGAGCTGCCCAAGAGAACTTTCTGCAATGGCTGAGATCTTCCACACTCTCTGCTGTCCAATATGGTAGCCGCTGGCCATGTGTGACTGTTGTGTATGTGAGATAGTGAAACTGAAGAACTGAGTTTTAAACTTTTTTTACATTTAATAATTTGACATTTGAAAAACCACGGTGGCTAGCGGCTGCTTTATGTCTACAGCACCCTGAGGCGGGCACCCTGCTGACTCTGGACCTCCCCCACCCCATGTTGCTGGCATGCTTCCATCAGGCAGGTCTGGCCAAGAGAGGAAGTTGTAAAACTTGTGTTTGTCTGGAGGGTGACTCTGAGCACGGCATGGTCAGGGGCTCCCTCAGGGATGATGGGGACAACAAAGGCTGGGGCATGTGGGTAGGCTTCCCCAACGGCCCCACGAGCCTATGACGGTCATAGGTCCTTGGGCACTTATGGCCCTCAAAGCCTTTAAGAACAGCTGCTGCCTGAGGTACCCACCTGATGGCCCTGGCTGCGGGGAGGTGATGTGGAGATGAGTCTGGGATTGAAGGCCTGACCGGAGCCAGGCTGCATCCAGAGTGGTGGCTCTGGGGACAAGTTCAGGGTCGGCTGTGTATCTATCTGTTCTCCCTTCTCAGGCAGGAGGTGTGGAGTTCCCCAACTGAGGAACCAGAGTGCTGTGAGTAATGATGTCTTACCTCATTTTAGTTATGCTGCTTATAATAGAATTCATAAGCTTAAATTTAAAAAAATTTTTTTAAAGAATGCAACAGTAAGAAGTAGTAAGATGCAAACCTCATTTCACAATACAGATCCAGTTAAGGAAAGCAAAAATAAGCCCAATTCCATTGTGGCTTACTCAACAAAATGTGTTTAAAGGATGACGGTACAACAAAGTGTTCCTCCATGTTCTGGTAATTTCTGAAATTTTACCCCCAGAAGGATACTCTCTGATGATATAGAAATAATGAGAATATTGTGGAACAGTAGTAGATATTGTATTCATTATTTGAAAATATATAATTCTAAAATAAAAAAGAACAGTGCTTGTAATATTTTCTTTGCAAAAATATTTTCCTTATGCAGAAAAAATTACTTGCTCAGAAGCAGACCAGTGTAATATACTTCAAATAAAAAGCTTTTTATACACTGGCTTAAACCAAGGATTTCCCTAAATATGTTATGTGATTTTTCATAATGAACATAAATATGAAGGTAAATGAAAAACCGTTATTCTCCCTTTTGCACTAATATATGGCGTTAGCTATGGAAAGTGATGTCAGGTTCAAGTCTAATTAGTTCTAGTTCATTCTTGCTATTTTTCTATTCTCTTTATTGTTTTGTTGTCTGAGCTTCCAACCATGTCTTAAAAGATGCAATGTTTCTTTATCAAGTAGCAACAGAAACAGAGGCAAATAATTCCTTGCAAATTAAATGAAGCCAGTCCTCAGAGCAGAGGGAAACAAATCATTGCTCTGTTCTGACAGCGAGAGTGTGGGGTAAGTGAAGACATGTTTAAATAAGGGATAAGTCTCAAATGCAGGTCTTTCTGATTCCAAGTCCATGATTTCATCCTCACATGGGAAATAGATTTTTAGGGCATGAGATTCCTCACAGAGTCCAAACAGGTTGAATCTATTTTCATTCCCTCCCACTCTCACCTTTCTGAGTAAGAACATTAAAGGTTTATCATAGACTGTTAAGACCCCTTCCTCTTCTTTCATTTTTTTTAATTGAAATATAATTGACATATAACATTGTGTCAGTTTAAGGTATAAACCGTGTTGATTTGATACATTTGTGTGTTGCAAAACAATTAGCACCATAGCTAACACCTCTGTCATATCGCATAATTATCATTTATTTTTTGTGGTGGGAACAATTAAGAGCTAGTCTCTTAGCCGCTTTGAAGTTTATACTACAGTGTTGTTGACTATAATCATGATGTTGTGCGTTAGTTCTCCAGGGCTTATTTATCTACTAGTTCCAAGTGAACACCCCAAAACACCTCCCCAACACCCCACATCCCCCACCAGCCTCTGGTCACCACCATTCTACTTATTTCTTAATTGGTCTCAAGTTTCAAAGTACATCAACTTTATCCATGACACTCAGAATAGTAAAGATTGTATTCATGAGGTCCTTTATTCGTATTATCTTTTCCGGATGGAAGGTCCCAATACTTTTTGTATTGATTGTGGGAGGGGACTCTGCTTTCTGACATTTTCTTGAACTGTAGGAAAAGCAGAAAAACAGAGATTTGGAAACTACTTTTGCAGGATGGAGTTCTCAGCTTTATGAGGAGGCCAGTGGGTACTGTTGACCCAGCAGTTTGATAGATGCCAGGTTAATGTTTATAATGCAATGTAGTGTAAGGCCTGGGTTGCTACTGTGCCTGGGTTGAAATCCTGGTTCTACCCCTGTGTACTGTGGGGAGTAGCTTAACTTGGTCCACGTTGGATTTCTCATGTATAAAATGGGGCCGTCTATCTCCTAAATGGGGGTGTCAGGTTTTCATTGGGCAGGAGGTGAAAAGCCCTGGCCCAGGGGGATCCATCACTCAATAGATGACAGCCTTGTGGCCTGGGGCTGAAATGGCATTGTGACAGCTCTCGGGAAGCAGAGACGGCGCACAGCCAAGCACGGCCTGTCCTTCCTATGAGCGGTTCTCAGCAGACTTGTGCAAGAAGAGATGGCTAAGTGGTGCTAGCTCCTCTGGGTTCTTGCCTGGTTCGGACAGTCTGCTGCATCTATATCCAAAGGAAAACTTGGCTTCTTACGTAAGATTGGTGGCCTGTTCTGTCCCGCTGAATGTTGCATGGCCCGCTATGGTCTGGCACTGATGACCCAGGGGACATGCTCCCCCTGCCCCCTTTATATATTTTCTTCTTCTGCCTGGATCCCCATTGGATTCCTTTTATGAAATTGGAAATTTCAAAATGTGTCCTGGAAATTTACCGAAATGTTTCCTGGTGTTGGTCATTCACATCCCTTTTCCTCAGGACGTGGATTTGTTGAATTCATTCCCTCAGCAAATATATATGGAGCTCCTACCACATGCTGGCACTATACGGGGTGTGTGGATGTGTCGTGAACAAGAGGGAGAGAAGCCGCGCCTCTAGGGGGATGATGTTCTCAAGGAGGCAGATGATCAGTTACCAGAATATAAAGAGTAAGTTACACCGTGTTTTGAGAGGTGACCATTGCTCAGAGAGGGGGAAGGCCCTATAGGATGGAGCTGGGTCACAATGTTAAATAGGTTGGTTCAGAGGGCCTGACTGGGAGGTGACATTTGAAGGAGGTGAAGGTGAGAGGCACGTGGTTGTCCTGGAGGATGAGGGGCCTGGCACAGGGAGCCGGAGAACTCAGGGGAAGCAGCAAGAATGCCCATGTGGTGTGGCTGCACAGAAGGCAAGGGGAGGGAAGAAGGGGAGGGGGAGGGAAGGAGGGGAGGGGGAAGGGAGGGGGAGGGGAGGGGAGGGGAGGGGAGAGGGAGGGGAGGCGGGAAAGAGGGAAGGAGAGGGGAGGAGGGTGGAGGGAGGGGAGGAGGGTGGAGGGAGGGGAGGAGAGAGGAGGGAGCAGAGAAGGGAGAGGGAGACCCAAGGATCTAATACTGTCAAATCAAATATGAGTCCTAGTATATTGGCTTGAAGAATGGAATGAATATAGGACCACTAATGAGATGCAGAAGATCGGGAGATGGATGTGTCTGGCCGTGGGAGGAGATTGTACAGTTAGAGTCAGGATAGTAGACATCCAAGCCAAGATGTCAAGATGACGGATATGGATGAAGAACTCAAGCCACCAGCTGGGGCTCAGGAAAGAGAGACCCAGGCCCTGAAAATGGAGGTGGGAAAGTCAAACGGGCTGAGGTCCAGGAGTCAGATGGGCTGAGGCAGCCTGTCAAGGTCCAATATCCAAGTATAAGAGTGGAAGCAGAGGGACAACCTTGGGTGTTGGAACCAGAGCCCCCTGGCAGGAGTATGGCTAGTGTGTAGCCCCCAGAGATCAACCTATGTCTTTTTAGATTTGGGCTTGTCCAGGGAAGATGGCCTTGCCCGCCATGGGAGCAGGTGACAGCCGTGGCCTAGAAGGGAAGCCACGGCTGAGGCGAGTCCAGGGTTCCATGGAGGACCACTCTGGTGGTCTGGGCGTCTCCCCAGCCCACATCCAAATCCTCCATCCTGCCCAGGAGGGAGGGTATTTTTGCAGTTGTGAGAAACAGTAAAAGGATACGGATGTGAGTAAGAAGAGCAAACATGTTGGTAAGTATGATTAAAGGTGGTTAAATAGAAAATGTTGGAAGCCGGATTATTTTGTTAAAAGCTTGCACTGTTTATAAACACTGCCACAGTCTTATGGTTTTTTTCCAAATACTGTGCTTTGACGAGTGTAGATCTAAGAATGAACCATAAGTTGTACTTCTTAAAGTATAAAAGGAGGGGCGGTAGGTAGGAGCTGTTGACAGTTTCACAAATGTAATGACTTACTGACAAGTTCTTGGCTTCTGTGGGCACCCGTGCTGCCTTGCAGAAGCTTTTCAAGATTTTAATTGACCTCAGAGGAAACCAAATTAAGAGAACTTAAAAAAAGAAAGAAATACTGCCTACAGTTTATATCCACTGCAGCTTCTTTTTACCAGGCACACCCTACCCCCAACAAAGCCTGGAGTAGGTGCGTATCCTCCAGGGAGGCGTTCGCTGGGGCCCATTGTAGGGCTTTTGTCTTATAGGAGACCCTTTGCTCCTTTCTGTCATTCAGGCATTTCAGTGACTTTAAATAATACTAGTAATTATAGTCTATGTCTAGACAGCAACTCTCCCCCTTTGTGTGATGATAGCTATGAAAGCCTTTGACTCACAGGCTCACAATTCCTAAGGAAATAAGGGGAAATATTGGTTGCCAAGCAGAGGTTCTTGTGCCCTGGTTGGGGACGGGTGGCAGCTCGTCTTCCTGACCTGACCGCTGTGTTGGGGCCTGGAGGCTCTGTACCAATGATACAGGGGCAGCCCCTTTGCCCTGGGCACTGCTTTGCATCTTCTTTGCCTCCCTTTGCTGTATTTTATTAAATCTAAGATGCCATCAGTTGTAGAATGTGCCATTATCTAGCGCAGCATTAATTCAAAAAGTTGCCGCTGGTTGTAACTGCAAAACACTATCAAGGTGTTTTGCGCTGTCACAGATATGAACGTGTAGAAATGGGAAGAAGCAGAGAAGCATCTCAGAGGAAAATGGAACTTAAGCTAGTCTGTGGAACTGCCTGGAAGAAAATGGGCAGGAGCCTTAGCACAGCCTGGGCTTTCAAAGACAAAAATTAAAATGGCAGGAAAAGCCATAGGATCCCCAAGAAAGAACCAGTGGGGTGGCATGAGGGAGGCTGGTGAAGAGCCCGAGAGACCGAGGGTCAGTGCAAGGGCCCAGGGCCACGAGAGCCCCTGTGCACGTGAGGAGGATGGCCCTGTGTGACCGGGAGGGCTGCGGACACGACCTGAGTGACGTCGGTCTCTCTCTGTGATGAGGAAGACAGGCTTGCATGGTGAGCGTGAAGGGTGGGCACTGGACCACACATCTGGGCTGGTGGAACGGCCTGCAGTCAGATGGCAGCAGGGGTTTTGGGGGCCCGGGGTGGGGGGTGGGAGTGGGAAGGGGGAGAGCAGTCTTCAGGATGAGCTGAAAGTGGGTGCTACCTGTACAGGCGTACGAGGCCCCCGGACGGTAAATAACTGCCCTGGTCACGCTGCCTACACCCCGGAGGGTTACGCCATCTACCACAGGGGCTGCAGTAAAATGGATCTGTAAGTGCCTGGCTCCCAGGAGGCTCTGGACAGAGGGTGGCAGTGACCCACTGCCCAGTGCTGTCCCCACCCCACCGGGGGCCAGTCCCTTCTTTTGACTGATGGTAGAGTTTGAAGGAAATTGGAGCTATGACTCCATTGACACTGAGTATCAGAAGAGCTTCCTCTCGATTACCTATAATGAATCAAAGGTGTCCCTGATTTATTGCCTGCAGTTTAAATTCCATTTACACGACCAAAAATTAAGCCATGTGAAGCTGTTCACAATCACAGGCTCTTTTGTAAGGGGAAAAATTTATTGATTTCTTAATCCTGCCTGGTATTTCCGATTTTTCTGATTGTAGCTACATTGTCCATAGAAGAAGCAGCTTTGAGAGACTGGTCTTTCCTTCTTCTGCTGGAAGATGCCACTCTGCTTTGTCTTTAGAAAGGATCTTCCTGGGGGCTGTTTTGTGAAATGAAGCCAGGTAGCAGCTAGACTGGCAGCCCAGATATTGGTGGAGAATTAACCTGTTAAAATACAGCCCAGTTATTAGACATACCCGCTTGTTTCCGTCTTTTGTCTTTATACAATTCCAAATTTAGAGAGAATCAGGAAACATGAAAGGGAGAAGGGTGATATGAAGATGCTGTAAACGCGAGTCTCTCCTATCCACTGCTGAACATTTTGAAACTCTTTTTTTTTTAAAACTAAATCCTTAAAAAGTATCAGTCATTTTTATTCTGGGTATACGTTCTGCCCCATGTGTGGGAACAAAACAAAATAATACAAATACATAGAAAGCGTATCACACTTAACTCGACTGTAGTGTTTTTTATTTGGATTGTTTTGACAACACACAAAGGACTATTTCCTGGACATTAAAAACATATAACAGACTATGTTGCTATGATTACACCTTCAAAGTCACGAAAGGATGATTTCAGTTTGATTTCTGTGAACTTAAGAACTTAAAATTTTTACCAGCTTCTAGGTATTCATCCTTATAAGTCAAACATCATTCACTCTTTCCATAATCCTACCGGTGTATTGGGTTATAATTTTTTTTAATGGAGGTGTAATTGACCTAGAATGAAACTTTTTAACTCTGGCTGCAAACTGTGCGTCACTCACACCTGAGCCCATGCCTCCAGCCACCTGATGGAGCTCATCCTTGAGTGTTCATTTGCAAGCTCCGAGTGAGAGCCCCAGTTACTAAGTGGGCACCCCGACCCCGTAATGTGCCCTGGGCTAGAGAGTGAACTGCGCTCAGCGGTGGTACCATGGGATGTGAATGACTCTGCTTTCCCCAGCTAGAAATGTTGTGCTTTACCAACTGCCTAGAGAAAACCACATTTACTCAATCACACGTCTTTCATCTGACAAAATATGTATCATCAATTCCATCTAATTGCTTAAATATTCATCTTTTTTTTTTTTTTTTTTTTTTTTTTGTGGTACGCGGGCCTCTCACTGTTGTGGCCTCTCCCGTTGCGGAGCACAGGCTCCGGATGCGCAGCCTCAGCGGCCATGGCTCATGGGCCCAGCCGCTCCGCGGCATGTGGGATCTTCCCGGACTGGGGCACGAACCCGTGCCCCCTGCATCGGCAGGCGGACTCTCAACCACTGCGCCACCAAGGAAGCCCCCACCATTTTTGAATTTGAAAAATTTTAAACAATGCTAGAAATGACACGGTTCTCCAACACATTTATTGTTATTTATAGAAAAAAGAAACAAATTGACATATGCTACAGTAATGGAAATCATCATGACCGCAAAGTTTTAGGAAATACGTGTTTTGGGTTTTTGTTTTTGCTTCATTTTCAAACCCTTTGTGCAAAATGCAAGTTCCTGCCCTATTTCCTGGAGTCCAGGACACGGAATTCCTTAGCACGGCTTCCCCAGGAGTGTGGAGACAGCCATCATCCAAACAAAATATAAAATAATAAGGACTTCAGATCAAAAAAGACTGATGGGCCAGGCGGGTTGGGTGGCAAAGATGACAAACTTTAAGGCACTAACAGGGGGCAAAGAGCCCTGGAGAGCCCCACCTACCCACCCAAAGACGCCTGCAAAAGTCACATGTCCCAGCCTTTGCTTCTTACCCCAAGTCACAAACATTATTCTGCATTGCAAGGCTGACAAACAAGCGGGCTCCAGAAAAGAAGGCTTCCTCCTGCAATCTGGCTTTTGCTTCCTCTTTCTCCCAAGCCACAGAACAGGAAAGGAAATGTTTCAGCAAACTGCCTCCCGGGGAACAGCTCTCTCCCTCCTTCCCTCCCAAGCACAGTCCCCAGAGCATCACTTAGTTTTGTCACATGTTTGGAGAAAATGTGTTGTTTCCACGTGTGTACCTTTCCACATAGGCTGCAGATGAGACCCGAGATGTCTCTGAACACGGATATTCTTTCAAAGGAGACAGAGAAACAAGTCATGTGCAGATTTCGGAGAGCACCCCCTTTTGCCCCCGTGGACGATTGATTACCTGTTTGCCACTGAAATCCGTACAGAGCGTTTCTCGTTGTAGAACCAGCAGCTGACATAATGCTGGTGTTTGCAGAGCCAACTATCAAGAAGAGAGTGAAGAAATGGGCTATCCCATCAGACAGAAGAGGTGGTCCCGCTTGTCTTTTCTTTCTCTTGGCATTAGTGTACACATTTTATAAGCAGTGGGAAAATCCCACTAGAAGCCCTCTCTGTGAGGTTTTAGATATTCTGCATACAGTTGCGTCTGGGACTTTTCATACCATTTTCTGTAGCTGAATCCAGTCTGTATTGTCTTTCAATCCATTCTAAGTACAAGTCCAAACTGACTTTGCAAAGAGCTAACATTCACTCCTGCGTGGTGCTCTAAAACTTGGATTTCCTCCTCTCATTTCTAAAACACAGTCTGAGTGTCTTTGTCAGAGCTTTAGTATTGGGGTCTGGCTGAAGTAAAATGAGATGGCATCATGCTGGCTAGAGTTCAGCATTTCACATTTTAGAAAAAGTCTTGAGAAGGAGGGCAGCTGGAATAGACAGGCATCTACACCCAGGTTGGCCATCAAAGGGACAGAGGGAGCCAGCGGTGGGAGGCCCGCCTTAGAAGAACACCAGGGATCCACACAATGATTGGCAGGGGCTAGGAGAGAGAAAAGCTTTCTTGCGGTGACCATTCCAGAACTTTCCATCGGTGCATAAAGGGACCAGAGAAGCTGATCTCTGACAATGACGTTGCTACATCAAACCTAGCTTTGAGAGACTGTTTAAAGTGGGTCTCTGCTGCTCCTTCCTGCCCTGATTTCCATGCAGTGAGGTGGAAAATGGCTCCAGCCCAGCGCCTGGCCTGCAGGGCTAGACCAGAATGCACAATGGATGCCTAGGGTCTTAGTAAGGCGAACTGTGCCCACGTGATCAACACCAGTGAAACGCCAGGTGACAACAGCGACCCAGGGCAAGGAGTTCTATCGGCGCCACGGCTGCTGCAGGATGTCACCTGTTGCCTGTCCATGAAAGGGCAGGCGGATGAGCTGGCAGCTTTCGGAGGGCTAATGAGGACCAAACCTCCCTGCAGCTGTGCGAAGGATGTCTCTCCCCGGCCCAGGGCTGTCATGCTGAGGAAGGGCACAGAGGCTGCAGGCTGATGCCACAGGGAACTTACAGCTCCTGCACACATCTGAGGAGAGTCAGGTGAGGCAGGAACAAACGGCCCATGAACAGAAGGATGCTGATGAAGGGGGCAAGTCGTCCCCACCTCCTCAGTGGGTATCACAGAGAACAGTTGCTTCCTTAACAATAGATAAGGACATTTTCACTTATGTGCTCAAGAAGAGGTTGGACAATTCTTGGCAAGCAACTCGATATTAAAGAAATAGTGGATTTGAATATCAATGGTTTTAAAAGGTAAAATTAGCTGACCCCCTAGAAAAGAACTGAGACGAAGTAGGAAGATGCCTACCTATTTAGAGAATTTGCTGGAAAAGATTTCAGAGGGTTATTGTTGTGTTTTTGTTTCCAGTAATAACAGCTCTATCAGAAGCAATGAAACTATGAATAGAAATAATAATATGTAGTAATCCCGTCACAAGGAGAGTTTTGAAATCTCATAGTCCCGTTTTTTCTGGTCCAATTTTAGATTTCCCTACAAAAGAGAAATAACAAGGATTGTGGCAAAAACGCTTTTTCTCTCCTCTTTGAAAAACATTTACTCCATAATTATAATTTTTGATTCCATACTAATGAAGTGAGATGGATGCAGGGATATTTGAAATTCACAGCTAATTCGTAAATATTATCTCGCCAAGAGTTTCAGCCTCTCCCCAAGCAGACCTCTCTATATAGAACATTGAACTAAGCTAACCTGTTTTGGGCTCGGGTGCTTCAGCTTTGCTGTGCCTGATGTTGGGTGAACTGACACAGAGGAGAATTCAGCAGAGTCCTGGTGATCTTGTTTCAGTGGGAGGCAGGCTCATTTAGGGACTATTCTGGGCGTCAGGAGACTTTGGTGGGCGTTACTAGAAGCTGAATTCTAGGGCTAGTCATTAGGAAATCTGGGAGGGTGGAGCTGTAATTAAGTCTGAAGAGGTTAGCAAAATTCTAATTCAATTCTAGTAAATACCTATTTCCAAAGGAGATTGTCATCATACAGTCCCCTCGCCCTGAGTTAGTCCAGGACCAGGTAGCAGACAGCTAGGGACCACCCCTATAGCCCCTGGGCTGCCAAAATTGTTCAAACTGTCCAATTCTAAGTCTACTCAGTGTGCCTACCCCGCCTCGCCATTCCTTCCCAAGGAAACCCCAATACAGACTCTGGGCCATGCTCTCTCCAGTCCTCTTCTGTCTCTGGATGGGTCCTGGTGCTTCCCCATGTGACCCTGGTGGCTTGGTGTGCATCCTTTTCTAAGGATCTGTGAGTATAAACTTCTTCGTGACACTCATTTCCACGTCTGCCATCTTACCATATGTGACTAAAGCAAAGCCCAGGGACTTCCCTGGTGGCGCAGTGGTTAAGAATCCACCTGCCAATGCAGGGGACACTGGTTCGAGCCCTGGTCCAGAAAGATTCCATGTGCTGTGGAGCAACAAAGCCCATGCGCCACAACTCCTGAGCCCACGTGCCACAACTACTGAAGCCCGCATCTAGAGCCTGTGCTCCGCAACGAGAGAAGCCACCGCGATGAGAAGCCCGCGCACCGCAACGAAAAGTAGCCCCCACTCGCCACAACTGGAGAAAGCCCACGCATAGCAACAGAGACCCAACACAGCCAAAAATAAATAAATAAATTTATAAAAACTAAAAATAAAACAAAGCCCAGTACATTTTTAACATACAGGGTTCCTAGTCACATGAGACGGGTTGGAGGAGCCTGATTTTCCTGTTCCCAAACTGTGCCGTGGGTTAGGTATGCAGACTCGATCTGCAGCTCCTGTCACGGGGGTGGGGCAATCAAGAATCTGCACCTAAGGCTTCCCTGGTGGCGCAGTGGCTGAGAGTCCGCCTGCCGATGCAGGGGACACGGGTTCGTGCCCCGGTCCGGGAGGATCCCACATGCCGCAGAGCGGCTGGGCCCGTGAGCCATGGCCGCTGAGCCTGCGCATCCGGAGCCTGTGCTCCTCAATGGGAGACGCCACAACAGTGAGAGGCCCACATACCCCAAAAAAGATAAAATTAAAAAAAGAATCTGCATCTAATTCTGCTGAAGGGGGTCTGAGTATCAGAACTGACAAACACAGGACTAGGAAAACCTAGGAGTGGGAAGCAGAACTGGTAGAACCAGGTCAAGAAGAGAGCCCTCACTTTACCTTTTGACACAGCAATTCCAATTCTAGAAATTGATCATAAGGAAATAATAAGATATACATCCATATCCTTGGAAATCTTTTTATATTGCCCCTTATCTGTCATAAAAAAAGAAATCACTCTAAATAGGCAGCATTAGAAGATTTGTTAAGTAAGTAATGATGCAGTCGTATGATGCATTACTTAGCAATGTGAAAATAATAAGATATTGTTAATTTAAGAAATCAGTTAACAAAACAGTATTATGATATAATCCCTTTTCATAAAATAGACATAGACATATACACGGAGATTAAAAACTGGGGATATCTCTGGGTCATGACATTACCCTTGTTTTGTGTGTGCTTATTTTTCTGCATTTTCCAAATGTTGTACAGTGAACGTGTATTAGTAATTTAACTTAATTACTTTCCGGAGTATGGACTGGGTTCTCCCTAGAGCAGAACAGAGAAACCCGGGAGATTCCTGGAGTAGGAATATGGACAGCGAGATATCCCTCCCCCAAAGGCTGGAGAAGTTCTACACGGGGGCTTTGTGAATCGTGAGAGTTGAATAAGCTCAGGCAGTTTGACCTGAGGACAAACCCTGGTAGAAGTTTATTTCCAAACCCCACCTGCTAGCGGGTAAGAGGCCCCGGTACTAAGCTCCCTGACTCTGAGAGGAGGCCTGGTGGCTCCAGGGGATGGGAGGCTCCCCTGGCCACAGGGGTGTTATCAGACCTGGGCAGGGATGGATGAGGCCGTAGTGATGCTCCAGCTGGTGTGGAGAACTCGTAATTAGCAACAGCGGGGTTACATAGCAAGGAGCCCAAAGAGATAGAAGGAAGGAGAAATAACCTACCAGCCAAAGGCAAGAATAATCCACTCACCAGATCATCACCCCCTTAATAACCAATCAATCCCTTTAATAACCAAGGGATGATAGTACTTACATTAAATACGCTTTAGAAAAAAATGAATGCAATGACTATGATAAAATACTATGAGTTGTGAAGAGGGTAAACATAATAGCGTACAGTAGTTTATCCATCTTCAAGGAAAGAAAATCAACATTGATCAACTGGAGAGCTCTATTTCCATGAGAAAACCATTATTTCTTTCTCAAATTTAAGGATGAGGGTAGCAGTGCCTGTCACGTTCAATCCCTCAAAGACGCTCAGAGGAACACAAAACCTGGAAAACTCAGGTGCATGAAAAACAAATGCCCAGAAAATATCTGTTGTGTGTAACTGAAGTCATGTGATATTTTTGTAATTACAAAGAATTGTTATTAAAATGTGGGTACCCCAAGTTTTAAGTCTACTCTATTCACAAGGCAGCTTGTTTCCTGACAAATAACTGGTGACAATTTCATAACACGGAGTTCGGAAACCTCATTAAACCACACGCATGGTGCAGCTGAAGCCCTCAGTGGTTTCTGAGGGCTTGTGAAAAAGTAATTAGGCAAACCACAGGCATCTGTAAATGTGCGCATTTGCTCCAGACGGGCGGGTGGCATCTTGGGGTGCCCCAGAGCTTTCAAGGCGACAATTTACTCTCAGTGTCAGCGACTCGAAAACACACCTAAGATGGTCTTTTTGCTCTTGCAGGAGAAAGTATTGCCTAATGGATGGATTATAGAATGAAAGGTTGCCGGGTTTGGATATGCCCCTGTGTGTACCATCAGACGCCGATGGGAGCTAGGACACGTTTGGGGCTACGAAATGGGAGCACGGTTATAGTCGCTGATGGGACCCTGCAGGATATATCTATAGGATGGGCTATAGGTTCTAAGCAGAAAATACACGTGACCCCCGTAGAGAGAATCCTCAGTCCTCCTCCCCGGAGCAGCCTGTTGGCCATTCTGACGGCATCTGTAGTAAGCTCTGCAATGGACGTTCGATCTACTAGCCGGTGAAGCTAAGGTAATAGGAGGAGGAAGATGAGACACCAGCACCCTGTCCGGAACATGGAAGAAAAGTTCCCAGGAAAGGGAACAATTGAAATGTGCTAACGTGGAAAACACAGAGGCTTTGGAATCTGACAGATCTGCGCTTGGGCTCCGGATGAACCATCGACCACCTTTACGAGCTATTTAGATGCTACTTAGTCACACGCTATTTATTTACATGCTATTTACTATCTCTGAACCTCAGTTCTCTCTTCTGTAAAATTAGGTTAATAATATTTTCCGTATGGCATTTCAGTGAGGATTAAATGATATGATATATGGCAAGATTATTTTGAGACGTGTTAGTTGAAGTATACCCCCCAATTTTCTCTCTCTCTCTCTCTCTCTCTCTCTCTCCTCACACACACACACACACACACACACACACACGCACACACACACACACACACACACACACACACAGACTCCTTTTTACCTCGAAGCAATCGAGGCCCCAGTCCCCCCCACCCCCCGCCCTGCCCCACCCAGCGTCTTCCCTGTCTGGGCATGCCCGTGGGGTAGCTATGTAGGTCAAGTTGTAGCTGGGTGGGTCTGGGTGCAGAGGACACAGGACAGCCCCCTGAATCTTCTGTGCCCTAAGAAAGGTGGATTGTTTGAAAAATTTTCCTGCCCCAGAAAGACAATTTGTGGAGAGGGCAGAGGGCTGCAGAAATGATGTGCAGAAAAGTGGTGAGGGAACCCAGAGAGACGTATCAGAGAGGGTTCCAAAGTGGGGATATGCTTGTGGCCACTGCCACCCCAGAGGGAAGTTCACGCCTGAAGGGATGGAGAAAAGCTGTCATTGCCTAAGACTACATTTTCTGCCATCGGGCAGAATGGGGCTTGAAATGGAGCTTGAGTTCTAGAACAACGAAGCCTGTTCTAATGTCTTGCATACGTGAGGAAATGGCCAGAAGATGCAAACCTTCTCTGTATTCAAAGTGGGTGGTGCTCAGTAGACCCCCTGATAAAGCATGGCTGCCGTCCCTGTGCAAACCGGATTACAATGAGTAACTGTGGCACCCGCCCCAGCAGCTTGATTGCTAGAAATTAGTCTCTGAAGACGTTCCTCAGGGATGTGAGGGGTCCCGGGAACATGGATCAGGCACTACCCCTGCACGTGGCCTCCGTGGCCTCAAGGTCAGAGGTGTCCCCAGGAGCGCAGCTGCAACGCCACCCTCTTTCTTGTCTGCGTCTCTCTGCCACCAATGGGATTCATCCCCACAGCGCAAAACACACACACACGCAGGTCTGAATTCCATAGTCACCAAGTCAAGTGTATAAAAGGGAGACTTGACTTCTCTATAAATGGAGCTCTTGAGCCCCATTTCCGCAGATGGCAGAAAACTTGCTATTGCCGAATGAATAGAGAGTATGTTCTAAGGATTCCTCGCTCTATTTTGTGTACATCCTTGGGGATGTTTTCCTCTCCCTTCTCAGCACCTTCCCCCATGCATAATCTAAGAACCACTGTGGCTTCAACAGCAGGGAGCATTCATTTCTTCTTTATTCGGCTCCGTTCAATATTGCATCCATGGCCAACGTCCCATCCATTTCTTCATTGAATCCTCCCGTGCTTGGTCTACCGCTGAGGGTCCCATGTTCTACTGTGTTTTGGTCTTCAGGTCGACCCATGTCTCTCTGTGTCATCCTAGCCCTGCTCAGAATCACAAGGCCTCTTCAAGGGTCCCCTGCCCACCAGTCCTTCCCTGTCCTTCTTGTGGGCTTGGAAAGCTTTGGGATGGGCTTTCTGCATTAGCTTGTGACAAGCAACCTCCCCACTAAAATCCCACTGGCTTGCAACAATAAAGGTTATCAGCTGCGGCTTTGACTGATGTCCTCGTATCACTGGGATCCAGGCACAAGGGTGCAAATAACACAATCGACTTTACTCTCTAACTGCTCTGGAGCTGGGAGAGGCTTGGAGCAAAGAAGAGGTACACGTCCAGCTCCTCTCTGCTGAAAACCCCTGATCTGTTTCTACAAGCCACTCCTTGTCTGCAGGCTGCTCCTTTACTTCAAGACCTGCTGCTTCTCAGGCTCTACTGCTGAGATGCCCCCAACCTCTGGGGGGCTATTCTCTCTTCCCCTGGTGCTTAGCCCAGAGGGTCAGGGAGAAGGGGCCTTCCCGAGGCACCCCTGCCACATGCGCTCTGGCCGTGCTCTGCTCTAGAACCTTTCCTCCCATCGGTTGCTTGATCTTTTTTATCTTTTGGGTAAAAGCACTGCCAAAATGTCACCCTACATTCTCTTTGACTTGTCGCAGCCTTAGAGGCTCATAAATCCTTCTCAGCATCCACACAGCCTAACTCTTGGCAATAGAAATCCTCAGCCTTCGGCACCTCTGTTATCAGTGAAAAAAAAACGTTTTCAAACATTCAGTTGACGTCTTTGTTCTTGGTGTGTCTGACACCTCGCAGCAGTGGGTGTCACTGCTGGAATGGATAGAGGGTGAATACCACAAAAGATGACGTGGGGGGAAAAACAGTTCTTATCTTCTCAGAACTTGATCCTGCGATGCTTTCCATCAGACTTTACTGAAGTTTCAAAAACAGCAGAAGAGACTGACGCTGGTTAACTTACACCCACCCCATCTCCTCGGCCCTGACTCCCCCGGCCCGTCTCCACCACCTTGAGTGCCACGCGGCTGCACACCCATCACAGTGCCAAACTCACCCCTGGTCCCAGGGAGATGAAGAGACTGGTCCTATGTTTACTTCCAACCACATTTTCTGCCCTGGAATAGGCACCCGTCCGGGGTGAGTGATAGCAAGACCATCAATTCCCTTAGGAGGAAACTCTTCACCCTCACTCCTTACAGGTTCCTTCTGACCCTGTGCTTCCAACAACAGAATCACACTAATCAGATAACAGGACAAGTAGCAAAGTCCGGGTTGTTAAGTCTTAAATAGCAATTTATGAGAGCTATCAGTATCTCAGTCCACTTTGCGCGATGCTCAGACTAGCTAGTTCTTACTAAGTGTTTCTCCATCTGTGTTTCAATAAACCTCAGAATCCAGCCTCACTCAGGGTCCTTTTATTATTACCTAACTAGCCTCATAGCCATCTCTGGACCAAGTCCGCCTACTCTCACCCTATCACTTATCATCCCTCACCTGCCGTGCCTCACCCTGCCAAGTTTCATCTTTTAAAAAATTATATTGTAGGCGTGGTGCTGTCTTGACCAATTTCAGTGTACCGTATATGTCCTGACCTCTTTTTTAAAGCCCCAGTCCTGGGACTTCCCTTGTGGTGCAGTAGTTCAGAGCCCGCCTACCAATGCAGGGGACACAGGTTCGACCCCTGGTCCGGGAAGATCCCACATGCCATGGAGCAACTAAGCCCGTGCACCACAACTACTGAGCCTGTGCTCTAGAGCCTGCGAGTCACAACTACTGAGCCTGTGTGCTGCAACTAGTGAAGCCCACGCGCCTAGAGCCCGGGCTCCACAACAAGAGAAGCCACTGCAATGAGAAGCCCACGCGCAGCAACGAAGACCCAACGCAGCCAAAAATTATAAGTAAATAAAATAAATAAATTTAAAAAATAAAATAAAAGCCCTAGTCCTATGAATCCTGCACTTTTGTAAAGGCTCTAAACCCTTCTTCATAAAACCCTAGAAGAGAACGCTTTGTTTCCCTCTGTCCTGAAAAAAAAGAAGAAACTAAGAAATAATTAGTGAAAAATTAGCCAAGCAAGTGACCTCTGGGGCTAAGCATAATTTTTCTGTCCTCATGGGCCCGCAAGAGCAACTGAATAAGAATTATTCCAATTATCATTGTGAAGGTGCCGCAGCCCTAGGATGAGGGACCAACATCTGATGCCCGGACGGGCTGCTGATGCCCTGCATCACTGAATCCCAGAAGCTAACAAGGGATGTGATTTCTTCTGCCTCCCTCCCACACGTTTTGTGGGGAAGAACCAATTACCTTCATGATGGGGTGACTGTCCCTGGCGGCTCCATAACAAGCAGTGAGGTGATTGTAGCCAAGACCCACCACTACCAGTTCATCTTCCTTTACACCCATTTTTCAGAGTCATGTGGGCTTTCTGCTTTTAAGCAAGAGCAAGACGTAACTCATTTATAATTCTTTACAGATTCAAGTCAGGGTATTTTTATTCTACTCAAATAGCATCCTTGTTGGGCTGCACATCCAATGAAGGGTTTGGAAATCAACAAAAAAAAAAATAATAGTCAGTTATTGTTAGCTCATTTTATTTCTTCTTAGAGTGGCTTCTTTTTGGAACACAGAACAACCGGTTTTGAATATGCCTGCTCTACAGTACCGTACAAAAGGAAATTAATGCCATGTATGACAGCCAATCCCTGGGCCATTTCAGTTTTTAATATTCCACAAGCATCATCATTTTTCAAGATTTTATTCATAAAGGAGATTTCAGAGCGCCGATGCCCATGTAATTCTTATAGACTAATGGATACTTTTCAATTTAATAACACCTTACCTTTAAACTGGTGTGGGTCGTCTTTAATTGCTATCACTCAGCAGTCTGTTCCTCTAACTTTGCCGGGAAGCAGGCGGAGGTACCCTTCATGTTACGCAGCTGAGCCACGCAAGCCTGAGTCGTAGACAATTTAAGGGCTTACGTGGCTGATTAAGGGCCAGACCCCCCACTAGAACTTTGAATTATAGTCCAATTACCTTATCGTGCATCTGGAAAGAGCACTGGATTTGGCAACAGAAGACTCGGCTTTAAACCTGAACTTGCTGCTTATTACATTGGTGGCCACTATTTCACTGGGTGTTTGTGTAGCTAAGTGAGTGCATGAAGGTAAAAATATCACACGAACGCGGGCTCCTGTTCCCCTTGTGAATCTAGACAGTCTGGCGACATTATGATTTCATAGAGTCCCACTGGGATGTGTCCACCCTAGTGGTTCTCACCTGGGGAGAGACAATGTCTGGAGACACTTCTGGTTGCCACAGATGGAGGGAGGGGGCTCCTGGCATCTAGTGAGTAGAGACCAGGGACGCTGCCAAACATCCCACAATGCACAGGACAGCCCTCAACAAAAACTCTTCCAGCCCCAAATGTGAGTGTCGAGGTTGAGAACTCCTGCTCTAGAGTAGGGCTTGTCTTTTTAAAATTTATTTTATTGAAGTATAGTTGATTTACAAGGTTGTGTCCATTTCTGCTGTATAGCAAAGTGATTCAGTTATATAGATAGATGGATAGACAGAGATATAGATTCTTTTTCATATTCATTTCCATTATGGTTTATCACAGGATATTGAATATAGTTCCCTGTGCTATACAGTAGGACCTTGTTATTTATCCACCCTATATATAATAGTTTGCATCTGCTAATCCCAAACTCCCAATCCTTCCCTCCCCCACCCCCTCCCCCTTGGCAACCACAAGTCTGTTCTCTACGTCTGTGAGTCTGTTTCTTTCTCGTAGATAAGTTCATTTGTATAATATTTTAGATTCCACATACAAGTGATATCGTATGGCATTTGTGTTTTAGAGTAGGGCTTCTTAATCTGAGAACCATGGACTCAGAGATGGGCTGTGAGGATCCAGTAACCCACCTAAACATTATAAGGTCTACTTGAGGCCAGTGTGCACTTTTCTGTGGCAGTTGTCCATGACTGTCAATAAATGCTCTGAGAGGTCTATAGTTTCAGATCAACTATAGCTGATCTGTGTCTTCATACTCTAGCTGTGTCTTAATACCCAGTGAAACTGCTCCTTACACAAAGTTTTATGTCTTCAACTACTTTGGGGGGATTTAAACTGGACCAAGTAATGAGTGAAAGAAAGAAAGATGCCCTGGAAGATCCAGCAGATGATGGGGCCGCCATCGCTGGGCAGGAGAGTGCTGGAGGTGCTGGGAGGAGAAATCATCCTCACTCTTGAGTTCTTTGCACTTTGTCCAGGGAGAGTCAGAATGAGACTTGGAAGTGTCTCTGAGTGACCTGCTCATCAGATGAGGAGATAAACTTTTTTTTAGGGCAACCAGCTACCATCCAATGCATTTTCTTCTGTGTGTTCAACAGCAGCCTGAGAAGTTTACATATGTTGCCTCATTTGAGATCATTTTACTCCCATGGTATAGTTTGTTCACCCCAGATCCAGGTCTGACTCTCTTCCTAGAAGCAATTGAGAGCCCTGGGGAATCTAAACCTTCAGACATCCTAGTTAAAGGACCAAAAGGCAGATGTTGTCATAGTGTGAAAAATTCAATACTTTGCTAAAACAATGCTTCATAACCTAATAAACTATATCCACGGATGGGAGCCTGATGAAGTTGTGAATCCTCTCCTCAGAAAACTGCTCATGGACCCCCAACACCCAATGCTGTCTTTTCAAGCTGGCAAGTGTCATGTTCTCTCTGGGACACAAACAATTACATCTTGATGAGAGCACACCCATGCTTCTTTGTCCCTGTATCCTGTAATATTTATTTCATAAGATCTTGAATTCACTTTAGCCCCTCTCCAGCTTAACTTTCTAAATTGCCCTCTTAGATTTTTGGGCCGTTGGGGGAAATAAGATAGAGGAGAATAGTTCAGGCCAACTTTCAGACAGAATACTTTATTTTAATGGCTGTGGGCTGCTCAATTGGAATATATTTTTCTTCTCTAATCTCTATGCATTGAACATGTCCAAAATACAAATAGTTATTGCGAACGTTATTGCCCAGTTCATATTGTTTCCAGCAGGGCATGAATTCTGTGGGTGAAAATAGCCTATTCCTCTATATATCTTGACTGTTACTCAAAAGAGCCCTGGAGGTAGATTATAATCCTTACCTTCCATTTGATTCTGCATTATTATGCTCATCCCCAGAACATAAATGAAGTTTACTGCAAATGAGACAAGTTATAAAACTTTTTCAAAAAGACAATATTAATGCGAAGGTAATACTTTAAGGAAAAAATTTTAAAAGCTAGCCAGACCTTCATATGGAAAATGGATAAAATCGAGAGGCTCACCGGCAGCTCCCATGGTCCAATCCTATCATAGCTGAAAGTAATCACATTGTTTTATAGCCAATCTGCTGCCCGTCTGGTCTCAGCCCAGCTCCTAATTCAAGCGCCCGTGCGACCAAAGCCATTGGCAGCCTCCATTGGCTTAGGAGGGAGCAGTCGTGGAAGCTGAGGTGCTCGCCCTTCAGGGTAGGTGTGGGCTCATTGGTTGTAACAGACTGTACCTCTGCCCCACAGTCCCTTGTAAGCATGAAATGAAGAAACTGTTTCTCCAGGGATTTCCATACAACATCTACCTTCGGAGCTAAACTCATTCAGTGGCACTGAAAGAAAAGTAACCCATCATCCCCTCGTACAAGTAGGTAATGCAGGTGCAAGTCAGGGCTCCCCAGGTAAGGAGAGTACGGCCATATCCTGAAATCTATCGTTAGCCTTTTACAGGCTTGTGACATCAGATTGATCAATTCCGGCAGACTCAGACACGGCCAGTTAAAGGAGCAGACAGACAAGAATGGCACATCTGAAAGGAAATTATTTCCCGAGTGTCAGAACATGCTAGAAGCAGGGAAACCAGTCTGGCCATGAAATATCTGTGGTAAGGTTGGTTATGTTTTAGTATAGAGTAAGCGTGAAGCACTGACTCTTTGAGATCGTGAGATGTGATGAAGAGAACAGACTCTGCAAAGACAGCACCAGGGTTCGAATGCTGAGCCTGTCACCTCTGTGTGTGTGATGGAGGGCAAGTCACTTAACTCCCTGCGACAGGTTTTCTCATCTGCCAGCTGGGGTGTGAGCACCATCTGTGTTATTTGGGTTGTTGACATTTAAGTGACGTGTTATATGTAAACTATGAGATCCTACGGATAGTGCTTGAAACAATCCCTCATTCAGCAAATACTTACTTAGTGCCTATGGGCCAGGGCTTAGCATTATGGGAAACAACAGTGGACCAGAGACAGAAGTCACGCACACACACGCACACACATCTCAAAAGCTCGTGGACTTCACATTTTATAGCCAATACTCAATAAATGTTCTCATTTTATAGCAAACACTCAAATAGTTCTATGAAAAATCTAATGGACTTTTTTCATCACGAATGTCACAAGCATTCCAGGAAGCCTAAATCCTGTCTCTCCAGGCACATTGCACAGAGGATGTGACCACCTTGGGAGAATGTTCCTAGTTTTCTAATGAACGCTTTCTCTTCCTTGAGTTTAAATACAGCTTAAACTATAGCTTCACCAGTGGCCAGTGAACCAGAGACTGGGGACCACACACAGAACCTCCCAGCCCACAAGGCCCCTCTCAGGACAGAGGCCCTGCCAGGATGGGGACCTGCCCTGATCACTGTAATTGCAGCAGGTACAAGTTTTTGGCTTCGATGTGACACTTGAGCCCTCCTGTCTTGATAGCTACAGCCCCTCTTGACCTTCAGTGGGACTTTGTCCCCAGTTAGTATGTGGAAGCTGTGAATGAAGGTATTGTTGGGGCCTCTGCTTCTTGGACTTGGAGTAGCTGGTGGCTGAGGGTTCAGCCGCTGTCTGTCTCCAACCAGTCACAGAGGTGACACCCGACACCTGAGACACTGCTGTCCCCTGTCCCAGGGGTAATAGGCCAACCAAAGTTGCTGACCCCTCCTCCAGTACGTTCCAATTTCCTACCGTTAATTTCCTTCACATTTAAGGTTGCATGCACAGCTATGCAAATTAGCAGAGGTTTATATGCTCAGGATTTGAAAGAAATTGAGCTGATCTAAAATGAACTAATGGACAAGTAAGGATTTAACTAAAAATTTAGAACACACTCCACAGCCTGCCATCAGGGAAAGAAAGGTTTAAAAAAAGAAAAAAATGTTATATATATATATATATATATATGAAATATTATAAATATATAATGGTTAAAATATTTGATAGTTTTTAAGCTACCTGTGAGGTATAGCAGTATTACATTATGGTATATATTACATTATATCTGTATAGACATATACATTATACATGTATCTATATATACACATATAACCATGTATGTATAAGTTACTGAAACGATATACAACTTTGCTATATAAGCACAATCTACACTAATATGTATCATTTAAAACAAAATCTACACGGTTAGCTTTCTAAAAACTTAATTAATTAATTAAATTTTGGTTGCTTTGGATCTTCGTTGTTGTGCGCGGGCTTTCTCTAGTTGTGGCCAGCGGGTGCTACTCTTCGTTGCAGTGTGCGGGCTTCTCATTGCGGTCGCTTCTCTTGTTGCGGAGCACAGGCTCTAGGCGCACGGGCTTCAGTAGTTGTGGCTCAAGGGCCCTAGAGCGCAGGCTCAGTAGTTGTGGTACACGGGCTTAGTTGCTCCGCGGCATGTCGGATCTTCCCGGACCAGGGCTCAAACCCGTGTCCCCTGCATTGACAGGCAGATTCTTAACCACTGCGCCACCAGGGAAGTCCATTTATGGTTAGCTTTTGAAGATGATATATCCATGATAACTTTTAAATGAGATAATGAATAAACAAAATTATAGATCTATAGAGCTGAGCTGCAAATCAAATAACTATCAGCTTGGTTCAAGTTCAGAAATTATTTTCATGTTCCACAATTATGTTAGAAAAGCTTCAAGTTTACTTGCTGTTTGAAATGTGTTTTCTCATTGTTTTCAGTTTGCTGAATTGAGTTAAATTTAAAAAAAGTTATGACATTTTCAGTTGGTTTAGATGGAGACTCTAAAAGGTGCACAGGACTTCTTTTGGTCCCATAAAAGTTGCTGCCAAAAACCCATGAATTTCATTATAATTTAAAGATTCTAGTTTCTTCCATTAAATATTCTACAATAATAAGTAGTAAAATGGACTTATTTGAGTTTTTATTTGTGGTATCAGAGGGTAATTGCAAAGAAGGGAAAAAGTGATATAATCCACAAACTGGATCAGAAACCCCAAAATAATTGTGTTTAACATTTGCAAGATTCATGTATCCACTGTGTAAGAATTAGAAGAAAAATGTAGAATTATCTCTGAAAAAGCAGAAAAGTGATTTTGAAGTTTGACTTGCCCCTTCCCTGAATATTTTTCTTATTAAAAGAAAGTAGGTGTTATAACTTTTGTTATAACTCAACTTGAAATAGTATTACGGTTGCCTCTATCGGTAATCTGTTTGGAATATTCTGAAAGACCTCAAGTATTTTTCTGTTTTTCTTCTAATTGCTAAAATCAGTGTTAGAAAATTATAATTTTTGTATTAGTTTCAAAAGCCTCTTTAAATGAAAGTGACCCAGAACTTAAAACACCACAGTCTTTAAAAAGTAAACCTAATACCTCCTCCAGGAAAACCGTATTTTTCAACATGATACAGAGACATTGATGTTGTTTACTTTTTATGCACTTTCCTCTTAATTTTCAAAGATCACAGTGACAGAATCATTAAAATAATGGTTAAAAAGAGCTAAAAGAGACAATTGAACTAATGCTTGTGGCAGACCACCCAGGTGTAGGATAATGTCTGCAAGAGATACAGAGAACTGTAAAGTTCTTTCTTTTCCAAATTTTTCGTTCTCTGTTTTTATTCCAACTGATTAAAACAACTCCCAGTCAGTGGTGTTTTAAAGACCTTGTTTATGATTGAACATGGATTTGTAGACC
The DNA here is from genome assembly GCF_951394435.1 of Stenella coeruleoalba. Taxonomy (NCBI): domain Eukaryota; kingdom Metazoa; phylum Chordata; class Mammalia; order Artiodactyla; family Delphinidae; genus Stenella; species Stenella coeruleoalba. Next base: position 58,424,460 of record NC_137160.1, on the reverse strand, counting down.
CGGAAGAGTCTTCAGAGATCATTCAGTCCTGCCTTCTCACTTTACTGGAGAAGTGAGGGAAATTGGGAGCGGAATCACTTACCTGAAACCACACAGGTGGAAACCACAGGGCTTAGCCCAGCGCTCTGCCCCGCCCCCAGCACATACACATGTGCTAACACTTCTATCAAATTTGCATTGTCCGAGGTTCCGGAGAAAAAGAGAGGGCGTATCTGGTCTCCCCACCGTGCCTCTTTTCTCAAAGGCTCAGAGCTAAGCTTAACCCCAGCCCTATCTGCCCCTCCCTGGCATTAGGCAAATGAAGGAGCACATACTAACCTTTCATGGATAGTACTTGTGCATGACATAGACCCTGGACGATCTTTCAAAATAACCCCGAAAGTTCTTTATACCCCTGTGGCCCCCTTTCACTCCTCACCATAAGTGGAAACACACATTTGTGGCTTAAAAAAAAAATTGTGGGAAAAAGGTGAATGGCTGGCTGTGTCTGTGGGTAGACGGAGGGATGGGCTGTAAAGGGGCAGAAGGAATCTCCCGAGGGTGACGTAACTGTCAAACTCAGGGCATGGGGCACTTGCCATGGATTGGGTTTTTGAACATAATTTCTCCATAAAGTAGAGTTTAAGAAAACTACTTAAATTCCTATCGTAGGAATCCTACGATAAAAGCTTCTGAATGAATGTTTCTCTTGTTATCGAATGAATAAAATAGGCTCTATTATTGTTTGATGTAGGTTTAACAAGATTGTCAGAAGGTAATTTTAAGAAAACAGCATCGCCTCTTTATACGATATGGGAAATGAAAGATTTCTGATCATCAGCACGTCCTAACATATAAGGCTGTGTCATTCAGTTCAGGATTCGTCCGTTTCCTACACAGGAAAGGACTGAAAACTGATCTTCACGGTTGTGAGAAGGAAGAAGCCCTATCTTTTTACTTCTTTACTGACTGGAATGTCCACTCAGTCCACAGGCAAAAAAAGAAATACCTTTTAAAAGCTTACTACTTTACTTATTTTCCACTTGACCTGATATCTAAAAATATATAGCAGTGCTCTAGTCTCCCTTTGTCCATCACGGCAGGTAATGAACCCACAGTCTGGTCAACTATCTTAAATCCACCAGTTCACTTCTACATTTCAGCTCGCCATTTCCCATTGCCTCTGCCAGAGTCTCTGGGGAGAGCGTCTAAATGCAGTGCCCTATTTTTGTGCAACTTAATGCTCTTAAACTTGAGCCTATCTCTCCGATCTTGGATGAGGTTTGGTGTGAAAGGCGCAGAGTCAAGGCAGCTGAAAAGGCCTCTATACTTCTCCTGTAAGACCATGGAGAGTATGTGATACAAAATGGGAGAATTACAGGTTTCCTACATTAAATGGGTGGAACTTCGCACAGCTAAGAGCAAGTAAGACCAGTTAGGCCCTTTGCCAATGCGGTTGGGTCTCTCCGTAACAGAGCAGAACACCCTCTGGGGAAGATGCTGTCCCCTTGCAGAAGCAGGACACAGAGGGCAAGAAATAGGGTCTTGCCCACCCACACTTGGGGACAGGAGGACCTGCCCCTGGCTTCCTCATCTCTTCTGCCGGCCAGTCCAGGACACCTTTCCTTCTGCCCCGGCTCACTTCTTTTCTTTTCCTGTAGAAGCTCACCTGTTTATAAGTGTGACTCATGAGAATTCAGGACCATAAGCAATTTAATGATCAGAAATTAGGTAAACAAGCTAGATTTTTCTCTCTCTGAAGCCCTTTCCCTAGTGTTATCAATGATTCTTTGTGTAGTGGTTTATTTTTCCCTTTGATCTGGTGTATTTTCATAAAAGGCTGCCATGTTTTATGCAATTTTTTTCTCTACTGATATATATTTCATCTATGAACATAAAGGATGGACATAAGGAGGGATGTGCCTGAGGGTGGAATGGAGATCAAAAAGGGGATAAGCAGGGCTTCCCTGGTGGCGCAGTGGTTGAGAGTCCACCTGCCAAGGCAGGGGACACGGGTTCGTGCCCCGGTCCGGGAGGATCCCACATGCCACGGAGCAGCTGGGCCCGTGAGCCATGGTCGCTGAGCCTGCGCGTCCGGAGCCTGTGCTCCGCAACGGCAGAGGCCACAACAGTGAGAGGCCCGTGTACCGGGAAAAAAAAAAGGGGGGGGGAGGGATAAACATACAAATCATGGCAAATGTCATAAGCCAGCATTCTTGTTTTATGCTGGTGTGTAGGAGAGGTGGAATGGGGCCAGCCAAGGGAAGGACGTGGGCCTTGAAGCCAGACTTCCCTGGAAAGCAATCAGAGTCTACTACGTACCTATTGGGTGACCGTGGGCACACACATTACCTTTATTCAAGAATATTTTTGGAGAATGAATGAATATTCAAGAATATCCTCGATCAAGAATATTTTTGGAGAATGAATCAATAAAATTTTCAAAATTGAAATTCACAAAAGTAAAAATCACTTTGATTTGCAATTCAGTGTAAGTTCTAAGTTCTCTCATAGAGAATTTATTTTAATAATTTAAATATTCTTTAAATAAACTACTTAAATATCTAGCTTAGTTTATTTTAGAAATAAGAAAAGTACTGAGGACTTCAATTCTGGCCAAGATGCAGTGGTCCTGTTGTTTCCTACTCCCACCAGCCTTCCTTGCTCTTAACTACAAATCCGTGGACAGCACAGGAAGATTCTGGAAGGTGGAAGGCAGCCTGGGGAACTTGCACCTTTCTCTAAAATCTGCCCGATCGGAGGTTAATTTCTGCTTTCTTTCGATTCATGTTGACATGATACGTCTCTTCCCATTTTTTTCTTTCAACCTACCTACACACAAATATATTTGATGTTTATTTTAAACAGTATATAGCTGGGTTGTTAAATAAATTCAGTCTGCCCATCTCTGTCTTTTAATTGGTGTTTTAAGATGAACTGAATTTATGCTTAATTTAATTATTAGTATGTTAAGGCTTAATGCTACCACTTTACTGTTTGTCCTCTTTTCCTTTATTGCACTTTTTCTGCCTTCCTGGGGTTTATTTGAACATTTTTTATAATTATGTTCTGTTCATTTTCCTTTCTTCTATTCCACTTTTCTGCCTTCCTGGGGTTTATTTGAACATCTTTTAGTATTCTGTTCTGATTTGTGTAACATTTTGTTTTGTTTTGTTTTGTTTTCAGGCTATGCTGTGCAGCTTGCTGGATCTTAGTTCCCCGACCAGGGATCGAACCTGGACCCCGGCAGTGAAAGCGCCCGGCCCTAACCACTGGACTGCCAGGGAATTCCCTGTAAAAAGTTTTTGTTTTTTGGTTGTTTTTTTTTTTGCGGTACGCGGGCCTCTCACTGTTGTGGCCTCTCCCGTTGCGGAGCACAGGCTCCGGACGCGCAGGCTCAGCGGCCATGGCTCACGGGCCCAGCTGCTCCGTGGCATGTGGGATCCTCCCGGACCGGGGCACGAACCCGTGTCCCCTGCATCGGCAGGCGGACTCTCAATCACGCGCCACCAGGGAAGCCCAATACTTCTTTCTTAAACCTTGGTATTACAGGGAGATTCACGTGGAGCTGATCTTTTCAGAGCAGGGAGCGGGGGGGCATAATGAGAAATATTTGAAATTTTATTGAAGTAGAGTTGATTTAGAATGTTTGGTTCATTTCTCCTGTACGGCAAAGTGACTCCGTTATAGATACATATCTACTTTTTCATATGCTTTTCCATGATGGTTTATCACAGGATATTGAACATAGTTCCCTGTGCTGTACAGTAGGACCTTGTTTGTCCATCCTATACATACTAGTTGGCATCTGCTAATCCCAAACTTTGTGTGGTCTCCCCAGTTGGTTCCTATAATGATCCCTAACACATCTCTATCAGACCTTAGTGCTCTGGGAGGGCAGGTGGAAAATGACGTCATTTCACAAAACAAAGACAAAAATGCCGTATCAAATATATCCGATGCTAGATTTTTAATTGTACTCACCCCCTCCCTACCCTTTACCGGAGGTGGTAGTCACCTGGGCCTCAAATTTAACTTTATAAGGAAACAAGAAACAAATGTTTGGGATGTAGTCGCTGTGGTGACAGTGAGAGGAATAGACTAGCTGAATTTTCCTTGTCTTCCAGAAGTTTTCATTTAAAATTCCTCCTTTCCTAAGTTGCGTGGCCGTGGATCCAGACCGTCCATCTTGACAGCTGAGTTTCATACAACATGTCCGCGTCTATGGGAATTAGTTACTGGCATAACGCTCTTAGCAATGCTGAGTTTTTCCTACTGAAATTGAAAATATGTCAAGACCCCCCAAATCTCCCAGGCAGTAATTAACCTGAGCACGCCCCTATATGGTTTTTGCTAGTCTAGATAATTTGTAAATATGGCACAATCGCTTGAAAAGTTTTAGCATTTAATAAAATAGTCAACGATGATATATAGATCCAGCTACATAAAATGCCTCTTACCAAAGCACGTACTAAAAATTATATTTAGACTGCCGCTTCCTAAGAAAACAGTTAAGGCACCATATCAAGTAGCACATACTCCTGCTATAACTGAATGAAAAGGCAGTGTTCTCTCAGCGAGACACGCCTTCGGCAATTCATTCCATTTGCAGGCGTCTCAGGTGCCAAAGCTGCTGCTAATTGGGTTTTCTATCTCAGCTGACAGTCCTGGTGGAGTGCCATGCTTTTACTTCCTTGCGCTCTTTAATGTCACGATTCAGAACTTTAGGGGAAGTGGGATTGTCTCTACCTGGTGCACAATGTAAAAGGACAGCCAGATATTTGATGACCCCCCCCCCTCTGTTTTCTGGGGAAAACAGTTACTGATACAAACTGTAAAAATCGCTCCCAGAAGATTCTAAAAATTAGGCAAATTTTAGAGTGTCATCACATCAAGGATCACCCTTCCTCCATGAACTTATCAGAGCCCACAAGCACCCATCTCATGCCATTCACTGTGCAAAGCTCGATTACCTTGCCGCCTAGACTAAAATGCAGTTCCCGGGGGTTGGGGAGGTACCAGAATTCCAAGATGGATGGAAAGGCATTTCAACCTCATTAATATTTCCGGTGAACTTCCATTAATCATGTTCCATTTCAAGGACTATCAAGAATACTTTCTGAAAAGTAACCCAATGAAGTGATTAACCAAACTGAAGCTTTAAGAGGACACATTTCTTCGAGATCTTGATTAGTGAAAGCAAGTGAACTAGGACGAGGGACTGAAGGAAGAGAGTAAGGGCCACGTGCTGGGCTCTGCTGGACTCCCCATGGACCTTGCAGCTTCTCACGTGGAAAGGATGTATTTTTCTGTGCAGATGCAGGGAAAAGGCATTGCACCCTTCAGTATGGAGTCAAAGTTTACTCATGTCGTGTTTGAAATGTACCTGTTTCTTAATGCAGTGGGACCTTCCTTTCCCCATAAGGCAGGCAGATAATGGAGCAATTTTTCATTTGTGCGATCAGGGTTCTTTGTGTATAGTTGGATGCATAAGTAAGACATTGACAAAGCGAAAGAGGGTCTGTGTGTTCTTGGTGACCTCAAGAAGTCGATGTTGATGATGTGCTGGGTAATTTGGACTCGGCTGAGACGCCCTGACCCAGAGGCTGGGATTTGCATCTTGAGTTCCGGTCATATCGTATGTATTTGATTCCCATCCTTGTCTCCTTTTTCTGAGCTGCCCATGATCTACAACAGATGGTTATCAATTTAAGACCAGCACATCACGTATTCTGAGCGGTTCACAGTGACTGCAACACAAAGCACATACTTATTAGTGACATAAATCAAGGGTTTCTGCGCCTGAATCAAGATTCATCCGTAATCTAGACCTGGAAGAGGAGAGCTGGGAAGCAGTGCTGGCTATCCCTGTGGTAAACACCAATAACTCCCTCCCCTGAACCCTGGCCATACAGTGTGGATTCTGTTTCCGTGGGAAGAAAGAGCAAACAGCAAAGTCGGCCCAGGGTTTAAATCAGTTAGGGCCTCAGAGGACCCCAGATGCGGGAGCTTTCTTAACTATGATACATTTTCATGATAGAGAAGGAGGCCTGGAAAAAAAGAAAAAAGAGTTGTGACCAGCATAACAGATAACACAGGGGCCTTCTGTACAAATAACAACCTTCTGCCTGCCAGATCTCTTCTGATGATGGAGCTAACTACGATTTGTCTCTCCGAGAGCCAGGCATGACCCAGGCCAGAAATTTTGACGGCGGCTGTCTCCTCAGCAGCAAATGGAAGAATTCAAGGTTGCATGACTTTCAGGGCCCGAGTGAGTCGACTTGAATTTGAATGCCAAGCGTTCCCCCAACGGAGGTGAATAAATGCTCACAGGGCATCTGAAAAGCTTGTAGGTTCTGGGAGGTGGTGGGGAGTTCACTAAATGAGGCAAGAACAGCCGTTGCTCATGAAACTCCTTGTAGACCCTTGACGGGGAGTGGCAGCCCAGACCCGGTGAGGCCCAACCCCTGGGAAGGTCTCCGGGAGAATCAGTGGGCGACGGCGTAGCCTAGGGCACCCAGGGCATTCTGTCACTGCACCTGCACCCTGGACCAGGGACTCTCAGGGATGCTCTTCACCTGCGGCGGGAGCAGTGATGATTTCTTATCGGGCTCAGAATCCCGTGATCTCCATGAAGTCTACTGTGCCCACTTAGAGGATTAAATAACGAACGTGGAAAAAAAAGAAAAACTAGGTGTCTTTGAGCACTGTCTGACAGCTGATGAGTGAATTGCCTTTATTTATAATAGAGGAGCAGGGGACGTGTCATTGTGACCGGCACAAAACAACTGCCAGGTCAAAAAAATAAGCTGTTGGAATAAAGGCGTCCCAGTGCCTGGAGCGTAACTCCCAAGACTGTGCTCTGTCGGGGCGGGGGAGGGTCAGCGTGTTGAGTGTACGGGGTTTGCGTGTGCACGCACACGTCTTCCTACTAAACCACTTTCTTAAGGACTCCCTTGGAGGCTGTTAAGCCCTTGCTGATGTAATGTCAAATGCTGAATCCACTTTTTCCCCTCTCTCTTGTACCTCTAGAATACTCTGGTAAGTCAGTAACTTTTTGCTTACTGGAAGGAGGGTTAAAATGTGTACTGTTATCACATGCGGGCCTTTTTCTTCTCCCGAACATTTGTTCACAACATGGGATAAGCCATTTAATCAGGATCACATTCTTCTAGTTTATGTCACTATATTTAGAGATTTACATTTCTTTCTTGCAATTTCCTTCGTACACAATGCCATGCCAAAATAAAAAGCAGGTGGGCTAGGCTCCTGCACTCCCTATGAATCAGATGGTGTCTCCCATCTAGTCAAGAGCATCAAATCAGCATCAGAAAAAAGAACGAGCTTCAAGCTAATCACCACTGAGGAAGAAGAAGCCAGTGGACGCGCTTCCACCCGCTCCCATCACCGCATCTTCACGACGGCCAGCACCTGTGCCCGGGTCCTCAGCCTCCCCCCGAGGCTCTGGCAGAGTTGGCCCTGCTCCTCTCCGAGGCTGGACTTTCCTCTCAGGCCCCTCTCGTCTACCCCTGGGCATCTCTCCCGTGAAGCTTCTGCCTCTTCCTGTTCCTTTGATCAGACGCAAGCAGGTTTTCTTCCCATCTTAAAACTGGCCCCACTCCAGGTCCTGCTTCATCTCTGCCCTCCCTTTACAGCAAAAGACCCCAGAAGAGGACATTCTGTCTCACATCCTCTCTCCTATTCTCTCTTGAATCTGATTCATTTGAGTTTTTGTCCCCACTTCTGCACCAAAACTGTTCTTGCAAAGGTTACCAATGGCCCCCATGTCATTTTCTTGTTTTATCAGTAGCACTGGCCCAGTTTCTCACTCCATCCACTTGACTTTGGGGCTACCATGTTCTGCTGGTTCCCTTGAAACTCTCTGCTGGCTTTCTTTTCCTTTTACCAGTTTTCTCTGCAAGATCCTTTTCATCTTGCTGTCCTCTTGCTTGAAGTGCACAGGGTCCCAACCCTTTGTGATCTCATCCATGCTCGTGGCTTTAAATATTATTGTAATAGCCATGTTTTTTAGTTCCTGCATGTTGATACCTTGACATCTGGGTCTTTGCTGACCCCGGAGGGACTGCCCCTCCCGGGGCTGGCAGATTCCGAGATGTAGTAAACAGCTCTCCTGCCTCAGAGTCCACCTTTCAAATGCAAACCAACCGATCTAGAGCCACTATCCACCTGCCCTAATCATCCTGGGGCCAGGTACCAGACATATAGACACAGCCTCTGCCCCAGAGCCCACTGAAGTTATTCCAACCAGCCAGCCCTAAACCTGCTTACCCTGCTTTGCTCTTTTTTTCTCATGGAAACCACAATAAAGGCTCTTTCCCACAACTTGTTCTCTTTCTGTCTGCCCACCCATCGCACCTTGGTGCTTCCCCCGTGGCCCTACATGCCATGATTCCTGCTTCTACAGAACTGTGAGTATAATAAACTCTTCCTTCATGATAATTATTTCTGTGTCTGTGTGTCTTACCATACCTGATTAAAACAAATCCCAGATACCCTTAAAACAGCAATAACCACACACACACACACACACACACACACACACACATTCATACATACACACTCACCCCAAACTCTTTGTCTCTACCCAGACCGTGAACACCTGCCTTCTGACCATCTTCACTAGAAGTCAGATAGCAGATGTCAATGCTTATATCCAGGCCCTGATCTCCTACTATTGCCCCCAACCTGCCCCTCCCCCAGTCTCCCTGTATCATTTACTGTCACCATTTACTCCCCTCTTTCTCTGCTATCTCACATCTAGTCCAACAGCAAATTCTTTTGCTCTGTCTTCAAGGGATGTCTAGAGCCTTCTTTTATAATGCCATGCCAAAATAAAACCCCCTACTGCTGCATGGTCTTCAGCTCCTAAACATATACCTAGAATGCAGTATATGTTCCATAAATAGGTATTGAATGACTGTCACAGTAAATGTATTCTACTTATTCTATGATCTGATTAACTGATCAACTAATGTATGTCCTACGTTGTTACAAATGGGGTAACATAACACTTTATTTCAGTCTTCTTAGACTTGACAAAAGATTAAAATTTCTTGGCCCAATGTCAGCTGAGCCCTGAGATCAAGATGAGATTGCTTCCAATCCAATTCCATTCTTCGTAGGGTTCAAACCCTTTCCAAAGATTTCCATGACTTCCCAGGGAACCAGATTCTCATGCTCACCTCTGACCCCAGCTTCCATGGAAATGGGTGAGTCGGATCTTTCTGCAACATAGAAGTTGACACCTGACTCATTTTTCACTCTCACAACCCATTCTGAGTGTAGCTCAATTTACTGAATAATTGTGATTCAAGAGGAGTGAATAATATTTCAGAAGCATGATGGTTTCAGACCGAACGCCACAAGTCCTTGTTCACTCAACAGTGGGTTTTTTAATGGCAGTTCACGTCACACGTCACAGTTCAGCATCACACTTTTTCCTCCCTGTGTCCCCCATCTCTTTCCTCCTACTTTGCTACTCCACCCCTAACTTTAAAATTCTTCTCATTCTTTGCAGGAGCAGAAAACATGGACCTTCCATGTTGTAAGTAAGACCTTCCTCCTAAGGTAGTAGTTGTGGGTTTCTTTGTCTGTTTGTTTCTACTATAAATTACTTTTCATTATGAAAAATTTCAGAAAAATAAAAAAAGAACAGACAATGAACATCCATACATTACACCATCCAGATCTAATCATTGTTAATATTTTGTCATATTTCCTTCATCTATAGTTTTGTCTGGACCATTTGAAAGTAATTCACAGGTATTATGGCACTTACACCTTGAGCATCATGTTCAACAAGTGAGGACGTTCTTGTACGTAACCACAAAGCAACTTCCGCCTCTAACGTATTAACAAGATTCCTTAAAAGCATCGAATGCCTAGTTCATGTTCAAATTTCTCCACTTGACCCCAAACCGTTGTCAAAGAGCAATTTTATTGATTTATTTATTTGCTTGGTTGAACCCACAGTTAACACAGCGTTCTATTGTTAGGAAACATTTTCATTTGGTTGCATGCTTTTCCCAGCGCCTCTCCTTGTACGAAGTAGGGACAAATACAAGTAGCCAAATGTTCTTTATTAAATTACCTGTTGGAGTAAACCAGGACCATTAAAGCGGTGTCTCTATTTTACATGGCTGTTTAATGGCATAAGATGTATGAACTCATTTGTTAAATTGGAATCTGTGAACAAAAACAAATTGGAGGAAGAGCAACAGAGACAATGACTAATGGAAACAGTTTCCAGACCACAGAAGCCGGCGCTTTAGTAGAAAATATATGCAGCCCCGAGGAAAGGCTTTCCGGGGTCCCTGTGTCTGTTACCTAGCAACAAGCCCATTACACAGGGCATACCGGAGTCCAGTCAACACGGCTCAGGGCGAGCACGCGGGTGTGAGGACCACATTTCTCCTTTTCTACTATGTTGATAACTCAGGTCTATAGCTTTCTCTGACAAGGGCGAGTGTCTGAAGAAACCATCCCTGCGTAATGCTTTCCCCGCATTAAATTCCTAACAGAAGAAAATGGCTTTAGCTTAATTTACTGTGCACATGTCAATACTTATTTGTCCATATATCCATCTGATAAGAGTTAAATACACCATATGAAACAGAAAATCATCCAAACTCAAATTAGTTTTGTTTCGTGATGCAACAGTGCAAGACCCATCCAAATTCATTCCTAATAGCAAATGAAGTCTGGGTCACAGATTTACTGTTATTATTTTTTTCCTTTTAAAATTGCTTTTAAGTAAATGACTGCCTTTTTTCAGGTTTGCCCTCTTTCTACTATTAGGGTGTTAATATGAGCCGACAAGATAACTTCTCAGTCATCTGTTTTTTGCCTACAATTTGTCAGGGCAAAAACGTTTGTTTTGCTAGTGCAGTGTTTTAATAACGTAATTAGCCAATGGTCCTCAATAACAATACCATCCTTTTTAAAAGTGCTCAGGGACTTCCCTGGTGGTGCAGTGGTTAAGAATCCGCCTGCCAATGCAGGGGACACGGGTTCGAGCCCTTGTCCAGGAGAATCCCATGTGCCGCGGAGCTACTGAGCCCGTGCACCACAACTACTGAAGCCCACGCACCTAGAGCCCGTGCTCCGCAACAAGAGAAGCCACCGCAATGAGAAGCCCGCCCACCGCAATGAGAAGCCCGTGCACCACAACAAAGAGTAGCCCCCGCTCGCCGCAACTAGAGAAAGCCGGGCACAGCAACGAAGACCCAAAGCAGCCAAAAATAAATAAATTTATTTTAATAAATGAATAAATAAATAAAAATGCTCAAAGTGCTTTTTCAGTACTGCTTCTCACTTATCTTTTAGCTAAGTCAAGCTACGATATGCATGAACCAAACTCAGAATAGGAATCCAAATCTCCTGATCCCTGGTCTAGCTTTCCATTCATTCAACTGTATTTTTCAATTCTGTGTGTGTGTTTTTAAGTTTTTTAACTGTGGTCAATAACATAACATTTAACATAACAAAATTTACCATCTTGTGCTATTTTTAAGTTTCCAGTTCAATAGTGTTAAGTTCATTCACATTGTTGTACAAACAATGTCTATAACATTTTCATCTTCCCAAATTGAAATCTAATACACATTAAATGACACCTCTCCATTCCTCGGTATCCCCCCACCCAGCACCTGGCCATCACCACTGTGCTTTCTGTCTCTATGAATCTGAGTACTCTAGGGACCTCCTCTAAGTGGAACCATACAGTATTCATCTTTTTGCGACTGGCTTATTTAACTTAGCATAAGGTTCTCCAAGTTCATCCATGTGGTAACATTTGTTAGAATTTCCTTCCTTTCTGAGGCTGAATTGTATGGATAGACCACCTTTGTTTATCCGTTCACTAGTCACTGGACATTTGAGTTGCTTCCACCTTTTCACTATTGTGAATAATGCTATGAACAAAGGTGTACAAATATGTCTTCAACAGTCTGTTTTCAATTCTTTGGGGTATGTATTCAGAACCAGAATTGCTGGAACATGTGATAAGTCTGTTTAATTTTTGGAGGAACCTCCACACTGTTTTCCATAGTGGCTGCACCATTTTACATTCCCACCCATGGTGCACAAGGGACTGTGCACACATCCTCTTAAACGCTTGTTACTTTGTGTATTTTGATGGCAGCCATTCTAATGGGTATGAAGTGGCGTCTTATGGTGGTTTTGATTTGCACTTCTCTAATAATTCATGGTTGAGCTTATTTTCATATATATATTGGCCATATGTATATGTTCTTTGGAGAAATGTCTCTTCAAGTTCTTTGACCATTTTTTGATCAGGTTTTGTTATTGTTGTTGGGTGTAGGAGTTCTTTATATATGCTGGATCTTAATCCCTTATCAGATATAAGATTTGCAAATATTTCCCCCCATTCCATGGGTTGCCTTTTCACTCTGTTGGTTGTTTCCTTTGACACAAGTTTTTAATTATGTTACAGTCCAACTTATCTTTTTTTACTTTTGTTGACTGTGTTTTGGTGTCATACCCAATAAATCATTGTGAGATCCAATGTCATGAAGCTTTCTTCCTACATTTTCTTCTAACAGTTCTATAGTTTTGTCTCTTATGTTTAGCTCTTTATCCACTTGAGTTAATTTTCATATGTGGCATAAGGTAAGGGTCCACTTTCATTCTTTTACATGTGAATATCTAGCTTCCCAAAACCATTGTAGAAAATACTGTCCTTTCCCTGTTGAATGGCACCTTCCTCAAAAATCATTTGATCATATATGTGAGGGTTTATTTCTGGGCTCTCTATTCTATTCCTGTACCATACTGTTTTGATAATAAGTTTTACAATCAGGAAATGCAAGATCTCCAACTTTGTTCTTTCTTCAAGATTGTTTTGGCTATTCAGAGTCCCTTGAAATTCCACATGAATTTTAGAATTTTTTTTCTATGACTGTAAAAAAGTCACTGAGATTTTGATAGGGATTGCATATTTGAAAGTTTTTTGAGGTTGAAGAAACTCATTTGCCTGGTACGCTGTGAAATCTCCAAAGGTCTGCAGACAATGAAAGCGGGACTTAGAATTTACTTAAAAGGCAATGGCCACATTGGCCATATTTTCATTTTTTAGGAAAATAATTCTTGATGTTTAGGGGGCTCTGAGATTCCAGAACAACAGTAAAACTCTAAATAAGGTTTACTATTTGCTATAGGCACTATCGTAAGTGATTTAAATGCATTAAGTCATTTAATCCTCACAACAGCCTTATGGTCTAGATACTATTATTAACCTCATTTTACAGTTGAGGGAACCAAGGCACAAGGAGTTTAAATAACTTGCTCAAAGTCACAGAGCCAGTAAAGGACAGAGCTGGTAGTTGAACACAAGCCACATAATTCCCAAGTCTATGCTCTTAGCAGCAATTCCACCCTGTGCTTTTACATTGGTTGTTCATTCATTCGTTCATCCAAGAAATCCAGTTGCAAGGCCCTGGAAATTCACTGGTGTGTGACGTAGCACTGTCCCTGCCCTCACAGGCTTATCCTCATGTCTGATGGACGTACTAGCCAAAAGCTTATGGTTGTTGCTGTCCTATGTCACTCTGGTTACACCAAATTATATTAAACCTGCAGGGAAGGTCACTGACAAACTGTCAAAGACCAGCCTTTTTGTTAGAGAGATATGACTCCTCATTCACTCACTGATTGACTTATCAAACATCTCTTGGATACCCTTACTATGTGCCCAGTGCTGGGTCAAAGTATGTTGCGGAAACAAGGATGCAAAGAACGTGCCCATGCGCTAAGGACTGGCTTTTATAAAAAAGAAGGCTCAGGTATTTGGAAAGCATAGTGAACACTCCAGCTGTTGAATTAGGAGGAGGCTTCCTTTCTGGAAAAGGCCCTTCATCCTCCTCTGTTCATCTGCCTGCTTAGGAATAGATATGCAATTGGTATACGACCTTTTATTCTGTAGGATCTATAGGGATACTTTGACCCAAGCCCCTCTCAGACAAGCCTTTCCCTTCCACGGGCCACTCAACGACTTATCTTCTAAATCCTTAGTATTCCTCATCTACATAACTCTGGGCCACCACTTAGGAGCATCACTCACCAAACAGCCACGTGACTCTATAAGTTCCACTTAATATACTACTGTGGAATTCCCTGGTAGTCTAGTGGATAGGACTCTGAGCTTCCCCTGCAGGGGGCCTGGGTTCGATCCCTGGTCAGGGGACTTAAGATCTTGCAAGCCATGTGGCTTGGCCGAAAAATATGTATATATGTTATTGTGATATAGAAATGAGAAGGCATGAGGGGCCATTGCAGCACCCCACCTGTATCCATGGCCCTCTCCACTTCAGTACACTGGGTTTACAGCTCTCAGCACCCAGATTTCCTTTCTGGAAGCATTCACTGGCCTCCAGAGTGAACTTCATCCACCCATGGTAAAAGCCAAAGTGCCGAGGGACCGTGAGTCCGGGAGCAGCCCTCAGCCAATAACAGCTGGTGGATGTCTGGAAGTGCGTCTTCTACCCTGGCTCCTGGTTTCTACAGCAGGATGGAGCTCCAGGCACCTGCCACGGGAACTACCGTGCTCTTTCTTAGCTACCTTTTCTTCTCTGTTCACTTTCTGTCCTAAAGCTGCTTCCTGGGTGCCCTCTCAAGGGTTAATTGCACCTGAACCTTTGTCCGTCCAGGGGATTACATCTGGGATGCCCAACCTAAGATAGGGCATGTCTGAGAACTCCACCCCAGTTGCTCAACAGGGTCCTGGTACTGTTTCCAGTAGGCCCGTCTCATCCACACGTGCATCCCAAGCACAGCTGTTCCACGACAGATCTTCATGCAAAGAACATCTTGTCTTCCTTCAAGCAGAGACCAAGAATCTCAGGTAGGTACAGATTTGCCCTTGAGAAGCTTTCATTACTCCCTCCACTACTTGGCCTTCCTATGTCCGTTTACTCATTCCATCTGGATGCATTGTTTTGAAAGTCCAGTGTGTACTGCTCAAGCAGGACCCAGCAGGTTTGCTTCAGTGCCTCTGGTCTGCAGGTTATAACAGCTCGGGTGGCAAGGCCGTTCACGGTGTCATTGTTTTATAATTTGTACCGCGGGTGAAATCTGTGCTTGAAGCTACTTTCCTGGAGGCGCCAGCGGTCTGGGGAAGCATTTCTTCCTAGTTGCCCCTATGTCTTCTATGATGGGAAAAAATTCTGCTGAGTGTGGGGAGCGCCATCCTGACCTCCCAAAACCTCCCTTATTATTTTAAGCTAGAATGGCTTCCATCTAGAGAGGAACGGAGGGAGATATACTGTGTTGGCAAATCAGGGAAGAAGGCAAGCATCTGAAGATAGAAATGATGGACATGTTATTGGGGAGGCGATGTTTACAGAGTTTAAGAGGGAAACTCACAGAAGGGAGGAGAGGAACAAGCAGGAAGTGGGACCCAAAAAATCCAAATGTGCTTTCTGTCTGCTTCGCTGCTCTGCATTTGACCCCTCTGCTTGGAAAACAAACAGGAAAGAGGAAAAAACACAGACAATCAAACAGCCTCCAACGTCCTGGTGGAGAGCAGCCCGATACTCCTCACAGGGCCTGGCAAATCATTCCTGCAGCACTTCAAGTGTTCAGACGATTACTGCCAAAGAGTTGCGCTATGATTTTCGTTTCTCGTCACACGCCACACCAACCGACAGTGTCAAAATCAGAGTCTGTTTCAGACTCTGGGTTTATGAAGTGGAGGCTTAAAGATTTCTTAGGAAATGAGAGGGAGCCAAGACCAGCACTTGGGCTCTATTTGACAACTGCATTATTTTCCATATTTTGCTCCCACCCTACCTCCCTCCTTTTTTTCCCCTCAGGGCTGGTAAATGACAAAATGAGTTTTATCTCCCTACCTCTTTGAATACTCTTTAACCAAAAAATGAATTGCAGCAAAGCAAAATGCTTTCCTGTTTTCAGATTTGCGGGGCCTCCTACCATTGAGGGAAGTCAATTTCATCAGCCTGATGGGAAAACACTGTGTCCTTTTTAAATGGAATCGTCCCCTCAGAAACCAAAGTTCCAGAGAGGCAAGTTACCAACTGTGCTGGCGCTGGTACAGGATTAAAGATGGGGGTTCCATCTCTGTGTCTGCCGCCCCTCCCCATGTCTAAGCCACCAGCACACAGAAACCACCTGATGGGCTTCTCATCCAGGGTCATCAGGGCTGGGAGAGCCACGGCCAGGAACACAAACAGCGCAAAGCCCCTGCGTATCATGAAAGGAGCATCCAGCCCAGGGCCTGGGATAAACTTTGCGGAAATGTCCCCAGGATCCTAAATGTCCACAGAGAGCAGATGGGAGCCCTGCTTCTGCAAGGTCTTCTTCCAGGGGCACGTCCATGTGCAGCGGCCGGGGATGAGCCTGGATTCCCTCTGAAGGAGGAAAGGCTGAGCTGATTTTACTTCTGTTCCAGTCTCAGCTTTTGGCTGTGACTCCGACGCAGAAGGAAGGATGCAGCCTGGGTGGGAAAAAAAGAGGCTGTGTTCGTTGCTGTCCTGTGGGTGTGGCTGCGCTCGGCCCTCGCTGGGCGGCTCTCCCCATCTGTGAAATGGGGTAAGGATATTGACCTCGGGTGAATGTTGGACATTTAACGTATGCAGGCAGGGCTTTGAAATCGAGACCAAAAGCTGTGATCTGAACACAAAGCATTGTTGTTATTTCTCTCACACTTCTGTCCCAGCCCCGTTGTTCCTCACTGTACACCCTTATCCAGGTTTTTGTTCAGAAACTGTTGCAGCTCATCCGGCAACATCCACGCCACCAAGCCTCCGGCTTCCCGTGTCCTTCAGAGGGTGGCCGGTTGCCCTGACAGCACAGGGACTGCCCCTTGAGCCGACCTGACATTTTTGCTCATTCATTAAACGAAAACTTTAAAACACATACAGAGATGGTGATTTTCCATAAACACGGGGAAAATTTCTGCTTTAGAATAAAAGCTGACTTTTATAGAGGCGACTTTCATCTTCTGTCCCAATGTACGCAGGCTGGTCATGGCATCTTTCCGTAAGGATCCCAAGGCTTTGCGCTGGGAAGGTGAGTGTTTGGGGTTTAGGAGGATGGAAGGTCTCCAGTCCTTCAGGACCCCAGAACTCAGGGGCTGAGGATGGGGGAGGGGACTCTCTTTACTATCCCCTCTCCTACATTGCCGCTGTAAATATCTCCTTTTTATTATTATTTCTGCTGTTTTTCAATTTGGCTTATGGATGCGGTTAATGCTGTACCTGAATGTTAAGGGAATTGCGTCCTTGTTAAGATTCTGACCACTTGGTGAGGTTTGCTTAGGCTTTTCTTTCCCTGAAATAAACGCACCTGGTGGATGGCAAGGGGGTTATTTTTCCCCTGGATGCCCTGGTGAGTGTTTGGTGGGAGTGAGTTATAAGCACCAAAGCGAGCATCCCCTCCAACATTGAACGTGCTTTCATGTTGGCGGAGGAAGATACTCATCTCCGTCTGCAGTTACGGAGGAGAGTGCAGGGAGCCCCCCACTCTGGAGTAGACAGGCTGAGTCTGCATCTTCATCCCCTACGAACAAGGAAGGCGCAACACAGCCGAAACCGATGGGAGCCCATCCCCCGGGGGGCGTGCCCAGAGTCAGGGCATGTGAGCTGCTGGGCACCAGCTGTGTTCCCATCCTGTCCCAGAGGGGTGGGTTCTGGAAGGAAGCGGTACTCATTCAGCAATCAAAATCCCAACGCCCTTGATGACAGCCTTCCATAGAGTCTTGGGAACAGAGCCAAGACATGCATGTGTGTGTGTGTGTGTGTGATTTCTCAGCCAGCACTCCATCCTGCCCTTCAGAGCTCTATATCTGATGGCCCACATCTCACCTCTACTGATGTCCCAAAGCACCTTTAACACAGCATCCTCAAAACCCACCCCATATCGTTTCCAAATTCCTTCTTTCTTTCTCCTTATTTGAGAAAATCATGTGCTATTTGGGATTAGCAGATGCAAACTATTATATATAGGATGGATTAACAACAAGGTCCTACTGTATAGCAGAGGGAAGAATATGAAAAAGAATATATATGTGTGTAACTGAGACACTTTTCTGTAAGCAGAAATTAACACAACAGTGTAAATCAACTCTACTTCAATAAAACTTTTTGTTTTGTTTTGTTTTTGTTTGTTTGTTTGTTTGTCTTTGCAGCACACGGGCCTCTTACTGCTGCGACCCTTCTCGTTGCGGAGCACAGGCTCCAGACGCGCAGGCTCAGCGGCCATGGCTCACGGGCCCAGCTGCTCCACGGCATGTGGGATCTTCCTGGACCAGGGCACGAACCCGTGTCCCCTGCATCGGCAGGCAGACTTGCAACCACTGTGCCACCAGGGAAGCCCAAAAACTTTTTTTAAAACAGGAAAATCATGTGCTCAGCTGCCCGAACCTGAAATACTGATAGCCCTCCTCCCACCCTGTTTCCTTGGCTGTCAGTCCACATCCACTGAATCACCGGTCACTTGGATTCTGACTTATCAATACCCTCTCCATCCTTGCACTGTTCTCTATTCCTCTTGCCGTCAGCTCGACTCAGGCTGCCCTTCTAACCGGGATTCCTGCAAGCAGCCCCCAGTCTGGCCCTCTGACCCAATCTGCCCGTGCAACGAAGAATGACATTGAGAGTCACACCACCTTCAGATGAGGGGCAGGCCTGTCATGTGACCTGGAAGGCTTTGCGGTCTGATTCCTCTGACGTCCCCGGTAGCTCCAATGTCCTGACTGTCGTGAATTCTCCGCACTTCCTCAAACCATCCCTGTGCGTTAAGTGGTCTTTGCTTGCGTTTTTCTTCCTACCAGCACCGATCTTCCTCGCTCTACACCTAATTCTAATTCAACCTGCAATTCCTGGCTTAGATGCTACTTCTTTCAAGAAGCTCTTTCTGCTCAAAAACCCTCCAGGTGGGCCAAATACCCTTCCGACAGACCCCTCATATAATGCTCACTGAGCACTCCCGACCCAGAGATCAGGCCAATGAGAAGGATCACGATGGAGGGGGGGGACCTCCTACAAGTAAGGACTTTTCCTAAATGCCCGCCCCCCGCCACAGCTGACCCCCCATCCTGAAAGGACCTCAGAAGCCTTGACTCCCAAGCCAGCACCTCAGACCCTCCCCACACATTGGGCTCTGCTGTAACGGCCCGTTTACCCCTGAGTCCCCCGTACAAGACCACAGGCTCCCTGAAGGAGGCTGACTCTATATTTTGTTCATTTTTTAATTCCCAGCATAGAGCGCATTCCGAGCATCTAGTCAGCACGTACATATCTGTTCTATTAAAAAAACATCCACGAGTCTTTTTACATCCAGTTCAATGGTTTTCAACTATTTATGGTTTCCTTTCCTCTATTTCTCCTATTTTATTTTAAACTCTGTGCCTGGATGTTCGAGTCAGCACATCCACACATAGACCCACAGGTTTTTTCCCTACACAAAACTGTGGTTCATCTTACCCAACTAGAAAATAGTTACCAGTGAAGCTGGAGCTGTAGCAACCACAAGAACAGCGATGGCCAACACTTACTGAGCACTTGCTGTGTGCCGGGCGCTGTCCTAAGCCTATATTTCTTATTTCCCTTAATTATCACCAGAACCCGATGGAGGAGGAACGATTAATGTGCTCACTCCAAAGATAGGGCAACCAAGGTATAGAGGAGTGAAGTCTATCCCATAATTAGGAAGTGGTAGAGTGAGGCTGCAAACCTGGACAGACCGACTTTCAAATCCAGCCTTTGAATCAATAAGCTACTCTTTGTAGAGTCGAAATTGAGCTAAAATATGGTATTGTGAATGTTTTCGCCTGAAATTTTCTTCCGGTGAGAATCACATAGTCCTGCCAGATTTGTGTCACTAACTCTGCATAGGAGGGAGTGAATTTCAGAGAATTTTTCCCTTCAGGGAAATTTTCACTTTCTTCTGAGGACCTGGACCCAGAGAGCCAACTGCATCTTGTGAACAAAGGCGTCTCGGGTCTTTTCAGGATAGGGGGTCAGCTGGGGTGGGAAGGGTTTTAGGAAAAGCCCTCCCTTGTAGGAGGTCCCTCTCTCTTTCTAGCCATAACCCTTTTGATGGACTTTGTCTCTGGTTCTGGAATGCTGTGTAAGCATTCAGCGTAGGGTATGGATGTGAGGATTGGAAATGAGAACTTCTTTCCTGTTTACCCCCAAACACGGTGGCAGAAAAAGGCATTAGCTCAAAATGTTAAGCCTAAGTTGGGGGCTGAGACAGCGCCCAGGAGAAAAGTGTCTGAAATGTGCAGGGACCATATTTACAGAGAGTACAGAGAGGACGGACAGGATGACCCCATGGGAAGATGGAGAAGGCATAGCAGTTAGTCCAGGCTTCTGGGTACAATTGCCACATCACGACGGCACCCACTTGAGGGTATGAGGCTTTGGGACGGTCACTCCAGGAAGGAGACACCCCATGGATGACCTCCCCCTGGGGCCTACGGGGGCCCTGCTGTCTCCCATCTCCCCATGAGCCTAAGCCTTGCTCAGAGACATCCCGCCTCCTCTAAAAATCCCTTGTCACTGGCTCCAAGCCACCTAGTACGCAACAAGCTCCTTTTCTCTCTTCCCTTCACCTCTGATCTTTCTTCAGTTCTCAGAGACAGAAGGCTTGAGGAAAAGGAAAAGCAATAGGGTTTCCTAAAGAAGCCACAGTCCTCTACCTGTGCTCAAGTTCAGACACATCTGCTCCTAAGGTAGCAACTCCAACTGTGATGGGGGAAAGATTAGAAGCTTCGATTTGAACTTCAAGATTTTAACCAGTGGGCCAGGCTTGAAGAGAAATTACTAGGCTGATTTCTGGTGCTTTCATGCCAGAGTGTTGGGCCAACATTTCTGCCAGGGAAAGTTGGCTTCCAGATGAGGCAGCTGGCATTAACTGTGTCCAGATAAGTCAACTCTTTTGTTAAGCACCTACCCTGTGCCCGGATCTGGACTGGATCAACTCTGAGTGTCTGGCGGCGGCAATAGCCACGTTTGCCTTTAGCCTGGAGATGGCGGAAGAGAAGGCAGTGATGTCGTGAGCTCTGAACATCTCTTCCAGGGTGTATATTTGTCCAGCTCATTGGTAAAGCGGCTTCCTTTAGTGCATTTTTTATTACAGGTCATACTTCTGCCCCCCTCCATGAGGCTAAGAGGACAGTGCAAATGGGCCACAGGAAAACTGAGGGGAGGTCAAGAGTAGGCAGCTCCTGGACATCGGACTGGCGGAAATGTACTCAGTTATTTTTAAATTGTCCACACACATAGTGCTTATCGTGTGGTCGGTCCCTGCGAAATGTTCAATATATACTCATCTTAGCCCATGACACAGCCTTGTGAGTATTATTATTACGATCCCCCTTTGACAGATAAGGAAACAAAGGCACAGAGAGGTGAAGTAACTGCCCATAGTCACACGATGTGGATTTATTTGGCCAACATCATGGACCAAGTTCACTTGCCAACACTTACAAATTGGGAGATTTGGGGCACAACGTAGAGGAGGGAATCCGAGACTCAGGGAGGTAGGAGCTTGGACCTGGACTAATCATGTGTGACCTGCGCATCCGTCCCCCACCCCCACCCCCGCCCAGCTGCCTCAGGAAGGTCTGGAAGACACTCTGCACTAAGGCATAGAGACTTGTATCAACAAGGGGAAACGCCCACGTCCATGAAAAGCTCTAGGGTTGCCCCTTTTTGTAGGCCAGGTGTGAACGCAGGGGATCTGGTCGTTCAAATGGGCTCCTTGATTTCAGTGAAGCTGAGGGAATCCTGCAGTTGCAGAGACCAGATGGGCACACACCTCATGTATGATGGTCCCCAAACAGCAGGTATACACCCAAGGCCCCAGGAGGCAGAGTCACCATTTGCAGGATGATTACTGAAGCCTTTGGCCCAGATCCAGATGCAATATCTGAAGTGTTTGTGTCTGGAATGTTGACTTTTGACTGGGGTCTTTCAAATGGTAACTAACCACACCTGGAGTATGGATTTCTAATTTGAAGGGTCCTTTAATGTTAACTGCACCTAGGGTGTTGATTAAAATGAAACCGTACACACATATGAATCCTACCGAATGCACTGAAGTATTTTAAAGTAAATTAGAGGCAATAGAATCAACAGTCTTTCTCACGTGATGATACTCAGCCACTCTGAGGGACGGGCCCACGGGCCCATTTCACCATAGTCCCCACCGCTCCCTAGAGTCTCCCTGCCAGAGCGTCGGCTGCCCTTTGTCACCGTGTTTGCTCTGTCATTTCTTTCACAGATGTTGTCAAAGGAAAGTGGAATCTTGATTGTACTAGGTCTCCACCCAAAGAAGGAAAATGAAAATTAGACCTGGGAGGGTTGTATGTTTCAAGAAAACTAGGAGAGACTATAGTGATCATTTATTTGCATATGGTGCCTATACAATCAATGTGCAAAGCAAAGACAGTCCATTTGGAAAGAGGACAGTTTAAGACGCTGTGGGGAATGGTTATTCCAAAGATGGCTGTGGCGTTGTCTCCACCCCATAGGCTCTCCTGTAATGTGACTGGTCACCCCTCAGCAACATGGGGCGTTTACAGTTGAGGAGACACAGGTGGAGGGGCTTGCTCTGAAGCCACTCAGGTAACCTGCAGTACGACCAGATCCCAGGCCCGGTTCCTCTGATCCCAGCACAGTGCTCATGTCAAAGTAAAAGGGAGCCAAGTTACAGTGGAAGCAGCCTCCTTCTAGAGTGATGCCTCATGGGGGAATGCAAGCCTGAGAGAGATTGAGAATCCAACCGGTGGTCAAATTCAAAAGGGACGTTGGAGATAAAGGCAAGCTGTTCAGATGCAAGAATGTAGAAAGTAACAAGGAGACTTGAATCCGGGCTGATCTGAGGGATTTGCTTGGCTAATAAAATGTAGAAGGAACATTCTGGGACTCCTGGGGCAAGGTCTCCTTTGAGTCAAGTCAACCCATAGAGACTTGAGAGAAAATAATAAGCTGCTGTTTGAAGCCTTTAAGTCTGGGCGTGGTTTGTTATACAGCAATAGAAGGCCAAAATCGAGTCCTTATGAGGATTATAATCCCCTTTCTACTGACTTCTGCCTGGCCCCAGTAGGCATGTGAGTTGAGGACTTCCCATTTTGGAGTTTTGTCCTTGTTGGGTACTTGCTGTCACGCACCTGTCTCAACAGGCATTTATCCATCATGAATATTCATGGTGCACACACATACATACAGTTGGCTTCCATGGAGCAAATGTTTTCTTCCTGGGGAAAGAAGAAAAATTTCCAGCCCTTCCCTAATCATTCCCTACCACAGAGGTGGGTTCCTGGGCCCTATAGATGCCCCTTCAAACAGGTCTTAGGAATAGTAGTTAATTTGTTTTTCACTTTAACAACTAGGTTTGCTTCACACTTCTTCAAAAGACTTCTCAAAAGAGGTTAAATGAAGCTGTTTCACGATGGGGTACCGTGGTCCCTCCTTGGCCATACCATGGTGGGGTAGATTCCAGGCCTTTTCACCGTAACCTCTGGTGACCCGCTAAGAACCATCCCACTTGCCATTTGCAGCAACAAGGATGGACCTAGAGATGATCATGCTAAGTGAAGGAAGCCAGACAGAGAAAGGCAAATACCATGTGATATCACTTACATGTGGAATCTAAAATCTGACACAAATGAACTTATCTATGAAACAGAAACAGACTCACAGACATAGAGAACAGACTTGTGGCTGCCAAGTGGGGGGAGGGGAAGTGGGGGAGGGAAGGATTGAGTGTGGGATTAGCAGATGCAAACTAGTATATATAGGATGGATAAACAAGGTCCTACTGTACAGCAAAGGGAACTATATTTAATATCCTGTGATAAACCATAATGGAAAAGAATATGAAAAAGAATGTATATATATGTGTAACTGAATCATTCTGCTGTATAGAAGAAATTAACACAACACTGTAAATCAACTAGACTTCCATAAAATTTTTTTAAAAGAACTATCCCGCTGACAGCCCTTCTCCATCCCTACCCCTGCTGACCCCTCCTCCTGGCTTAGCTCCTCATTCTGTAGGTATGTTCCTGTCTTCATCTCCAATCTGCCCTTTGCAACCGGAACCCAATCCAGTTTGTCTCTCTTTCTCTCAACAAGCTCACCCTCATCCACCAGGCTCCACCCTCCAGCCAGCTCCCAGGAGCCCTGGTTGCTTGGCCTACTTTGCCATGAGCACTGTTCTGGGATAAGGAGAACTGGGTCTGGGACCCACTGGTGCCCAGAGAAGCCAGGTGGCTTCCCAGAAGGACACCTCAATTCTGTCTCTCCCCTTCAGGGAAAAGGAAAGAGTGGCCCGAATCCTGGGCTGCTTCTGACTCCGCATTCTCACGCCCACTTTCCTCTTCCTCAGCAGGCGATGCGCTTCTCTCTCACACCCTCTTGGGCTGTTGGACCATCAGGAGCCTTTGCGTGGATGTGTAGGGATGGGGTTCGACCACAAAATATATCTCATCCCTCTCTTCCAAATATATTGCTTTGCCCTTCGCCCTTGGCAGTCTCAGACATCCCAGGGCGCGGCTGCCAAGACGACAGCCAGGCTTGTTGTGACTTTGGTGTTTCAGAAAAGCGATTGCTTAGCCCCGTCCCACGCTAATCAGATGGAAATCACATCATAACCTTTTTTCAGAACGCGACAAAACAGTTGAGTTCAAATAATGCCTTTACCAAGACCCTAATCTATTGTTCCAAACAATTCAACAGCATTCCTATCAGAGAAGGCCATCTTTTTCCTGCCCAGGGCCAGGGAGCCCCACTCTGGGAGACACACAGGCAGACAGGAAGCCACTCCCCTTCCTCTCCCTCCATCTGACCTCAATGCCAAAGCCCGGCTCCGGAAAAGGCCTCGGTGATCCCAGATGCTCCGGCCCCTCCACTCAGCGAGAACTGGGGGCCGCTGGGAGTGGCTGTGTCCCCTGAGGTCTCGCCCTCTGCACAAAATCTGGTCACTGTAAGCGGTCCCCCACTCTGGCGTTTATCTCCGTCTCTTTCCTGAGTCCAGCCAGGCCCTCACAGCTCACCCATGCGATCAGCGCTCTGCTTCTTCCCCTGCAGATATGCTTGGGAGCAACTTCGGGATATAAAGCCTTCAAAACAATGAGCAGCGTTTGAGCTAGTAGGGCTGAGTCCTGAGCAAACAGCTGGACCAAATACGTCTTTATCTGTGACTGTCTCCAATTTAAACAACCCCCAAGATGTTTGTTCAAAACCCCGGTCAGATCTGGCTGTGCTGTGTTGATGAATTCCACGCCACCCCGCCTCCCATCAGCTGCAGGGAGAAAATGACGTCTTTTCCTGAAAGGAGATTACTTTCTTCTCTTCTTGGGCTGCACTCCCACCAGAGTCAGCGCCGGCTTGGTTTTCTGAGGGCAGTGGCTCAAGGTAGCCCTGGCACCGGTTCCCGGCGGGGCTGGCGTTCCCAGCCTGCGTTTCTGGGGTTGAACACGGTGAGAATGCTGCTTCTCCCCCAGGCAGGAAAATCTAGCAAGTAGCTGCCTGTCTGCCCAGGCCTTTCTGATCTCCAATTCGGTTTTAATTGAATACTTTGCAGAAGATGCCAGGGAACAAATTACAAGAAGAAAGTCATCAGTGATATTTACATGTCATTAATGAGGCCAATGAGGGATCCAAGCAGAAAGTTCTAGAAGGGGAGGCAGGGAGGAGGGCAGAGCTGACGCACAGATGGGGGCTGGAGAGCAGCCCAGGGCAAGAGCCACCTTGACAGCAGGTGCGTGAAGAGTTGTGACACGTATGCCTCACTGGCCGACACTGGGAGGTGAGCAGCTGGCAAACTTTTCTGATGGTTGCTACCAGAGAGGTAGAGGTATCCAGCTGTGTTCTAGCTTCTTTTTTTTTGCTCAGATTCAGAAATATTTCAGAGAGGTGAGGTTGAGTACAAAGTAATGAGTGCATAAATAACAAGGGACCCAAGATGTACGTGTAATAAATACACCAAGTGCCCTTTCAGGCTGTGACTTATGGGCCCTCCTGCCTGCCTGTCCCGGTAATTCTGCTAACCTGGATGGGGAAGCCGCACGGGCCCCCTGTGTTGCTTCCTTAACAGGAATAGGTGCTTGGCTCTCTGCAAAGGGCTGTAACTACCAAGCCCCGGATCACAATATAGTAGTGCAGCACGGAGATTCGAGTTCCATCCTGAGAGCACCCTGAGAATCAGCACATTGCTAATTATAAATGTGGCCGCCAAGGCCCCAGCTTCCTTCTATTCTTCTTACATCCTGCAGCTGGCCAAACTTAGGAACTAATTACCAGATTCCTCTGGAACGGCAGCTGGTGGCTTGATAAGGCGGCATTTGGGGTTTGGGCTGTGAGAGACGGCATCTCTATCACGCTGAGGTTCTGCCTAGGTGATCAGGAAGACACAAGAGCACATCTTGCTCTCTGGCTCACTCCAGGTGGATAAAACGCCACCCTGCCTGATCCTTGGGCATCCCTAGCTCAGCTATAGTTTTGTCCCAAAGTACCTGTCCTCCTGTAAGTGTGACTCCCCAGAGTTGGAGGGTAGTGTACAAAGTGGGTCATTTCATCCACCCAGAGGCAGGATTAGAAATGGGCAGGTGGGCGTGATCTAGAGCAGTCTTTTCTAAAAGTAGAGCTTGGGATCACCTTTCAGGAAATATGCCTATTGGCTCTGCCCAGCGCACGAGGCAACAACTCAGCCTCTCCCCTCCGTGTTGGGGACAGAGCACTGTCACTGTGTCCTTCTAGCCCCGAAGCTCCTAGGTGGTTAACGGTTCTGGATTTTTTCTTCATTATTATTTTTAATATGGCTGGAAATCTGCCCAACTGTATGTATCCTGCAGAGAATCAAAATGAGAAAACCTAACACTACCCGTCCAGATTTCTGAGAGCAGATAGAAGGACCAGTGGACTCAGGGTCAAGATCCTGCATTTAAAGCCGCTCCACCCCTCCCTCTCCCTGGCTATGACCTTGGGCAGGTCACTGAATCCCTCTGGGCTCCAGCTCGTTCTTCCTGTAAAATGGAGGACACACTAGGAGCTTTTCTAATCATTATTAGATATTCAATCATTTAACAGCTCTGGGTTGCCTATTTGTGTCAGGTGACATGCTGGCTGTTGAACCAAACAGCTCAGGCCATTGCCTTTGAGGGGTGTGCCCTGCACACGGGGGTACAGATGGGCCCACGAGCAAACGGTACCATCCCGCAGCGCGGCAGACGCAGGGCCGTTCGCCCAGCTCTCCGTGCAGGGAAGAGCTTGCTGTCCAGATCAGAGAGCTGGGTCCAAGGTCACGCCCTTCCTGGGCAGTAGCATCCAGTGACCCAGAGAGGAGCCCGCAGGGTTGGTCAAGGCTCCGGGGGCCTGGACTGCAGCTGCCTCCTGGTTTCCAGTCCAGCCGAGCGCTTTCCTTTCACAGGGGCCCATCTCCACTCCACGCCTTGTTCTTCATCTCAGTGTCTGCTCCAGAGAGCCGAGGGCAGTACACAGAGAAGGGTCCCGGGGGAATGTGGGGAGGGGAGGCCCAGGGAGAGGCCTGCAGCCGCTCCTGTTGTTTCTCCACTGCTGTCCTTGCCAGGGAAGGGCTGTACCCCAAATACTTCTTGTCTTAGTTTGGTTTCCCCCAAAGCAGAGCCTGAGTCAAGCATTGGGTGCAGGGCTTTCTTAGGTGATGCCAGGGAACGGGAGTAAGAAATGGGAAGACGAAGGTGGGGGACGAGGAAAAGCCACCTGTGGGCACTGTTGAGGGGTCCTACCCAGGGCAGCTGGGCTCAGTCCTCCAGGGACCTGCTAAGGAACACGCAGGATTCTCCTTCCATTCCCTTCTCCTCACCCACTCGCAGTCCTGATGGCTGAGGGCTGCCTCCCTCTTCCAAATCCTTCTCCCATGTCTGGTTTCCCTTGTCTCTGGGCTGAGTGAGCTCTGGGGGCCTTGGAGAAAGACCTGAGGCTGGAAAAGCCGAAGGTGCTGTGGGCACCTGGAGTGGTCCCACGGGCAGCATTGCAAGGACCATCTTCCTGCAGCAGCAGCCAAAATGAGAGGTGGCCAAGGGGGTAGCAGGGGGCCCCGGGGTCACCACAGCCTGTTAATTCTGCCCCTAAATTGGGTTGCTGCTACCCCCTTCACAGGGCCACCCAAATCTTCCCAGGAGTGAAAGCCTGAGGCCAAGCCGGGTGTGGACGTGCTACTTGGACAGCAGAGGAGCAGCAGCAGGGCCTTGGTCTGGCCTGAGACCTGGGTGTAGTCCGCAGCCAGCAGCACACGGGCTCAAACGCTGGCTTTGCCACTTAGCTACTGAGAGAGCTTACAACAGCTACAGCCCGTTTCCTCATCTGTAGGACGGGGATAATCAAATCACTCGCCCTGGAGGTGGTCATGAAGCTCCCGTGAAATCTCGCTGGAAATCGCTTTGCACAGGGCCCAGCCCGGAGGCTGAGATGAGTACTCGTCAGCTGTCACTGTTGTTGGCTCTTTCACGGACTGTCTTTCTCGCGATGGGAGTCTGAACACTGCTTCCCCAGCCCACGCTCCAGCTGCAGGGCATCCTCTATTGTCTATTATCATAACGGCCACAATGGCCAGCGCAGGAATGCAGACACATTTCCCCCGCAGTTGTGAGAAGTAGCCCTGGAAGTATTTCCTTCTCTGTTTGTGTGTAAAAGGGCAAAAGAGGCGTTGCCGGCATAAAGAATAGATGGCACACCTTCCAGCCTCAGGCTTCCTGGGCGAGATCCCTTGCTAATTCAGAGCCTGTCTGAGGTCACTTACATCCACAATTGCTCCAGGGTAACTGCTTTAATGCTTGCACTCAAATCACCCCTTATGCTCCATGAAACAAACTGCTTTCCAGTCCTCTTTCAGCAGCTTTGTGTTGTGTTTACATTTATTTATTTTTTATTTTATTTGCGGCTGCCTTGGGTCTTCATTGCTGTGCGCGGGCTTTCTCTAGTTGCAGGTGTGTGTGTGTGTGTGTGTGTGAGGGGGGTGCCCCTTGGATGCAACCACATCTAATCCAGCCTACCCTTGGCCTTCAAAGTTGCAGGACCCCATAAAGCCCCAACTCATACTGTTTGCCCTGGGCTGAGTTGAGTTGACTTTACTTCACTTATGAATGAAACAATTCTTATATATTTTTTTTCTTTTTTTTTTCTCAAATAGTCTTCTGGAGAAATGCAACTCTGGCACCTGGATGGAGAAGCAAGCAGGTGCACTGTTATAAACATACGAGAGAAGCTGATCCGTGGATCCAGACCAGGGAGGCGTCGAGGAAATGGACAGATGTCTGGATCTTTGGCTAAGAGCCAAGATAGGATTAGGAGCATGGTTCTCCAGGGTGTCCAAAACCATTTAGGGAGAGGGGACTGAGGGGTGCACCCTGAAGTCCCAAGTCTGAGCCATTCCACATGACTCCAGGAGCTCAGCATTGGGACGGTTATTTCCTGTGTCATCTCTGGCAAGAGCCGTGATGTAGGCTATTTCCAATGAAATTGAGTCCATATAGCACATTCACTTTCATTTAGTTTTTTCTGTGATTTTTTTCTAGCCAAGTTTTAAGAAACCAGGGAGGACCTTTCTGAAGATCGGGATGCAGTCAAATTCTGCTCCCAGCCCTGTGGATGCTGGGGTGGGGAGGTAATCAGATCCACCTGGGTGTGAATGGAACTTTGGGGAGAACCATCGAGGAAGAAAGAAAATGAGAAAACTAAGTTATTTAGTATTTGCTCTAGGTGCCTGCTTCTGCATATCCAGTATGTTTAATTCTATTCAATCCTGGGAGGGAGTTTACTTATTTTTTTTAATGAGGAGATGTAGGCTGAGAGAGGGAGGGTAAGTCACTTGCCACTGCCTTAGAGCTGGCAAGTAGCAAAGCTGGGATGGGAGATGGCTTTCTCTGATCCCAACATCCACGAACTATCCAGGGAACAATGATGCCAGGCCAAAGACAGCCCCCTGGACCCCCCCCCCCGACTCCTGTTTGTAGAGGCCAGAAGTTCTGATAGAACTGAAAACACTACAGGCTTTCATTTGTGATCAAAAGCAAAACTTTTTAAGACTTTGAATGAGAGAAAGAGCCCCCCCAAATCAGGAAAGCTTATGTTCCTGGAAACAAACTTCATCCATTTCATAACTTTGTGCCTGGTGGCAGTGAGTCAGAGGTCAAGGGCGGGATATCAGTATGGCTGGAGTAGGAGTAAAGTATGAATCTGCCTGGGAACTTCGAGACCCTGCTTTTCAGTAAATACTGAACTGTACCCAAATGAGGGAGCGGTGATAAGAGTCAGGACTTCTAAAAAAAAAAAGAAAAGTTTCCATTTCATTTCTCCCTCTGTGTATAAAGTGATAGAGAATGAAGAAGAGATAATAGCAGATAATGCAAAAGGGTAATATAGTAGAACAAAGGCAGCACACACTGAAAAATATTTTGAAAAGTTAATGGTGGAGAAAGGGTTTCCTCTTTTGCATGCTCTGGAATTATGGGGGTGAAAATGGATGGGGGACACTGAACACTTCCTGGCTTTATAAAGGAAAATGAAGGTGGGAGATGAATTTCAAGGAGAGAAAGTCGAATAAAAGTCTTACAATGGAATACCATGCTCAGTGAAAATAACGAGAGCTACAAGTAACCACATGGATAAATCGCAGAAACAACGTTGAATAAAAGTTACATGTTGCATTATATTGTTTACATAGACTTTAGAAAACCATGGAAACCAGTTAGTTCTATATATTGTTTAAAGGTTCATGACCATGTAACGTAAGTATAGTCACGCATTGGATGAATAAATACCCCATCCAGGATTGCAGTGACTTCTGGGTGGGGAGGAAACAGGATATTTTGGATGAAGAACAATACAGGGGGTTTCCACTGCTTTTGATAGTCGTTGGTTAAGCTGAGTAGGGACAAACTGATATTTGCTACTTAGTCTCTGCGTGTTTTTGATATCTAAAATGTTTCCTAACAAGTAAGAGAGAGAGGTAGGTGACAAAGATGAATTTAGCATAGGAAAGCAAAGGGCAAGGGGGCCACGGAGCTGGAGAAGGATCCTAAGATCCCCTTAGAATGGTTTGTCCAAAGTATGAGGTCCTGCCGTATTACATATTCGGCTATCAGTAAAAGGCAGCTTAAATGTGACATTTGGAAATTCTTTTTGCTGATGAATCATACACTTCGTACGTCTTACCTCTCACTTTATGCAAATACAATGCCAGTCACACAGTGGAAAAAATCTCTTGTGGGTGATTCATTATGAGAAACTGATATGTTTTCTTTTCTAGTCTTTTTATCTTGGCCAAATTATAAATATTTTAAATGTCAAAGACCAGGAAGAACAATGTCATGTGCAGTCCTTTGGGGAGACAGGTAATCCAACAATAGAAGGCAGAATTCAAGATGAACAGAAGTATTGCATTCAGTTGCAGTCAATCCCCATCCCTGCAAATTTACAAAAGCAGAAACTTATGTTACTACACCTTTGGGCTTTATATTGATTAAAATATCATAATAACCTTTACCACATAAAGAACTTGTATAAATCCAAAAGAAGGCAAATACTCTTTAAAAACTGAGCAAGGACTATGAAAAGACACCTTACAAAAAGAAACATAGATGACCAAAGATATATTAAAATGTTGAATTCCATTAATGGTCAAAGATATGCAAGATTAAATACTGAGGTCTCATTTCAAGTTTTCACTTGTCAAATTGCAAGAGATTAGAAAAACTGAAAAGATCATCTTATCAGAAGGTTCCCTGGCATGCTGTGATACATTGTTTTCCTTAGGACAAGACCAGTTCCATATGGATAGGGAAATATGTCTTCTGAAATATGCTTCTGAGTTGTCTTTGTAGTAGGACTGGCAGTGTACTGGAAAATCCTACAAAATATCTCCAAATTAGCCTAATATAGATAATTAAGTTTCTTCTCCTGTTCAGTCATTAGATAAGATGTTGAGGGCGTTTATTAAAATGCAGCATATTATCTGGGTGTGGCAAGCCCTTAGCCATTATCAGCTATTAAATCCACTGCTAAAATTAGTTTATCCAATTAGCTGCTAATTAGCAACTAACAAACTCTTTTTCCTCTAAATTTTTTTAAATAAATTTATTTATTTATATTTATTTATTTTTGGCTGCGTTGGGTCTTCGTTGCTGCACGCAGGCTTTCTCTAGTTGTGGCGAGCGGGGGCTACTCTTTGTTGTGGTGCATGGGCTTCTCATTGTGATGGCTTCTCTTGTTGCGGAGCACGGGCTCTAGGCGCACAGGCTTCAGTAGTTGTGGCGCACAGGCTTAGCTGCTCCGTGGCCTGTGGGATCTTCCCGGACCAAGGCTCAAACCCATGTCCCCTGAATTAGCAGGCAGATTCTTTTATTTATTTATTTATTTTATTATTATTTTTTTAACCCACAGCTAGTTTTTTTTTAATATATAACATCTTTATTGGAGTATAATTGCTTTACAATGTTGTGTTAGTTCCTGCTGTATAACAAAGTGAATCAGGTATATGCATACGTATATCCCCATATCCCCTCCCTCTTGCGTCTGCCTCCCACCCTCCCTATCCCACCCCTCCAGGTGGTCATAAAGCACTGAGCTGATCTCCCAGTGCTATGCAGCTGCTTCCCACTAGCTATCTGTTTTACATTTGGTAGTGTATATAATTCCATGCCACTCTCTCACTTTGTCCCGGCTTACCCTTTCCCCTCCCCGTGTCCTCAAGTCCATTCTCTATATCTGCATCTTTATTTCTGTTCTGCCCATAGGTTCTTCAGAACCTTTTTTTTTTTCTTAGAGTCCATATATATGTGTTAGCATATGGTATTTGTTTTTCTCTTTCTGACTTACTTCACTCTGTATGACAGTCTCTAGGTCCATCCACCTCACTACAAATAACTCAATTTCGTTTCTTTTTATGGCTGAGTAATATTCCATTGTATATATGTGCCATGTCTTCTTTATCCATTTATTTGTCGATGGACACTTAGGTTGCTTCCATGTCCTGGCTATTGTAAATAGTGCTGCAATGAACATTGTGGTACATGACTCTTTTTGAATCATGGTTTTCTCAGGGTATATGCCCAGTAGTGGGATTGCTGGGTCATATGGTAGTTCTACTTTTAGTTTTTTAAGGTACCTCCATACTGTTCTCCATAGTGGCTGTATCAATTTACATTCCCATCAATAGTGCAAGAGGGTTCCCTTTTCTCCACACCCTCTCCAGCATTTATTGTTTATAGATTTTTTGATGATGGCCATTCTGACTGGTGTGAGGTGATACCTCACTGTAGTTTTGATTTGCATTTCTCTAATAATTAGTGATGATGAGTAGCCTTTCATGTGCCCCTTGGCCATCTGTATGTCTTCTTTGGAGAAATGTCTATTTAGGTCTTCTGCCCATTTTTGGATTGGGTTGTTTGTTTTTTTGATATTGAACTAGTAGGTGGATTCTTAACAACTGTGTCACCAGGGTAGTCTCTCCTCTAATTTTTTTATAGTTTTGAGCAGAAAATACAACTGCAATAGCAGAACTCATGATAGATATACACCAAACTATGAGAAATATACACATATAGATTTATATTATACATATATAATGAAACGCTGTAGAAATGTATCAACTTTAGGTCTCTCTCCATAATAAATACTCCTTTATTTTCTTTTGTAGTAAAATGAAACTTATAACAAAGTTAATTTGGCATACTCAATGAGATACATGGTTATTTTTGTACTATGCAAAAGTGGTGGGAACCCCATACAAATTTGAAAATTTTTCTCCTTTCTTGTTCTGTCAGTTTCAAAAAAAAAATCTATAATCAGTATCAAAAAGTCTATAATCAGGAACCTCTATACTGTTCTCCATAGTGGCTGTACCAATTTACATTCTCACCAACAGTGATACATGCACCCCAATGTTCATAGCAGCTCTATTTACAATAGCCAAGACATGGAAGCAACCTAAATGTCCATTGACAGAGGAATGGATAAAGAAGATGTGGTATGTATATACAATGGAATATTACTCAGCCATAAAAATAATGAAATAATGCCATTTGCAGCAACATGGATGGACCTAGAGATTATCATACTAAGTGAAGTAAGACAGACAAAGACAAATATCATATGACATCACTTATATGTGGGATCTAAAAAAAAAAAGATACAAATGAACTTATTTACAAAACAGAAATACACCCACAGACATAGGAAACAAACTTATGGTTACCAAAGGGGAAGTGGGGGGAGGGATAAATTAGGAATTTGGGATTAACAGATACACACTGCTATATATAAAATAGATAAATATATCTATTTGTATACATATATAAATATATCTATATTTAATATAGATATTAAATATATAAATACATATATAAATATATCTATATTTAATATATAAATATATCTATATATAAAAACAGGGACCTACAGTATAGCAAATGGAACTATACTCAATATTTTGCAGTAACCTATAAGGGAAAAGAATCTAAAATATATACATATATACATATCTGAATCACTTTGCTGTACACCTGAAACTAACACAACATTGTAAATCAACTATATTTCAATAAAAAATCAAAATTAAAAAATCTATAATCAGTATCAAATTAACATTCTTAATACAATTAATATAAAATATTTAAACTTCTTATACATAATATCACTCATTCTTGTTAAGAAATAAAGGTTTTCAATGAGGCTTCCCAAACCCTCCTGTTCCTTGGCTTTTGACGATGGCCTAGAAGCAGGTACCAAACATGACCAGGTGTCTTGGGTGTAGAGGATCTTGATGCAAAGGTACTCTTGGCTTACAAATTTATGGACTGTAGACTTAAGGGTGGGAGGGAAGATCTAATTAAGAGTTGATGGCACGGAGGGAGAGAAGGATTGCAGGGAGAAGAGAGGCTGAGTCCTCCAAAATAACGTATCTTAATAGTCATGAATGATGGGAAGGGACAGAATAAGAATGGGGAGAAGAAGATGGACCAACAGAAGTGTCCCCCTGTTCCTGCTGACCCAGTGCTGGAAGGCATCCTGGAAAGCCCAGGACACGTTTACACTCCAGCCTGAGCTTAGATGTCACTTGGTACCAGACAGGACAAAGCCTAGTCCTGCCGTCCCCATACTATGCCTGTCTCCCCGCCATGAGCCAGTTTTCCTTTAGGTGTAGGCAAAGCCGAGTGAAGAGAATCATGAGGGAATCCATGCCATCTGCTGCCTGAGAGATTCAGCTCAAGAAATAGCGCCGTGCTATGAAGTCAACTGCTCTCAGGAAAGAAGCCTCCAGTGATTGCATTCCCCTCGCCAAAACTCCACCGGGAGAAAAGGACAGCATAGCAGGCCTCCAAGGGGAGGGCAGCCCGCAGCACGGGCAGGACCCATCCTCTACGGGACCGGGTCGGGAGTCAGGCAGCGATCTCCCAGAGCAGGAGATTGGCACAGAAGTCAGAGGCTCCTGTTCTGTCCCGAGCCAGGCTTGGTGAAAAGTTCAGATGCAGCTCTTTGCCTCCACCCCGTCTCCTTCAGAACCTTGAGAAGCCGACGGAGGCAGCTGCTGTGCGATGAGTGGGGCTGTGGGGAGACAGATGGTAAAAATGGATTTTTAACAGCTTTGCTCACATTTATGAATGAAATCCCTTCTTGGTCTTTTTTGAAAATGTGTTCAGATTTTTTAATTGCTTTGAATTGCTCCTTTTGATGTCTGACTGGTGTTTCTTCGGCATGTGATGCTGTACTGAGAACTTGAAGGTTTAGATTTCTTTGGGTTACACGCATAAAATGTAACTCCCATGCCTCTGGTGGAGGAGAAATTAGCCAGATGTGTTCTCTACCCACGCACACAGGCTGAAAGCCACCATGCAGGGATCACTGGGCTTGGAGGGCCAGGTGCTGGGTCAGCCCTGGGCAGAGAGCATTTCCAGGGCCAGGCAACTTTTCATATTCTGGACTTTCTCCCCAGCAGACCCAGTTCGGCTTTCCTGTACCTGGGCGTTTCCTCTGCAGGGATCATCTTCTCCAGTGGCCAAGAGAAGAGTCATGATTAGGTTGGAGGCCTGTCCTCACCTGTCATACATCACTGGTCATCGAGACAACTTTTTCACAGCTGCATTTCCAATGCCTAGAATCGTGCCTAAATATTTGTTGAATGAAACCACATGGATGGGGGGTATCCCTCAATGCCCTAGGTTTCACATAGGCTCTTTCATAAAAAACTTTCAGAGTGTGCATTACTTCATAATAAAGACAAAACAACAGCTGGGGTTGACACATCTAAATATTGCACAGGATACAAACAGGCCAGGAAAAAAAAATGGCCTAGAGAAATAGACAGGTTCCTGAGAGCATTTTAAGTGGAGGAAAAGAGGAATCTGTGCCGTTGGCTGCCTGAGAGATTTAGTCAAATACTGCTGCGCTGTGAAATTAATTACTATCAGAAAAGAAAGCCTCCAGTGATTTTAAATTATATTGCATATATCTGTGTAGTATATTACAGTACATTAAGAAAGTTAAAGTAAATTAAAAGGCCTAAAACAATCCACATATTATTTTGAGATCCCAGTGGCATATTAATTATGTCTTCTGCTCTATTCATTGGTCTCTTTTGTAAATACAGGCAGCTTCAGAAGTAAACCACTTGATGAATACATAGAAACATAGAAACAGCCATTGGTCCTCTGACCCCTCACAATGTCACAAGGGCTGCGGCCACCAAATATTCTGGTTGCTACTCACCCTACCAACACTCCAGAGCTGCTGCTTGTGGAGCCCCCTTTGCTAATTTCCAATCTCAGTGTCTCCCCTTTATGCCTGAATACCTCCGGCACTCAGGTCTTTGGACCATTCCAACTGACGAATCAGGCTTTGACGGTGAGCCTGAGCATGTGCCCACCCTGAGAACAGTTGGACCAGTTGTGACTCAGGGCAGCGTGTTTAGTAAGAATGTGGTTCTGGAGGCCTCAGACCACCTGTGTTAACTTCCAGGCTCTGACATTGGTTAAAGGTGTGAGCTTGGACAGTACAGCGACACTTTGCCTCAGTGTTCTTCTCTGTAAAATGAAAACAATAGTTATAACTGATCTTATAGGTACTATTATGGGCTGAATTGTGTCCCCTTAAAATTCGTATGTTGAGATTGTAACCCCCAGGACCTCAGAATGTGATGTATTTGGAGATATGCCTTTAATGGGATAGTTGAATCAAATGAGGTCCTATGGGTGGGCCCTAATCCAATACGACTAGTTTCCTTATAAGAAGAGGAAATTAGGACAAAGACACACACAAAATGAAGGCCCATGTAAAGACACAGGGAGAAGATGGCCGTCTACAAGCCAAGGAGAGAGGCCTCAGAAGAAATTAACCCTGCTGACGCCTTGATCTTGGACTCCTAGACTCCAGAAGTGTGAGAAAATAAATGTCTAGTCTTTAAGCTCCCCGATCTGTGGTATTTTATTAAGGTAGCCCTAGCAAACTAATACGGGTGCTTTTGGGGGATTCCATGAGATGAAGCGTGAGTCAAAAGATGCTCAACCTCACTAATTATTAGAGAAATGCAAATCAAAACCACAATGAGGTATCACCTCACAGCAGTCAGAATGGCCATCATCAAAAAGTCTACAAATAATAAACACTGGATATGGTGTGGAGAGAAGGGAACCCTCTTGCACTGTCGGTGGGAATGGAAATTGATACAGCCACTATGGAGAACAGTATGGAGGTCCCTTAAAAAACTGAAAATAGTGTTGCCATATGATTCTGCAATCCCACTCTTGGGCATATATCTGGAGAAAACTCTAATTTGAAAAGATACATGCACCCCAATGTTCATAGCAGCACTATGCACAATAGCCAAGACATGAAAGAAATCTAAGTGTCCATCAACAGACGAAATGGATACAGAAGATGTGGTGTATATATACAATGGAATATTACTCAGCCATAAAAATAATGAAATAATGCTACTTGCATTATTGTATTTGGAGATATGCCTCCAAATGGACCTGGAGATAATCATATTAAGTGGAGATGATCATATTAAGTGAAGTCAGAGAAAGACAAATATATGATATTGCTTATATATGAAACCTTAAAAAATGATAAAAATGAACTTATTTACAAAAGAGAAGTAGACTCACAGACATAGAAAACAAACTTATGGTTACCAGAAGGGATAGCATGTGGGGCTGTGAGGGATAGATTAGGAGGTTCGCATTAACATATATGCACTACCATATATAAAAGAGATAAACAACAAAGACCTACTGTAGAGCACAGGGAACTATATCTGAATCACTTTGCCGTACACCTGAAACTAACACAACATTGTAAATTAACTATACTTCAATTTAAAAAATGCTTTTAAAAAAGTTAGAAAAGTGTCTAGCATAGCTGATGTATGATAAATGTTAGCTCTCATTTTTTATGTAGGCAAACATGTTGCTAATTCTAAATAACTTTCTTAGAATCAAGATTTAGATTACAGCCTGTTCATACTGTGCATATTATTATGTAGTAGAATCACCTGGAAATTTGTGTTTTTTACATTAAGCATTCATTTGTTCATTCACTCATAAGATAGATGTGTATTCACTGCTGAACTTGAGGCAAGAACTAGGGTGCCAGGAGGACAGAAGGGGTAGGCCACAGCTCGTAACCCTTCCTTAAGGAGGAGCTTGCAGCACCTCAAATGGTCCAATATGGGGCTCGTTGTCTTTAGCACAACAGAGTGGAGGCTGCAGGCCGTAGGGTTGAACATAGCAATAAAAGAGAACTACTCTCTGTCTGCAGGGTAGGCAGAAGAGGGATTCTCTGGACCCTCTACCCAAACACACTCTGGCAGAGAAGGACTGCAACAGTCACTTACGCAGTCCTTAGGGAGGCTGGCTGCATAGCCAGGTTAGATTTGTTTAAACAATCATTTATCTTTAAAGATAATTAAACAACAGGAAAAAAACCATCATCTATTTAACCATTAGTTACTATTTTCTGAGGCTCCTCATTTCTTTGTGCAGATCCAGATTTTCATCTGGCATCCTTTTCCTTTGGTCTGAAGGACTTCTTTTAATAGCATTTCTTGCAGGATGAGTCTCCTGGGGTGATGAACACATTCAGCTTTTGTATGTCTAAAAATATCTTTATTTTGTTTTCATTTTTGAAAGATTTTTTGGGGGCATAGATTTTAGGTTGACTCATTGCCTTTAGAGATGTTTCTCCATTGTCTTATCTCTGACATTGGCTCTGACAAGAAATCTGCTGTCATTCTTAAGCATGTGCCTCTGTACATGTACATACGCATCATTTTTCTCTGGATGATTTTAAAATTTTCTTTATCACTATTTTTGAGCAATTTTGTCTTGATTTGTCAGTGTAGTTTAATTCATATTCACTGTGCTTTGAGTTCATTGAACTTCTTGGGACACTAAGTTTACAGTTTTCATCAATTTTGAAAAATTGTTGGCCATTGCTTCTTTTTTTTTTTTTTTTTTTTTGCATTACGCGGGCCTCTCACTGTTGTGGAGCACAGGCTCCGGACGCGCAGGCTCAGCGGCCATGGCTCACGGGCCCAGCCGCTCCGCGGCATGTGGGATCCTCCCAGACCGGGGCACGAACCCATGTCCCCTGCATCGGCAGGCAGACTCTCAACCACTGCGCCACCAGGGAAGCCCTGGCCATTGCTTCTTTAAATAATTTTTCTCCCCTGCTCTCCCTTGGAGATTCCAATGCCGTGTATATTAAGGTGCTTTAAGTTGTCTCACAGCTCAGTGATGCTCCTTTTGTTTTTAAAAAATACTGTTTCTATGGTCGTGTGGATAGTTTCTGCCTTCAAGTGTATTGATCTTTTCTTCTGCGATAGCTAACCTGCCACTAATCCCATTCAATGTATTTTCAACACAGACAGGTTAGTTTTCATCTCTAGAAGTCGGGTTTGGTTGTTTTTATACCTTGTATGTCTCTGCTTAACTTTTTGAACATATAAAATACACTTTTAACAACTGCTTGTCCTTGTCTGGTAATTCTAACACCTGTGTCAGTTCTAGGTCAGTTTTGATCGACTGAGATTTCTCTTCATTATGAATCATATTATCCTGCTCTCTGCATGCCTGGTAATTTTTTTAATGGGATGCCAGAAATTATGAATTTTGCCTTTTGGGGTACTTGATATTTTGCATTCCTATCAGTTTTTTCTTGAGCTTTGTTTTGGGATATAATTAAGTTGTTTAGAAATAGTTTGGTTGTTTCAGGTCTTGCATGTACGATTTGTTATGTGGGACAAGAGTAGTGCCGTCCCCCACTGAGGCAAGACTCTTCTGAATGTTTTACCCAGTGCTCTGTGAATTATGAGATTTTCCATTCTTACTGGTGGGAACAGGCACCATTCCTGGCTCTCTCTGAATGTCAATTACGAGTCCTTGTCATCCTTTAAGAGAAGAAAGGGTGGTCCTTTCCCTGTCTCTGGGTTGTTTTCCTCACCCACACGCACTGTTCAGTACTCAGCTGAACATGCAGGGGTGACCTGCAGATCTCTGGAGTTCTCCTTCAATGCCACTCTGTCCTCCCAAAGTCTGTCCTGTAAACTCTGGCCACCTTCTTCTCCTAGATTCTCAGCTCTGTCTCCTCAAGTCAGTGAGCCTCCTGGTTGCCCCCTTCCTGTGATGTGCCCTGGGGACTCTCTCAAGGCAGTAAACTCAGGTGGTTGCAGGGCCCCCATCACTTGCTTCCCAACTCATGGCAATCACTGTCCTTCATGACTGATGTCCAGTGTCCTGAAAACCAGCACATGGTGTATTTTCACAAAAAGTATGATGTCTTATGACCTGGCCTCAGAAGTTACACCTCATCATGTCCACAAAATCCTGCTGGTTAGAGAAAGCAGCCCTCACCAATGGGTGTGTTTTGGGGAGGGGGGCATGAATTTCTGAAGTCAAGGGTCTCTGGAGGCTCGTTACCTCCCACAGGCAGTGGGCATACAAATGTGGGGAGTGGGAAAACTAGATTGGGTGGGCAGGTTGGGGCCAGATGGTAGTACCTCAGAAAGAGTTGACAAAAATAACCTTTCTACTCTGTACTCTGTAAACACCTCTGTCTGCATTGAGATTTCATCACACTGCTTCACTATTATTTAAGTGCTAGTCTCCACTAAATTGAGAGTTTGCGGAAGGAAGAGACCATTTGTTATCCATCCTGCAGTGATGCCAGATTTAGAGCAGGAGCTCACCATGCTTTCTTAAGTGAAATCAGAATGAATGGGCTAGAACAGCCCTCCAGGGTGGCCCTGCATTAAACCACTTTGGCCAAGCCTGCACCCGCTCCCATCACCCAGCCATCAGTCCACAGTGGGACGGGGAGTGACCTCGGGGAGGGGCTCTGTGCCGCTCCAGGTACAATCCCTGAGGGCCCAGCCACAGTGTTCCCAGTAACAGGGCAACAAGTCCTTCTCCGACAGGACATTTGGGTGACACAGCACAGAGTCCACATCACTGCCACCCCTCATCTCCATCACCACGTGGGTTCGTTATTTGGGGTTCTCATCACTTTTCTCCTGAATCACTGCAGCAGGGTCCTAGTTTTTCTGCTCACCTTCTTCACCCATTTCCAATCCATTTTCCACACAGCTGCCGTGATGCACTTTCTAAACACAGACCCAGTCGTGCCATTCTTCATTTTAAAACCACACGATGGCCTCTCATCACGTGTGTGGTTCAGTCTGGACCTCCAGCACCCTACACCCTG
The DNA here is from genome assembly GCF_951394435.1 of Stenella coeruleoalba. NCBI lineage: Eukaryota > Metazoa > Chordata > Mammalia > Artiodactyla > Delphinidae > Stenella > Stenella coeruleoalba. The sequence goes on along the minus strand of NC_137160.1, from coordinate 58,382,734 downwards.
GCCCTGACAAACTCCTCAGAAATGGTGCCGCTTTTCACAGGTCTTCTGGTTCTTTCTCTGCCACATGCCTTTCCTCTCTGACCTGACTTTTTGCTTAGCTGATGCTTCCTGCCCTGTCCTTCCAGATTCACCTCCTTTATGAAAGCTCCAGGACTCTGCTAGCCTAGGTTAAGTGGCATTTCAGTATGTTATTATAGCCCTCAGTATTTGCCTTTTGTAACATTCATTACACAGTCCTGTAAATGTCTGTGACCAGAGACTCATCCTGTTGAGATTATAGACAGACAGCTTTCTCTCTTTCCCCAGCACCTAGCATACAGCTTGGCATATAGGGGGCTCTCAAATGTTTGGACAGTAAATGAATTAATCAAATGGTTTCGGACTTCCCTGGTGGTCCAGTGGTTAAGACCCTGTGCTCCCAATGCAGAGCTCGGTTCGATCCCTGGTCAGGCAACTAGATCCCGCATGCTTCAACTAAAGATCCTGCATGCCGCAACTAAGACCCAGTGCAGCCAAATAAATAAATAAATATCTTTTTTAAAAACTCTTAAAAAAAATAATGGTTTAAAAAACACCCCAACCCAATTTTATTCTACTGGTTACCAGCCACCCCTTTTGAACATCGGACAGACAGTTTTCAAAAGCAGGAATCAGTCTGTGAAATGAGGCTTATTTATGGATGAGCTGGACTTCCTAGTAAAAATATTGAAGTTGAGCCCAAGAGCTACTTCGGCTCATTATGGAAGATCTTCCTTGTGGCGGCTGAGGAAGGCCCTAGAGGGAAGGGAGTGGCTGAGTGTATCCCTGCCCCTCCCAGGGGGCTGCAAGCTGTGTGGATGTCTTTCCTGTACTGGTTTCTGGGTTTCAGGTTTCTAGACTGGCTGAGATGAGGAAGTGACCCTTGAAGCATCCCTCCTGTCCCCACCCCCAGCCAGTGCTGTCCAGACTCTACCTTCTCACTTCTTCCCTGAAACAAGAGAGAATCTAGAACCCTCCCAGCCACCCATTCTTGTTAACAGACGTTCAATGCCCGCCTCACCGATCACACTGATGGATGGAGGCGATCCTGTCCCCAAGGAGCCGTTGAGATTTCCTGAAAGACCTGCACGCAGGAGCTTAGAGGCAGTTGTATGAGTCGCAGTGATCTTTCAATATATTCTCACACCACATTTAGGATTACTTCTGAAAGGATGCTTACACAGAATCCTGTCTTGCTTCAGATACCACTGGCTTTTTGGAAGTCACAAAGACACTTTGGGAAACTTTAAATAATTTATTTTACAAGGCCATCCCCTGTCCTGGGAGGTTTTCATGTTGAATTCTATTAACCGCTTTTGTCTTTTGTTATAATGCATATATGAACAATTAAAAGCCATTTAAAATAATTGATTCAATTCACTAAAGCCAACAAATTAATTAACTGATGCATAATTAATCAGAGCAGCAAGGCATCCCTTCTTAAGGAACCAGAGAGGAAAGCTGTGATTTGTGTGTTCGTGAATGGAGTAGATAACAGTCAGGTGTGCTCTTGGACCAGATACTGATGCAATCAGGGTCATAACATAAGAGCCAAAGGTGATACTCCAGGCTCAGGGTCTTAAGATAGACACAGAACTCCGGCTGTCAGAGAGGGGAGGGTGAAGGTCCTGAGAGCACATCCTGGTCCATGGAAACATACACATCCTCAAATCGTCATCCCAGGAATGTGGCCCTCAATAATTTGTTTCAGGTCCATGAGATGAGTACAGACTGAGAATAAGCATTTAGAAACTTTTATAGGAACTTGACAGAGTCATTTTATGCTTGCTGAATCTAATTTAAACTTAGGGCTTATATTTTTATGTCCTTTTTCATGTAATTTTTCTAGTAATTCATTTTTATCACATTTAAAATATGTCTCAGGGTGCAATGAATTATAAATAGTAAAAAAAAAAAGCAAAACAAAAACAAACTGGTCCTTTACCAAGATATTTCTAGAACCACTGGTTTGGATCATTCCAGAAATCTTTAAATTCAAACCTTGCAAAACACTGTCTGGCCTGAACATGTTCTAGAGGACGTACTAAGAGCTCTAATATTCCTTTGCAACTGAGGTGGAAAACAGAATTGTTGCTGCCTTGCATCTGTCTCTCTGGAGACGCTCCTGTGCTCTGCAGACCCAATGCCATCCAGGCAACAAGTGGAACGAGGATGTATCAAAGCCGTGTATGCTGTACATAATACAGCTGCACTGATGCTCATTTTGAACATGTGCTCACAGAGAGGGTCATGAGTTAAGTGAAAGGTAAGATTACGGTACAATGACCAGCCACAGCTGTGCGTTAGAGCCCATTCCACCACCGTGAATGAATGGTCCTAAGTCCCATGATAAGAGTGGCAGGGGCTGAGGACCTATATCTCAGGGCTCTTAGCAGTGAAATAGCAGAAAAGAAGCCCGAAAGTCATCCTTTGTGATAGTAGGATGTTGGTGAACATGTTAGAACAGAGAGAGTTAGTCATGCCCAGGCTTTCCTAGTAAAATGGAGGGAGTACAGCCACTTACTCAGACTGAAATGGACACTTGTTGGATCTGATTCAAGCTGTCCTGGGGTCGTTGTCATGGGACCATCTTCTAGCAAGTTTATCTAGAGGCTTTTTTGGTGCTAAAGCAGCTGTAATAGTTTCTGTAGCCTCTTGGATGGGATTCCAGGTGGGCCTGCCTTGTGACTTACAAGTCGTATATGAACATATACACCCCAGGGGATGACTCCCCACAAATCCATTCGCTACTTCCCATTCCTTGAACTTCTACCATGAACAACAGCTCTGACATGGGCATGAAGAAGGCTGACCCTGCTCATCTTCATCTGTGTGCAGATAAGTTACACGTTGTGAGGACAGGTAAGAAGCCTCTGGAAGGAGCCTGCCTGGCCCTCAGTGCACCTCAGCAAGGGGGGCTGCCACGTGACCCAGCACATCTTCCCTCGGGCTGCGGGCTACGGGGTGGACCCCCAGGCAGTGACCGGCCAGCCGGACAGGTGCCAGGCCACCCTGTCTCCTCAAGCCAACCCTGCTCGTCAGTGAGGAACCGTTCTCCACTTACAGAGATAACACAAGTTCGAATGTTTCCCTTCTGCTTCCCAGGGATACAACCCAGTGACTCATCTCTTTTACATGAATATGGGTCTAAAGATACAAACATCAAGGGTGGGAGATAGGGGTTCTGAATGTCACACGTGGTCTGTGACCCCGCAGCCACCTTGCTCACCCCTCTGTGTCGCTGTTTCTTCTGGGTAAAGTGAAGGGGGTGCTTGAGACAGCCCTTCGGAGCCCCTTCGGCACCTCTCCTGGGTGTCGGTCAGCGAAGCTGTATTATACTTCCCAATTCTCAGTTTGCCTGTCTGCAAACCCCACTGTCACTGCCTGATGGCAACTGACTTCGTATGAACATTAATGACCTTCGCATTCTCTTTCCAGCTCTCTCGAAGCATCCCTCATGTCATACTGTCCTCCCCCCAGGGAAAAAAGGGAAACGAGAGCTTTAACCAGCTTCTGGGGACTGTACATAGGCTGAAACTATTTGATGACAAAACCAGGAAGGAAGTTCAGTCAACGTACTTTTACATGCAGTCGGTAAAAAAGTATTCAAGAGATCCTGTGGAAGGATCACAGATACCTGCTGAGCTCCTACCGAGTGCTAAGTTCCTTGGATAAATTGAATTCACGTCCTTGTTCTGAAGGAATTTGCAGTATATTATGGGAAGATAAATGCATGAATCCGAGTAGCTCCAATTCCAATTCAAGGTCAGAGGGGATAAATGCCACAAAAGGGATACAAAAGTATCATATTAGTTCAAAGGAGAGAAAGTTACTGGTGGCTAGGAAATCAGACGCCCTTACGCTCTCAATGCTTGTTGTAGGAAGGCTTTGTGGAGGAGTCTGGTGGTGAGTAAGTAGGACGTGGATCTATGAAGATGGGCTGGGGGTGGGAGTCTGGAGGAACATTCCAGAGCAAAGGCAGGAGCGGGGAGGGGAAGGTGGCGGGTAGGTCCCCGGGCAGTGGGTGGCCCATTTGTTTGACTTGGTTCTGAGTCATGAGGTTATAAACGCTGGCTGAGATCTCAGAAAGCCTTGAACTCTGGGTTGCATAATTCCTGCCCTATTCCTTAAGTTCTTAGAAAACATTGCAAGTTTTGCAGGAGGGAAAGATACGTAGGGGAAAATGGGAGGAGAGCTGGAGGGGAGAGGACTCAGTGAGGAGAGTCTGTTACTAATGCAAACTAGAGGGGATGGTGGTCCAGAGAAGCGGTTTCAGGACAGAAGGATCACACAGCCTCCAGGCTGCCTGGGACTCTCGTGCCCTCAGCCTGCTGTTCTGGTGTGATTATGAAGACCTCTCTCTTTACAAGTGTACCAGTTTGCACAATAAATGATAGAATCACTCTAGTTGAAGCGGAGTAACTGGAAAGGTGGGATAGAGAAAAAGAATCAGGTTTAGGAGGAAAATGAGTCTGGTTGTGGACATACTAAGTTTGAGGTAGTGTTTGGGCTTCTAAGTAGGAATAGATAACAATAATAACAGTAATAATAACAATAGCCAACAGTCCCTGAGTACTTCCCCCGTGGCAAGCTATTACCCATTTATTCTTCACAATGACACCATGAGGCGGACACTATTATTATCCTCATTTTATGGAGGATGAAACTGGGCAGAGAGTCATATGAGTAGTAAATAGTTGAAAATTCAGACCTTGACCTCAGGAGGGAATTCAGAAGGGAGACAAGAATCCAGAAATTATCCACCAAGAAGAGGTAGCAGAGGCTGAGAGGTCCAGGCAGGTTGCCAAACAGAGAGCAAAGCAGAGGATGAGAGTTAAAGAACAAATAAGGACATAGCAGGAGGAAGGGGAGGTCGGACAGCCCCAAGAGGAACATGGGGTTAGGAAGAAACCAAATGACAGCATCGCGAAAACCAGGCAAGAGACAAGAGAATGACCGGCTTTTGAGCGCAGGACACTCTGGAGAAGTGGGGCTAGAGGGGGACAGTCACCAATGCTGGATTGGTGGCTTCTGACCCAACTGCATGCCTGTGAATTTCTCCATCGTCAGAAAGGTTTCCCTCGTACCAGCTCACCAACCCAAGCACAAATGGTGGCCCATTTGTTTGATAAGGACAGATGTCAAGTTCCTGGCAGTGTTCTGCCTGGTGTGGGGATTGCGTCCCAGGCTCCTGCTCTGGGGGCAGCAGCCCACCTGAAGGCCACTGGTGGCTCTGGAGGTGGACCGGCTGACACAGGAGTGAGAAAGGCTGTGTGTGTGTGCCAGGGGTCACTTCTGCCTGGAGCTTCCACTGAACTAGGTTTTTTAAAAGAAAAGTGATCAAGCAACTCCCTCAGAATGGGAGTAGATAAGAACTGTAAGGCTTATCTCACCTTTGACTATTGAAGGCAACTCGCTGACCTCCAAGGGTAGGATTTTGCTAATCTGTAAGCCTAACTTGGCCTGAATCTCACCCAGATTCAGTGTAGGCTGTGCGTGCCAGGTGGGGATGAAATGAAATCTCAGTGTGGTTGTCATATCGTGTGTCTATTACTATTTTTTATTTTCATTGAAGTTTAGTTGAATTACAATGTTGTGTTAGTTCCTGGTGTACAGCGAAGTGATTCAGTTATACATATACATATTATACATATATATGTATATACATCTATATTCTTTTTCAGATTCTTTTCCATTATAGTTTAATATAAGATACTGAGCAGAGTTCCCTGTGCTATAAAGTAGGTCCTTGTTGTTTACCTTTTTTTTTTTTTTTTTTGCGGTAGGCGGGCCTCTCACTGCTGTGGCCCCTCTCGTTGCGGAGCACAGGCTCCGGACGCGCAGGCTCAGCGGCCATGGCTCACGGGTCCAGCCGCTCCGCGGTATGTGGGATCTTCCCGGACCAGGGCACGAACCCATGTCCCCTGCATCGGCAGGCGGACTCTCAACCACTGCGCCACCAGGAAAGCCCTGTTTACCTATTTTATATATAATAGTGTGTATCTACTAATCCCCAAATCCTAATTTATTTCTCCCCTCATACTATTAGTATTTGGAATCTTTGTCTTGTGTACTTTTGAAAGTAGCATGCAATTAACCTGACGTTCCTGCTTCTCTTGGTGGTACATATAATCAATGACTGTGCTGAAACTATGGGCCCTTCCAAATCTGGAGTAGGCTAGGATTTATTTTCTGTCTCAGTTTCAATTTCTATTCTTCCCCATCTGCACGACCTTCCTCCTTGAGGAATTCAGTCCTTTAATGATGAAACTATCTTTTGATTCAGGAGAGAAATGGAGGGCTTCTCAACCTCAGTGCTATCGACATTCAGTACTGGATCGGTCTTTCTTGTGGAGTCTGACCCTTGTGTTATAGGATGTCCAACCGCCTCCCTGCCCTCATCCCACTAGAAACCAGCAACAACCAACCCCCTCCCCAAGCTGTGACAATCAAAAATGCCTCCAGACATTACCAAAATCCCCTGGGAGCGCAATCTTCCACATTTGGGAACCACAGTGATTAGCTCATTCAGACTAAGATGTTAGTGACTTAAATATGTATTTCTTTGATGAATATTTCCATGTTGTAAGTGGAACCAAGGAAGAGCTATGCAGACAGGCAGAAATGTCCATTTCTCTTTTCTTCTGTGACCCAATTAATCTCTCATTCATGTTTCCTGATGGCAGAAATACAATCCACCTAATGGATAGACTTGGTCATCTTGGGGATTGGATGCACTCAGTTCAATTCAGGATTCCTCGCTCAGTCCTGGGACGTGTACACAGCGCTGTGATGCCCTTCAGGAGGGAGCAGCAGTGTCGTTGGGACTTGGTACTCCTTGTGCTGGTACCCGTGGTGTCATGCGAGCATCCTCTTTGCTTCTCCTGTGGACTCCTCCCTGACGCGTCCGCTGGGTTCTACCGTCACTTCAAAAGGGCTTTCGCCACTCTGCATTTTCCTTGTCCTGACCACAGACTCCTCTGGGACGTAGGAAACTTGAGAACTTGCTCCCTGTCTTCTCTGAGATGGAGACAGACTCTCCTGGCCCGGACGCACCCTGCTCTGTTCCTGTCCACTGCTGGCGACGCAAGCTGGTGTCATTTCCCTCGGTCACTGGGTCCTTGTGCCCAGCTGGGCTCTCCCCCTTTCCACCACCCCCAATACAGGTAGAGGGGGAGGCAGCCAGTGCCCACTTATCTTGCTTTTCCTCTCCCCCAGCTTAGAGGAGGGAGAGGGAAAAAGAAGCCTCTTGAACTTAAAAGTTAAGAATTTAATGCCTTTGTTTGGTTCTGCAAAGGCAACTTCCCCCTTAGACAGTGATGAATCGCTGCTAGTTGCCTGGGCTGGAAGAAAGCCCTCGGGGCCTCGTGGAGAAATTGACTGGAAAGAGAACACATGGCTTAATGCCCTTCCCACCCCCCACTTGGCACCCCTCCCCTCCTCTGTCTGCGGGTACCGCGGCTCTGGATGTACAGATCAGGCAGCATTTTCCAGGCACGTCCTCCATAATCCAAGAGACATTGCACTGGATTACTTACTTTACCTAATTCCATCAGGCTCTTTGATGGGTGAGTATGGGCAGCAGGAGGTACGGAACCTAAGAGAATCCATTTCTCATCATCAGTCATCAACACTACGGTAAAGTGACTACATAAAGTGTCCCTGCAGACCTGAGGATTCTCATGGGAAATTTGGGAGTGTGACGACATGAACGCAAATATTACTAAATGTGTGCATTCGACCTATAGAGAGTAATAATCCCCTCTATGCTGGGGACACATAAGACCCAGAGAAAAATAGCTGTGTCTTCCTGCATTCATAGTTAACAAGAAACAGCGTCAAGCGTCTATCCCGCAGTGGAGAATAGCTCATGTGGTCTTACAGTTACCAAGATTACTATCTCACACCCTCTCTTTCTTTAAGTCTCCATCCCCTCCTACACTAACACTACCCCGTGATGCACTTGCTTCCACTCTCACTGAGAAAGTAGAAACAGAAAGAGTGGACACACACTGCATCCTCTGCACTTGCGCCCACATCCCCTGCCTCTGTCCCATCACTGTGGTCAGGACCAGCTCCCCTCTTTCCACAGGATCCCACCCCCTCTCCTTCCTAGAATTCCTTCATTCCTTCATCCTCCCCGCTCTTTCCTCTCCTGTCAAAGCCTGCCTTTCTACTCTTGTGTCCTCATCAAAAGAGGGAATATACTATCTTTCCGCTTCAATATCAAAGGAAAAGAAATAAAAACTCTCTCTGGACCTTGCTTCTCCTCCTCTACCACCTGATTTCTCTCCATCCCGTTACAGCAAACTCCTCAGCAGAGCTGTCCATCCTCACCGTTCACCCACTCACTCCAGTCCACATTCGTCCACGCCGTCACAGAAACTGCCCGGATCCAAGGCACTGTGAACTCCAGGTGTGAACTCAGTAGTCAGTACCGCTCACTGCTCGAGGTTGTTGACCACTTTTCCTTCTTCATACACTTTCTTCACTTGGAACCCAGAACCCCACAGCTTCTCTCGTTCTCCCCTTCCTGCTCAGTCTCCTTTGCTATTTCCTCTTCTCATCCCCCTGGATGTTGCAGCATCTTTGGGTGCTTTCTTCTATCTACACTCATACCCTGGGAGAGTTCAGCCAGTGCATGACTTTAAGTCCACGTATATTCTGATGACACCCCAAATTTATATCTCCAGCCTGGATGCCTCTCTTGGATGTCAGACTTGTATGTACATTGACCGGCTTGAAATTTCTGGCTGGATACCTGCAGACATCTAACAGCTGTCATGTCCATGGCCGAGCTCCTGACCTCCCATCCCTCCCCTCCCCCGCCTCGATCCTGCCCCCCCCACCCCACTGCCCCCCTCACTTCATCAACAGCACCGCTATCCTTCTGGTTGATCAGGTCCCAACCAAGGAAGAATTCTTGACTCTTTCTCTCAAATCTACGTATGGTCCAATCAGCAATTTCTGTCAGTTTTACCTTCAAAATACATCCAGAATCTAAATGCTCCTCAACGGCCCCAGCGCCACCATCCTAGTCACCCTCCGTCCTGTTATTGAAATCACTTCCTCCGTCTCGACACCACACACGAGGTCCGTGCAAACATTTGTTAGACCAGTGGGGCTCACATGATTGGTCTCAGAACACTTTATGTCCTTAGAAATAATTGACGACCTCCAAAAGCTTTGCTACCTCAGCAAAAAAAAATATCAATACCCATTGATATTTACCCTATCATGATTTAAAACTGAAAATTTAAAAATAATTCAGTAAAAAAATAACACACCCATTGCACATTAACATAAATAATTTTATGAAAAATAACATTTTCTAAAACAAAAACAATGCAGTGAGAAACGTAACAGTATACAGTTTGAAAAGTATGTTTTGCAGATCTCCTTAAGGTCTGGCTTAATAGAATTTAGTTGGATTCTCTGATCTGCCTCTGCTTTCAAGCAATTAGAGGTTATGTGTCGTGTAGCCTCTGCAAAACTCCACTGTATGCTCATGAGAAGATGAGAATGGAGAGGGAAAATTAAGCCTTACACAACTATGAAAATATTTTGACTTCATGAGGGTCCCTGAAAAGGTCTCAGGGACTCCCAGGAGATAGGAGACCATGCTTCGAAAAGTGCTAAGTTAGATGATACCATGCCTCCTCCCGGACCCCTCAGTGGCTCCCAGACACAGGAAGAATAAAAGGCAGGATCCATCTATCTTATCGGGGACCAGTATGATCTGTCCCGTTCCCTGCCTGGCCTGGCCCTCTCCTTCCTCTGTTCCTGCCGTAGTAGCTTCCTTCCCAGTCCTAAACCATGGTCCTGCCTCAGGACCTTTGCCCTTTCTGTTTCCTCAGCCCAGAAGCTCTTCCCCCTGGTGTCTTCACGGCTCACTCCTTCACATCCCTCAGTGTCACCTTCTCCATGGTCTTGCCTGGCTACCTCTCTAAAACTGCCATCCTGTCACCTCTCTCACTGGTCCATCGATCACCCTTATCCCTGCCTCCACTTCATTTTCTCCTTAGCGTTTATCTCCATCCAACTTACGACTTATTTTACAATTCATTTTTGTTCACTTCTCCTCTACTCCCAACCACATCCTATAATCATTTGTGACCTTAAAATAGGAAATATTCTAAATATCTATCAGTGATGGGTAAGTTAAATAAAGGATGTTGCCTCTGTTCTATGCATCCCCACAAGAAAGCAGGCAGGGAGTTCCGTTGTTCTGTTCACTGATGTCTTCTCAGCGACCAGGCAGGGACATCGTGCCTTGTAGGCACTCAATGGAGTTTGGAGAGTGAATGAGTGAAGGAGCTAGTGAGTGAACGACTAACCCTGTGAGGCAGCGTTATGATGTCTGCGTCCCAGCTGGGGAAGCAGAAACCTAGTGAGGGTGAGACTTTCCGTGACTCATGGAGCTGGTGAAGAAGGAGCCTTGGGTGCAGGTCTGTGACTGTAAACCCTGGGCCCTCCCAGCCCTGCAGCCCCACCACGCACGCCGGGTGCACCCTCCATCCTACAACCAGCCTCCAGCCTACCCGGAGAGAAGGTGTTTCCAGGTTCTAAGTGTGCCCTCTGTGCTGGAATAGCCTTCAGGGATGTGGGGATCCAGCGCTCTGGTCCCCCAGGTGAGACAATGACCCAGAGATGTACCATGACTTACCTGGTGTCGCAGGCCCCAGAGCAGGGACTGGAACCCATGTGAGACCCACCAAGGAAATGCGGGTCACAGAGGACTTGGTTTAACCCACTACAGTCTGGTCAGACATTTGGCTTTTAGAGGATTGATGATGTCACAGTCACATGGACGGTCCGGCATAGTCTCGATGCAGAGACATGCACTGGGGTGCCTATTTTCGTGGAAACGAGTCAGGACACATACTGGTGCTGTAGAGCCACCTTCCTCAAGGTCAAGGCCAGGCTGCTGGTCTCAGGTGCCCAGAGGCTCCGCTTGACCTGCTTTCCTAAGGGCAAGGGCTTAGCGTGGACCATGTGTTTTTTCCTCCATGCCAGCACTGTGCTTGCCTCCTTACCCACCTTCATGATCCCATTCACCGCCCAGGACAACCGTACAATCTGCTTATTATTATTATTTCAACCCTCGAGCTTAGAAAGGCCAAGTAACTCGATTCAATTCAGAAAGACGATGAGTGAGACATGACGTACCTTATAAAATAGGTGTGCAACACGCCTGCCATTCTAACCTCATAGGAAAAGCAGGAGACAGGGCTTAACCTCCCAGAAACCAGGGCCCTCAGAGCGGTGGGGGTGAGACAGGAAAGGAAGGAAGGAGGTCTTATCTGGTGATCCTTTTTTATACTTCTCTTCCTGTCTTTTAGAAAGAATTTAGAAAGTGTCATATTTGTTTTAAAGTACTCTAGGGAAACAAAAAGTGTGTGTGTGTGTGTGTGTGTGTGTGTGTGTGTGTGTGTTGGGGAGGGAAACAGATGAAACAAGAGGGACACAATGTTGATAATTTTGAACTTAGGTACTGGGTTTGGGGTTTATTATATTATTCACTTTAGTTTGTGTATGGATGAAATTTTCCATAATAAAAAGAAAAAAAGGAAAAATGATTCAGCTAAAAGAATGCTCATCCAATAATTGTTTATGATCGCAAAATATAGAAAATATTCTAAATATCTAATAATGGGTACATTAAATAAATGATGTTACATCTGACCTGTGCATCTAGAATAATATAGATGTAATTTGTTGATGTGGAAAATATCCACCATGTGCTAAATAAAAATAAAAAATAATTTTCAAGAAAAGATGTATATTAAAATTTCATTTTAATTGTACATTTATAGTTTAATGCTTGTGTTTCTCTCGGCATTAAAAAAGTCTGGAAATATTCTTTGAAGACTTAACTTTACACATTTAGGTAACATATGAACTCTCAAACAAAGTATGTATCACCACTGCAATTAATTAAAAAAATTTTTTTAAGCAGATCATAAAACAGCATGTATAGAATGATTATATTTTCATTTAAGAAAAAAAAGGAAGGAAAAAGGAAAGACCAGAGCCTGGATGTAGGATGCAGACTAGGTCTCAAAATTCCAGGACCAAAGCCAATCAGCTGGAAGGAAAGTTTGGGAGAAAAATCTGGGACCAAATACATTGCTGGTTGCACAGAACATGAGCAACCCTCCACCCCAAAACTGGGAAGGGGGCTCTAGTGCCCAGTGCAAGGCAGGGCTCAGTCAAAGCTTGTTAAATTTAAAAAGCTCTTCTCTGCTCTGCTCTGTGCATTCCCTGAACAGAGGGGGAGGATCGAGTTCATTATTTCTTAGATTGGAAAGTTCTGATGGAAGGAAGCCTCCTTGGAAGAGACAAAGGCAGCAAGGAGCAGAACAACAGGGGAAGGCGCTGCTGAGAGCGGTCCAGGCATCTGTCTAGTGACAGCTCTGCCGAGGGATGAGGGACAAGGGGACGGACGCTGCAGATGTACTCTTACTCCAAGGGAGGCTGGGGTGGGGGGAGGTAAACAAGTGCATTAGAATGTGGTGGGCACTCGGGGGGGCTGTAAGTGCAGACATAATCGGAGCCACAGATTCATGTCGTCCAGCTAAATGAAAAGTCTGTAATTCAGACCATGAAGTCAGCAGCTGGGTTTGCTGCTTTAGCAAACATAAATCTAAGGTCAGAAAGCTTACCCTCGATGGGATGCGGGGCAAGGTTCTCATCTGCATCCTTTAGCCATCAGCTACCAAGATAAGCGAGTATGTCAATGTGATACTAATGGGGCTCCGTGGATCCCGTTACTCAAGTGTCTCCAATCAATTAGGGGTTTTAACTTCGTCATCCCAACATAAATATCCTTTAATACGCAGTTAAGGCCACTGTTCATCATCATGATGGCTTTATCACGGCATGTGGGGTTTTAATGCTGCTCAAATTTTAACAGAGAGGAAGACAAGACATTTGGGACTGAGGAGGAGATGTCCTGGCCCCTTGACCCACACAGGTGCCAGGGAATAAAGATCACGCCTGCCCTCTAGATGCTTGGTACCCAAGTGGTCCTTGAGCTCGGGGAAGGGAGGCATTCCAGGGGACAAATCTTTCTCAGCAGCCTATTTTTTTTTTTTTTTTTTTTGCGGTACGCGGGCCTCCCACTGTTGTGGCCTCTCCCGTTGCGGAGCAACAGGCTCCGGACGCGCAGGCTCAGCGGCCATAGCTCACGGGCGCAGCCGCTCCGCGGCATGTGGGATCTTCCCGGACCGGGGCACGAACCCTGTCCCCTGCATTGGCAGGTGAACTCTCAACCACTGCGCCACCAGGGAAGCCCAGCAGCCTATTTTGAGAGAGAAACTCTGCGAGGCCTGAGCCTATGTCTGCTACACTGAATAAATAAATTGAAGCCCATCCCCTTCTGACAAGGTTTCCAAAGTTAAGTAACATCAGTAAAATGTCTAAATGCTAAAGAAACGCAGATTGGACTAAACATTACAACCTCTGATTTAGGATGGAACTGCATCCAAGGCAAAGAGAAAAAAACGGTTCTATAATGATTTTCACCCTCTTCCTACTGTCACAATCCTTTCCCTTCTTCCCTGCTTAAAATCTGCAGCTGGGGGACTTCCCTGGTGGCCCAGTGGTTGAGAGTCCACTAGTGGACTCTAGGGGTCACTAGGGCAGCGTGCCGAGTGCTGTGTGCTGGGGGCACAGAGGAAGGGGCTGTAGACCTGCCACCACTCTCCTCCCCTAAGATCGCTGGCAAGATCCAAGGTCAAATCCAGATGTGCAGTTAATGTGCCTCCGTGAACCGTTGCTTCTTTGTAAACCTCAGTGAAATCACACATTAGACTTCAACACCAGAGCTCCTTGAGAGAAAAACAAACAGACACCCAGAAGGGCATAGCCACTCAGCTGTCTCGCTACAAATCTGCTATCCACTCACTTACTTTGTCATCGTGATCAGTGCTGCGACCAACAGTCCACCTCTTCCCACAGTGGATGGATGGCGGCGGCTCTGTACCAATGCATCCATCCCCAAAAATGCGAAACAGAGACCACCGGTGACTCGTGATAAGGCAGAGCAGCATGGGAGAAGCTCTGTTATCTCCTGGGAGATTAGGGAAATGTCATTCATTTTATTTCACCTCCCCCAGCACAGAGCCTGGCACAAAATGCAATTTCTACAAAGGTTGAATGAGGCAGAGAGTCTGTGGGATGCAAATGAGCTTTAAGGACAGAAGTGAAAAATTAGGTTGGGGACATCAAGAGACACTGACAGAGCTTGGAATGCTATACTGCTGAGTGAAGCCCTCCCTCAGCAGCGAGGACCTGAAATGATGAAAAGTTTTTGAAGGGAAGGGGGAAACCATGAAAATCTCTTGGGAGAAGGATAAGAATGGTAATAGTCTCACCTGCCTCTATTGGGTGTTTACCAGACCCCGGCACTGCCTGATTGCTTCATCCTGATCAGCTCAGTTGATCTTAGCTGCAGCCTTGCTAGATGGGTACTTTCATTTCCACTGCTTTATAGATGGGGAAACTGAGGCACAGAGGATGAATAAGGAGACACTAACGTAGGGCAGAGCACTCAACACCGGCTCCCAGACCCTGCCCGTCATATCAACCTCCTATTTGCATGGGAGGGAGTCAGGTTGGAGAAAACAGAAGCAAATATGAGGAGACTATGGGCTTCTAAGACTCTACGATGGTGGGGAATAGAGAATTCTGGAAAGGAGTGAAGAACATAAAACAAAAGAGACAAATAAGTTCCCTTTCTGCCCAAGTCCAGCTTTGTCATCTGCTTAAACAGCCTTTGTGCAGATCTTCCTGGAGTCTCTGCACATCACCCGGAAGTCAGGACTGCATAAACACACAGCAACAGCATAAACATTCAGCATACAGGCCAAGTAACCCTGCAAATCCTCAGTCGCGTTTCCCTAGAAGGTTCCAATCCCAGGACAGCAGGCTGCCTTTCTCCTCGAAGTTGTTTTGAATACAAAACGATCTGATTGTATCTAAATATGTTTTATCCAATTTGACCTCAGTGATGTTCTGCAAACATTAGCTGGTGTTAAAAGACATAGCAAACAGTCTATTTAGAGAGGAAGCAAATCATTCCTTCTCTCAAGAGGTTTTCTTCTTCAGATTTTCTGGAGTGGATCAACATGGATTTTTAGAGCTGCTGATGGATTGATTGGGAAACTACTTTGTATGCCGGTTCAGACAAGTGGTGACTTTTTTTTTTTTTTTGAGAAAAATGAAAACAACCTAAATCTATTTGTTTTCCTTTCATGGGCTCTTAGGTCTGAAACCCAGCTTCTTTTCATTACGTGTCTTCACTTCGTGTTCCCAGGATCTGATACGCAGGTGATCACTGCAGACTACGCAGGTGATCACTGCAGACAGCTGAGCCCGGTCTCCCATCCTGGGGGGAAAGTGCTCAGTGTGTACAGAAATGACCCACACTGGGGCCACCATCAGCACCTCTCAACCCATGGAGAGGCCCCCATGCGCTCTGCTTAGAGAGCGGCTTTGCAGGAACTTTGAAAGAACAGCTCGTGTCTGGCCTCCCTCCTATAAACCACGTCTTCTGAGACCCTGGGTCCTGGCAGCTCCTGTTTCCCATAATCATTCCCCATCTTTCCCCCTCATCCCGCCAATGTGCTTCTGCTCCTCTAATTCACCTGTTTTTATATCTTAGCATCTTTTCCTGGTCCAAACTGAGGGCATTTTGGTCCACGCTCTTGTATGCTTCGTGTCACCATCCAGCATTCTTTGGTTTGACTGTTGGTTTTTTCTAGAAGGATGTCGTGGGCCAGCTGTCTACCAAGAATAATCCTGACTATGTGACTTTGTTATTAAAGTAGATGTTGTGTTACCCTGCATCATTAAGTTTACCTAATTTAGGAAATTATATTATCATCCTTTAACTCAGTAGTTCTACTTTCTTCGGAGAAGTCAGAAGGATTTCTCCTCTTTGTGGCATGTGTTAAACTCACTCTTTTCCTCACACCTGACAGGGAAACATCACCTCATCCAGGTCCCTGCCTTCTCCTCCCTTCCAGGCTGCTCTGGTTCCGTGCCATTTGGCGAGTGAGTGTTGAGGACGCTCTTTTTAAAATACAAGTTGGATTCTATCATTCCCCTGCTTAACCCCCGGGGTAGCTCCCATACCAGTCCCTCTGTGATTCCTTCTCTAAACTCACCTCCCACGCCTGCCCCCTTGTTCACTGGGCTTCTTTTGGCTCCTTGAACTTGTGCAGTGCTCTTCTGAGAGTGAGATCCCAGGAGCCTCCAACATCCGCCCGCCAGGGGATTATACTAGACCATTCTACTGGCTCCATTCCCCTTGTCAGGAAGTGGCTCAGAACAGACAAGCCTACACCTACTTGGGCTAATGAGGAGGGAGGGGGATTCAGCAGGGGGGCATGGGGAAGGACGTCCTCACTCCTAAGGGAGACGAGGGGGAGGTGGGTGTGGATATCTCAGCCATCTTTCCAGTCTTGCAGAAAAGCAGGCTTGGGATGAAACAATATGAGTTGCCGGTTTGGTTCGGGAGCACAAGTGTGTTAGCCTCGCAGAGAATATGGTCATGAAGCAGCGGAATGAACAGGACCGTTGCTGGATGGCTTATGTTTCTGGATGGCTTACGACTTGAGGGCCTCGTGCTTGCCTCTTCGGCTGCTAGATCTGATTTCATCCTCATAGAATCGAACAAGGTGGGTACCATATTCTAGATGCGGATGCCAGGCTTAGCCAGATGCTACCTAACTCGGCCAAGGCCAGGCCTGCACCGGTCCTGAACCCACCCTCTGAGCCATTTCTCTGTCACTTGAGTGTCACTTTGGGGCCCAGGGGGGCCTCGGTGTCCACGGGACAGAGCAGAAGCTCTCTCTGGAGGGAAGGAGTGACCTGGCATCCGCTCTCTATCCCACACCCCGGGCTCAGCATCTCGGGAGGTGGCTGCTGCCGCCAGCGTCCCAGCCTCCCGGTGGCAGGTCCCTGGGGAGCCATGCAGCGAGCTCACTTTGAGAATGACAGCGGGGTAGTTGAGATAAGAAATAATGCAATTCTCCAGGTAGAACTGCAGTCTTCCAGCCCATATAAATGATTCCTTTAGTAATTTTGCCAAGGATTATGCGTTATGTGTGCTTGGGGAACCAACCCAGCCTGAGAATCTGTCAATATATCTAAAGAAGAGAGCATGTAATCAGTCAAGCATTCCAAAAAAAATGTAGTCAATGATTTTAACAGCAAGTGGTTTTGACTGTGGAAGCATTTAACTATAGTTTTTCAGGGTTTTTTTTTCTTTTTCCCCAAGAATCACCCAGAGCAATTTCTTAAAAATTAAAATGAAATGTTTCTGGGATAACAAATCATCCAGTATTCTGGTTCAGAGCTGTATCACTCTCCAGTTAATGGGTCTGAAGAGAGATCTCAGAAGTTTCTCCAGACTGCCGTAGAGAGCCTGCAGCCAGAGGGAACACAGGGAGGTGCTGTCAGGACAAAATCGTATGGGTTACAAGCCAGCTTCTTCATTATGCCCTGAAACACCGGGGCGAAGACGAACAATAGGAGGGCTTGTAGGGAAGGGGGCCTCCAGTCCAACGGTGCACAGGGTGGGGGGATGAGGGCGTCTTGGGGGAGATGTGGTGAGTGGAGCTGTGTCGAGGCTGGACGTTGCATTCATGCAGTCCCCTAAGCTCTCCGCCGGCTGCGTACCCAGATCTGGCTTGGTTAATATAATGTCTGTCTTTGTACGGAGCCATTCATCATTTTGTGGAGAAGCAAAAGCAGAGATCTGTCCTGGAAGTGACTTTTCTTTGGAAAAGAAGATATAATGATTTATTACCAGGTTACTGTATTTTGGACACTGGCTCAAATTTGCAGTCCTCCAGGAAACATTACTGACAGAGCCTTACTGGTTTCTAAAAAGTATCCACGAGCACCTTTGCTACAGGAATGATTTTGAAGAAGGAGAGATGAGAAGAGTGACCACACGCTAAGGATAGAGCCACACGCTGCTCTTGGGGGTGAGATGAAGTTGTCCCCAAACCACCATGTTATGAAAGGAGGGGCAGGATGGATTTGACCTTGACTGAACCGTCTCAGGCGTCCCTGAGAAAGTCACCCACTGTGAGCCCTGCAAGGAGAGGTTCTGGCCCCCCTGGCTTCCCCGTGACCTCTGTCTCTTCTCCATCCTTCCTGGCTTTGTCACACCTGTCACAGGTGACTTGAAACAAACGCCAGGTCCAAGTTCCTATCCTGCCCACCTGAAATTCTCCTCTGGCCTCTTATCAGTTTCTATTGATTAAGAGTCCAAGGGCCCTGGTCGGTTACAGGAGAGGTTGTCTTCAAGTAATGGCCTCCCTGCCCCGGTAGGAAGTAGGAATAGAGAGTGAAAGGATGAGAGTGGCTGTGTTGGCTGTCAGGGCCGGGAGGAGACTGGGGTGGGGAGCGCTCTGTAACATGTTGGGGAAGGAACCTTCAGAGGGGTGATGATGGTGCCCTAAGGATGCTTACCATGTGCCTGCCATGTTCCATGGGCCCCTCATTTAATTCTCATAAGAACCCTATGACTTAGGTACCATATCATCATTTAAGACATGAGAAAATTGAGGCTGAGAAAGGTTAAGTTACCCTGTTCATCACTCAGCCAATAGGGGTACAGCTGGGAGATACAGGCGAGGGCTACTCCGGGAGGGAAGCCTACAGCAGACGGGTCCCTCTCCTGACTCCAGGGGCGTGGGTGCAGATGAAGGTCTCACTTAAAACAAAGACGGCACCGGGCATATTTCTGGGTCTTTGCTAGGTTAGATTTTGTATTTGTCTTGCATTTTCCAGGTGCAAGGTTGGTAGGGGAAGAGAGGAAAGAGGGATGGAGGGCGTGGCCCCGAATCCACGTTTTGTTTCCCTGTGATTAAAGACCAAAAATAATATCCTGTGAGAAGTCTGTTTTGAAAACTCAGAGTGCTGCCTACCCAGAAAGACTGAGCTTTGAAATCCAAAACAAGTTGAATGAAATGTTTTAGAGCCAAAAGGGAGAAAATTAATCCACTTATATAATACAATATATACTAAGGCACCTGCAGCGTAAAAAGGAAGGGGAAAAAAAAAAAAACACAGGAAGAATTGACCCTAAATTTCCTAGGACACAAATGGATGTGAGTTTTTTGAAAAAAAAAAGTTATTTGAAGGGGGATTCTATTTCGCCTTAAAAGACAAATAGAGGGAGAGGGAGAGGGAAGGAGAAACTGTAATCATAAATATGTTAAAAGCTGTTCTGGGGTTGACGAGAGTCAGGGGTCCATTTTTCTTGTGCCCTTGTGTGGATCTCCCCAGAGCTTATGTGGCAGGGCCGGGGGGTAGGGGCGTCATGGTGCTCAAGTGATTTCTTTATAATCTTTCCCAAAGCACATATCAGTGTTCACGATATCAAACTAAAAGCATGTAATCCATTCTATAATGATATTTGTATCAAAGGCACCACAATTTGGGAACTACGGACACGGACGGGATATGTAATTCGGTGATTAAATGATACGGATTTTACAGTGGAGAATGTATTTTCAGATTTTAATTAGAACCAAAATGAGCTGTGTGGATTCTTGTTAACTAACATGTATTATCTGGTACATTATAATATTAATAAAACTCTTTTCTCGTGTCACGTCCGAAGGAGTCAGGGAGCCAAAGTGGGCGATCCGAGAGAACGGGGTTTCTCCAGTGAGTCCCCCGTCCGCGGGCCCCGGGGACAGGCCTGTGCGTGACGCGCACACAGCTCCAGAAGCCTCACCAACGGGCAGGTCACCCGAGATGCCCACAGGACGCGGGGGATCAGACACCTGATGGGAGCTGGACAGATGACCTTAAATGCCCTCACGGCGCCGTGCCGGTCGGAAACTATTGTTCCTGAAGAGGTTACTCTGTGACTTTCCCCCACGGGCAACTCCCTGCTCCGCAAGGTGGGGAGAGACAGGACTTGCTGTCCTGCCTGAGAAGAGGACCCCTTCTAGGTGCCAAAAATGCGCCATCAGCAGAATTGCTGTTTACTTAGATAGTCTCCAGCCCAGCCACAGGCATTTCTTGGCTTACTATTCATACAGTTTTTAAGCTCTTAGAACAAGTCCCCCTGGGCCAAGACAGATCAGCACCTCTGCTAACTGAGCAAGAAGCCTTAACCAGTAAGTTTACCCCACTCGTTAGCACGAACCAGTCTCAGACCCTCCTCAGCTCCTGCCTGTAAGGAAGGGAGAGGCTTCCTTGGTCGTGCCGTGAATCAGAAAGGTGGGTTGGCCCCATCCACCATACCCTTGGACCTTGAACAAGACACAAGTCTTCACTTCAGGGGGAAAAAAGAAGAGAAAAGGGAAATACTACCTTTTCATTGTTGACTAGCTACCCCGACGCCACTTGTACATATGTCCTCTTATTTAACTCTCACGAAATCCCGACAGGTAAGGGTTGCCATCTCTACTTTACAGATGAAGAAACTGAGCCCAGAGAGGTTAAGCAAAAGGCCCATGATCACATAGCTCTAATCCAGAGGTGATGTAGAGAATGGACCTCCCTTCCATGTAGACCTTCAGCAGGGTGATGTGGCTCTGCCATCGTCACCTTTCCCCCTTTCTCCCAAGGAAGGTAGCTCCCCAGGCCCCAAAGAGGGGATCACTCACACTGATCACGGACCTCCAGGAGCTGGTAAGCTGGCAGGCCTGCACCATGGAACCTCCCTGCCCCCCACCTCCTTCTCCGTCTTTGCCCACTGCATCCGCAGGTAAATAGATGATTGAGAAAACAAACATGTCTCCTGAGGTTTGTGTAGTTTCCCTCTCTGCAGACTGTGAGCGTGTGCATTGTTCCTCACTGCTGAAGAAGTTTTCACATAAATAAAGGTTCCAGTGTGGGGCTTCCATGGTGGCGCAGTGGTTGAGAGTCTGCCTGCCGGTGCAGGGGACACGGGTTCGTGCCCCGGTCTGAGAAGATCCCACATGCCGCGGAGCGGCTGGGCCCGTGAGCCATGGCCACTGAGCCTGCGCATCCGGAGCCTGTGCTCCGCAACGGGAGAGGTCACAACAGTGAGAGGCCCGCATACCGCAAAAAAAAAAAAAAAAAAGTAAATTGACTTCCTGAAATATATGTACTGGCAGCAGTGGCTGCCACAGCTGGTATTACATTTTACATTGAACAGAGTGCTGTTTGCTTGACAGATTCCATAGTTTTTCATACATAGATCAATAGAGTGATGTTTGAAGAGCTTGAATCCATCTCTCATCCTCTCGCTACCCCAACCCTGTGTTCTGAAACCCATAAAGAAGGAACTTTCTAACAGGTGTCATTTAGTGGGAGACTATTATTTACAGCGTTTGACTGTAACACTGTCAACTGTAAACTCAAACAGGAAATGCTGGGAGGGAGAGCGAGGAATCTGGGTGGGTCTGAAAAAAAGCATTCTAATGAATTTTTAAAAAAGAATTTGTGTGTGTGTACACTTGTATGTGCATGTGTGCTTGTGTGTGTATGTGTGTGCATGCGTGTATGCTTACGTAGGGGGTGTGTGTGTGTGCGTGCGTGTGCCTGTGTGTTTAAGACTAATTCTATGTAGTTTTCCCATGACCCTCTGACCCGACCGTGGTGGCCATGGACGTGGCAAGGAGCCCCCAGCCGAGGCAGGAACCCTCAGGCTGAAGGGGCTGAGAGAAGCAGGGAATGAAAAGTGGTGGGCAATGGGGGAGTGGGAGTGGAAGTGAGAGTGTGTGTGATGGGAAATGGGGCCTCAGAGGGATGTGAGTTTGGCCTTGGCTTGCCAAGCGTCTCCCTTTGAGATCAGCATTTGACTTTGAGAAGGAAGAAAGCCACCTGGTCTCAAGTCCCCACCCATCACTCAACCCTCTGCTGATCAGCTAATCACATTCTGGGCTGGAGATTTGGTTCAGTTTCTAGTGGGTGGAGCTTGGGACTGTGCAGGACCTCATGCGGAATAACGGGAGTCTCCCTGGCTCCATTTTTTTAATGTAGCAGGAAGTCAAAACTTTGGCTAGAACCTTTTTTTTTTTGGTCTTTGAGACTAACGACCCATCGTTTGTTGTTACCATAGAACGACATGACGTGTAGCGTTATTTTCTAGAACTGGTTGATGGGTCTAAGACAAAGAGTAAATCAAGAACTTTCTGGGGCCTTTTACTATTTAACATTGCAGGAAAAGTCAGAGATGCTGAGTCATGATAGAGGCCAATGAGGAGGGGACGGAGAGGAGAGGGCGGGCCTTTCAAGCTGGGAGCTGACCCCGTTGTCTGTGTTCAGATGGCCCAAAGGACAAAGCCAAGTCCAGAGCTGCTGCAGTAATTCTGATATTGAAGCATGTCTCCATGATTCCCCTCCCCAACTTGCTTTTAAAAAAAAAAATACTTTCTTTTATCTTAATGTGAAACATTCTGTTTGCTTTACGTATATAAAAATTCTCTGAATATTTCACCTCTTCCCTGGGCTTTGCAGTGCCTAGAGTTTCACATCATTTATTCTTTTCAGTAAATGATATTCATTGGAAAGGGAATCCTATGCGATTTTGTTTTCATTCCTTTGCCGTCCGATGTATTCTACTTTGCATATCAGAAGCGAGGGTAACTCCTGAGACTTTCCAGGGGAGAGATGTCTCCCTGCCTGACTCCACGGTCAAGGAAGAAATGATCAAAGCCAGCGGATCAGGCCCCATTCTCGGGCGGGTTGAACTTGGAGATGAGCATAAATTCTTACAAGGAAATGAGGACTCTCTGTTCTAGTTCTTATCTGTCAGGGATATAAATATATGGCTTTTCTTTGTGCAACAGTATAATCTGAAATTTAGGTTTGGAAAGAGAGAAATGTGACTACTCGGGCATCAGTCCTGGACAACTGAGTCTTTGTCAAGATCCAGCCCAGCCTATTGGAGTTCTACACTGGGATTTGGGTCAAAACCAAAGGCAGTGCCAACTTCCTTAGCCCTTAATATACTTATCATCGTCCTTGAACCTCAGAGACTTAGGAGAGAGTTGTGATGATGGGTTGGGTTTTAGTAGTCCTGGCTCCCTGAGTAAGTGCTCTCAGAATACCATTCCCCGTATAACAACTCTACCAATCGGTCCCAGGATATTGATAGTTGGGGCATAAAGAGAATTCAATCCATGAAGATGCATGGCTAAGAACTGAATAAGAAGAACCTGGTTTAGATTCACTGGCTGGAAGATCACAGAGAGAATCAATGCAGTGAAGGCAGAGGAAACTAAATTAGTGTACTGTTCCCTAACGAGGCTGGAGGGAGGGAATTAGCATGTGGCTGGCTCCAGGGAGGTCTCCGATGAATTTTTTTTTTCAGCTTTTTTTTTTAAACATCTTTATTGGAGTATAATTGCTTTACAATGGTGTGTTAGTTTCTGCTTTATAACAAAGTGAATCAGTTATACATATACATATATCCCCATATCTCCTCCCTCTTGCGTCTCCCTCCCTCCCATCCTCCCTATCCCACCCCTCTAGGTGGTCACAAAGCACCAAGCTGATCTCCCTGTGCTATGCGGCTGCTTCCCACTAGCTAGCTATTTTACGTTTGGTAGTGTATATATGTCCATGCCTCTCTCTCTCTTTGTCACAGCTTACCCTTCCCCCTCCTCTTATGCTCATGTCCATTCTCTAGTAGGTCTGCGTGTTTATTCCCGTCTTACCCCTAGGTTCTTCAGGACCTTTTTACATCAGAGCACTCTGCTCTTGCCCGGTAGCGGAGCACAGAACACCGCCACTGCTGTCTAGACTGTATCCATTCCACAAGATCCAATTCAAGTCCAAAGTCTTCCCTATGGCGCCAGACCCCAGTGATCCTTCCAGAATTATCTAGAACACAATATGACGGCTTCTTCTGTTTAAGGTTTTCTTTTCTATTCTCTGTGATTCCTCTTCTCGACTAAGTCATAAAGACGACGTCTTGAGGCTTGTTGCCATGGTTTACATCTCTCTGCGCCCCACGGAGCGGAGCAGAGTGCTTGTGCACGGCCTCTGCTCATATACTATTAATGGGTTTTTGAATGGATGGTCTAAAAGACCCAGGAATGGGAAACCCTGCCTGTATTTTTGGTAAAAAGGAAAACGAATTCCTCAAATCTTCATCTTCAGATCTCTGATGCTTCTACCTCCTTATTCCAAACTGCACTTAAATGAGTTAGAAAATAACCTAGTTTGGGAAAGAAGGTGCATACTGTATTTCATCAATTCGAAATGCACTTGTTTTTCTCATTTTTAACACTGATGACTCTTATAATTGGCAGTATTTCTTCCCTTTCTTAGTGTTACGTAATAATAGTGCTTCCTATAAAGGACGATGACGGAATACAGTGTGTTGGTCTCTATCATTCGTCACCTGCCTGTCTAGTAACTCATCTATGACTCCACGCAGCGGCCTTCACTTGGCAAATGAATGTGGAAGGCGTCCGTAACATATGAAAATGCGACAGTCCCCACCATGTTCCTTCCTCCTGCTGCTACTGCCATGTATGTTCATAGACGAAATAGAAGGAATAGTAAGAAAAGTGCATCCAAAGGAAGACACCTAGACACAGCTGGACCCAGGCACAGCTGGCTTACTTACCTACTTCCATTTCCTCCTCTTTTTATTATCTCTCTCTGTTTACGCAGCCTGAAATTTCACCAATCCGTGATTTACTGGGATGTTGGGGTTAGCAATAATCACCTACTTTAACGACACAAATACCTGAGTTAGTGACTCGTCGACCTCAGTGTGTCTTAGTGTATCTAGCAACTTCTTACTAGTCAACTGAGATCAGCAATACCAGTGTTGGTGTAGGGGGAAGGCGTGGGAGAGGGGAATGGTTGGCATGAAGAACTGGGGGAATTGAACGGGTTATTCTGCACTAGGCTTCCAAACATGAGGTCTGCTATGGACCCCTTTGGCCTCAGTGGAAGCCTGGGTATGCTGGCAGCTGGGATTTAGGGAGGAAAGGTGAAGTTGGAGGTTTCCAAGCTGGCATCATACAAAGAACAGAGAGAAAACACTTCTTGCTCTTGCTTCTTTCTGTAGCACATGTGTGGTGAATGGGGGTGATGTACCTGGCTGTCCAGAATCCAGACTCCCTTCCTCTTTTTTCCTTTATTCCGGTATTGATTGGTCCTTCCCCCATCAGTCCAGGAGTTTCAGGGAGGTCTTACATCACCCCCACCTCCTGATTGGCTGAAGTCAATGAACATACCCTGTCCCAGAGAAAGTGTTTAAAAACGGACACATGACCCAATTCGGGGTCCTGAGATGTGTGTTTCTGAGAAAGAATCTTCTCTCTGCTTCTGAGGAAGCTGGGAGACGAAACGCTTTCCCGTAGCTTGGACAGAGTGATGTAAGGCTATGGTGTCCATTCTCTTTTACGGTTATATAGATTCTTGTAGGTCGACCTATAAACCTAACTGACGTATATCATTTTTATAATAGAAAATATTCATCTTGGGGAAAACAGTGGACTTCAAACAAACTTTTGGAAACCAAGCTGTTCATCAATCAAAGAGTAATAGTGACAATTTCTGAATAATGAGAATCGTTGATACGTATCAAAGAAGTGAAGATCTTTTCTACAATTTTTCAAAAATCTGCAAGTGACATTGTGTCCTGAAGTGATATATGAGATTAGAAGGGAATATGACATCCTGATATAAAAAATGGCAAGAACGGAAGTGATTTATGAAGGGCCAGCTAACTTCACGTTAACTCTACTGGGTGGGCAGTGAATTATTTTGGACACCGTGGTGAGACACATCAGTAACTTTTTAGGAAAGTACCAAGTTCAGGGTCCAATGGTCGAAGGTGGGAAGCTCTGGGGAAGGGGAGTCTGTCCAGCATATTGGAGAATAGGTCTATTTCAGCTCAATCTGGTCTGAGGACGGGGCCCCAGGGCATATGAAGGTTGAGGTCCATTTGGACCCAGTATGGTCCTAAAGGGTCTGCTTGATGGGTGATCTTCCCGCCCACATAATAAATAAACAAAACAATGATTAACAGCCCATGGCTTCAGAGGACTTTCCAACTTGTAAGACGCTTTTACATTCATATTTCAGGTGCACTCAGGGAGGTAGACTTCCTGTTCTAGAAAAGCAGCAAACAGGGAAGGAGGAGCTCAGGGTCTCACAGCAGAGCTGGGACCCCAACACCTTTTTTTGATTCCCAAACAAAAAACTTCAGTTCATTAACTTATCTAGATGTTTCCACTATATCTTGCCTTGAGTTTTACCAAGAAAATTGAGACCACCTGGTGGGAATTCCCTTGTTTTCCATCTTCTGCATTTTGACGTGTCTTCACAATCTTCTGTACTCTCTAAATTTTCTCTTGTCTTAACTAAAAGGAAACGATGACCCCTCCCATAGGTAGACTGAATTCAGTGGCTCGCGTTTCTCCCTTTTCCACCTGCCCGAGACCACCTTTGGTTTCTTTGTCTCCTGCCTCCTTTCCCTTTGTTTACCTTTTGTGTTAAACTCTCCTCTATACGAAAAACAACTTTTATCTGTGGTTACCTTGTTCATCCTTCTTCTTCCTTCCCCTCCATCCCTTACCTTTTAGGAAACGTGGTCTCCACGGTATCTTCTCCCTTCCCCACACTTCCAGCATTTCACTAAGAGTTTTAGTTCTGCCTTCATGATGCCTCCAGATTTTTTTCTTCTTCTTCACACCCAAGGAAACCATCTTCATTCAAGCCCTTATTATGCCTGTTACGGACTGAAGTGTGCCCACCCCCCAAACTCACAGCTTGAAGTCCTAATTCCAAGTACCACACAATGTGACTGTATTTGGACATAGGGCATCTAAGGGGTAATTAAGATAAAATGAGGTCATTATGGTGGGCCCTCATCTAATACGACCATGTCTTTATATGAAGAGATTAAGATACACACACACACACACACACATGAAAGACCGTGCGAAGACAGAGGGAGAAGACAACCACCTACAAGCCAAGGAGAGAAGCCTCAGAGGAAACCAACCATGCCGACACCTTGATCTCAGATTTCTAGCCTCCGGGACTGTGAAAATCCACGTCTGTTGTTTAAGCTCCCCAGCCTGGGATACTTGGTTATGGCAGCCCTAGCAAACGAACACAACACCCAAGCTCTAATTAGCTTACTGGCCACTTTCCATGCCCCCAGTTTATCCTCTTCCAATGCCAATGTCCTTCTGCACGACCAAGAATGATTTTCCTACATCACCCCATTGACTACAGCACACCCCTTCTCAAAAGGTTCTGACAGCCTCTTCGTCCCTGTGCAGAAGGTCTGGAGAGCTTCATCCTAGCGTTGAAGGCTTGCACTGGTTTGTTACCACCTCCATTTCCAGCTGCATCTTCCTGCTCTTCCTATCTGCATTTCTGCTCCTTGCATACGCCACTCTTTGCCAGACCTCACCATGTTTTTCCGGAGCACACCCCTTCCCTCCCTCCACTTAACGTCCCCTTTTATGACACCTTGGTGCACATGCCGAGGCCAAATGGCACCTCCAAAAAGCCTTGCCTTAATTTCTCTTTTCTTCTAAAATCCAGAGGAAAATTGCATATATTCTACTTATAGGACACAGAACCCTCGTCATCTAGTTTCATAGTTTTGTGTGCACTGGATATAACTTAATTCCTCAGCTAGACTCTGATCTCCTGGAGGACAGGATCAATAGTTTATGCCCCTTTTTTTGTATTCTCTATACTTCTCGCCAGAAGGCTTTATACATAGCAAGTGATCAATAACTATTAATAATAAAGTAATAACTCAAAGTTCAGGTTAAAGTGAGTCCCTATTGTTTCTTCTTTCCTAGGTAATAAAAATAATATGACGAGGGGTTTTAGAAATGTGAGATCCAGCTCAATGTTCTGCAGTGGATCTTATTTATTTTTACATGTCTATTGCCTTGGTTTTTATTTCTCTATCTCCTGTGTCTAACCTGTGGGTTGTTTTGTTTTTTTATCTGGTTACAGAGAACTGTTGGTAGGGAACACCGCTCTATTTCACTTGGGTTCTCACTTAATTACTTTGGTAATGTATTCATGGCCTTATTTGAAGTAAGGAGCTCCTGCACAACTTTCATGATGGAGTGCATTCATTTCATGAAGATTAAGAATGGATAGCAAATCATTTTTATCATCATATATGTGTGGTTATGGAAAGGATGCTATTGCTTTGGAACTTTTGATTCAGAGAGAATTTCCCTTTGTTTACCGTGTGGCTGAATAATTCCCCTGCTCGCTACTCCGACTACGCTCGAGAATAGCTCTGGCTTTGGCTGTGCTTGCTGGCTAGACAAATAGATCACTGCAATTGGAAAAACATCACAAGAGGGACAGTTCCAGGTCTGAAAATAGGGCAATTAGCTCTCAGCATGGAAAGGTGTGTCAGATGTTCCTGAAACTGAATGACAGATAATGTTGGCTTGAGCCAGACATAATACCAACGGCTGAAATGGCCACGGGGGATGCCTCCCTGTCGGCTTCTGCCAAAGAGGATGACTTCTGGCCTGAATTCCACTGCTCACCCCAGGAGAACTCGCCCGTGGGTGGTTGTGCAGAGATGTATGGCTATGGGATCAAATACTCACTCTCATTGTTCCCTTTATCCATAGGAGGAGGAATTTGCTGCACAGATGATGTGTTGATTCTTCAGGGGAATCACCATCATAGACACTCGGGGTGGGTACCTCCCTCTGGAGAGCTGCCTGTCCACAGCTCTTGTTTCCAGTGGGGCTACGAATCGTGGTTCCTGGGAGCCTGCCTGGGGACACATAGCACCGGCCCCGTCCCAGGGGCTGGTCACTGCAGTGAGCGTGTCCCCCACGTGAGGCCCACGAGAGAGCTTCAGGAGGAGGAAGATGCTCCTCTCCTCTGAGGTTGCTGCACTGACACGACGTAAGCCTGGTTTCGGCAGTGCCCCATGCCAAGTGAATATAAATTGTTTGGATTAGAAGGGAAAGAACAAGCCAACCTACCAAAATAAGCAAAGACAAGCTGGAGAGAGAGAGAAAGAGAGCGGGAGAGAGAGAGAGAGAGAATGATGACATTATTTGCATCACTGCATCTAGCATTCCCTAAGGCCATTGCTCCCACTGTCTTCGCAGTCCCACAAGTGCACAGTCACACAATTGATCCCATGTATTGATCTGTATTAGGATGAAGAGAAGCTCCTGGGGAAGACGGTGCGGGTGTGGGTGTGGAAAGCGGGGACACTCTCTCACCGGAGGGCTGCCTCTTTCCCTCCCCACACAGGAGTCGTGCTTGGATCTGCCAGGGAACGCTGGCTGGAGGGTCAGAAGTGACCACGTGGTGTTTTGGTCAGCCTCACGGGAGCTGGGCTGCCAGGCAGGAGAGGCACGGTGGCTGTGTGTGGCTCTCTGGTTCCTAGTTTCTGTCCAAGACTCTTCCAATCTAGTCAAGGAGATGGGACAAGACACTCAGAGATACGGAGAACCTTCTAGGGCACCTGCGTCAGCCGACCAACATGCGGGGCAGGCTCGTTGTGTTGACGGCGCTTGGTGGTCGTGGTTCTTGATCAGCGGCTTGGAAGGCCGGCTAGAGTTTTAGTCAAATAGAATCCCGGCTCTTTTTCTAAAATTTGTTTCCATTATGGTTTTTATTACAGGATACTGAATACAGTTCCCTGTGCTATGCAGCAGGACCTTGTTGTTTATCCATCCTATATATAATAGTTTGCATCTGCTAATCCCCAACTCCCAAATCATCCCTCCTGCACCCCTCCTCCCCCTTGGCAACCACAAGTCTGTTGTCTATGTCTGTGAGTCTGTTTCTGTTTCATAGATAAGTTCATTTGTGTCTTATTTTAGATCCTACATATAAATGATATCATTTGGTATTTGTCTTTCTCTTTCTGACTCACTTCACTTAGTATGATAATATCTGGGTCCCTCCATGTAGCTGCAAATGGCATTATTTCATTCTTTTTTATGGCTGAGTAATATTCATATATATATGTATGTATGTACACCACATTTTCTTTAGCTTTTCATCTGTCACTGGACATTTAGGCTGGTTCCATGTCTTGGATATTATAAATAGTGCTGCTACGAACATGGG